>NW_026562400.1:3065000-3665000 GCF_027474105.1 Poeciliopsis prolifica | reverse complement strand
ATATGTATTTGCAGTCAAAGTAATACAATTTTAGCTTATCCATGCTGAGTTGAGCAAAAAAACCCAAAAAACATCCAATATAACTGCTTCTTTTTTCAGAAAATGTCAAATCAAGTTGATTTAAATTTATTTGTGAAGCACATTTTAGAAGCAGTGCAGTTCAAAGAGCTTTACAGGGTAAAAGGATCAATTATTGAATAAGCAATAAACATTACATCTGGTCAAATGCCATCATCAAAATCATCAATTCATATCAACGATGGCAATAAATGTTTCACTTACTACTAGTCAAAGTTAGCTCTAACTATGTGCTTCTTAAGGAACTCGGTGCTTCAACTGTCCTGCAGTTTTCTGGAAGTTTGTGGTGCAAGTTTGTGAAGACACGAATCGATGCTACTAAAGGAAATAAAGGTAAATAAATGGTGAGTTTCTCTAGATCTTGCTGCAACAGTAGTGATTTAATCCTAGAAATGTTCTTCAGATGACAGAAGTCTGACTTTGTAACTGTCTTTATGTGTCTCTGGATGTTCAGCTTCCACACCCAGACTTTTCTGTCTGAAATGATTGAAACTTTGTGCAATGATCTGTCCAATTTGAGACAGTAAAGGGGAACATTTGGTATCCATAACTTACTAAGTCAAACTTTGCATATGCAAATTTCATTGTCCAATGTGGATTACTTCGGACTTATCTTCCTTTTTGTCCACAGAACCGAGATCTCAGGTCCACAACACCAAGCAGCTGCACTCCGACTAGTAAGTATAATTCATTATATGTTGCAGATTATCAGTTAAGCCATATT
The DNA here is from genome assembly GCF_027474105.1 of Poeciliopsis prolifica. NCBI lineage: Eukaryota > Metazoa > Chordata > Actinopteri > Cyprinodontiformes > Poeciliidae > Poeciliopsis > Poeciliopsis prolifica. The sequence goes on along the minus strand of NW_026562400.1, from coordinate 3,664,198 downwards.
TTAGATAGTTATTGTAACTTTTGATACATAAAGCAGACACTAAGTTTTGGAGAAAAATATTAGGCTTAGCTTGATTTTATGAACATTTTTTCATCTAGGTGTGAATTTTATATGTTTTTGATCATTTAATGTTTTGCTACTTTTTTCTTCTCTTTGGTGCTGAAGCTTTGAAATTCTTGTTTCCACTTTCTGCAGAAAAATCAACGATGAGCCAACAAACGACTGCAGCTCTCCTCCTCTTTGGTAAGAGAGGGAAAATGGAAACGCTTGAAACACTAAACAGAAATTTGCTTTCAGGGTTTAAAGGTTTCATCAGAAATGGTTTACAAATGATTATAAAATTACTTTTTGTGAGAAACTAGTTCTCTTTACCCTACAGCCAACATGTCAAACTCCAGGTCCGTGGGCCAAATCCGGCCCGCTGTAGCTGTTTATGTGGCCCGATAGGTTCTAGATTTAAATATTATGTTATCAGTCAAATCAATGCAGTTTTTATCTGCTTACTGCCAAATTATGTCAACCAATTGATTCAGTTTGTTAAAAATTATTGTGGAAATTTATGCGAAATCAACAAATCCCCGTACTTTTTACACTAACACATAATTGGGAGTTTATTGCAGATTTTTCTCAACACTTGTCAAAAACTTTCTTCCTTGTGTTAAACAGCTGCATCAACCCGAATTGATGTCAGATTATAGTCCATGATCTATGCAGCGAGTGACAAAAAGACACATTTATTGTCATAAATATCACATATATTTCCAAATTAACACCACAGACACTTTGATTTTTATTGCAAAAATCACAAAAAGACTCACAAAATCCTGGAGGTGCTGAACAGATGTTCAGTAATATCATTTAATTTGAAGAATTCATGTCTATTCTAACAGTTTGTGAACAGGTTTTATCATACATTTTGGTGCAACCGGCACTTTAAGAGGATTCATGATCTTGATTTGGCCCAAAACGAAAATGAGTTTGACTCCAAACAGTCTAAAAGATGAACAATATAATTTTTCAGAGATGGTTTAAGAGAAAAGTAGGGGGGAAAAAATGAAGATCAAGAAACACAACAATCAATCAATCTATCAAATATTCAACCTTTGTTGCTTTTGTTGCCACGGTGTGTTGCGGAAACATTCGCCTGCTGTTGTCGTCCATTTCTCCCGACGTATTGAGCTACTTAATCAATATTAAGGAATTATTTGCTTAAACAAGCTCTGATGTCTTGCATTAGAAACTAAAAATACTCGGGAAGACTTTGTGTTTTTGCAGCGTTTGTCCCACTATGTTGGTATGAATACATCCCCAAAGAACGAAAGCCATAACTGAAATCCTATTTTGTCATTTTTCAGGACTTTGCCTCGGTTACTGCTCCCAGGATCCACCACGCCGGTACTTCTATGTCAACCAGTCGCTGACCTGGACTAAGGCTCAGCAGTACTGCAGGGAGCATCACACCGACCTGGCCAGGTTTGAAAACATGGACGACATAAACATGCTGGAAACTGATATTTCCTATTCCCTCGCATGGATCGGACTCTGGGATGATCCGGAAAACTGGAAAACTAAAATGGGTAACGGGCCCAATTCCTGGAAATGGTCTGCAACCGGAGAAACCAGTAAAACTGGGTACCAGACATGGTCTCCCAATAATCCAGATTTCTCCTCGGGAAAAGAGACGTGTGTAATTTTATTCGACAACAGAAAATGGGGAGATGTGCAATGTTCAGACTCACAGTCATTTATTTGTTACAACGGTAAGAGAAACCATAAGTTTTATACATTTTACCTGCAGTTCATAATAAATCTTAACAATTAGAAAGAAACTAATGCCTTCAGAAAAAAACATTTTTTAATCTGCATCCCTAATTTCTTAATTTTAAAAACACAAAAACCATTTTATTTAAGAAATCCATTGTTTAACTGACTCTTATTCTTTCTCAGTTAAAGAGCAAAATGTGAAGCAGTTTTTTTACATCTCAACTAAGAAATCCTGGAGTTCTGCTCAAACGTACTGCAGGGAAAACTACTTTGACTTGGCAATGATCGAGAACCAGAAGGAAAACGATGAAGTTGCAGGACTGATGCCGAGCGGAGTCTACAGTTGGATCGGTCTGTACCGAGAGCCGTGGTTTTGGTCCGACGGGAGCCGCAGCTTGTTCCGACACTGGACCTCTTCGGGCCCAACAAACAGCGGCGGTAGTCGGCACTGCGGCGCTGAGAATGATTTACATGAGTGGGAGGATGAAGACTGTACTACTTCCCATGTTTTCATCTGCTATCAAGGTGATCAGAAAACAGCAGCATTTTGGTTTATTCAGTCATATAAGAAAATGCTGAAGTTTATTTTTCAAATGAAATACTTAGTTCATTAGCTAAATATTTAGTTTAAAATAAAATATTATGATTTGAAATTAAATACTTTGGAAATAAATATTTTGTTTAATTTGGAAGTAAACATTTAGTTTGAAAATTAAATATTTAACTTAGACTAAAACAATCAGCTAGAAACTAAATATTTAACTTACACATTAGATATTTAAATTCCTAACTACAGTTAGGGCCAGAAATATTTGGACAGTGACACAGGTTTTGTTATTTTAGCTGTTGACAAAAATATGTTCAGAAATGCAATTTATATATAATATGGGCTGAAAGTGCACACTCCCAGCTGCAATATGAGAGTTTCCACATCCAAATCGGAGAAAGGGTTTAGGAATCATAGCTCTGTAATGCAGAGCCTCCTCTTTTTCAAGGGACCAAAAGTAATTGGACAATGGACTCTAAAGGCTGCAAGTAACTCAGAAGGCCTTTCCCTCGTTAACCTGTAATCAAGTAAGTAGTTAAAAGGTCTGGGGTTGTTTCCAGGTGTGTGGTTTTGCATTTGGAAGCTGTTGCTGTGACCAGACAACATGCGGTCAAAGGAGCTCTCAATTGAGGTGAAGCAGAACATCCTGAGGCTGAAAAAAAGGAAAAAATCCATCAGAGAGATAGCAGACATGCTTGGAGTAGCAAAATCAACAGTCTGGTACATTCTGAGGAAAAAGGAATTGACTGGTGAGCTTGGGAACTCAAAAATGCCTGGGCGTCCACGGAAGACAAGAGTGGTGGATGATCGCCGCATACTTTCTTTGGTGAAGAAGAACCCGTTCACAACATCAACTGAGGTCCAGAACACTCTCAGGGAAGTAGGTGTATCTGTCTCTAAGTCAACAGTAAAGAGAAGACTCCATGAAAGCAAATACAAAGGGTTCACATGTAGATGCAAACCATTCATCAATTCCAAAATAGACAGGCCAGAGTTAAATTTGCCCAAAATCACCTCAAGAAGCCAGCCCAGTTCTGGAAAAGTATTCTATGGACAGATGAGACAAAGATCAACCTGTACCAGAATGATGGGAAGAAAAAGTTTGGAGAAGAAAGGGAACGGCACATGATCCAAGGCACACCACATCCTCTGTAAAACATGGTGGAGGCAACGTGATGGCATGGGCATGCATGGCTTTCAATGGCACTGGGTCACTTGTGTTTATTGATGACATAACAGCAGACAAGAGTAGCCGGATGAATTCTGAAGTGTACCGGGATATACTGTCAGCCCAGATTCAGCCAAATGCTGCAAAGTTGATCGGACGGCGCTTCACAGTACAGATGGATAATGACCCCAAGCATACAGCCAAAGCTACCCAGGAGTTCATGAGAGCAAAAAGGTGGAATATTCTGCAATGGCCAAGTCAATCACCAGATCTTAACCCAATTGAGCATGCATTTCACTTGCTCAAATCCAGACTTCAGACGGAAAGACCCACTAACAAGCAAGACCTGAAGGCTGCGGCTGTAAAGGCCTGGCAAAGCATTAAGAAGGAGGAAACCCAGCGTTTGGTGATGTCCATGGGTTCCAGACTTAAGGCAGTGATTGCCTCCAAAGGATTCGCAACAAAATATTGAGAAAAAACTTTTTTGTTTGGGTTATGTTTATATGTCCAATTACTTTTGAGCTCCTAAAATGTGGAGTGTTTGTAAACAAATGTGTACAATTCCTACATTTTCTATCACATATTTTTGTTCAACCCTTTAAATTAAACGTTACAATCTGCACTTGAATTCTGTTGTAGCGGTTTCATTTCAAATCCAATGCGGTGGCATGCAGAGCCAAACTCACAAATATTGTGTTACTGTCCAAATATTTCTGGCCCTAACTGTAAATCATTTGAAAGCTGTGTATAAAGTCTGAAAATTAAATATACATCTTTGAAATTAAATATTTAGTTTGTTTTGACAAACTAAATATTTATTTGGAAAATAAGTATTTTGTTTGGAACAAAACATTTAATTTCCAAACTGAATATTTATCTTCCTATCTAAATATTAAATTTGAAAGCCAAATCAATAGTTTGCAAACTAAATATTTCGATTTACTTTCGAAATCATTTATTAAGTTGGACAATAAATAGCGAGCAAAATAGATGTTTAATGTGGAATCAAACATTTAGTTTTAAAATTAAATGAACTCAGACTTAAACATTTATTTGGGATATAAATATTTAGTTCAAAAACTAAATAGTTTCCTTAATCAAATTAAATTATCTATTTAATTTAAAAGATAGATGTATAGTTTGAAAACCAAATATGTAGCTTTGTAAACTAAATATATAGCGTGTAAACTAAATATAAGACTAAATACTGCTTCGTTTTTTACTGTGTAACTTTAAAATCGACATCTCGACCTGTTTGGCTCCTTTGTGACACTGAGTTTCCTTTCTGCTCAGAGGTAACGAAGGCCCACCTTGTGAAGATGAGGGTTGTGACCGGTGCCGACCTGACGGATCCGGACATCAGCGCCCGGCTCCTCCAGCAGGTACTCCAGGCTCTCTGACCTCCTTTTGGTTCATCACTGCATCAACCAGGAATTTAACACATTTTACCTTCCACAGCTCGGCGCCAAACTGGCAAGTCAGGGATGGACTGACGCCAAAGTCCGATGGCAGAATACACCCCAAAAAGAAGGACAATAATGAAAGAACAGGACATCAGTGTAATTAATGTTCTCTGCATATAGCTCTGGTCACAATTTGAACCACTGTTGGTGATAATAAATCTACAGAACCAAATATAACTCTCCTCTAGAACCTCATGAGCTGAAAGTTTAGTGTGAGCCACAAAGAGATGATCTTAAATATGAAAGCCAGAATTAGAGTCATATGCAAAATGTCTTCCATTTGGGTCTTAGCTACTTCTAAAACAACCTTTGGGGATCAATAAATTGTTTTTTAATTGAACTGGAACACTGCAACCCGAGCTGAGCTCCAGCATGTTTAGTCAGCTGGTTTTTCTGCAGAATGCGGTTGCATGGTTGCATGTCTGGTGCAGCCATTTTTACTGGTGAGTGAATGCTGCGTTGGGGGCGCGGTCAACAGCGACTTATTTGCATTTAAAGACACCTCAAAACTCTCAGAGAGAAAAAAAACCTTGGAAACTTATGAAGTTTTTTTTATAGAATATTTTTGAGATTCGTCTCAAAATTTGCGAGTTTGTTCTTTTGAAAAGTTTTGTCTTTCCAAACTCTGAAACTTACACATTTCTTCTAGAATTTTTAAAAATATTTTTCTTAAAAATGTTGAAATGTTCTCCTTTTTTTCTGCCTGCAAAGAAGGTAGTTGTGTTTTACAGTATGGCAGTAATTCATTGTCAAACTGAATAAACTTCATCAATGTCTTTTTTAACTTTAGGCACAAGATACTCATCAGAAATCAGCTTTTTATTTGTGTACGAATCGTCTCTTACTTTGAATTTCCTTTAGTTATTAATCTCTTATTCCAGGATGCATTAGAAAAAAAATATTTTGGTATTGTTTACAATGTTTCCCACAAATCTTGCTCCATAATTGTACGTTTTGTACGTTTTAGTCCCATGTTTACTTCTATAGGTGTGATTTATTGATTTTCTTCCTCTATCACCCGTCTTGTACTTTAATTGGGTTTTGATATCTGTGGTTTCATGATTTGTGATTGTTGGTGTGCTGCTGTTCTCTTGAAAAGACATTTTTAATCTCAATGTGACATAAATAAAGTTTACAAACAAATGAACAATGTTATTAAAGGTGTGGCAACGCTCACTCTGTGGTTACCTAGCATCAACCTGCTGAGTAACTGACGCAGCAGCAGTTTCATGTTTTATCTCTGTGTCTCATAACTGCTTAGAATTTAAAAAACAACTTGGAGTGAAAACTGAATAAAACAGGAGGCCAAGCTGCCAGTTTGGAAATATTTAAGATATTTAAAACGAAAACCTGGTCAATAATGATCATTGTGGACTGATTTTAAACGCTTATTTAGTTTTTCAGCCATTTTGTCCACAGTGTGCTGAGCATCTAATTAGTTATTCAGATGTTCTGTTCAGTTTTAAAGAAGTTGATGACATGATTATTCAAATAATTCAATACTTACAATTAGTTTTTGTGAATATCTTGACCTTAACTTTCACTTTAACATCTATCCATCCATTTTCTATAGATCTTTAACGTGATGCAGCTCAGATCTGCCAATTAACCTCACGTGGACGTTTTAGACGGTGGGAGAAAACTGAAGATCCTGAAGTTAATCTGGGATTAAAGAACAAAAGATTAAACTAATATTAAAGCCAAACATTTGAAACGTATGAAATCTAAAAATAATAAAGATATCAGACATTTTTTTTCACTGCCACCGTTTAGTAAGTAGTAAAAGGCAGCTGTCCAAGAAATTATTCAGTCAAGAGTAAAAAAAAGATTTGCTTCAAAAAAATGGTTACTGAGTAATTGATCGAATTATTAATAATTTAATATTTAAAAATTACAAAATCAGATGGACCGAAATGTACAGTGGAGTGGAAATTTTGGTATTTTAATTATAAAAATGTAAATAATTCAAATGATAAATAATTAGAAAAATAATAAATGTTTCCAAATCAGTTTCTTGCAACAGAAAGTTTATGAAACTAACAAAACCTGCAGGTGTGTGTCTGTTTCTGGTGAATTTTTTGGTTAAAACTTGTTTATTTTTCATTCAATGGGCAGAAAATCCAAAATTTTACTCAAAAATAAAATTACTCAAATAAAAGTAAAAAGTGCAGAGTAGTAAAAAGAAAGTAAATGTAATTGAGTAAATGTAGGTACAAGATAAGAAGCTACTGCATTGTTATTGATGTTATTCCTTTTTTTAATGCAGAGCAATGAACCAGGGCCATCAGGTTTGGATTCCAGCCGTTTAAATGAAAACCTTTAGGGAATAAAACCCAACTTCAAAGAGGAGTTCAACTCCCAAAGAGCCTCTTTTAAACCAGTTACGTCCCCGTCATCCAGCGAGACAGTAAAAATAAGCAGATATATAGCACCAATAAATAACTCCACCATGGTGCCAAGCCCCAAGTTAAGGTTTACAACGAGTAGTAAAAAGAAAAACGAAGCAAAAGGAAGGTTAGGAATCTGTTAAGTGGGGAACAAATGACCAACAATGTGCCATTTGGTGCGTTGATGTGTTTGGACAAAATGCTGAGAACACAAAAATGGACGTAGTGAGTTTTATTCATAAGGTTGGAAAGAGTTCAAAGTTAAACGGAGTGAGTTCAAAACCTCCGCTGATGATGCTGTTCATGTAAAAATACAAACCAAAGGATGGGAGTCATGATGTGAAAAGTTTTCCGCAGTCATGTTGGATTTTTAACCATTTTATCATCAGTTTGATTGCTTAAAGTTTGTAAATATGTTTCATTTGGCAAAATGTTTTTCAAATGTAAAGGCAAAATGGTGTCAGCAAAACCCAAAAAACTATTTAAAAATTCAGACTTTTAATATTTATTATGTAAAATAATAATAGTACAACTTTTCAAACTTTCTGACATCATTGTTGCTCAAATGTAATATACAAATAAACAGCCTACAGTTATGTATCAGCGAGAGAAAGTGCAGGGATTTGTTGATTTTGCATGAATTTCCACAGTAATTTAATTTGGCAGGAAACAAATAAAATAATTGATTTGATTGATAATATAGTGTTTAAGGACACTGTTATCTTGAAGTGTCCTTAAACACTTTACTGACTAGAGGGCCGCATAAAGAGCTGCAGCGGGCCAGATTTGGCCCCCAGGCCTCAAGTTTGACACTTTCAAACTGCATCATCCCTCAGTCTAAAACACACAGATCGTCCACTCATCACAAACTCAGCAGAAAACACAGAAACGGTGATATTTGGGGGATTGAAGTAGTAAAAATGTGATTAATGGGTCAGAAGACGGAGCCTGAAGAGGAGCTGGGGGAGGATGAAGATGAGGAGAGAAAGAAGAGGAGGGAAGCAGCGAGCTGGGAGGGAGGTCCATCAGCAGCAGCAGGCTGCAGGAATGTTTCACATGCCTGTCCTCTGCATGACCTCGCCTCCCTGGAGTGTGGGAGATACTGGGAGTAATTAGCCTCTTTTAACATTGGAGCTGGGCTGCCTTTCCGCCTCAATGGGGTTAGCAGTGGCATTGAAGGAGATCAAGTGTATAATTTCAAACAAAGTAACTTCAGCTTTCATTTTGGGCGACGCAGACGATGCATATGCAGATCCCACTCGTGCGTTTTGGTCTGTTTCGGTGGTTTTTTGTTATTTCCAGTTAAGAAAGAAAATACCTTAAATGAATTTAAAGCGGAGGTTTCCTTCCCCCACCCGCAGAGCCGTCTTGCTGCTGACCTACTTTGTCTTCTGCTAGATTTAATTATGATCTCTCAGACTGAAAATATTTCTCACTTAAAGTCAAGGATCAAGAATCGAGACAGACAGAAATGAAGAAAAACTGGGCTTGAACTGCATCGATTTCTGTAAAAAAGGCCACAGCAACTTGGTTCTAATCGCAAAATGTCAGAGCAGGAAACAGTCTCCAGCTTTACTTTAGTACTTTCTTTTTAAAACCAAGTTTCTTTTATTTAAGGGTAAAACTGTAAAACCCACCAAAATAAAAAGACTTCAGAGGTAAGAAGTTTAATGTCCTTACATCAAAATAATCCTCCATGTAGTTGTAAAAGAAAGATATTCTTTATCTTTTGTATTTAAAAAATAAGCCTTCTCTAAGTTTTACTCTAAAATCTTCTACTCACTACATAGAAATGTTTTAATGAGAGCTAAAACACTAGATTGCATGTTAATTTCTTACATGTAATCAAATTAAATTCATCAGACTTTATTTATTTATGCTTGTTTAACAACTTAATAAATATTCACATTTTGATATATAATTTTATTACTGCACATTTTTTACAGTTTAATCATTTGTTTTCTTTTTTTCAGTGTAATGTATGGTATTCTGTTTTATTTAATATCAAACTTTTATGTTAATCTTAGCTTTGTAACTTTGTTTTCTTGTAAAAATGTAGTGACTGTCCCTTTAAGAAACACTGAACATAAACAACTAATTATATTTTATCTGGTCAATACATTTTTTTTTTAAGTTTACATAAAATCTTATATTTACGTAAGTTTTTATAGAAAACCACAGAAGAAGAAAAAGGATCTGCCCAGAATTTGAACAGACGCCATGTTTATTTTAGCATTGATGCTAACCCAACCGGTTGCTAACAATTAAATAACTAATGTAATGCTTAATTATCAAGCTTTTTTTGCAAAGGGTTCTAGTCCTATTTATGCTAAGCTAATTGTTAGCATCTATTTCAAGCAGGATTTTAATAACAGCGTCGGCCATTTTCAAGGGAGTTTGCATCATATTCTAAAGCAATTTATGATTTCATGAACCTGTACTTTTTTTCTGTTTATGCTAAAAAACGATCAAATATTAGACCGAACAAGAATAAAGCACTTTATTTAGCAGTGGATTTTAAAGTATCATTTAATCAAAAACACAGAAATGTTTCAAATATTGTCAACATATCTTTGATATAAAATTATAAAATTTTTGTTTTGTCATTTTGTTTATTTACAAGGAAAGTAAAGATACAATATTTGATTAAAACTCCACTGTAATGTTGATAGTTAAAGGTTTTTCTGGAAGTTAATTTTGCACAGCGTTTACATCTTATTTAAGAACCTACTGCACAATCGAATCACAAATTTAAACTGAATGAAGCTTGTAGCATTTAATCTGGCAGATATATAACCTAAAACACTGGTTTAAATTTTCCCTTTTTTTGTTTAAGATGTGAAACAAAGCCAACAGATGGATTTTATAATTATTTTAAATGTTTTTTTCTCTAAAGGTTTTATATTTATTAACAAAATGAATCAAAATATGCTTTGATAAACTTCATTTCCAACTCACCTGTTCCTAATTACAGCTAAAAGGTGGCAAACATAAACAGCTGCATTATGGGTAATGTAGGCATTTGTTGACTCTCTTGTTGTTGTCGGTGTAAAACGATTCAGAGATGAATCTTTTTAAAATATGTTGTACGTAAATGGAGGGTTTGGATGTTTTCCCACACTGCACTGGTCTGTGGAGGTTTGGTACTGGTTTCCAGAGCCGGCGGTGACGTCACGCCGAGGCTGGGTCATGTGAAGGGCAGCAGCGGAGGAGGTTCACAGAGAGTTCAGCCGCATACATTAGGTAATAGCGTCGCACGCCGTGACATAACTAGTGCGAAGCAGGTTGAGTTGAGACATTTATCAATAAAAAAAAAGAAGAAGAAGAAAAAGCGGAGATAAGATTTAAACTTTGTTATGCAAAACAACCAGCAGACCTGGATGCGCGGAAGACTCCAGCGCTCACGCTGCGCGCCAATACGCGCATTTTATGAGGAAATTAAAGGTCTGTTCCGGCGCACACGCCCCTCATAGTGCGATGCTCCTGCTGCCTGGTCTGCGCCTCAACAACCGGCTGTAAACCTGCGGAGAGACAACTGAAAGTCGCCACTAACAGGAAGGACTCTGTCTTCTTGTTCTTCATGAGGAGAGCATCTTCTCCAGCAGGACTCCGCTAAGGTCATGTTTGACTTCATGGAATTTCAGGTTTTCGGTCCGGGAGAAATCATGGACTTCTACTCGACTTCCAGCCCCGACTGCGCGCTGCAGGACCTGGACCTGGACCAGGACCTGGACCCGGACCAGGACCGGGACCAGGACCGGGATCTGGCAGCTTTCTTCCCCGAGCTGGTCGAGTCGGACTGGCCGGAGCATCGATGCTCGCAGTGTAGGTCTAAACACACACAGAAAACCCAGTAATACAATAATGCATGTGTTTTTTCTGATGCATTTATATGAGAAAATCCGCGCTGCTTCTTTGCAGTACAGTTCATTCTTTCCATGCATCAGAAAGGGCCTGCACGTCATTACCAAAAACAGATTTAAAAATCTGAGAGGAGAGGGTAATGAAGGGAAATGTGGCATATTGATTTTTTTAATTGAAAAATTATTATATATTTGGGTAAAAATTGAAAAAAGTGGATATAATGGTTACACAGGTCTTCTCTTTGTTTGTCGATTTTTTTATTTGCATGCCAAATTTTCAGCAGTTGTTGTTTCTTAATATTAGTTTCTCCTTTATTTTTGCAAAAATAGTCAAAAATTACGTTGTGAATAGGGCTTTTGTATAAAACAATCATTTTATATGAAGTGATTTTAAAATCAATACTAAATGTATTAATTATTATCTCTTTGTAAAGCTTCTCTTATATTCAAGTTATTGCCTAAAACTGTTCATAGTCTGTTAATTTAAAATTATACAGTATAATCTGATCCTATTTTTCAAAATTTGGTCAAAAGCAAAAGTTTGAAATTGTAAGATTTCATTCAAAATGCCACAAATCACATTTAAACTAACGATTATTTTCATTATCAATTAATCTGTTGAGCTAACGATTAATCGGATTTAAAGTGGCAGATTTTTCTTTATTCATTATAAAAAATGCACTTAATGTTGCAAATAAACATATAATTCCTTTTATAAAATAAGAAAACAGGATTTTCTTAGTGAATCTTTGATCATTTGTAGCAAAGGATGCATCTGCAGCAAAACAATACACAGTGTGTGTTTGTTTACTTTTTCTTTTCAATTAACCAATTAATAATTGAACCACAGCTCTGAATTTTGCAGAATTTGATCCAGGTGAAGCTGCTTGAGGAGTTCTGGTTAGAAGATTTTTACACAAAAACTTATTAAATATCTGTATTTTTGTTCAGTTTTGTTGTTTTCTCCTCAAAGTGTGTTATTGTTTCAGAAAACCTTTTTTTTGAGTCTATATATTCTGACTAACCGATTACTAAATTAGCAGACGATTATTTCAGTAATCGATTAATTGTGATTAATTTGATTAATCGATTTAGCCTTAGCATGCAGTAACCCACTGACTGCGTGTTGTGGGATAAATTAGCGTTCAGAAGCAGCTTTGAAGGCCGGTCCGGACCCAGAGCGAGGTTCTACCCGCCCTCCGGTCGTCATCTGGTCACTGTGAGGCCCGTCAGCAGAGAGCAGAGTGTGAACGCGGGTCCATGTGGTGGTCTGCGTTTGGGACGGGGCAGAGCCGGTCAGCTGGGGGTCACCGGCGGGTTCACGGGACGGTCACTGGCTCAGGAGGTGAGAGGGGAGCTTTCCAGTGAAAGTGGAAGTGGAGAACCAGTTCAGCACCAGTTCAGAAAGCATCAACTGTGCAACTGGGAGTAAAATCCAAACGTGTGACACAGTTTCTGTCTGGTTTCATAAATCAGGAAGTAAAGATTTACTGGGCTTTGAATGGCACATAAATTAACTTTAGAAATGCCTCATTTATTTGAAATATATATATTTCCAATGATTACTGGCGATTTTTACATTTCACTCTATTTTACAAGCTTTTTATTTTTTACCAAAAGTTTAATTCAGATTGTGAAAATACAGTCATGTGCCATTGCAAACAAGACTCTCTTATGGTCAATACACGACAGTAATTATTCTCTCTCCTATTTTACATCATTTTAGACGTATTTTGAGTTTAGATTTATTATTTTGACTTTTAATGTTGAGTAAAAAAAATCACAGCTTTCTTTGAATCCTGGTCAGAATAATCAATTAAAAAATACACAAATAAATAAAACACTCTTTATAAAAAAGTGTTTAAATGTTGAAAACGTATCTGTGACATGATTTCAACATTTTTGATTAAATATTCAATATTTCAACAGGAAATATTGAATTGTTTTCTTGATGAACAATTTTTCTTAGTTTGTATAAATAAATTGATTTGATTAACAATTTAATGACTGAAATCAAAGTATTTTAATTCATCTTATACTACAGAACAATTACAAGTAACTTCAGCAACACAGCAGCTTGTTTTAAGTCAATAATTCTTTGATATTGATAAAAAAGTTTCTGCAGATTTTTTCACTTTCAACATGGGAAAAAAGTTTTGTTGTAAATAAAATAATCTGCCAATGAAACTGGAACTATTTCATCAATATTAAGGAAAAAAGTAATTAAAACTGTCTCCTATATCTTTCTGTTACTTTTGTCTCATGCTGACATATTTGCACTTAGAACTCAACCAAAATCACTTGGTAGGATTTTTTGTTTTGCCTTTGAACAAAATCCCATGGATTATTTGCCAAAGTTCACACAGCAGCACCTAATCCAAGTGGGGGGTGATTGTTTACCTCCCGCCCACGCTGCCTTCATCCTCCTCCTCCTCATCAGTCAGCGTGGCCCGTGGCGCGCTCCGGTATTGTTCTGCGTTGGGGAAACCGTCGACTCGATGGGGGTTTCCTCATCGGACCCGCCGACTGCAGGTTCAGTCAGAGGCCGCGGATCCAAGGGGACGGAGAAGAGCAATTTTTCTCATTTTGTCTCCCTGTTCTGAAGAGCTTTTCTCGCTTTCCTGTTGAGGAACGCAGCAGAGAAGGCGATCAGAAACGGGTCGACCCAAACGAGCTGCGCTGGAGGAAATCAGGAGGGATGAGAGTGAAGGCGACTGCACTGCAAAAACACAAAGTCCTACCAAGTATTGTTGAGCTCGTTTCCAGAGCAAATATGTTAGTTCACTTAAAAATAAGAAAATTAAGTTACAAGTCAGCGAGACAAAGGACCTTGTTTTCAGTAAATAATATATATTTTTTAAAAGTACTGAACTCATTTTCATTTTGGGTCGTATCAGAAATCCGAACGCTCTTAAAGGGCCAGTTGTTCCAGAACGTATCGATAAAACCCATTAAACTGCTAAAATGCTAATAAATACTGTCCCTCCTGGATTTGTGATTGTTTTTGTGGCTTTTTGTAATCAAAATCACACATTTTGTGATGCTAATTTAGAAATGTCTGTAAGGAATGTTTATATTTGCGCCAATGTATGATGTTAAATGTGACTTTTTATTTCTCGCCGTATCGGTAACAGTCGATAACTTAAAATCAACATGAAGGAGCAGTCAGTTGCTTTTGACCAATTTGGATAAAAATTAGCAGTACATTTTAAAAAAGTGGGTATCTGTTGATTTTGTGTGAATTTTGAGGATTTATTGATGTAATTTGGAGTCCAGGGGGCCACATAAAAGGCTGCGGCGGGCCACATTTGGCCGCCAGGCCTCGAGTTTGACACATGCTTACTAGAAACTAGACAAAAATACTTGGTCAAATTTTGTTTTTTTGCAGTGTAGGTCACTGAATCATGAGCTTAAAAACTAAAAATAGGAAGAAAACTTTACATGATCCTCATGCTTGGTTTTAAATTGGATTGAATCTCAGCTGGACATTAAAAAACACGTCGTACTATATTTGGTCTACTTTTTACTGCAAATATCTAAATAAAACAACACTACTTATAAGTAACTTTTATGTGCGCTATAGGGCCTTTTTAAGTAAATAATTAAATATTCATGAAAAAATCAAAGTTTCACTGGTAGATTATACATTTTTCCCATGTCATAAATTAAATAATCTGCCAGTGGAACTGGTGCTTTTTTTAATTAAATGACCATTTCCTTGCTACAAATTTACCTGCAAGTTAGTTTTATCTTATTTAATGTGCACTAAGATATTTGCATTAAAAGTTAACCAAAGCACCTAGAAAGATTTTGTGTTTTTGCAGTGATTAATGTTCAGCTTGAGCACAGAATCATTCACCTTCACAATATTTGGTCAGCTGGAATTCAGTCCAAATTAAAAGCAAACATGTAAAGTTTTTGAACTATTTTTGGTTTTTAAGCTCAAGTGTAGAAAGATATTTTCACTAAACCAGATATACTTGGAAAGAGTTTTTGTTTTTGCAGTGTAGCTGCAGGTATGCTGGATGTTTGTTTTTTTTTTTTAATCAGAAGAAATAAAATGACATGCAGCTGCTGCTTTGTGACTCTAAGTGAATCATTTATGGTGACAGAGTCCTCACTCTCATCGGTTTTTCAGTCCCACTTTGTAGTTTTATCTTGCTTTGTGTGCCAGACAAATGGCTCCACATTTAACGAGTTCAAGCTGCTTGAGAGGCTTAGTGGGGGCAGGAATGTCTTCTTCTGTCTCTGCTTCAGGATCACAGATAAAGACCGATCAGATTAGTGCAGATTATAATCCTCCTGCCGTGATAGGTAAACAAACTGAAATTTCTCTTTATTTTGTTTAGACAAAAGACAGAAACCCCATGAACTGGAGACGACCAGTTAACAATATTAGTAGATTAATTGATAATTATTTAAATAATTTATTAATCACGATTAATCATTACAGCCCCAAATAGAATAGAATATAAATATCCTTTATTGTCC
This sequence comes from Poeciliopsis prolifica, assembly GCF_027474105.1. Classification (NCBI taxonomy): domain Eukaryota; kingdom Metazoa; phylum Chordata; class Actinopteri; order Cyprinodontiformes; family Poeciliidae; genus Poeciliopsis; species Poeciliopsis prolifica. Next base: position 3,648,515 of record NW_026562400.1, on the reverse strand, counting down.
CACAGTGGGAAATTTCTTTGCAAGTAATCTAAAAAAATTAAACATAAATACCAAGTATTTATAAAAACTAGTGCAGAGAAAAGTGCAACTGAGCTGATAAATCAAAAAATATACAAACTATTTACAATTAATGACAATAAAAAGCTGTGCAGCAGGAAAGTTCTGCAGATACCAACGTGGATGTAAAACATGATGTCTGAAAAAACCCTAGAAACAAAGAGTCACTATGGATGTAATCAGAATTAATCAATTAATCAATTTCTAAAATAACCGTGAACTAAAAAAAAAAAGCAATTTGCTGAGAACAACACATTCAGAGCAGCGATTAAGTTAAATCTGTACAAAAAATATATACATTTTACATTTAAGATAGAAATAAGTTTTTTGAATATATGTTTAACTTATAACTGCTAAAGTGTCGAAGTTTTAGCTTCATCTGGTTCCGATTCGGTAAAACAAATCTCAGATTAAATATTTGATTAATCGATTACTAAAATAATCGTTAGTTGTTTTTCTCTGTAATGCCACTTCGCACATCTGACCAGAAATCTTTCTAAAGTAAATCCTGAAGTTCCTGTTGAACTTTGACCTCAGGTATTGTCTCCCTGCAGGTATTGTCTTTGTGTGAATCTGGATCAACATTAGTAGCTTTTTCTTCTTTTGCTCTTTGGTTTGTCATTCTGTTTGTATTTCCTTTTGATTCCTGTAAAGCACTTTGTATTGCCTTGTTGCTGAAAATGTGCTGTATAAATAAAATGACCATTACCTCTGTGTTTTTGTAGAAACATGCTGTGTGTATAAGGTTTGTTCGGTGTTACTCTGTGTGTTTCACAGCAGTGGAAAGCCAGAGCTCCAGCTCCAGCTCCAGTTTGGATGACCTGTTTACCAGTCCGCCCTCCCCTCCTCCGCCGCCGCGAACCTACAAGCCCTGCTTTGTGTGTCAGGATAAATCCTCAGGCTACCACTATGGAGTCAGCGCCTGCGAGGGCTGCAAGGTAAGACTTTGTTCATTCAACAGCTTCACTTTAACAAGAGTACCATTTGGATGTGGTCCAGTCAAAGCGCAGACCTGCATTTGGTTGAGAATCTGCAGGATGATCTGTGGACAGGAGGCAGATCTGGAGCGTTTTTCCCAAAGTTGGCTAATTTTGTCAGTTTGAACCCCAAAAAACTTTAGGTCAGCTGCACAAGTTACAGGTCACACTGAAGGTGAAACTGAGAGGCTTTGGCCTCATTTTTATGCAAAATTAACATTTTGTACATTTTTATTCTTCCATTTGGATCTAAACTGCTTCTAAAAACAAATCAAACTCTCAAAACAACACTCAGCTGTTTATTGGCAGTAAGTTAAGGTTTTTTGGTGTCTGGAAAATGGGCCATTTCAAAAACCTCCCGAATGTTGAGCTACAAAAGAACTGCGCCGTTACCTAGCGACCGCAGCGGAATTCCACCTAGCAACCCAAACTGTTCTCCAGCACATCTGGTCAGCTGGTTTTACTGCTGTATGCGCTGTACAATGGCTACTGGAAAAGACAAATGTTTTGCGTTGACTTGTCATTCAGAAACCACTTGCTGCATTCTTGTTGGTTGTGCAGGAGGCTCCACTTCTGCTTTTTAGAGATGCATGTTCAGGAGCTAACAGCAAATTATTTGGATTTAAAATGACAAGAGCCCCTAAAGCAGTTCATTCTGAAAAAATCTCAAAATATGAGGACTAAAATCTCATTATGTAAGATTGATTTTGTGCAAAGAAAGTAATGAACATATTTAAACACCTCATAGATCTATCCTAACCCGTTCAATGCAGCATAACAGGTAACCTTAAAACCACCTGCCAGGAGGCGTTTGGACTTTTTGTTCCACTATAAATTGAACCTTTAAGCATTTGAAGTTCCCACAAGACAACTGCAAGAATTTCCTTTGACTGAGACAATCTGTTGTGTGTCTCTGCAGGGTTTCTTCCGCCGCAGCGTGCAGAAAAACATGGCGTACACCTGCCACCGTGACAGAAACTGCATCATCAACAAGATAACCAGGAACCGCTGCCAGTACTGCCGCCTGCAGAAGTGCTTCGCCGTGGGAATGTCCAAAGAGTGTAAGTGTTGGTTTTACGCTGATTCAGCAGAAAGCCCCATTAGAGACTCACTGGGGAAAATAACCTGCAATTCAGGAGTAAAAATCATGATTTGAAGAATAAATTTACATTATAGTATATTTCAGAGATTAATATCAAAATTTCAGAAATTAATATCAAAATTTCAGGGTTTTTTCCAACAAATATTTGACTTTGCAACTCAGAAATTTTGCTGTTTTTCTACAAAATTTCTGGTATTAAGACAATAAAATTTCTTATTTTGAAACGTCAAAAATGTTCTAGAAAAAAAAAAAATTTTCTTACCAAATATTTGACTTTTCAAACTCAGAAATTTAATAGTTTTTTCTAGAATCTTGACTTTTCAAATTCTGAAATTTTATTGGTTTTTCTATAACATTTCAGAGATTAATTTCAAAATTCATACGTCTTGCACATTTAAAATTTTTGGAGATCAAAAATTTTCTTGATTTTTCTAGAACATTTATGTTTTTTGGCAGAAATTTTAAATATGATTTTTTTCTAACTTGGAACACAACTATTGAGACATTTTCTACTAGAAGATTTCTGAGAACAATTTCACAATTTCTGAGAATTTTCTAGCAAATCTTCAGTTTTTGGAAGTCAGAAATTTTCTTTGTTTTTCTAGAACATTTTATTTTTCTTGCAGAAATTTAAATTATGGTTTATTTCTCATTTTAACACAACAATATATTAACACCATATGCAGGTAATTCAAGTTATAACATAAAACAGTCATTTAAATTCTAAACATGAAACAAAAGCCAAAGCAAACATTTTAATGTTTTTATAAATGTAATCCTTCTTTTCCGTCTACAGCGATCCTAATCTTCCATCGTAAAAACACATTTAAAATTTAAACTTTAAGAAACAGGAAGTCGTTATTAATAGCTCCATTTACTGGGAAAACACCCATTAAAAAGATCAACAAGCATCTGTTTGCAAAGGATGTTTTCCCTTTTTTTAAAACCGCTCAGAGCTCCATCTTCAGCCTGAGGCTTCGGCGCATCCAGCCAAAGGAGTTCGTCCTTTCAACTCCAACTGTTGCCGGCTTGAATCTGAACAGTCCACTGAGCAAAAAGCTGAACGAGAGTCTCCTCTGTCTGAAACACTCTGCCTGGGTAAAAATGATCAAACATTCAGCTTAGTGGCCCATTTACCGCGCCGCATTCAGGACAGGATGACGCCAGAGGAGCTTTTGCCCTGATTCTCGCCTTTCAGGCTGCATCCAGGCTCTCCTGTACTCTATTGGTTGAGGTTATTGGAGCTGAATGCATAAAGTGCTACAGACACCATTCAGAACTGAACACGACTTACCGTGGATCCAGAGTTAGGATAAAACTAATAACAGCCCTGGTACATTTAGATTCAGCATTATTTTCGTTTAATCAAGGGTTTCATTTGACTGAAGACAAATAATATCTTCGACATTGCAGAGATCTTAGAATATTTCTAAGAATGAACTCTGAAATTCTGAGATTAATCTAAAAAACTTTAAAAAAAAATTCTGAAAATTCCAGAGTTTGAAAAGTTGAATATTTGCTAGAAAAAATCAGAAAATTTTAGATTAATTTCAGTAATTTTGTAGAAAAACAACAAAATTTCTGACTTTGAAAAGTTTAATATTTGCCTGAAAAAATTGAAATTTTATTGATTTTTTTGTAGAAAATTTCTAAAATTAATCTAAAATCTCTGAGTTTGAAAAGCAAATATTTGCTAGAAAAAGTAAAATTATGAGATTATTCTTAGAAATATCACAGAAAAAAACAATGACATTTCTTGGTTTGAAAAGTCAAGTATTTGCTGAAAAAGTTTATTTTTTTATAGAAAATTTCTGAAATTAATGTCAAAATTTCAGTTTGAAAAGTCGAATATTTGCTTGCAAACCGTCAGAAATGTTGAGATTAATTACAAAAACATGCACTAAGTAAGTGTGAGCAGCGCCTCAGTGAGCAGCGCGGAGCTGTGCGATGCAGTGACCTAGATAACTGAGAATGTGTTTCATGGCAGGAGGAGGCTGCAGGACTCAGGATCCACCCAGTTTCATTTTCTCATTGTTACTCACGCAAACGCATTACATAAACACATCACATGTATGAGACAGTTGTACACGGTGTAACTGCTCCCAGGCCGCTCGGTAAGTGTGTAATGCGATCGCCGTCTGTTTACCAAATGACTGCTGGATTTAGGGCATCCGGAGGAGGAGGGAGAGGAGGAGGAGCTGGCGGTTGGAGGGAGGGAGGAAGGTGGAGGCTGAGCTGTTGCGTAATCCTGAGCTTCCCTGACATGTGCGTAGCTGCCTGAGCCAAGTCAGTGGGACGACCCAAAACGTGTCGACACCAAAGCGATTATAAAAGACTAACCTGTATATTTACACACAGAGACCTGCAAGCTGCATTCACTGACACAGACGAGACAAAATAAAAACAAAGCTGAAGGACTAGTTTTAAAAAACATTTCTATTATTTAATAGAAATGTTTTCAAAAATAAATTTATTACTAAATTATTTATTTATATAAGTAATAAAATATATAATTTTTATGTACAAATAAAGTTTATTTACTTCTGCTTCTTTTTTTTATCTGCTTTTTTTTTGTATTTTTTTTCTTTGAATTGCCTCTGGCTGAAAGGTGCTATTTAAATAAAGTTGCATTAGATAGCTTTGAGTTGGTATGTAAGGTAATTTCATTTATATATCACATTTTCAGCAACAAGGCATTTCAAAGTGCTTTGCATGAATTACAGGAAATACAAACAAAACAAAAAAACTGAAGAAAAACAAAACAGCAAAAGTAATTTCTGAACTAATAGGAGTTTCTGTGAATCTCAGCTTGTTCTAACTAACAGGTTTTATTTATAGTGAACTCTTCAACAGGAATTGAAAGAACGGTTCTGTTGTGACGAGCTTTAAGGCTTCTCACTTTTCTAGTCACTGGAAATAGTTCAGTGTAATTTAATCCTTGGTGATTTGTCACGTCAGTGAAATTAGGCTTGATTCATAACCTAAAAATGCAGCTAATGGTTATGTGGTTATTAATAGATTAATATTTTGTTAAGTACCTACATCTTTCCAATGTCAGAAGATTTTAAGATTCTGGGAATAACTTTGCAATGATTAAAAATAAAAAATATCTGCATCTGCACTCACCGCCTGTGCTGGGGGACAAAATGTGAACCATTTTTAAAAGGAAGCCATTATGCAAAATGTATGTTTTGAGCCTTTTTATCTTTCCATTTGGGTCTTAACTGCTTATAAAAGCAGCCCAAGTACTTAAAACACACAGACATCTTTTGGAAATAAGTTCATGTTTCTTGGTGTCTGGAAAATGAGCCCTTTCAAAAGTAAAGTCACAGTCAAGAGGCACAGCACTGTTACCTAGCAACCACAGCCAAACCCTGCCCATAATCTAGCAACCCAGGCTGAGCTCCAGCACATTTGGTCAGCTGGTTTTATCGCTTTATAATGAGTGCAGTTGTTGACTTCCAGAAACCACCTGTTTCATTCTTGTGGGTTGTGCAGGAGGCTCTACTAGTGCTTTTCAAATATGTGTGATTGCAGTTCTGTTTGCAGCAATTTTCACATGCAAGTGTAAATGTTGAGTGTGTGACCAGCAACTGGTTATTTGGATTTAAAGTGACTTGAGATGTCCTTCAGAACATCTCATTGTTCTGAAGGACCTCAACTGACCAAGCAGAAATCAAACTATCTCAGAATCATTTTGAGGAAAAAATTTAATGAATATGTTTAACACTTAGACCTGTCCTAACTGGTTCAAAGAAGCATAACAAATTTTTGTCAGAGGCCTCACAAAATCAGTCAAATGGCCCTCAAGCCACCCTTTGAACAATCCTGAATGCTGTATTCTGTTAACATTTTTTTTTTTATTCCATTCCTCTTTCCCAGCGGTGAGAAATGACAGAAACAGGCGGAGAGGCAAGAAGGAGGCGGTGAAGATGACCATCATGGAGACGTACGAGCTGACGGCCGAGCTCGGCCTGATCGTGGAGAAGATCTGCAGGGCGCATCGAGAAACCTTCCCCTCCCTCTGCCAGCTGGGGAAATACACCACAGTGAGTCCGACAGAACCCCTGAACACAAAAAACTAAATAATTCTGTCTGGATACCCAGAACTGCTCAGAGAAATGAAACCAGTTCCTCCATGTCCAGCTGTTTTTATCCATTATGACTCCATTGGGAGTCTCTTGTCCTAAACTGTTCATAGTAGAAGATGGTAGACTCAACGCAAATGTTTTACAGTGTATAATTAGATATAGAAGCAGTATATTTCTTTGTACAAAAACAAGACTGAGGTAAAAATGTAAACAACAGAATGACATTAAGCATATAAAATATTCACAGAAGCAGCTAAAACACCGAGAGCTGTGAGCCGTCGACCTTTGAACTCGTACAGCTTTTCCTCTCTGGGATTATTGTGGTAGCACGTCGGGGCGTCTGCTGCGATCCGCTGCAGGGAGGGATTTAAGATAATCGGCATTTAAAGCTCTGGTCGTTATTCGGAGAGCCTCTCGTTTCTGAAAGGTCAGAGCTCAGCGGAAGAGCGACCGAACAAATGCCTGCTCCTGTCACTTTCTGTCCGAATTACTGATGCAGCGGGGAAATGCAGCACAACACAGCTGCAAGAAGGAGAATGCTTCACTTCATTTCCACCCGTCCTGCGTCTTTGGACGTCTCCACCTGACGATGACGATGGGGGATGGGATTCGGTCGTCTTTGAGCAGAACAACACAAATTAAACATACGTTGTCCAGACAATGTAGGAGCTTATTTTAGGTTAATAATTCCTTAATATTGATGAGATATTTGTACTAGAAACTAAACCAAAATACTTTGTAAGATTTTGTGTTTTTGCAGCAGAGGAAACTTCTCTCATTTGTTAATTTGTCTTTAAATTCGGCAAACAGGCATAAAACTGTGTGCAACAATTGTTATGTAATTACAGTATTGTTTTATTTCTAATTAAATTACTTAATAGTATTACATTACATACAGCTACAAAAGCAGTTGTTGAGTTATAATTACCACAACAAAATAAAATCTTATTTTAAATCTGTCTTAAAAAGTAAGTACACCCTTTGATTCAGTTGTAAAAGCCATTTTAGCCTTGAGCAGCATCTCCAAAATGATTTTCTGTTTGAAGAAGAAAATAAATACAAACAAGCATCTTTAAATAAGTCAAGTTTCAACAATGAGTTTTGTGATAATTATGTCAAATACGAGACGCTTCATGCAACAAATCAGGAGCGTCCACCTCTTACAGGAAGAGAACACGTTTCTGTAATAATGACTCACTAATTAAAGAAATGCACGTTGATCTGGAGTGTCCTTTACAAAAACACTGTTCTGTTACATAACTGTGGCTCAGTGAGTCACTGGGAGTGATGGGCGCTAATTATAGGAACAGGGATGGGAATAAAACGCAGCTGGACTCAGACAACGACTTAAGCACAATTTTCATTTAAGTAGATTTAATAATGGATACTTTTGACTTTCTACTTCACTACATTTCTACAAAACCGTCGCATTACTCCCATCCCTGAAATTATGATGCATAGAATCACATATCTAAGTCTAAACTGTCACAGAGAGTAAACACAATAAAAACATCTATGGCATTGTTCATTAAAACGGCACATTACGAATGTATTAAAATTAAATACAATCAGTACACTTAATGTTATTGTATTAGCAATTAGGTAAAGCATTCTGTGAGTACTTTGACTTTTAAAATCTAAGGATTTTTAAAAGCCTGTACTTATTTACTTTTACTCAAGTAAAATGAGTAAAAGTGGTACTTTTACTTTCACTAAAGTACATTTTCGTCTGTGTATTTGTACTTTTACAGGCAAATTTTTTTTAGTTCTTTCTCCACCACTTGGCTGCTTTTATTATCTACAAATGTTTTAAAAGTAGCTATCTCGACGCTATGCTTCCTATCTTTCTTCACTATCCATCTTTAGAGAATAGGCTCTCCAGATTCTAGAAACCTTTGGGGTTTTTTCTTTTGTAATAGAGGATTCTGTTGCAAAATCTGTAAATAGAAATAAAGTTTAATTTAACATTGTTAGCTTTCATAGTAAAACTATTTGTAGAAAATAATTTTATTTTGTAGCAGCAGGGGCAAAAGTGTCATTTTAAATGGAAAAAGCTGCTAGGCCCTGCCATGTGAGCTTGTAGTAAATTTTAAACGTGTTCTTTTGCTTTCTTTACACTACTGTCTCTGTCTGCGTCATATTTGTGTACTGCATGACTAATGCAGATTTGACGCACAACAGTATGTGCGTCAAATCATTCAAGTAAAGATTACATGAAAAAACAAAACAAATATCATCTAAAACTACAGGAAAAAGTTTAAATTGTATTGTCTTTAGAGCTGGGGTTGATTTTTAACATGTATATATATATTAGCCTTGTCATCCACTTTAAAACAATTTTTGTGTGATTAGATGAGTCACACGCACCCAGCAGTATGAGGAAAGCCTGACAGGTTCCAGTCATCACTGTTACATAAGTTGTTCTGGTTTATCCAGGAACATAATAATGCTCCACATACTTGTGGTTTGTTGTTCTGTGTCAAAAGGGAATGTTACTAGGCTACTGAATACCTGGGAATCTTTTAGAAATGCCACTTCCTGGTCTGGAATCCGTTCATGTGTGAGAATTTTACTTATTTATTTATTTACTTAACCAAAGTCAGCTTTTTCATAAACAACAAAAATTCTGCTTGTAGTGAGACATCTTACTGTGAATCTGCTCCCCTCTGTTCAGATAAATTTACAGTATGGTTCGACAGTTTCTCTGTTTCATTTTGCTTGGTAGCTGAAATAAACAAACAATATAGAAAGTAGAAAGTGTACTTGATTTACAAACTAAGCCTAAGAACTTATCTTCAACTGAAAAATGACAGAAGGCTAGGCTAGCCAATTAGCATCAAACAAACACCGTTATGAAGGTAATGCCAGCTTATAACAGAGAAGAAATTAAAAACATTTAATAAACGAAACATTAAATAAACGAGTTGCAAAGCTAATATTAGCACCAAAATTTACACATCAAAGCATTAGTTAACAATCGTTAAGGAACTGTTATATTTTTTAACAGAACCGCTAAAGGTTCAACGTATCTCTGAGGACCCCTGAGCTGTCTAACAAGGTGCCTGATGTAAAACACTAAATTCATCATGGAAGAAAAACAAACCGCATTAGGACGTTTATAACACTCCAGTCACCCTGGGTTCTTTAAAATGTCCCTCCAAGCAGTCATACTTTCACCACTATTTTAAACTGATCTTGATAAACATTTCTCTGAAGTTATCATGTTGTTGGTTTTTTTTTTTTTTTTGTATTTTGGCTGCATTTTAAAGCTTTTCTACCTATGTTTAAATAAAAGTTTAGTGAGTAACAAACAAAACTGCAAAATACAATCCTTCAGTACTATTGATCAGCATGTTTTAAAGATTGCAAAAACATTTGTTAAAAAAAGAAAGAAAATCTTAAAATGATGATGCAGGAGGTGTACATCGTCTGTTTAAAAAAAATCCCAATCATAATTGTACACTGAATTTGTTTTTGATCATTTTAAACTCCTCCTGTATCCTTTGAGGACTGAAGACACTGTTTGCGTTTCCTCTTCCACACAGAACTCCAGTTCAGACCACCGGATCCAGTTGGACCTCGGGTTGTGGGACAAGTTCAGCGAGCTTGCCACCAAGTGCATCATCAAGGTGGTGGAGTTCGCCAAGAGAGTCCCAGGCTTCACAGGCCTGACCATCGCCGACCAGATCACTCTGCTGAAAGCCGCCTGCCTTGACATCCTGGTAACCACATCTGTTTTTATCTGCTTCACACTGAGGGCATTCATGTCTAACTGTCATTGTCTACGTTTGAAAATGGACCAAAATTACCAGTAACTGGCCAATATGGCATATTGCAGAAACACACATAACGATAGCTGCTCATGATTTCTTTCTGATTCTCTGAATAAAACTTATATTTATGGCATGTAAATGGGAATAATAATAAAAATATATATGGCATAATTTTTAGTTTTCACTTGTGTTTTGGCTTAGAACAAATAATTGTATTTAATTTTATATCAGAAAAGACAAAAAGGAGGAAGGAAAGAAGGAGGAAGGGAAAGAAAGAATAAAGGAATGGAGGAAAGAAGCAGACAAGGAGGGGAAAAAGGAGAAAAGGAAGGGAGGGAAAAAGCAAAGAAAGAAGGAAGGAAGTAGAAAAAGAAGTAGGGGAGGAAGGATGGAAATGAAAGAGGGAAAGAAAGAGTAACAGGAGGAGGAAATTAATTAATAAAATCTTTCTGACTTGGTATGAGCAGTGATATTTTCTTTCTTCTTGTCTCAGATCCTCAGGATTTGCACTCGCTACACTCCGGACCAGGACACCATGACGTTCTCCGACGGCCTGACTCTGACCCGCACTCAGATCCACAACGCCGGCTTCGGGCCGCTCACCGACCAGGTCTTCACGTTTGCCGGTCAGCTGCTTCCTCTGGAGATGGACGAGACGGAGAGCGGGCTGCTCAGCGCCATCTGCCTCGTCTCCGGAGGTACCGGCCCGTCTCACACGTGAGTTACGCTTCGCCGCCGCCCGAGGTAACCGCGTCTCTGTGGCAAACAGATCGCCAGGACCTGGAGGAGCCGTCAAAGGTGGAGGTGCTGCAGGAGCCGCTGCTGGAGGCGCTGAAGATCTACTCGCGGCGGCGCCGACCCAGCATGCCCCTGATGTTCCCCAAAGCCCTGATGAAGATCACCGACCTGCGCAGCATCAGCGCTAAAGGTGAGAACAACCAGAACATTTAATTAAATCAAGAATCTTACCCTGGTTTTCTATAACAAATGTTACATTTGAGTAACTTGAGTAACTTTTTTAATGACTTTTAAGACTATTTTTACTGCACTGTACTTTTCTTTTTTACTTGAGTGATTTTATTTTGAAGTATCGCTACTTGTACTTGTTTTTACAAAACAAAAAAGAAGATGCAAAATTAGAAAGTTTCGTCTAAAAGTCTCATATATAAATGGCTACAACTTGTTGTCCCTATTTTCATTCTAATAGGGACCCCTACTGTCAAAGAGGTGAACTGCAACAAGAGCAGGGGGGTAAAAAATTACTCAACTTCAACTTCAGGATGATGGCCATTTCTCAAGATGGCCATCATCTTGTAAAAAGTCAGGCATATTGTTACTATGCCTTACTTTTTACTTTTACTTTGGTAGTTTTATTGTGAAGTATTTCTACTCTTACTTGAGTTAAATTTCTGGATTTTGTACCCACTGAATGAAAAACAAACAAAAATCCTCCAGACACATACCTGCAGTTTTTGTTGAAGTTTCATCAGTTTTCTAGAGAAATAAAATGATTAGGAAACATTTTTCTTTGGCCTGATTTTGTTATTTTGTATGAATCATTTTGGTCTTTAAAATGACCAGAGTGGTTTTAGACATTAAATGATTAATAACTAAAATACTTTTTGACTTTTGGATTTGTTGAAGTAGTGCTACTCTTACTTGAGTACCTTTATTCTCCCCTCTGAATGAGAGTGAATAGCAGCTTTGCTGGTTGAAGAACAATCCACAGAAAAGCCGCAACGGGCTACAAGCCGCACGGTTCAAAACGTGGGGAAAAAGTAGCGGCTTATAGCCCTAAAAATACTGTAACTTTGAGGTCTATTGAAAGGCGCTGTGTGCGTTCCTGCAGGAGCAGAGCGCGTTGTGACACTGAAGATGGAGATCCCCGGCTCCATGCCTCCTTTGATCGAGGAGATGATGGAGGATCTGCAGAACCTGGAGACCAGCCAGCACTCACACAGCCTCTCCTCTCACTCTCAGCACACACGCTGCTCCGGCCTCGCAGTCTGAAGACGCCGCAGAACTTTTTCTTCCTCCCCAGAGAGAGATTACTAACGATGTAAAAGTGCAGATGCAGTCCAGAAGGTCACTAGTCTCTTACCTCCGTAAAACGTCTGGGAATATTTCAGAGTTAGATCTGCAGACGTGACAAATGAGATTCAGCTTTCACATTAACAACATGGTAGTTGCAGTGAGATGAAATCCTGCTTCGATGGAAGGTAAAAGTAGAACGATGCAGTAACTTTGTAGTCTCTCTTTTTGTTTTCCTGCAACGCTGTGGCAGGAATCTCATAACCTCTGAGAACCACTCTCAGCTTTTGTTTACCACATCTGGGTCTTACTGTATTTATATTTGCATGATGATTTATTAATTTTTACCTCACTGAAAAACGCCGTCAGTATTCAGTAGAAAGAGAGGGCACATGTGGAAAGGACTCGTTAAATCTTTTTAGTTTCTTAAACAGGGAAACAAGTAAAGGGAAAAAAGGTCAAACGTTGAACTGGTTCCCAGGTTGATGCAGGGAACTTGAGAGAGGAAAGAGGACATTTATGTCATCCAAATAGTGGAGATGGATCGTTTAACTGCCATGTTTTTGTGATGAAACAAAAATAAATCCTCCAAAAATACAAAATCTTGAATATTTTTGTCATGTTCCTGGTGCAGCTATATTAATACATTTGAAATCAGGCAAAACTAACTTATGAGTAACTTCTTATCAAAATATAGGAGCTTTTTAAGTCAATAATTCCTTAATACTGATGGAAAAATACTAGATTATTTAATTTATAAGACGGGAAAAATGTCTTGTTAAATAATCTGCAATATTAATTTCCTTAATATTAAGTAACGTTCTTGCAGAAAAGTTAGTTTTCTCTTATTTCAAGTGAACTAAGATATTTGCACAAGGAACTAGACTAAAAATATGTGGTAACATTTTGTATTTTAGCAGTAAAGATAAATAATTTCAAAACTTTTGAAACTTTAGAGCCAAAAGTTGCAATAACTTCTTGTCTGTGTGTTCACATTCTCTAACTAATAATCAAGGGAATCCCATTTTATTTTAATTTCTACATTCAGTTGGACCACATCTGGGGAATCACAGTTTTTTCTGTCAGATTTAGCTATGGACTTTGACTAGACCATCCTCTTCAGAAGACATTATATGGTTGGATGTATCCTTTTCATCTTCAGCTGTTTCAACAAATACCTGAAGTTTATTGTGTTTAAACTGACTGCTGTTGGAACCATTCATGCCTTCATTCAGTTTAACGAAAAACTCAAGTTGTGGGTATAAATAACTACCAACATGTTTCACTGTGAGTCTGGTGTTCTGTGGTGATGTGCAGTGTTGTTTCTGTGTGAGACAGTTTTACAATTATGGCACAGAAGTTATCGTTTTATTTTGCTTCATATTTTCTTCTGAAAGGCTTTGGGAAATTTTCCAACTCCAGACATTTGGAAAACACAGGAGATTTCTGTCAACTTGCCAATGTTGATGTCCAAACAAATTATTTCATCTCCAATCTTGGATAAATTTCTCTGATGTCACTGCCTGACAATATTTTAATGGTTTCTAGTTTATTCCAAACGTAACACTGTTTTCTCTGAAGTTCTCATTACGTCCAGCTGACATTAACATTTCTGGAAAGACCAGATAAAAATGACATTATTCAATCTTATAGTGCAGCAGGAATAACTTTATTGGGGAAAAGAAAATTAGCCACTGAAAAATTCAACATGGCGACCATTTTTCAAGAAGGAAAATACATTTTTGCACTAAAATCACCAATTAAATTATTGTGTTTGGTGTTCAATCACAGCCAACATATTTTAAACCATAGAAATTATACATACATTTTATTGATCTTGTGTTCCTTTTTCTGGAGGACATTTTTCAAAGTGGTTGTAATTGAGAACTTTGGGCCAAAATTGGCAGCAGTTACACTGAAGAGCTTAACTACACAAATGTCATTGAAAATTACTAATTATACATGAAAATGTGTGCATGCTAACTCTAAACTGCTAAATATATGAAAAACTTAGCACAAGCTAACGCTTAACCACTAAACACATCAAAATATTTTGCTCTGCTAATGCTATACTGCTACATTTTACACATAAGTTCAAGCTATGCTGCTCTGCAAAAACAAAACTGAGCAGAAGCTAACATTAGCCATTGAGACAATTGTTTCTGTCACATCTTCATCGCTAACAGCTAGTTCTCAGTTTCAGCTTTTATATCTGATTTTGCTTCATATCACATTCAATTTAGAATGACCAAAATCAAAAACATACGATGTGATAAAGTTAATCCCAGTGGTGAAAATGGATCACATTTTATTGCAATAACTGGTTTTCAAGCCTCAAAAGCGGCGGCCATCTTGAGAAATGGCCATCATCCTGAAGTTGAAGTGGCTCATGGGGAATTTAAAAGAAATTTAACAGAAATATTTACGGTTGTATCCACAATTGAAGTATTTCACAGATGTGCTGCACTGTTATTGGCCTGGAAAAGCTTTTGTGGCATTTAACAAAGAAGAAAGTAATAAAATGGTGGAAAAGATTGTATGTAATCTGAAGAGAACCTATAATGGGGACTCATTATTAAAGGACCTTAGATTAAACATTTAGTAAACTTTTTTCTTCTTTTTAGTCTTTAAATGTGGTTACTGAAGGGCAGACAGGCACACACACAGCTGACACCAGATATTTACATTTACATGCTGAAAATGTAGATGATTTCTTGAGATTCTGTTATTTTTCCATTGTGAAAACATGACGGTTTAATAAAGGTGTTTTACACTTTTTATATCCACTGTACGTGTGAAAAAGTAACGTATGAGCTCGTTTTGTGGTCAGTGCTTCTGGGTGCGCTCCAGCATAATGAAACATTTATCACCATGTTAGTAAGCTAAATATCAAATACATATATCTTAGACTTCATGAATGAAATTATCTAAATACAGATTATCATTATTAATTCTTATTGCTGGAAATATTTTTTGCTTTTTTTTAATATCAGGATTAAACATATGAACAGTAAAATGATTTTGTAGCCTTTGTTGCACTGTTGGGCATTTTCATTTACATCCTCTATTTTTATTTCCTGTTTCCAGTTTTAACTACAAAGTTAATGTTCTTATCAGTCTGAGCTGCTGGTTGTTTTTCCTACACTGTGTTTGTGAGGAAGCTACAAACATAACTAAAGAACATTAAAAAATACATTTTATTAAACTTGAAAATTGTTGTATTAATTAGAAGAAGGAAAAGCCGGTCTGATATGAAAGAGAACCAGAAATAATGATATGAATTAGAAGTTACTGGATATAAGCAGCTCAACATGCATCCTATGAAAACTCACATGTGCCTGCCATTAATGTGCCAACATTTAGTTTTTACTTCTCTTTTTAAGTTTCTGCTACAAACCAGCGCAGTGTGAAAACTGTTTGTACATATGATCATTTTTCAATTGTAAAATTTCATTTATGAAATCATTAAACATTCACTGTTTTTCTTTGTCTATAATTTTTTTTTTGTTTATTGAACTTTGCCGTTGTGTTTTAGAAATGTTCTTCCCTGTCAGGAGTTAAAGTTTCACATCACTTTCCTTTATTCAGGACTGCAGCGCCCCCTGTTGGTTCACTAGGAGACTTTTCATTTTGCCCCACTGATCTGTTAACGTTAAATTATATTAAATCCCTAAAGTACAGAGTTACTGCTTCGCATGTCACAACATTAACAAGCCGGTTTCTTTCTTTCTTTTCTTAAAAATATACAGTTAACTTTCTGCAGCCACCAGGTTGAAAACAAACATTGTTTTATAATAAAATGATTTCTATTTAAGTTTAGTTTTGCTTCAGTATTTTATATAAAGCCTTAA
Source organism: Poeciliopsis prolifica (assembly GCF_027474105.1). Taxonomy (NCBI): domain Eukaryota; kingdom Metazoa; phylum Chordata; class Actinopteri; order Cyprinodontiformes; family Poeciliidae; genus Poeciliopsis; species Poeciliopsis prolifica. The sequence goes on along the minus strand of NW_026562400.1, from coordinate 3,632,633 downwards.
CTGCTGTGGAAAAATGAAGAACAAGACATTATTTGATTAACTTGACCTTAAAACTACTAAATGCCTTAAATCCAAATTATAGAAGTGAAAGAAGTTGTTTATGTTGATCAACTTTTATAACTCGAAAGCAGGTGATTACAGAATACTTTTTTTAAATCAAAGTGCAGAAGACATTTTATATTTAAATGCTCTCAGTAATAAATTTTTTCACTCTGCATAGATAATTTATTCAGTTCAAACTGCACCCAGCAGCCCCGTGTGATCTGGTTTTAAGTTTACCTGCAGTCAGACAGTGAGAGTGACAGTGAGTTGTGCTCAAAGTGAAAACTCCTTTCAGCCCTTTGACAGAAATATGAGCAGGAAATTGTGGGTTGGAGGTAAAAAAAAACTCTTGCTGTCACATGCAGCGATGAGCTAAAACGGTTAAATCTGGTGCAGAGTTTAAAGTGGGACAAACTGAAACAGAGGTTTAACATTTACACAGAAACGTTAAATTATATTTACATTCACATTTATACAGACAAACAACATCAGTTACAAGCAACAAGTGGGGGTGTTGCTTGTAATTGACGTTACAAACATGTGGGGGTGAAATGAATGTTTCCGCTGCGGTGATTATAAATGCTGCGCTACGACAGAGTTTTATTATAAATAGTAAGTTTGATCGTCTCACCGCTCGATGTTTTTCACATTTTCCTACATTACAAACCAAAACGCTATTTTATGTGACAGATTAACACAAAGTAGATCATTATTGGAAAGTGGAAGTAAAATTACAAACAGCAAAACCACTAACCCTGATCAGAGCAGAGAGGTGGTGGCAGCATCATGCTGTGGTGCTGCTTTTTGGTAGCAGGAATCAGAGTTAAACAAAACAAAATGGATGGAAGTCCTGAAATAAAACTTGCAAGATTCTGATCCGTTTTGGTCAATCACATAAATTTAAGTTAAATATTTTTAAATTTACGGCTGATTGGTGACAAAATGTGGAAAACTGTTCCAGAGCACTGCATATTAAAATGAGCTAATTTAACTTTAGCTTCTTTACGCTGTAGATGTGATGAAAGTGCAAATAATTTTTCAAGATAAGTATCTTTCAGAAATGCTCCAGTAATCATGTCACATTTTTAAGTCACATCTGAGTTTCCATCCGAATTTATAAAACCTCAGAGACTCAAAGCTGAACGTAGTTAAAAATCCCTCCTGTCATTAACGCACACCGTTCTTCTTCTTCTTCTGAACGTCAGCATGTTGTTTTCGCCTTTGCTCATATGAGTGTTTACAAGTCCTGCTGATGATGACGTCATCCTGGCGCCGGGATCAGACCTGTGGCCAGGTGGAACCAGACGGCTGTCGGTTTCCTTCTCTGGCCCTGAGAGTCAAACGGACCAAATTAAAGTCCAGTTTATTCACAGAGCGGTTTTCAGCAAGGAGGTCGTTCAAAGTGCTTCACATGATTAGAAACACGACACGGTAAATTATTCTCTTGAGAACAGCAAACATTTTCTCTAAGTTATCAAGAACCATATCAAATACTGGAATTATTGACTGCATCTGCTGATATGTAACATATACTAATTCAAGATTGGCAAAATAAAAAATTGGATGGATAAGATTGAAATGAAACAGGATTTTGGTTGAACGATAATTGATTTTGATTTTTCATGTTTGTTTTGTCTTGTAAGGATGTTAACATTTTCACCTGTTGCTTGTTTCTTCGTAGTAGCTGTTCTCCTCCAAAAGCTCCTCGATGATTTCCTGAAGAGGAAGAGCAGAAGATCCTTTCACTGCAGGCGACTGTACAACTAAAGCTGAAATAAACTTTATAATACTGGGTTTACATTTCAGCAACTAGGCAGTTCAAAGAGCGTTGCATCATAAAAACAACTTACAGGCACCAACCTGAGAAAACCAGTAACAGACATTTTGTTCAGTGTCATCATCAAAATCATCAATACATATCAAATATGTTGATTTATTATGGTTCAAAAACAACTCAAGGCTTTCAGTCTAGATTTAAAGACACTCAGTGTTTCAGCTGTTTTGCAGTTTTCTGGAAATTTGTTCCAGATCTGTGACTTATAGAAGCTGATTGCTGTTTGGTTTTTGTTCTTTAATGTCTTGTGGTGCGAAGCCATTCAGTAACCAGTAAGCAGAACCGTCAAGTTTTTGATAAAAGAAACAAAAAGTCAAATTAAATCTAAAAAATGAACAAACTTCACTGTCACTGTGGAGAAACTGACCTGCATCTGCTGATATGTAACTCCTTCTCTGAGACTCTCATCACCTGCCACAATAAACAGGACAATTAACTTTTTAATAAACTTCAGAACAATAGACAAAAAAATAAGGAGATAAAATCTGTCTGAGACGGAAACGGATCGTATCGGTGTTTGTTTTGGATTCCTGCAGGAGTGCCTCTGTTCTATAAATCCACCTGAAGTGTTTGCAGTGAGGTTTTCCCCTCGGAGCAGCTGCACCACATGCTGCCAGTCCAAACTGGTCGAGTTCATCTCCACCAGTTCTGAGGAAGCCTGGACCAGCTGAGGCCCAAAAAGAACAACACACATCCAGTAAAACTCAAGCATTGTCAAGGTAAGTTTTCAAACTTACTGGTATTAATAACATCTTTAGTGTAAAATAAACTAAAATATATCATTTTTTGTTTTGAAATGCAACAACAAAACTAAATTAACATTCTAAATATAATTAAAATTAAAATTTATGCACAATATTCACAAAAAAAGTCACTAAAAAATCTCTAAATATTGTTCCCGCAAAGTTTTCTGTCCTTTAGCAAATCTAAATAATTTTGGTAATTTTAACTAAACAATAAAAGTTTAGTTTGATTTAACTTTAAACTGCAGTGAGTAAAATGTTTGTATGTCTTTTATAAAGTGGCTGAAAATATCTGGTTTCAAACGTAAAATGAAGACTTTTATAACCAAACGTTCGATTGCACTTTTTTACAAAAATGTGCAGTTTGAATATCGAGCACTTTTAAGGACTTTATACAGAAATCAAGCAGTTTCCAAAGCCTATTGAAACTCAAGGATTCTCAAGGATTTCAAGCACTCTTACAAACCCTGATTCTTAGTTTGGTAATTTGCTTCTGATAAAACTGATAAAACTGAGTTTCATGAGGAATATTGTGTTTTATTTTCATATAATTAAAATGTTACTGATTTGTGCAGGTAAAACGGGCCCAGTTCCAAATATATAATTAAAATTCAAGCGGGTTTTAATGAGGAGGCCTCTTCAGCCTCCTCTACATATTTTAAGGTTCATGTATTATTGACAGATGCTCAGTGAAATGACCTGTTTTGTTTTTCTGACCTTTCTGAGCTCCACCTTTAGGTTGTACGGATCGCTGCCCAGGTGGAAGAGAGACTTTTTGAATCGTTCAACAAGTCGCCGTTTTATGTTGTAGTTCGGAGCTGGAGGAAGCTGGAAATTAATCACATCCGGAAAAATGTTGAAACTGAAAAATATCATGAATTTAAAGAAATCATATGTATAATTTATTTGACTCAAGCTCTTGATTTTTTTATTATTTTTTAAATTTTCAATTAAAAATGCACAGATATAAATTTAATTTAGATTTTTTTTATGTAAAAATGAAAAAAAATAATGCAAATGTAAAAATAAATGTAAAAGTATTTCAATTTAAAAATAAGATTTAAAAATATTTTTATAAATTTTTTACAAATATTTTTTAAATAAAAGGAAAATTATTTTTAAAAAGAAATGAATAAAAATTTTAATTAGAACAAATAATATTTATTTTAATAAATAAAATATTTTAAGAAAAAAATAAGAAAATTTCTGAAATGAATAAAAATAATAAAGAATTTTTAAAATAAATGAATAAGAATGTATTTGAAATAAATACATTTTATTTTTTTTAAAATAAACTTGAAAAATTACAATACTTGAGTGATGAAGATGATTTTGTGCAGCTGAACCAGCAGCCGTTGGATGGGATCGTCGATCTGCCGCAGTTTCCTCTGAGAGACACAGATCCCTACCGACCCTAAGACAAGAAGAAAACAATTTATCCTGGCTGAGAAAATTCACATTTTACATCAGAGGGGACACACAACAGGCAAAATGTGTGTACTGAAGATGGCTTCTCTATTTTGTGTCATAACGTTATTTAAAAGCAGATGTTGAAATGGTACCTGGTCTCGATTTTATCTTGGAAGCAGTAAAATCCCCACTAAGAAAAAGAGGAAGTGAGAGAAGCAGTACAGCAGATTAATGTCGACACCAGTTCCTCTCTAACCAGAGGAGGCCGGGATGGGAATGTAAATTAATGCAAATGTTAAAAATATATACGTCTGTTTTCACCTACCAGGCTACAATCTGATCCGGTGTGGCACAAACCACAGACTCCACATCTGGAGCTGAAAACAAAACAAAGGCTGTGAAATAAAATCCACCAAAGAGACAAATGCTAACTCAAAAATAAAGATGATTAACGTCCCACATCAATGGTGTCCAAACTTAAATTGTTAAGCTGAAAGGACATGGGTCACAACAGTTTTAAAAAACTAGTTTTTATGCTTTTTCATTTGATCTGTTCAATGATAAAATAATATTTCATTGAGTTTTGTAGTTTTCTGGAAGTTTGTTCCAGATTTGTGGTGCTTAGAAGCTGAATGCTGCTTCTCCTTGTTTGGTTCTGGTTCTGGGGATGCAGACCCAGAACCAGAAGACCTGAGAGGTTCTGGAAGGTTGCTTTGAACACAGCAGATGTTGAGCTGCAGGGAGCCAGTGTAGGAACTGTAGAACTAGGTCCAAGTTCTGGTTTTAGTCAGAACTCCAGCAGCAGCGTTCTGGATCAGCTGCAGCTGGAGGACTGATGCTTTTAGACAGTGCTGCTATAATCAGTGCAACAGGATGAGTTACTTTAGATCAGAAGGGTCGAACTCATTTCCATTTTGGGGCTTATCAAAAATCTGTAAGTTCTTAAAGGGCCAGTTGTGCCAAAATGTATTGATTAAACCCATTAATCAATAAATCTGTTTGTTTCAGTATTCAGTAAGAGATTCTTAAAATTCAGTGACACTGAGCATCTGTTCACACTAATCAGTCTGTGCAGAGTTTTGTGATTGTTTTGGGTTTTTTGCAAGCAAAACCATGGATTTTGTGGCGCTAATTTAGAAATATGTGTGAGGAACTTTTTGTAATATTTGTGCAAATGTATGATGTTAAATGTAACTTTTTATTATCTGCTGTATCGATCAATGGCTGTAGCTTGACATGTAGTAAGACTGAGGCAGCAGTCACTTTTTATGAATAACTTCAAGAAAGATTTGCAGTAAAAATCAGAACAAAAAAAGTGGGGATCTGTTGAGTTTGTGTGAACTTTGTGAAAAACTGGAAGGACTTATTGATGTAATTTGAAGTCGTGAGGGCTGCATAAAAAGCTGCGGAGGCCACATTTGGCCCTAAGGCCTTGAGTTTGACGCATGTGCTCCAGATTAGTCGTCTAATACTGGAAATGTTCTTCAGGTGACAGAAGGCTGACTTTGTGTCTTTATGTGGCTCGCTCTGAAGGTTCAGGTCAGAGTTCATCAATTCCCAGTCACATCTAATCTGTATCTGTGCTTCACCTTGACAGTTTCCCTGCATGGCGTCACCAGAACTGCAGACTTCAGAGGAGCTTGGACCCAAACATTCAGTCTCTGTCAGCCGCCTTTCCTGCATTAAAACATTATAGAAACACTGGAGTTACACAAAGCAATGTGTTCAAAAACAACAGAGTCCAGGTTTACCATATCTGAGTGGCAGAAGTTATTTCTGCTCTGTTGCCTTTCCAAAAAATACTTCTGCGTTCGTTTCCGGTCTTTATCAGCCCTGCGCTGCAGTGCATTCTGGGAGATGTAGAGTCCGTCCATCAGGCTCATCATGAGGTCAGAGATCCTGGAGCTGACGGCTATGATGTCCGGCCGCTGCTCTGGGTCTGAACTCAAACACCTGACGGATTAGCAGATAAAATACTGAAATGCTAATTAATTTAGCAGCAACATGTCAAGAGCTGCGCTGAAGTCTCACCATCGGATCATATCTGTGAGTCTGTCTGAAAACGCTCCCTCTTCAACTGGTTCATAGACGCCTTCCACGATCTGTCAGTTCAGAACAAGAGAAGCATAAGTCTGAGGAAATGAGGTAGATTCATTTGGTTTGTTTGTGTTACCATGCTGGCCAGTGACAGCATGTTGCTGCTGTAGAACGGTGGTTGTAAAGTTGCCATCTGGTAAAGGATGCAGCCCAAAGCCCAGATATCGGCTTTATCCCCATAAGGCTTGTTCTGCACCACCTCTGGACTGTAAACAGCACATGAACACAAACTCAGAAAAGATACTTCCTTGCTAAAAGTCTAATTTTATTCTCAATATTAAAGGTGAACTGTTGTACTTCCTTTAACAGGTGACTTTAGAAAACATGTTCATTACATTTTTATGCAGAAAATCATTTTCAGATAACGAGATTTTAATTTGATAATTTCTTCCCATTATGATCTCCTTTCAGAAAAAGCTGTTTCAAGGCGTCTTATCACTTTAAATCCAAATCAGCTGCTGCTGACCACCCCACCAATATCAACATTTACCCTCACAAAAGTGGCTGCAGGCAGATGGCACAAGTACACAACTGTACATTTTTGAAAAACAAAAGTAGAGCCTCCTGCACAACCAACAAGAATATAGCAAGTGGTGTCTGGATGGTAAGTTGACAACAAATCACTTATCTTTTCCAGCAGCCATTGTACAGCACATACAGCAGTAAAACCAGCTGACCAAATGTGCTGGAACTATGCCTGTGTTCTTAAGTAACGGGCAGAGTTCAAATGGGGTTGCTAGGTAACTGCCTGGACTTAGAAAGGGTTGCTAGGTAACGGCTCATTTTCCAGATACCAAAAAGTATCAACTTAATATTTAAAAAAAAAAAACAGCTGGGAGTTTTATTTAAAGTGCTTAGGCTGTTTTTAGAAACAGTTGAGATCCAAATGGAGGTAGAAGAATGTGAATTTTCATATTTAACCTCAAACAGATTTGACTTTGTAAATGCGAATTAAATGCAAATGTCAATTAACTGTGCTGGACAAACCAGCACCAACATAATGCAATTAATTCATATCAATTCTGCTCTCTGGTGTCGTTTAGAAACCTTTTAAATCTCAAAAATTATGACGGCATAAATTAAAATGTTCACCGCTCATAGTTGATAGTTGACCTGGTTGACCTTTGATGGTTTCTGGAAATATTTATAAATATCCTCAAAATGATGGCGATAGAAACATAAACGTTTGACACCAATTTTGTGTAATTGGTGTCTAACGTTTGTGTCAGGAGGGGCAACATTCCAGATTAAACTGATACTGAACAGGTTTAGACTGTAAAATTACAATATTTAACCTCCATAATTTGCCATTATGCAGAGCTGCAGCTCCATTTTGACTGGGATTTTAGTTAAAGCTTCTCACCATGAGTACAGGATGGTGCCGACCACTGATGTCAGCTCACTGTTCTCCTGTTTCTGCTTGGCGAGCCCAAAGTCAGCTTCAAGCAGAGGGAAATATGAAGGTTTAACCCTCTGAACAAGAGAGGACAGGAAGTGGCGCCTGTTCAGACTCACTGATGGTGACTTTATTGTTCTCTCCCAGCATGATATTACTGGGTGAAAGGTCACGGTGAACTATCCTCTTCTCCTTGTGCAGGTACCTCAATGCCAGGCACATCTGAGAGAAAACCGAACAGATTCAAAGATTTAATCTGAGATTAGGATGATTTCATTACAGAATTATTAGGGAATTTTCTTCCCTAATACTCTTTAGACCATCTGTAATCTGTCCTCTCTTCCCTCCTGGTCTTCTTGAACCGAGTTTTCTTCTGCCTTACTCTACCTAAACAGTCCAGTTCTCCATGTTTCTCTGTATGTAACTAAAAAGCTAAATTGAAAAGTTTTACCTGGATGAAAATGTTCCAGATTCTGTCTTCAGTGAATTTTTGTTGCTTGTCCTTCAGAGAGTTGAAATGTTCAGCCAGCGGCACGCCTTCGATCAGCTCCATTACGATGTAAAGCTTGTCGTCTGCAAGCACAGAGCATGTTCGGCTGTTTTCAACGGTTTGAAAGGAAACAATCCCCAATGTGTGGGAATGAGAGGAATTATAATCACCTTCCAAAAAGGTTTTGTAATATTTAACTATGTTTGGGTGTGCCATCTAGAAAAAGGGAATAAATAAATGATTATCAACACATATTAGATAAATATGAGTAGAAATGTTGAGCAGGATGGGAGCTGTGCCTGTTCTCTGATGACTGTGAGCTCAAAGATGATCTTTTCCACATTGCTGTCTCTGGACTTCTTGTCTTTGCCAAACACCGGGTTGAGCAGGTTCACCTCCTTCAGAGCCAGGAAGTTCTGACCGACCTGTTTTTGGACCTGTCAATAAGAGCGTATGAGCTGAAATTGAACATAAACAGAACATTATGTTAGTTTTCTGCATGTTTGTTTTACTTTAAAGACACTTCCAAACGCTCCAGAGCCCAGGTGATCCAATATGGAGTAGCCACCGATTACTCTGAGCGGCGGTCGGTTCTGGTTCAGGGACTCAATATTCTCTCTCAGACAACTCAGCTCCTCTTCCTCCATTAAAATAAAAATACATTTATTATTTTACCAGGTTTGAAAAACAAATGAGAAAGTTGTATGTTATGTGTTGAAAGGTAATAAAATCTCATTCCAGTCCAACAAACTAATATTTCTTTGTTCTCACAGTGTAGAGTGACACTTTGGTTTGTAGCTCCTCATAAACTGTGAGGTCTCTGACATAATGTCCGACATCAATAAACGACTCAAAGAGGTCTGTGGGAAAGAGCCTGGGAGGGGTGAAAGGTCACAGAACAGCTGGGGTCATCCATCTCTGGTAAATATCACATTTAAAGAATAGGTTTGAAAATTTTAATAAGGTTTTTTCCATGTGGAGGCTTAAAAGGCCGATAAGTAAAGAAAAACAGCGACACAAACAGTGCAGCAAAATATGCAAAAAATATATTCAAACTTGCATTGTAGAAAAGTAAGACTGGATTAATGATCAAAAAATTGGCCCATAAAACATGGTTCAAACAGAGCAGATGTCTGCATAAAAAACAAAAGAGGAGAAAAATTATAATCAGGAATTAAAGTTTTATATTTTTACTTCAAGTAAAGTTCACCAGAAACAGAAAATGACATTTGAAACAAAGAAACCAAAATGCAAAACGAAAGTCTGAAAACAAAACTTGACCACAGAGGCATTACCTTTTAAAAATAAACCTGTTTCTTTCAGCGCTGAAGAGAAATCGCAGCGCTCGGAAAGCGTAGCACTGCCAAAACAAAATATCAACATTTAATTTACTGAACAACAACAAACCTGCGGCTGCAATACTCCTTACTGTGATGTGAAGCTTATACCTGTAAAGACTTGACTTTCGGTCCAGAGCTTTTTAACAAAATTAGGTTTGCAATTATGTAGATACCATTTTCCTAATAAAAGAAAAGTACAGTTTATTGAGGCAAAAGCTTGAATTAACATTTTGTGTTTCTTAACTAAGAGCTGTTTACTTGTACGATGTGGAAAGCAGACGAGTCGTCCAGACTCAGCTCAGTCAGAGCTGTGCAGCACGCTGAAAAAAGAAGCAAAAACAAACCCAAATTGTTTGGTAAAACTCAGACAGCCACATTTACAACTCTTCATTACAATCACAGGACATGTGCAGACATACTGTGAGCATCTTTGAACACAAATAACATTTTCAAACATTATTTAAAATGTAGAACCGTTCTGTAAAACTGTTGATTCAGTCTAAAAGATTCAGGAAATATTTGTTTACATTCTCAGCTCCTGATAAGACTTCTCTATCAGGGAGGATCATCCATAGCAAAAACAAACATTTTACATAATTTTCACATTATTTTCTGCTGTTCTTGATTAATTTTAACTCAACAGTCTGGTATATTTTCTGCACAGTGTGAATGCTGACCGGACTGCAGAGCCACAGCGTTCTGCAGCTCCTCATGTGGTCCAAACTCCTCGGCGGCGCTGCTGGGAGCAGGAAGCGTCTCCGTGCTGGAGCGGTCAGAGGCGTGCTGCCTGTCATTAAGAGTTATTTCACCACCAAGATAAATACAAACAAACTTAATTACACTATTTTAGGCTTCAGCTTTACCAAAAAGACGATCAGTAACATGTTTTCCAATTCTAGCAGCCATTTTAAGTTGTAATCTAATATATTCCAGTGTTTTATGTTTGGTATTATTGATAATCTTTCCAGTTTTTAGTATAACTTTATCAATTATTTAGAAAGTTTTTGAAGGAAATCAGCTTTTATTGCAGTAGCATAATCTTGGACTGAATATTCTAGGACATATAACCTCTGATTTGATTAATCAGAATAAAACAGCTAAAACAGTTTTAACATGTCTTACAGATATTTGTTGATGTTTACAGGTTGGGAAAGAAAATACCTGCTTACTTAAAGGTGACCAGTTGTCATGATGTGTGAGTTTGAGGAAGAAATATAATGCAGACAGGAGCAGGGAGGAAGTTCTAATGACAAAAAGTCTTACAAAGGAGCACAAGGAGCCAGAGCAGAACAAAAACCATGATGTCAAGAAAAATGTCACCGGGAAGACTTAGGAGGAAATGACCAGAGTGTGAGGAAAACGAGGGATTAAATAATGTGAGGATGAATGATGGAACAAAAAACCTGAGCTGGTGAGCCAACAGATTGCAGGTGTGAGGAGAGAGAGAAAATGACACAGGTGGCGAGGGAGAGGACTAGGAAATGAATCTAAAACTAAAGAATATCAATCAAACTAGAGTAACAAGGAATAACTAGACACAAGAAATAAATGCACTATATGTGAATCACTAAGTCTGATGAAATCACACAAAGAAACACAGAATAACCAAACATTCAGAACATAACACCTATTGTTCCTTGAACAGGTTAGGGTAGGTCTACAATTTTTACAAACTTTTTAGATAAAAAGATTTCAGTTCTGTCTATTTTGAGCTCCTTTCATTATAAGCTATTTTAGGGTCTCCTGTTACTTTAAATCCAAATAAACTGCTGGCCGCGTCGCCCAACCTAACATTTACATTCACATGTGAAAATGGCTGCAAACAGATGTGCAACTATATAACTGTAGATCTTTGAAAAATAGAAGTGAAGTCTCCTACACAACCAACAATTATGCAGCAAATGGTTCCTATTTGGAAAGTTTACAACAAAACTTTTGTCTTTTCCAGAAGCCATTGTACAACACATGCAGCAGTAAAACCAGCTGACCAAATGTGCTGGAACTTTTCTTGGGTTGCTAGATAACGGCACAGTGCCTGCTGATTTATGACACGACATCCCAAAGGTTTTTGAAATGGCTTATTCTCCACAGACAAAAAAAAAAACAACACTTTAACTTAGAGCCACAAAATGGCTGGGTGTTTTCTTTTTAGCACTTGGGTTGTTTTTGGAGGCTGTAGAAACCCAAATGAAAGTACAAAAATATGCAAAATGTGAATTTTCTCTAATATTTCCCTTTTAAACATGACCATATCTACAGTCAGGGTAAAATGCTTTTTACATTGTTCTACCACAGCCATAAACATGTGGAGTTTGCTAAATACTTCTGGGACTTTAATTGGAATACTGAGGGCTGGTTAGACCAAACCACACTTTAAGTTACAGACATTACAGGATAAAACAGGAAAGAAAATACATCATGAATGTCCTTCATTGACCCTCAGTGGGGAAATTCAGACATCACAGCAGCAAATTAAAGTAAGAGGGAGCATAAAAACTCACACAAACGTAAAAAATATAAAAACAAGAATAAGGTACAAAACAGTCAGGATAAATTTAGAACATAAGAAAATGGTGCGCAGTTATTAAAGAGGACCTATTATCCAAAATTCACATTTTGCACATCTTTGTGCTTCCATTTGGGCCTCTACTGCTTCTGTAAACAACCCAAGTACTTAACAAAAACACACAGTCATTTTTTTGGTAAAAAGTTTATGTTTTTTGGTGTCTGGAAAATGAACTGTTTCAAAAACCTCCTGTTAAGTTACTTTCCATGGGCATTGTGCCCTTCCCAAGTAACCCCAGTAACTAGCAACGGGCTGTAAAGACAATAACTTTATTCCTGATTTACCTTTTACAAACCACTTGCTGTGTTCTTGTTGGTTGTGCAGGAGGCTCTACTCCTGCTTTTCAAAGATGTATGATTGTATAACTGCACATCTGTTGGCAGCCATTTTTACATGTGAGGGTAAACGATGAATTGGGGGGTGTGGCCAGCAGCAGCTTAATTGAATTTAAAGTGACAGGAAATGTGTAAAAGATGTGCATGTTCATAAAAAACAACAACAAAAAGACAAATTATACACAAAGCTAAGAAGTATTGTTTTCTTGTCAATAGAAATAGAAAGACCCACACATGGTGCTTGTGTTTAATTCTTCTAGATTTAATACAGACCATTTTAACTGTAATATGAAAGAAAAACAGCATAGAGTCACCACGTGTTGATAATCCTTACAGTAGTTTTTCTGCTGCAAACCAAAATGTAAACAAAAAGTTCTGTGGTACCAACAGTAACCTTTCGCTGCAGTTGTCCAAACTTAAGCATAAAAGATCACCGTCAAATCCAGCTTACGAACTTGTAAGACTTACACGTTGAGCAGACGGAGGAGCTGCTGCACGCCCCCCCAGCTCCGGATCTCAGCCCTGGAGTCTGGATCCTCACACAGCTGGACCAGGACCCAGGTGACGCTCCACAGCAGCTTCAGGTTCCTGCTGTGCAGGAGGCTCAGCAGCACCGGTACTCCCTCCAGCTCCTTCAGCTGGACCCTCACATGTTGCACTGAAGACAGGAGCCTCAGCAGCTCAGCACCCATTCTGCAGGAAACACAAGGCTTAACTTCATGTGGGTCATGAGGCTGTTAGAACTTTTATTTTGAAATGTTTTACCACACAGGAAGTGCATCAACTGAGAGATTATTTAAATTTCCAACCTCTTTGAGAGCAGGTCATATTCCTGCAGTATTACGAGAAGGCTATCCACAATTTGCAATTCTCCGATTTCTGTTCTACATTCAGAGCTGCAAAGAAACAAGAGATTAAAATATTTGTGTTATATTTAGGTTTGATTATGATTGTTTGTTTGTTTGTTTTATTTATTTTATGAAACTGCTGGAATTCCTTTGAGGTTTTTGAAAAATATTGATTCTGTTCTTTTAATTTTGATCTTCTGGTCTTTTATGTATAAAACGTGAAGATATGATTAGGTTTGTTGCAATAAGCAATAAATCAATAAATCACAAAATACATTGAAACTAACTCAATAATTTATATTTCCATGATTTATCATTTTTCTCTTTCTACAAAAATATGGACGGCAAAAGTCTTCAGTCTGGTGTTTTGGTCTCAACTATCCCCTCTTTTGAGGGATAATTTTGTTTAGAGACTTTATAATTAATTTTATTTATTGTTTTTATTGTTATGTTTCTTTATTTTGGAAAATGTCTTCAGATCCCGTATTAAATGTTCATTACAATCAAAAAATTATTGATCTTTGAGAATGTGGTCTTGCATGACTATCCCATTATCTTTTTAATATTGTTATATCTTAAAACAATAATATTATTGTTCATCACGATAAATTTTGTGACAATTTGTCATTGTAACAAGCCTAGCTATAATAACCTAACGTTTTACTTCTACACTTTTTGTTCTTGCCACTGACAGGAATATTGTTTATATAATACAATATCTAAACACATATCCAAGTTGGAATAATTTTTTTGTTTAGTCAGTTTGTCAGCACTGTTTGTGTTTTATACATATTTGCATATAGAAATGTTAAGAATGACTGAAATAAATGAAAGAAAGAACAAGTATGTACCTCTCTGCCAAAGCGGTGAGTGCAAGCAGAGCTCCCTGTAAAACGTTGCGGTCTGTGGTGGAGAGGAGTTTCACCAACGTCTGACCAATTTAAAAGTAGAAATTTAATTTCTGTTCTATATATCATAGTATATTTCTTTGCGTTTTGATGTTTCCTGTAGTTCAAGAAAGTTGGTCTGAGATTAACAGGAAATGCATGAGTCTTTCTATTCTTTTTCTTTTTTTAATTCAACCAATAATCAAACTCCTAGTTATAAAAATGACATGCTCTGGACAAAGGCTCTGAGTACATAAATGAAAATTACCCTGTGCGCGCCACTCTGAATGACCCACAGCCTTTGATTATCAGCGGTCGACAGCTTCTGAAACATGTCTGTGACAGATAAAATCAGTGATTCTGCTGCTGATTGAGACAAACCCAGCTCCATCTGCCAGTGTTTCTGTGGTTCTGCCTACTCACAGGTCATTGTAACGAGCTTCTGTGTATCCAACACCTCCTCACCACAGGATATGTACTTGGCAGTGACAGACTCCATATACTGCAGAGAAACAGAAGGCCAATAAGAGGTGCATGAGATATATTTGGATGAAAAGGTTGTTTGAGGTTATAAATAAAACCTTAAGCATTTACCTTGGCAAGCAGACTGATGCCTTCGAGCTGGTGAAGAATATTCTGTAAAAATACCCCAAAAATCATAGTTGTTTTACACAAAAGACAGAAAAAAACAATTAAATTAGATTTTTCTTTTTGGTTTGTGCCTGATAATTGGGATCCCTGATCAACAGTCGAAGGCAGATCAGTACTCTATTGACGGCTTCGGGTGTTGCATGGTCGATCCATTCACTTTCAATAAATAATAATAGTTAATAAAAACTTTACATGTGAAAAACTATGAAAAGCTCAAGTATTTCCACAGTAATTTACCTGCAGAGTCGATTCCTGACCAAGGATGTAAGAATGTCCAGGAACAGTTTATTCAACGGGTGGCTGCTGAAACATCTTTGGTCTTTGTATATTATGCTGGAAACAGAAAAAATCAACACGATAAGAAAATAAACCACATTTAGTTTGATTCTTCACAGAGAGACAAATTTTGCTTGTAAACCTTAGAAGAACTACTAATTACAAGTTCATTTAAAGGGGACATATGATGCAAAACTCACTTTTTTAACATATTTATACTTCCATCTGGGTTTCTGCTGCTTCTAAAAACAGCCAGTAGTTTTGTGGCAATAAGTTCATGTTTTTTGGTCCCTGGAAAATGAGTCGTTTCAAAAACCTCCAGATTGTTAAGTCACATTGGACGGGCACTGTGCTGTTACCTAGCAACCCCAAACCATCACCTACCAACCCAAAGGGAGCTCAAGCAAGTTTGGTCAGCTTGTTTTGACACCAAATGTGACGTTCAATGGCTGCTGGAAAAGATAACAACTTGCAACATTCTTGCTGGTTGTGCAGGAGGCTCCACTTTTGCTTTTCCAGCAAAAGTGTATAACTGAGCACCTGCTTGCAGCCATTTTCACATGCAAATGTAAACGTTGAGTTGGGGGGCCTGGCCAGCAGCAGCTTATTCTGAAAGGAGCTTAAAATAGGCAGAACTGGTCAGACTACAAGTCTCATTATCTGACAATGATTTTGTGCAAAACAAAATGTAATAAATATGTTTTGTACGGCCTATTGATGCATCCTAACCTGTTTCAGGAAGCAAAACAGGTCACCTTTAGCTTACAATGAGATGTAGAGATTATTTTCACCTAAAACTTAATTATTTTGTATCAGGGCTTCTGAGAGGCTTATTTATAACATTTTCATAAAGATTAAAACCTCTTTATGTACCTTTATAAAACTCTCAGAAAATATTTTCTGCAGAAAATAAAAATGGTTTTATTTTCTGCAGTCGTCTTCTAACTCACTTTTTATTTAAAGGGGCAGTATTGAGTATTTAAAGGTGCATTTGTTGCATGTTTATATTTTCTCCTGCACTTTTTTCCACTCAAACTTCCATCAACATAGAATAAAGCAATCTGGATTTAGTCACTGGTTTATAATGTAAGTACATTTGATTTGTAAAGTCAGTATTGCTGAGTAAATTTTAATTTTACACTGCAGGAAACCTGAATTTTTCCAGTTGAGCCACTTCATTGTCGGGATAAGTTTCACTCCTGAGCCTGCTGTTGTGTTTTGGAGAATGTGACGTTCTGATGGCCCTGCTGTTGGCTGCTTTACTGTGACTCGGTGTCGACACCTGAAACACAGAGAAACGATCACATTACAATGCAAAAAAATGAGCTGCTATGTATATTATCAGAATGTCTGGACATGCTGCTTCAGTGTGGCGTCATGTGCTGCTCTTCACCTCTTGTCTGGAGCTGCTTTTGGCAAGTAAGGACTGGAGCCTCTTGAGATCATAAGATGCCCTAGAAAACATGCTTATCAGGTGATTTGCTCACATCAGATCAGGAAAATAAATTTAAAAATTGCTAGAGGAGGAGATAACCAGTCTTACTTGCTTTGGGTTGCTGTAGATTTGAGAGGCAACTTTTGTTCTGGTCTCACTTTCTTAGCCAAGGTGGACATTTTCAACATTTTACATTTTGTTTCCTATGAAGCAAGAGCTAAATTTAGCCAAACATTTTTTTTATCTAGCCTGTTTTCCCAGACACTTGTCACTTCAACAAGTAAAAAAACGAATGAAATTACTTTTAGTGTTAGCTGTTTGGCCAAAATAAAACCGGTTACCGAAAATGTCTTGTTGTCAGATGAGCTAATAATTGTTAGGTTCCTTACCCTTTTTCCACCTCCGTAAAAACAAATAGTTATTTTTAAGAAATTGAATACAAATGAAATATTCCAGAGTTACAGGCAATATATTTTATGATCGCGAAACAGCTGACGTCCTAAATATTATCTCATGAGAAAAAGAAACGACAATTTTCTACATTGTCTTCGTTGCCATGGGTACAACTGACGCCACCAGCTGTCTCTAAGCTCTATAGCTATTTCGACGTTATAAGGCTCTAGATTTGATCTGGTTTATTCATCTATTTAGAATAATGTTGATTTGAATAACTGTTATTCAAAGAAAACAGAAAAATACAACTTGAACATACATTTTAACAACATTTCAGTGCTTTTCCAAATAAAACTGGTCTGTTTTGTGAAGTTTATTTTAACTTTAAAGGTTGTGGTGTGTGACGTATCGCGAGAGCGCACTTCCACTCAAAGGGACACGAAAATATCACGAGATCTACGATGTCTCCGCTCCACTGACATTCACGTAGAATTTACGTCAGTTTTTGCACCGCAGCCGCCTTGACTCTGGAGGCTTTTACGTGACTCACTGTGCGTAGCTCAAGTAAAAGTAGCGAGAAGGGGGAATGTCGGCTTGTGAATGATCGGTGTTTGAGGCGGCAGGGACCGTTAACGTTATGGGTGAGATTACCACTGTCAGCTGCGGCTACAGTTTAGCAAAAAGCCTCGTTTTAAACCGTTCTGTTTGTTGTTTTACTTAGAATCGACTGCACTATTTGAACCATTTGCTGCAGTTTAGCTACGGCAGTTGTTGGAGCAACCAACGCCCAGTCCGCCTCCACTTGGATGGGTTGCTATGCTAGCAGGCTAACTGTTAGCTTATGTTCGCTGTATAACCTAACGGGAGTGTCATTTCCTGTCGTTAGCTTTGTAGCCAAGTATTTTAGCAAACGCTACTCCTCTGTTCTATGTTAGCTTTTTGAATAAGAAACCAAAATTTACGTTTTATAGTTACACATTTTGGCAGCCCACCCTAAAAAAAAGCAGCATTTTGACAACTAGCTTCCTTCAGTGTCACATTTTGGGTAAAACTGCTCGATGCGATGCTAAGTTTTGTGCCCTGAAGTTACGGGTAAATGACAGGAAACATTTGCGAGCTTCTGTGGGTTCCTGCAAGATTAAAGCCTCCCGCTTTAGCCGCATTTTGTACTGAAATTCATTTTCAGGACCTGTGCGACCTTTGGTTTGATTAAGCCGACGTGACTGGAGCATTTGGCAGGCAGAGTCAGACCTGATGTCAGGTTAGACATAAGGAGGTTAGGGCTGCCATCTAATCTGGATTACGGTGGATCTAACACCTCAGAGTTCATGTTTTGACTTTATGTTGGTCGCCTTTGCGTTGCAAGTCTGTAAATTAGAGTCTTGCATCTCCTTTACTCCTTTGTTCTCAAATTGAAACCTAATATTCATTGTTCAGTAAAGACCAGGCCTCCTACATTTGCATGAAGATAGGAGCTAAACTGATTCCTCCACCTGCCACCACTTCCTGTAGTAGACCTCTGTGATTCTACCGGAAAAGAAACACGGTTGTGATTTGAAATTGCTGTTCACATTTAGATTAATCATGAGCATGTTGACTATAGGTTATCTGCTTTGGGATCCCATTTATTATCTTTCCTCCCATCCCTCACAAACAGGAATAGTGTGATACTACCAAAACTGAGCTGCACATCCTGTAGACAAATCAGCATTATCACGTCCTAGAATCGCACTGGAGACGAGTGGGCTGGTGTTGGCAGGCAGAAGATGCTCTGGCATAAGAAGGAAAAATCCTCTCCTAGCCACAGGCTTGAAGAAAAGGCTGTAACAATGCACAGCCTTTGCTTTATGGCGCTGCTGACATTAAAGGAGCAAGTGGAGTGGAACATATACAACTCTGGCCCAACTGTCTGTGTTGCTACAGTTGCTTGGATCATGAATACCTTTGCCCCAGGCTCCCGGAGTTAGAAAACAGAACCAGAATCATTTGTTTGTCAGATGATCTGATATTGATTTTTTTTTCTCTTTTCTTGTGACCTGGGGGGATCGGCACAATGCACATTTCACTGATCGGCACAATGCAGCTGTAAGTATAAAAATCATGGTTTATGCTTGTCATAACAGCTTTAAAGAGAAAATATCTCAAAATGACTAGATAACAGTCATTAAAATGTGAGGTATAATGCTCATGTGTTTTTGTTAACTATTATTTTTGGTAACTTAGATTTTGTGTAGAAGGGTATTGTCAAAATAAGCATTAAATCACTTTATCAACATGTGTCAAACTCAAGGCCTGCGGGCCAAATCCGGCCCACCATAACCATTTCTGTGGCCCTTTAGTCGCTAAAGAGACTTCAAGATCACAGTTTTGTGACAATATTTTATTTTATTAGTTATATCAAATGCACTTTTATGTATATAAATATTTATTTTTTAGAAGTACCCATTGAGTCCAGATAAAGTTATAATATTTTAATTATTAGTTATTTTTAGTAATACATTCTGCATCAACCGGCCCTTAAAGGAAATATAGCCCACAATGGAAATTAGTTTCACACTCCTGAATTAATCGCATTATAGATTAACATGAGCTTAATCATTTTAATTTGGATTATAAAAGTATTCAGTCTTCTGTCAAATTGCTAGCTTTGGTCTCATCTAGCCATTTGTGTTTACAGAGATCTTATAATTGTTTGTTTGTTTGTTTGTTTTATTTATTTTGGATATTTAAAATGTCTTCCAGTTACAGTGTTAAATGCTCATTAGAATTTAAAGGTCATGGATCTTTCAGAATGATTTATTATTATTACCATTATCTTACTTGAAAATGGCCTCAAAACAACATTATAATTTATCGCAATAATTTCTGGGACTATTTATTGTCCAGCAAAAATTGGTTACTGTTACAGGCCTAATAATAGGCCTATAACCTATTAGGAGGAGCAAATTACATTCGAAATATTGATCCCCGGTCATCCAGGACTAATAATAACCCTGTTTCACAGCAACAAAAGAACCTGGATGGATATGTTGGCTTTGCAAGCCTCCCCAATCAAGTGTACAGGAAGTCTGTGAAGAGGGGCTTTGAGTTCACCCTGATGGTTGTGGGTAAGAACACTTTCCTTGGCCTGCTCCTGTTTTTCATTGAATCATCTCATTGTGTTCCTCATTGAAGGCATTTAAAGTCCTTCAGTGTGGTTTGTCTTCCAGAGAATGATACAGCTGGGCATGTCTGTGAGGCCATATTTATGTGCAGAGAACATAAGTACTTTCAAATGCAGACTCGGACGTTTTTGGAGATTGGATTTCTACCCCATTTCAATTGTGTCAGGTTCCTTTTAGACCATCTTGCAAAAGAAAAACATTTGGTTTGGGTTTATTCATTTCTGCATGTCAGAAACGGACACTTCTTTTCCTTTTTTTCCCTTCAATGCCTGGATGTGGCTGTTGTCTCTGGGCCAAGATGTTCCTCAGCCGTATTTGGAGGGAAAACGTGTCCCAGGGTCACAACCATTTCCTGTGGTGGGACCAACATAGTTTGTGCTCAACAGACTGCTGAAGAACGCTGGATTTAGTTCACAACAGTTTGAGTCTTTTATTTCTTTTAGCAGTTCACTTGCATTTTACTTTCTTTTAGAGATGATTTAATCAGTATGGTTAGTTAGACGGTGGCATTGGTCAAATTATTGATTGCTGATCAGGAGGTCATATGCTGAATTTAATTAATCAAATAAAGAACTACCACCATTTTTTAGCATTAATGCATTTTAACAAGGCTGCAACTAATGATTATTAATGAATTATTCTAACAATTATTCTGATGATTAAACAAATTGCCACATTCTGCAGATTTATTTATGTAGCCAATTAAGTTTTTTTCATAAAATAACCAAAAATACGTAAAAATACACAAATCCATTCCTTTTTAAAGAAGAAAATAAACATTTTATGGCCTAAAATGCAACAACACAGCATTCCTTGAGTAAACGCTTGATCATTTGTACCGAAGGATGAATCTGCAGCTAAAAAAGCCTGACTTCAACACGTGAAAAGCTCAGCGCTTTCTGCTTTGACTTAACATCAATACAGCATAGAGCTGATCTGGAGATTATTTTTGGATTAACCCATCAACAATCGGATGTAAAAGGTTCTTAAAGGAGATTTTTTAAAGTAAAATTTGACCAGGTGAAGCAAAAACTTCCACTTAGAGAGTTCTGGGTTAAAGAGATTTATGGACAAAGGCTTTTTTTTTTTTTTGTCTCAAATGTATAGGTTTTTGCAGCGTTTTGGCTTAATTACCCTATTTAACAATTAATCGATTGCTAAATTAGTTGATGGTTATTTCAGTTTCATCACAATTAAAAAGCCAGATTGGTGCTGGTCTACCTGTACTCTGTTTTTGATTAAATCTTTGTTTTGAGAGTAATCCCTGAGATTATAAATGTCATGGCAACAAGGACAGTAGAGGGGGTTCTCTGGGCTTTCTGATTCTTAAATGCATGCCATTGTTTTCGCACACACAGACACACGCATGCAGTATTCTGCTGTTCCTGGCTCTGATTTGCCGCAGGCCCACATGTCCCTGCAGTTCCCACATGCGATGTGTCACTTGTGTGGTGCGAAAGAAGAAGAGAGATTGGTGCTGCATCGCCATCAGTGACTGGCACATCTATCCATAGCTCTTAAACCACGTGACCAGCAACATGTTCACACATTACCAAGCTGCTCTTTTCAGAGATCTATCGCCACTTCCTAATGCATTTACCAGGCCGATGTACCCAATCCACACAGTTGGAAGCCTGGACAAACGCTACAGATGAAGCCGAGCATGTTACCCGTTAACTGTAGCTTGGTTAAATATTGACTTCTGGCCATCAGCCACACCAGGCTGCGCCAGTGGTCATTTCCACTAATGATCCTTTTCACTGGGAGCTTGGAAACGGGGCACATAATGGTCAGCCGAGTTGAGAAAACACCGGGACCACACAGCCAGTCGGTGACGCATAACAAGAGCCATTGTCTGCGTTGTTTTCCTTTCCCTTTAACTGTTTAACCCAAATAGATTGAGATCTCTGGCTAAAGTTGTTCCTAGAAAACCACATGACCGCGATTGCTTGAGGAAAGACAGCAGTGAAGTTCAAATAACATTTTAGAGTAAAATGTTTCTTGAAGGGGTGTGCATGTGACACAACACCTGTCACAAACATGAAGGAGTCTTCATGGATGCTGGACTGTTGTTATGAAGCGTCATTTGGTAAATAATGGCATTTTTAATGCACATTTAATGTGAGTTTTAATGCTACGTTGTTTTAATTTATTATTTACCAAATAATAAGAAATGGTGACACTTTTAATAGGTTTTTAATGCAAACTTTCATGCAATGTTGTTTTGAAAGCTCCATTATTTAGCAAATTATGCAAAGTTGACACATTTTATGGAAGTTTTAATGCAACTTTTAAAGTTTTGTATTTTTGTTTGCAGGCGAATCTGGCCTGGGGAAGTCGACTTTGATCAACTCGCTGTTCCTAACAGACCTGTATTCAGCAGAGTATCCTGGACCTTCACACAGAATCAAGAAGACTGTACAGGTATTTTTCTCTGTGTGTTTAAAATTAGTTAAACATGCCTCTTCTGCTACTTTCTAACCCATAATATTGAGTACATTGGCAACATGTAACTGCTCAGATATCAGCATCAGCCCATTTTTCCTTTATTGGCTTTGATTTGTGATTAAAAGGTCAAAGACTTAATAAGTTGATATTTTTTTTCTACTCATAATATGCAGAAAAAAATATTGATTTATTAATAGTGATGCTCTCAAGCAATAAACAGTGGAGAAAATGTTAAAAATAACATTTCCAATCTTATTGGGGTTTTTTTTTTCATTTACCATCAATACATGAAATGTATCGTCACAACAATAAATCAAATTCTTATTATGCAAAGAAGCCTTTTGTATCGTTTGATCAATGACTTGATTAATACCCTCCCCTAAATATAAACGTTTCTAACCAAACTAGCTTTTGGGTCAATAATGGCAGCTTTATGTGTTGTATATTTTGTTATATGTAGCATTTATCGATTATCTTTCGCAACTAACAGTGGATGAGTAGTTTTATTTTTCTAATAGTAGCAAAAATAACAAAATTTATCATCCATAATTCCCAAACATGCAGCAGACAAAGAAAACCACGAGTCAGCTTACAAGCAGAACAAGAAAAATTGGGTCATTTGTCTAAAAAGTCTAAAGAGAAACACTGTCTGGGGAAGATTTATTGCTTCCCTTATTTTAATAATTTATCTCTTAGGAACAAAAACAGTGTAACATCCTGGTTAGAAATCACTTCTGTTCTCTCAGTTAATTTCTTCTTTTTCCTTTGAGTCAGAAAGACTCAAAGCCATCTCCCCTGAGACAGAAATAAAACATCCGTATTGCTGAGCGAAGCGCTCCGGTTCTGTAAACCAAACATTGTCTGAATTTTGGTTGCATCTTTCCAACTGTGGAATTTGTAAAAGATAAACATAATGAAAGTTGTTATAAAGTAGACAAGTTTATTACCGTTTTTTTACCACTTTGAGTTTTCAGACTCTGCTCTTTTCTTTTTTTTAAATAGAAATGTGATAATAGTTAGAGTTGCAGTTCAAAACCATTGTGATTATAAATATTCTGAGATGAAGAGCCATTAGATATTCTGTCATATTCAGCTCTCCAGTGTACAAGCACATTGCTTTATGTAGGCCTGTTGCAAAAGCAATACATCAATTAATCTCATGATAAATTAGAGCAGATTTAATTATTTCATTTGCACAAAACAGATATTTACTGAGTGTTTTTCGAAAAGCTTCCTGTTAGGATTCCCTGTTCAAATGGGTGGAATTAGACTCCGCAGATCCTGCAGTGAGTCTTTTTGAGGCCGTTTGTTAAATGCGGTCTTGGATTTTTGAGGCCTGCCGCCTGTGGCGTTCCCTCTGTCTGACTCATATCTGAAACTATTGCTCTATCTGGCTGCTTATGTGCTTTCCTGATTCCTCAAGGCAGCTAAGAACTGGCACTAAATGAGAAGGCAGGTTGCTGCGTGCTGCTTGCCACTAAATATTTTCCACTGGGCGTAATATTCAGTCTATAATGATTCTGATTGCGCAGTTCGATTGTTTTGGATAGATAATCTGGTGTAATGTCTCAGCTTCAGCAGAGAACTTATTTAGCAAGCTGATTTTGATGAAACAGATTAGTTTTACAGCTAATGTAGAGATTTAATACATTGGATTTGAAGGTAGTTCACAAGCAATTTTACCAATAATAACAACAAAACAGCTGTATACTATGATTGAATTACATTTGTATAATAATGATGCATATTAATCTGGAAGAGGCTGCTAAGTGTAGCCTCTTTCTGCAGTTAGAATCACTGATTAGTGGTTTTCTTATGGCTGCAGAAGTTCAGACCCAATTTATTGAGTTCACTGCCATTATTTTTTACTACATTTCTTCCTCAAACTTGATTGTTCCCCAAGATCCTTCCAGATTTTAATAATGCTTTGCACAGTTCTCAACCCATTTTCCCATAATCTGAAACAGTCAAACTGGTGATGTCAGATCCTGATTGATTGAAGATTTGCTCTCATTAAAACAACTTTTCCTAGTATTTCTACAACTTTCTTTTGATATTTTTGTCTTTATTCTGCTGATATTATGACTAAAGCAAAATAAATGGATTACTTCCACATCACAGTTAGCTGGAATTTTGCATTCATCTATCATATAAGCAGAAGCAGAAGCCCGGTTTACATCAGAATCTGTTGTGTCGTCCTGCGGCAGGTGGAGCAATCTAAAGTCTTAATAAAGGAAGGAGGCGTCCAGCTGCTGCTTACAATAGTTGACACCCCAGGGTTCGGGGATGCCGTCGACAACAGCAACTGGTGAGGATCGCCTCGTCTGCCTTTTCTGCTCACACATGATTTGTCACGCTTCAGCAACGTGACGCACAACTTCTCATCTTCAGCTGGCAGCCAATCATCGACCACATAGACAGCAAGTTTGAAGACTACCTGAACTCAGAATCACGGGTGAACAGACGGCAGATGCCTGACAGCCGGATCCACTGCTGCCTTTATTTCATCGCTCCCTCTGGACACGGGTGAGTTTAGAGGAGGATAGACTTAGACTTAGACTTGTACTTTATTGATCCCTTGGGAAGACTCCCTCAGGAAATTAAAGTTACCAGCAGCTTACAGGCAAAAAAGTGGCACACAGTGCGCAAAATACAAAAGAATACAAAAAAATACAAATTAAATACAAAGGTACACAACAAAAAATACAAATTAAATACAAAGGTACACAGTAAAGTCTTCTTTCAGAAGACTCGTTATTAATTATTCAGGAGAATTATACTCCAAAATTAATTAGTGGGACATGTTTAGCAAATTTCACATTTTGCATGTTTTTGTGCTTCCATTTGGGTCTGAGGAGGTTTTTGGGCATTTTTTTGGAAAATGAGTTGTTGCATAAACCTCCCGCTTGTTCAGGCACATTCGACAAGCACTGTTACCAAGTTCAGCTCCATGACATTTGGGCAGCTGGTTTTATGTATGCGCTGTACAATGGCTGCTGAAAGAGGACAAGTGTCATTGTTGACTTGCCGTCCAGAAACCACTTGCCGTTTTCCTATTGGTTGTGCAGGAGGACCTACTTACGCTTTTCAAAGATGTAAGGCTCTATAATTGTGCATCTGTGTGCAGCCATTTTTCTCTTGCGAGTGAAAATGTACATTTTGCACGCTTTTGTTCTTCCATTTGGGTCTCAACTGCTTCTCCCACACACTTGAAAAAAACATCCAGCTGTTTTTTGGCAATAAATTAGTTTTGCTGTGTGGAAAATGAGGCGTTACCTAGCAACCCCAGCCAAGCCCAGCCTGTTACCTTGCAACTGCAGTGGAGATCTGCCCATTACTCAACAACACAAGTTGATCTCCAGCACATTTGGTCAGCTGTTAAGGTTCTTGCTCATCTGTTTGCAGACATTTTCACATGAGAGTGTAAATGCTGCATTGGGGGCGTGGCCAGCTGCAGCCTAAAGGAACTCAAAATACGTAGAACTGATCAGACTGAGAACTCATTGTGAAAGAATTATTCTCTGCAAAAATGCGACAAACCTGTTTTGTACAGCCTCTAGGCCAGTCCTAACCTGCTCAGGAAAGAGTACTAGGTCACCTTTAAAATGCTAATGCGTCAGATTTCTTTTTTTTTTTTTTTTAGTCAAGAAAATGAAAAGAAGTAGATAATTTAACTACTGCAAAAACTTAGAATCTCACCAAGTATTTTTGATGTAATTTTTGTTACAAATATCTTTGCAAACTTGAAATAAGACAAAATTAGCCTACAAGTAACATTTTAGTCAGGTATGGGGGCTTCTTTTAATTCCTTAATATTGATGAAAAAGTAACTATTTCAATGGCAGATTATTTAACTTACAAGGCATTTTTCCCATGTTATAAATTAATTTATCTGCCATTAAAAATCAAAATTTTCAGCAATATTAAGGAATTATTTACTTAAAAAAAAACCTATATTTTGCTAAAAAGTTACTTTTAAGTTGATTTGTCTTATTTCAAGTGTAATAATATATTTTCTGTAGAAACTAGACAAAAATACTTGATCAGATTTGTGTTTTTGCAGTGTGGCAGCAGAAACATGTCGGTCAGGAAGGGAGTGAGAATTGTATAGAAAATGAGTAAAGAAATGGAGCAATGGAAGTTGGTCAGCTGTTTCCCAAAGCTCATAAGAGCAAGTATGTGTTTGTTTGACTAACATAGGGCTAGCTACTTCCCCACTTTAACTTTTAATATTTTCACCAAAAATCTACATTGTTACTGGTCCAACTCCTCTTGGACTGAACCATAATTACATTGTCAGGTTCTCAGTCTGTCTTATTAAACAGAGGTGAAAAACTGAGATGTCGTAGAGACGTAATGGGAGTTCGAAGGTTTGGTTGTGCACCAAACAGATGATACAAATAACCTTCATAAAGAAACAACAGGAATTTTAATTAAGATGCTTCACAAGCTACTAGAGCATCTTTATCTTGATTTAATTTATTCTTATTATCAAATAAGTGCTTACGTTCTGGCTCTAATAAAATGTCAGTGCATAATGACAGCTTTTTAAAAATACTGTTTACTGATGTTTCAAATGTAAAATCTGCTGCCTTCTCGTATGACGACTGTGTCTTCCTTACTGACGAGTGAAAAGACGCTACTCTGTTTCTGTCCTTGTGTCGTCTCGGTCCTCTCAGTCTGTCTCTCCTCTCAGAGACATTTTGTTTGTACAGGCTGCGCTCTGTACCCACACAAGCATTACTTTATTACTGGAGGATGGGCACCATATGCTGTCAGGGAGCATCCCCTTCTCGCAGCAGCTGGCTGTTCTCACAGCAACACACTGACCGACCCGCTGCAAAACAACGCCTCTATTGCCTTTAGATAAGAAATTACGCATTTTAGCTCCTGAAATGCAGCAACACAGCATTCCTTTAGTGAACACCTGATCATTTTTAGCAGCTAAAAGAAAATACTTCTAAAGATTCTGCTTAACTTCAATGCAATGCAACTCTGATCTGTTGATTAGTTTTTGGATTAACTGAATAAAATGTATTTTTATACATAAGCAATAAATGAGTTAATGGCATTATAAATTAAAACAAACAAAATATTTTCCATTTCCATGGTTTATGACTGTGTTGAACTTTCAGCAAATGGCCTGTTTGAGTTTGTATACTCCAGTTAATGATTTATCGATTACTAAGTTTATTTTGAAATTTGGTTAAATTAGTAATTTAATTATCAGTCAGTTATCAAAATGATAAATTTTTCATCCAATTGTAGCTTGATTCTTGTGATTTTAGAAGTTTTTATTTATACAGCACCTTATCATCAACAAGACAGCTCAAAGTGCTTTACATGAATAAAAAGAAACAAAAACATTTTACATAGTGGATTTACTTAAGTCTTCATAACGTGTTCAAAAACATTTTATGTAATGGAAAATTGTAACAAGGCAGTGACAATGTAGATGAGCTAGCTGTTACAATTTCTCTTTTTCAGTGCATTATAGCGTGC
The DNA here is from genome assembly GCF_027474105.1 of Poeciliopsis prolifica. Lineage (NCBI taxonomy): Eukaryota > Metazoa > Chordata > Actinopteri > Cyprinodontiformes > Poeciliidae > Poeciliopsis > Poeciliopsis prolifica. Next base: position 3,604,776 of record NW_026562400.1, on the reverse strand, counting down.
AGTATATTCATTGTGATACAGCACATGAATGTTCACAAATACTAGGTATTTGTTTTGTTGCCTGCTACCAGAAGCTTTTTGACAGTAAATCTATTTTATCCAGATTTATAGTTGAATGCTGGACATTTCACCATCTTTGACTCCATCTGTTGATTAGATTTTAACTCAGAGACATTTCTACTGCAACCAGATACAGATTAAAAGAAAATACAATTTTAGAAATAAGTAAGAGAAACTCAAAGCTGTAACTCAATAACATGGCCTTGTCAAATGTTATTTTTCCGGCTGAGAACAGCAGTTCTCTCTCATGACTGTAAGGTCGTTTTATAGACATAGCAAACATCAGGCAGATTCCTTTATTGGGTTTAAGTCGTTTTATCTTTGTTCTAAGTGGAGTTTCCAGGAAACTGTCTTCCTTCATAAACCCAAAAGACGTCCTTCATGAGACGAGAGAAGATTGATTAGTTTTATGATCTATGCTGCAAAAACACAAAGTATTACCAAGTGTTTTTGGCCTGTTTCCAGGGCAAATATCTTACCACGCTTGAAATAAGAAAAAACTAACTCATAAGTAATTTCAGCAAAATAAGGGATCTTGTTTTGAGTCCTAAATATTAATGAAAAAGTACTTGTTCAATTGGTAGATTACTTCACTCAGAGGTTGAGGAAAATGCCTTATATTTATCTACCAATGAAACTGGTAGGTCTTCATAAATATTAAAAAATTATTGGCATAAAACAAGATCCTATATCATGCTGAAATGTTATTTAAACTGACACTCAGTTAGTTTAGTATTATTTAAAGTGCTCTAAGATATTTGCATAGGAAGCTAAACCAAAATTACTTGGTAACATTTTGTGTTTTTGCAGTGTTGGCTGCACAAAGCTGATGATTTGGCACAGTTGATCAGATAAAATGGTTGTAACTTCATGTTTCTGCAGACTGAAGCCCTTGGACATCGAGTTCATGAAACGGTTGCATGAAAAAGTCAATGTCATCCCCCTGATCGCCAAAGCAGACACTCTCACCCCAGAGGAATGCCAACAGTTCAAGAAGCAGGTCAGTGGTTTCCACAGCTGCAGGCAGAAGGAAAACCCCCCTCTAAATAACGCTCTTTGGTACAGACCCAATGTTTTTCATGACAAAGCGACATCAAATAGATGATGCATCAGTTTAGTGAAGCAGCTGTTTATCTTCACATTGATATCTGGTTACGTTGGTGGTTTTCCTTTCTGTGAAAACCACCAAACTTAAAGAAACTTGATAAGTTTGGGTTCAGATTGCAGTGGAGCTAAAATACAATCCCATCTAAATATCCAAATAAAAATGCTGCATGTTACTGATTAATCAACTTAAGTTGATTGATCGTATCGATCGACTAACAACTAACTGATAAGTGGCCACACTACAACACTAAAAGAAGGTTTAATCAGTTGGAGCTAAACTTTATTTAATAACCCTTTAATTTTTTTGCAAATGTTTTTTAGCTTCCACTGTAGTTAAAATGTTATATTTGACAGCAATGCTTTGAAAATATAAATACATTCAATTAATTTTTTTTTTAACATATCTGAGCTTTTTTCAAAGAATTTACGTAAGGCTGCCAGTTTTCAAAGTTTCTTTCCCTATTTTATTGTTTCATTAAAGAATATTTTAATCTGTCTCTCTTCAGATCCACTACATGTTTGAAGCCTCCAACTTGACATTACCAAACAATTATCACGATAAATAATTAAACTGGATTATTCATCACCAATTAGAGACTTTTAAAACCCAAGTTTGAGGGAAAAGAGATCAAAAAAGGAGCTTGGATGTATATAAATAAAACCTATAAATACATAACAGTAAATGCATTAACAAATACATTGAAACTTTACAAATGGGTCAAACTTAACTTCCTCAAACTTGAAAAAATGTGTCAAAAAATCTATTAAAGTATAAGTACTGCTTCAAAGGTGTCTTGCCTTTAACATGGTACATTTTACGTCTAGATCATGAGAGAAATCCAAGAGCACAAAATCAAGATTTACGAGTTTCCTGAGACGGATGACGAAGAGGAGAACAGGCTGGTGAAGAAAATTAAAGTATGTTGTCTGCAAAATCTTCATGCTTGTGTAGCAGTGATGCAAACTTGCATTCCTGTGTTTTTAATAGCTTTATTTGACTAATCGCCTTCTTCATCCAGGACAAGCTGCCGCTGGCTGTGGTGGGAAGCAACACCATCATCGAGGTGAATGGCAAGAGGGTGAGGGGAAGGCAATACCCCTGGGGGGTTGCAGAAGGTGAGACTGTTTAGCTAAACCTTAAAAATGTGATCAAAGCTAACTTTTATCATACAAGATATTTGGTATCTATAATTGTTGTTTTTTTTTTAACCCTCATAGTTAAATGACACGTTTTATTGTTTCCTGTTAGTTGAAAACAGCGACCATTGTGACTTCACCATCCTCAGGGACATGCTCATCAGGTACTGAAGCTATAGGAAGACCGTTTTGTTAAGGTTATTTAGATTGTTTAATGTGTCAAAGAGATGTTTGTTTGCATACATATTGAGGGAAATGTTCTGTAGAAATTTTATGATGAAGAAATCATTCACTAGTACTACTATTGCTTGAATTACAGTTTGGTGTTTTCAAGGTATGGAGAGTCCTTGATTTCAGCACAAAGTCCTTGAAAGTGCTTGAAATTCAAACTGCATAATAAATTGTCGTCCAATGTTGAAAATATGGAAAACGTTACTAATAGTTCAAACCATAATTTTAAAAATGTAATTATTTCTCTAATATGAAGAAATACAGTTTTTCTTTCTGACTGAAGTTAAATCAGACCAAACTTTTCTTGTTTTAGGTCAGTTACAATTATCAAAATTATTTAGATTTGCTAAATGACAGAAAACTTTGCAATTTTTTAGGAATTTTTTTGTTACTTGTAAAATATAATACATTTGTTTTTTCTAGGCTAGTTGTTAAAAATGCTGACATTTTTTAAAATTTTTGTTAAATTAGTGTTTTGTTTTCAGACCTGATACATAGGTTTTAAAACATAACTTTAATTATATTGTAGTTTACCTTGTCCCTGCGGTTGACTAAAATACTGCCAAAAAATATTAGTAACATAATTTAAAACTGTCTTTTTTAGTTCATTGGTATTGTTTTATCTCTAAAGTGTGGTACTGAAATAGTTTGGAAACTCTCCTTGTAATGCTTGAATTTTATTGTCGGAAAAGATTTTACAAACATGGACTAAAAAAATCAAGGTTGAGTCTAAGATACGTGAAAAGAAACCCTGAATTTTGCTTTTATTTATGTGTGTTATTTCAAATAATGACTTCCAAATATATTATTACCGCACTGGATATAAAGCGCACTTTCAATTAATGGTCTAGTTTGAATCTTTTTCACATATAAAGAGCACCGGACTATAAGGCGCCTTAAACAAAACAAAACAGTCAGTCAAAACACAGTATGTTTTACTCTGCTGACTGTGGTAGCCGTAATCTAACTAAAACATTTTGACATGTACCACACAAAGTCGCTTGGAGGTCAGTAAGTCAGAATTAATTCATTAGAGGGTGCTGTTTTACTCCAGAACAATACATAAAGGACACTGTCATTTTTTGGGGATAAAACTAAAGGTTTTTAAGTGCGCCTTATAGTCTAGAAAATATGGTAAATCGTATTAACATTCTGTTGCCAGGACTCACATGCAGGACCTGAAGGACGTGACCAACAACGTCCACTATGAAAACTACCGCAGCAGGAAACTGGCCGCTGTCACCTACAACGGAGTGGACAACAACAAAGCAAAAGGACAACTGTCCACCAAGTAAGTCCCAGTTTCACCGCATTACCCAGCTGGTTTCACCTAAATCAGAAGCTTGTATTCACGTTCTGGCCCTGAGCAAGTTTCCAGGTGAAACGTGGTGCCGATATTTGAGGTTTGAGACGTTTTTTGTTGCTGCTTACTCATGCTTTTTGCACATAATAAGTTTTGCAATAGTGAAAAACACAACTGAACAGCTAACCGTCTAAGCTAACTGACTCTAGGTAACACACTGCTGATTCTAACACACAGCTAAATATGTGAGCACTACTGTTAATGTGACACTTTTTCTGTTTTCCATTTGCAGTGAGAATTTAGCTCCATGTCACACATTGCATTTAATGACTTAGTGTTTTTGTTTCAAGCGCATGACCTCATCACTGCATGCTGTGTGTGTGTTTGTGTGTGTTTTTTGTTTTTTTTTTAGTATGGACACAGTTGAAGGAATGTAAGTGAACATTTTTTTCACCTCATTTGTTTGAGTGGTCGCCACCCTTCCTCTCTGCTCCTTCCGGGATTTTCTCCTCTTCGCTTGTTCCTGTCAGATGTTTTACTTTCATGTTTTTGTGGGAAGAAAACTGGTTTGTTTTGTTTCCTAAAAATCTGTGTTCTCCAGACAGCTTTAATTAGTTTCTCCAACGCACAAACTCTTTCCACTTGCAATGCAGACTCTGCTGACTGTGAGCTCTGTTTGTCGACAATCGAGGTCGACCCACAAAATGTCTGGAGTGGTTACCTCTGTAAATGAGACGAAAAACAACTGAAAACTACTTTAAAAGATTATCAGGGTTTTTATAGTAACTCTACAGTCTACTTGTATTTACTGTAAAGTTTTTTGCTCTCCTTTTCCAGGCAACCGCTCCTCACATTTCACAGCATTTCTTGGCATGTCGAAGCAGCAATTCACCCAATTTTGGGTTGGCTTCAACTAGGACTGGACGATGAATCAATTATATCAATTAGATCAAATTTTTGGTTTTAGACAATAAAATTTTTGGGAAATGTTGATTTTTTTAAAATTTATTTATTTTTTACTCATTTGGTTTCCATTGTTCGTAGTAGGGCTAGACAATAAATCAATAGCAGTATATATCGCGATAGACACATAATTAATATCAATATATAAAATATTCACTGGACCGCAGAGCATTCTGGGAGATGTATGCAGATGTAGCTGCTCAGCCTCCTTGCTAGCTGAGAAAAATTTGTGGTTACCTAGCAACAACTTGCTGTAATTGGTTACCGAGCAACGACCTTCACCGTGCCTCAGCTGCTTAAAATACAAAAACAACGTGAAGTGAAAACTGAGTCAAAAAGGAGGTCACGGCAAAAGTTTGGTAGTATTTCAAATATTTAAAACAAAAGACTGATCAATAACTAGCTATCGACTAATATGAAACGCTTAGGTCATAAGTTTTTTTAAATTAAAGTCCTACACAAAAATGTGTTGAGCGTCTAGTGAAGCTACACTTTGGTGTAAGAAAATACTTAATCTTTAGACAAATCAACATTAAATTATTAATAACAGGACTCTGAAACAAGTATTTTTGGGGAAAAAAACAAACTGTAGTGTTTAGATAAGTAGAAGTTTTTTCTCTTCATTTTAAGGCGCTCTGGTAATATTCTGCTGATATTATTGTACTAATATTATGGCTATATTCTCGTAGTTGAACACAAATCGTACAACTCAAAGAATGGATGATTTTTTTTGAGAAATGTTTCCTGACATTTGTCATTTCCTTTTTATAGAAAAGAGACTGAGAATAAAAAAAATAAATTTTAAATATGAGATTTTATTTTTAACCCAATTCGTCCAGTCCTAGCTTTTACTAACATTTAATAATAAACTACTGCTATTAACACGGGTGTTAACTTTGCCCCACTGTTTTCCTCCAATATACCTCGTGGTGCTTTTCCAGTTCCTGTCTTGTTGGATTCAATCTGAAGCTTTTCCTGTAGCTTCCTCCTCTTCCTCACGTGTTGGGTGTCTGTGGAGAAGCAAGATGATGTTTTCAAAAGGTTGAATTTTAGGTTTCTGTGCTTTATCAAAGAAATTGTGTCGATTTGGATGCAATAACTTTTATAGAACAAGTTCCATGTGAGATTTTAGCATCCATGTTGAAGATTGACACAGTTCACAAAACCTTAAACCTAGCTCCAAAATTTATGCAGATGTTGGTGTTATATATTTATTTAATTATTGATTACACTTATAATCAACATGGAAAAAATGTCTTATGAATAAAATAATCTGCCAGTGGAACTTGAACTTTTTATCAATATTCTGAAAATTGCTGACTTAAAACAAGCTTCAATAAATTGCTGGAAAGTTTCTGGTAAGCCAGTTTTATTTTATTTCAAGTGTAGTATGAATATTTAAATTAAAAACTAGGCCAAAAACACTTTGTAAGATTTTGTTTTTGCAGTGAAATTGATCAATCCTATTATGAACACAAAAAGAACCATTTTAAGCTGTTTTTCACTTTAAAATTAGCCAAAATTTTAGTAATTATAAAATCAGACTAAAAATTGCAGCAGGAAATCCCGGGGGTTTCTTTAAAAACCCGACAGGAAGTCTTTGTTAGTTCATGACTTTACTGGACATTAGTTGTTTCTGATTTGAATGTCTGAAGTGCTTGTTTGACGTTTTGTGCCCGTTTTGTGTGCGGCCGCTCCGCAGGAGTCCCCTGGCCCAGATGGAGGAGGAGAGGCGAGAGCATGTGGCCAAGATGAAGAAGATGGAGATGGAGATGGAACAGGTGTTCGAGATGAAAGTCAAGGAGAAGGTGCAGAAGCTGAAAGACTCTGAGGCAGAGGTAACACACACACACACTGCTTGGATTTCAGTTAGGCATTTTCAAGGTTTGGAAAGTGCTTGATTTTCCTATTGAAATTCAAACTGCACAGTTTTGTAGTAAAATTCAATCTAACATTTAACTAAAAACCTGAATTTGGAAAGTGTCACTTACAGTTGGAGCCAGATATTTACATCAGGACTGGATAATATGGCTGACAAACATATCACATGATAAGCGTTTCACATCAGCCGTCGTCAGTAATTGTTAATTTTGATAATTACAGTTTTTTGTTTTAAATGTCTGAATTGCAGCCAAACTGGTGGCGTGACCTTTCCTGCTCAGTCACAGGTTTTTATTTTAGAGTAGTTTTGAGGCACAGCGGTCAAACCTGAAACTGCTGCTGCTCCAGTTACTTAGCAGGTTGTTGCTAGGCAACCAAAGAATGAGGAAGTTGCTAAGCAACCAAAGAGTGAGTGAGTAAGTTGATTCCAACTTCTGCCTACATCTCCCAGAATGCTTCTGGATCAGAGTTCAATTAATATTCTCTGTATTGAATACTCTCAGATTGTGTTATCTGTCGATCTTGATCACGTGTCTATTGTGATATGTACTGTTATTGATTTATTGTTCAGCCCTAGGTTACACACTGAACACATTTTTTTTTCTCAATATCTTACATTACATAAGACTAAATTGTCCCTTTTTTTTCTAGATAAGTTGGAATCAACAAAGTTATTTGTATTTGCTAAATACGAGAATATATTTGAGGGTTTTTTTGTGATGGATTTTATTGTGATTGAACATTTAGTTTGAGAAGAAAGGTAATTTTCCTTACCACAATTCGTTTCAATTGCTTCAACATAATGAATGTTATTTTAGTGGCTCTATTACTTATTGATGATTGTCTCGTGTTTTATACATTAAATAAAGTTAATAAAATTGCGAGATTTTTTGTTAAATTAGTGTTTTGTTCTTTGACCAGTCAGGACTAAAAGGTCTGTGTGTGACAGACGTTTCAGTTATATTTTACCTTGCCTTGTTGCTGATGAATAACTGTGGAAACTGATATATAATTATAGTGAATTCATTTGTATTGTTTTTATCTCCAAAGTGGTTTCTGGAAAAGTTTGAAAAAGCTTAAAGTTACTGTGTGAAAAGTGTACAAACTCTGTTGCCTCTTTTGAAACATTTGCAGTGGCATGAACTGAACTGCTTTTTTTATAAGTGCAACATCTCTGGTTAAAGTCAAGCAAACTTAAAAAACTTTTTCTTGCTTGTAGAAACACCCTAACCAGCTGAAACTTTAATTGTTAAACCCTCTTAGGAGCAAAGTTAAGTGTGCTTTCATGTGTTACCGTTGCAGCTTCAGCGGCGTCACGAGCAGATGAAGAAGAACCTGGAGGCTCAACATAAGGAGCTGGAGGAGAAGAGACGCGTCTTCGAGGATGAGAGGTCAAACTGGGAGCTCCAACAGCGGCTGGAGCAGCAGAAGATGGAGGCCTCCAGGTACAGATCCTACTATACTAGTCTGGGGTTTGAGTTCATGATTTGTTTTCTCACAACTGCGGGAAAATTAAGAATGAAAAAAAAATGTGTCTTTCTGGACTTTATATCTTGTTTTAGTATCTAAATTAGAATAGCAATATTGCTCTAAACATTTTATTGGAAGTCCATGAAAAGTGCAAATATTGCACTAAAATTATCATTATTTACTGAATGACACTTTATGACAACAGTGAGACATTCATAAAGACTCCTTCATGTTCATAACAATGTCATGTGAGAATTACGCACACCTCGTGAAATAGTGTTACCAAATACTTTCATAATATTGGAGGATTACTTTGTAATGACAACGCCAACACAGAAAATAACCAAATATTAAAATGGTTATTTTAATTTGAGCATATTGTGAAGTCATACTTTGGTATCAGTTTTGCAGAGAAGGTAATATTTCTTATTTTGCCACATGAAATCATTATCAGCTGCAGGACTTTGGAATGACTCTTTAAACAACCGAGTCCACTTCGAAGAACGAACTACACAAACTCAGCTGGTCATGTCAGTTCGAAGCTTTTCTTCTCATTGAAATTACTTTTTTCTCTTAATTTTAAGATGTTCTTCTGGTAAAATTACTTCTTTTTTGCTAATATTCTGACGAACCAGCAAATTTCCATACAATTGTAGAAATTTTTTGTTTTTGATGAGCCCCAATTTGTTATGGCTTTCAAACAAAACAAAAGTTCTTGTGGCCTAGCCCTGATACTCCGTTTCTAATTTTGTTTTTGGAAAACAAAGCAAGAAAAAAAATCTCCACTTGAGGAGCATTGGGTTGAACATATTTGGAGACAAAAAATTTTTTTATTATTATTATTTTAAATGCAATGAAAAATGGATATATATATATATATATATATATATATATATATATATATATATATATATATATATATATATTGTTTTTTTTACACTTTTGGCAAATTTTCTCATCTAAGAATGATAAAGATTAATCTATTACTAAATTAGTTGACGATTATTTGAACAATTGGTTAATTGTGATTAATCTGATCGTTTTGTTTTTGTGTTGCAGGACTCTGGAGAAAAACAAAAAGAAAGGAAAGATCTTCTAAAGACAGTCAGCGGGACCAGCCCAGTTCCAGTTATTTTTGATTTGCCAACGTTGCCGGTCAGAACACCTGAATGTGGCGCTCTGACTCCACCCATTACTCCCACCTTCATCTCTTCTCCTCTTCCCTGTTTTCACTCTCTCCTGTGCTCTTCCTGCTCCCAGCCACTAGAGATCACACTCGAGCCAGTTTTTTTTTTTTTTCTTCTTTTCTTTTCTTTTTTTAAATTCAAGCCAGAGGTCAGAGGGCGGTTTGCGTATACAGCCAGAACCCCTTCTCACTGCCCAGGACTCATCATCATTAAGGAATGTGTTTACCTTAACAACAGGAAAAAAAACTCCCCTTCAGTAAAGCCAAACCCACATTATTATTTTTAATTATTATTATTATTATTGATGTTATTATTGCTGTTGTTGTTATAACTCAACTACTGTCTCCACCTTGGCTACTGCTCTTTATTTTTGTTTTCATCCACAAGGTGGCTTCAGATGACCATTGTGTACAGATTTTTGGAGAGCAAAGACGGAAACAAATTCTCACGAGTTATGTTTGACAGTTGAACAATCAAGTTTTTCTTTCATTTCATGTTTATAAGAAAGAAACAGTGTTTGGAAAATTAATCAGATCTCACACAATAAAAGAAGATTTTTGTTTAAAATTGAAACCTGCAAACAAGCGTCTCTTGAATAAAGACACCGGTACAAAATAAAAATAAAAATCAAGAGAAAACATAGCATGCACCTTGGGCCTTTTTATAGACTTTTTAAAAATGGCTAAAATTCATTTTATTCTGAAGTGTAAGAAGTTCTTTTTCCTCCATGTTTAGCTGTTTCCTCTAGCCTTGGACCACCATTTATAATAAGTGTTCTATCTCACTTTAGTTTATTTTTATATATATATATATACACCAAGCCAGCTGAAGTAATAACTTTTCTATGTTTAGTAAATTCTCACAGACTGACAGCAGAGTCCTCTGTTGAAGTCGTGTAAAAGTCCCATGGGACTTTGAAAATAAAAATTGGCATCACTGTGGAAACAGATCAGTGGGAAATGAAGAGTCAACACCACATTTTGCTTTGGCTATGTACTCCATCTGTAATTTTAATTTTATTTTTCATTTGTAATGTACAATGTCACTTAATAAACATGTGATGGTATTTACAAGTGTGATGGTTTTGTTACGGAGATATTATGAAGTCATTTTGACCGGATGTGACGCGTTATCGGTGTGTTTTCAGACTCACCGTTAGATGTCGTCATTGTACCTGTAGTGTGCAATGCATTTTACAATTGAATGAAATTATGTTCAACAAAAATAAGTTTCGAAAGCGAAATGAAAAACTGTTAATTTCCTCCCCTGCGTTTCCCTAACGTCATCTTGTTCACGACGCTTCTGCAGAGAAAACGTCATCAGTTACCAGGTAGGTTATCAGCTGTAAGCTCAGTGCGGCAACTGCATATAGCCTTCATATTTGGAGCTCCTTTTGCCCTTCAGACTTAAAAAAGTTTGAAATGTATGCTCTGATGGAGGTAAAAACAAAGATTTAAACATAGGCCAATCAATGTTTGTAATTTTTAAAGTCAAAAATAGACCATGGTGTTGCTTACATTTGTGTGCTTTTTGAGTTTTAACCTTTTAGTGGAAGAACGTTTTCAGTGTATAATAAAATGGAAAAATACTATTCATGATTTACATTAAAATTAAATAAATGAACATTTAAGATCTCGACTTATATTTGCATAATTTAATCAAAAATAAGTGTATTTTACACATCTTTATTGTACACGTTTAAAATAAAGCAATAAACTTATTTAAAGACGGATCAAACGACAGATTGATCCGACAGATAGAAAGTGTAAAGTTATAATAAATAACACTTAAATAATTGTTACATGAGTTACTTATTGTTTGACACTCCATAGGCGTCAGGACATACTGGAGCAGCAATTTATTAAGCAAGTTCATCCCTCATATAGATTTAGGGTTAAAAGCTAAAATTTGTGCTGTTTCATTGCAGCACACATATATAGTTATATATTTCTAAATAGAAGTACATTTTTGCTGTTTCTCAATTTTTTTTAAAGCTGTATTAGTTTGTTCTTAGAAAAATAGACCATGGTGGCGCTTACATTTGCATGCTTTTTGAGTTTTATTATTTTGAAAACCTAAAGAAAATCAGTCCTACATTATAAAAATGAATATAACATTCTCTAAAATATTCTAAATATATATTAGGGATATATTTTGAATAAAACTCATAGTGCTATTAGCGTGGGTTTTGAAATGCCTTGCTGCTGAAATGTGCTATACAAATAAAATTTGATTGATTTGATAGAAGTTTAGATTTGTGCTGTTTCATTGCAGTTGGGCAGGTTTTACAGGTTTAGTTTAATCTTGTGTTTGGACTGGAAAATGTCAAATTTAGCAACAGTGGCGAATGGCGCCATTTTTGAGCGTGACGCGCATGCGCCATGCTGGATATAAAGATGACGCAGCTTCTATGTGAGAATTTGGGGGGGAAAAAAAGAAGATGCGGCTAGCATTTTGTCGCACGGAAACACAAAGCTGTTGGTCTGATTCTCATGAACTTTTTGGCCTGGATTAAAAACACGCGGAATCCGAGTGGACGCCCAGCCTTGTGACTGAAACCTTTGTGGATCCAATAGAAATCGTGTTGGTGTTTATCGAGGCCCAGTTTGGCGTCTTGTACTTGACCTACGAGTAGACCGCGGGAGCGCCTACTCGTAGGTCAACTGTTTCCATTCATGGAAACAGTTCCATTCATGGAAACAGTTCCATGAATGGAACTGTTTCTGTATTTGCTTTTTCCCCTCCGTGGGCTGCCACCTTATCGTGGTGGAGGGGTTTGAGTGTCCCAGTGATCCTAGGGCTGTCTGAGGCGTCATATTTAAGTGAGTTTTTAAAAAATGATTTCATTCTGAAATCTACACCTGTACTGTTGCCTTTCCGTTCTCAATTTCCATTTGTATGATTTGTTTCTGTTTTTACGGAGCCCCCTAGGGGACATGGGGATTTTTTTTTTCTTTTGCGTTATGTGGCTTTGTTACATTAATTCTTTGAGTATTATATTAATTTGTGTGTGATTCTTTGAGTTTCCGAGACACTCATGAACAATAAAACTGAACTGATAATTTCAGATTATCTCCAAAAGTCAGAAGGCATTTCAGTTTTTTCTTTCACAATGCTCCTATCCAGAATATATTAACTGTACTAAAATTATTCAGAAATGATAAGAAAAATAAAATTTAAGAGTGCTGTTTGTAACAACTTATTTTATACATGTATGAAAAAAAATGTAGATTTTTTTTTATATGGGATGTTGATGTGATTAAGTTTTGATTAAGGAAACTCAGATATTTCCAAGCTTTTTTTATATATATATAAAAAATCTGAGAATTTCTTTCTTGCATTTTTTTTTTGCCCATCAAGTTCAGAAAGGTGATTTCTGAGAACATTTCTGAGATTAATCTAAAATTTTCTGGGTTTTCTTTCTTTCTTTTTTTTTTTTTTTACCAAATTCTTGACTTTCCAAGTTCAGATATGTCCTTATTTTCTAGAAAATCTCTGAAATGATCTAAATTTACATCTCTTTTTCTACCTGCAATTAAGCTGTCGTTTAAAAAAATTGTATTTTCTATTTTTTTATATGACGTTTTTTCAATTATTAGTTTTGGATTTTAGTCCAAAGCGCCTCTTGCGCTCTAGAATAATCAAAACATTTAATATTTTTTACTCTTTACTGGAGTTGTTTACCTTCAAATAAATTGTTTTGCGGATTCAAAGCAAACTAAATAAAATAACCGAGGAGACAAAATTGGCTTCTCAGCTTTTTGGCGCCGCAGGGCTGCCGTAGGAGGCGGCCCGTCCCGCCTCCGAATCGAAAGTGGATGTATGAAGACAAACGGTGAGTTTTGTTGTGTTGGACGCGACAGCAGGACGCGTTTTAACTCAGGCGAACGTTTCCCAGTGATGCAGGCGCTGAGCTCTTCGTGGTGAGTTCATTGTCCTTTGTGGCGGTAGGAAAAATGGCGTTCCTGCTCTGGCTCCTGCTTGTTGTGACAGCTCATGTGACTGACGCTCAGCTGGGGGCGAAGAGGAAACGTCTGATCCTGACCGAGGCTTCCCATTTCCACCCGGTCTCCTCCGGTCCGCAGCCCGGTGCCGGTCCGGAGCCTGGTGACCGGGCCGCCGCGTTTCAGGTCACGACTTTGGACGGGAAATTCTCCTATAATGGAGCCGTGAACGAGTCTCTGGTCATCCACGCCTTCACAAACAAGTCCGGGTTCCTGGAGTGCCTCTGGAGCTCCGACTCCTCCCTGAAGAGTCTGGTTGAAGGGCTGCCGAACCGGACCCAGGTGCTGTTCCTGTCGCTGGACGACTCAGCGGTCAGTGATGCCCTGTGGATGCGGGAGCAGCTGCACCGGGCCGCCGCCAACAGGTGAGCTGGGAGGGGCTCCCTGCAGGTGGCGTTCAGTTCGGAACATGTAACTTTTATGAAAATAAATAAATAAATGCATCTTTAACATTTTGTTAAAACTGTCGCCATATTGTGAAACCATGAGACAGATAACCTATGAAAAGATCAATATTCTCCTGAGCTGCTGGCTGAGTTTCAAAAGTGAAAAATGTTTAATTTTTGGATTTTTTTTTCAGAGCCTTGTGTCAGCACAATGGCACTATAAAAACCAATATAAACAAATGTAATAATTTACTATCTACAGATACAAAGAAATGGAAACCTAAAAATTTGTTTGTAAACAAAGTTCCAACTCTGACCAAAACAGCCATAAAGGGAAGTGTGGGTTTTTTATTTTTCGGATGAGGAAGTTAAACTGAAGTGAACTCATAGTTGCACTTCAGTGCTATTTTGTTGTTGTTTGTTTTTGTGGTTTATGCCTATAATTCCTTGGGAAATATTCATCATCATTGACCTTTCCATATTTGCTTACATTGCAAACTTCAATGTAATTTATTGGGATTTTATAAAATTAACACAAAAATTTGGTACAGAATTCAAAACTTGCAAGTGAAGCATGTTTTTAAAAGCTTTTCACCAATGAAACTCTGTAAGGTGTGGTGTGTATTTGTATTTGACTCCCTGGTGCCTGTAAATAAATAAGAAGATTGTTTTTATTGTGATTAAATGTGAAAAGTGAAATGGGTAATAATATTCCTGCAAGGCTCTGTGGTTTGTTACACTCCTTGCTAAAGCTAACAGCTGTATGAAGAGACAAACTGAGTACTGGGTCTTTACTTTAACTACACTCTTTGGCCCAACGACAGGAAGGAGGTTCTGACCCGGCTGCACTTCTCTCCCGTACCGGTCTTCGCTTTGGGTAACTGGATCCCCAATGTGCTTTATTACTGGGGCTGCCTGGGACACAACTGTGGCCTCTCACAGGCTGTTTTCACCTCTGATGGTAAGGAGATGATGCTAGTTAACGATTAATGAGTTAATCTACAATTCATTGATCTTATTGATTTATGGATAAGCATCCATTTTCTTAAAAACTCTTGTACCAAGTGGGTCAACTGTCTTTCATGACACAAAGTTTTCGTAACTGCTGAATTAACAAAATAAATTGTCTAAACTGTATTACACAGACTGAAACCTGTGGTTTTCTTACAGTATTAAACTTAGACTGATCTATAAAATATAAAACGATCCCTTAGTTTGCTAAATGGAAAAATAAAAGATTAAAAGAATAAATTATGTGGAACTTCATTTCTCATAAACAGATATGTTCATGCAGAAGTTACTTTTTTAAAAAGTTCAAACTTAACACCTTGAAGTGTATTAGCTCATAACATGGCTAATACCGTCATACTGAATAACCGCTATTAATTCAGTGTTTATTTCAAAACAGATCAGCTTAAAGTGCGGTTAGCGCCCCACACCGGACTGGACCGCGTCCCTTTTCCGGTCAAGAACAGCTCTGCCATCTTTAATTTCTTTATTAACTCTGTCTTTAAGATGACCAGTGGTGCCCTCTAGCTGAATGGTGGTCAAACTACAACACTAAAAGTTTATAGTCTTATTCATGGTTTAGTGGGCATTATTAGTTAATCGATTGAAACTCATTTTAATCTAATAAAAAAAGATCATAAATAGATTAATTACTTGCATCCCAATAGGGACTTTGTGTTAGTTTTTTGACTTTTGAAGACCAGGTCGTCCATTAATGACCTTGCTACTTCTGGCAGGGTGGAAAATGCCCATCATTGTTAAGAGGCTGGATGCCAGGTATGACTGGCTCATGGGACACTGGCTCCCGAAGACGTATCAGCTGGCTGATGCTGGAGATGGGTGTGAACCCTCACCGCCTCTAGGGGGCGCTGTGGCCTGGGTGTCAGAAGGGAACTGCTCTTTCTTCACTAAGGTACTTTAAATTCAACTCTTAAAAATTAAGAAATAACTCATAGCTGTATTTTTCTAAGTATATAAAGTGTTGTGAAAAAGTTTACCAATTATTCCTTTCTGTTCAGCAAATGAACCAGACTTTGAAAGGAATGTTAAAGTGGTCTTTGTTGACAGTTCTCCAGGCTTTCCAAATGTCTTTCAATGTCTTATTTTAGTTAATATTTTTTAGCTTTTCTGTTTAATACCTAAACAAGGAACTGCATAGATCAACTAATTGCAAAGGAACGTTACAGTCTGGTTATGAAATGCCACTAATATGTAGACATAAAATAGGTTATTTACTCTTAGCGCATACTTTTATTTTATTGATTTGTGTTGTCATTTTCATTAGCTATTTGCATTTGACATACATAACTTTGATGCAGTAAAGTACTGTAGAAATAAATTTGGCATGGACATAATGTGCTCTGTTTTTTTTTTTTTTTTAGTTTAAGTGAAAATATGAAGATGTTGTCAAACATTTAAGGTTTTAAAAAATAAATCCTACTGCTAATTTTAATGAGTAAAAAATGAACCATCAATGAGAAATCAGTTTGTTTTGAGTACTTTAATATACCAGAGGCTTAAATTGTGACTAATGTTGAAATCAAGACTGGCTGATTAATTTTTTCCTCCAGGTTAAGAACATGGCTAAATCCAAAGCATCTGGCGTCCTTGTCCATTCGCTCCCCGGCAACCCGATCCAGGATATGAACTGTGAAGGAGAGGAGTGTTTCTTTCCTCTCGCCGTCCCGGCTGCCATGGTGCACCAGGAGTTTTCCGTCGCTCAGGCGCTCCGGTAAGACCGGCTCAGATGAGGGATTAAAAGAATCCCAATGTTGATGCTGGTTTTAAAGGTTTCGGAGCCATAAATCTGGACGGCCGGATCAATTCACTTTGATGGAGGATTAGGGCAAGGCTAAGAAAATAAATAAATACAAGAATAAACTTCTAATATTACTAGACATAAAGTAAAAAAAAAGGAAATATAGTTATAATAATTTGAGAATAAAGACCTAATAATAGAATTGTCATATTGCAAGAATAAACTTGTATAGGCATAATAGTACAAGAATAAAATAATTTTATTAGAATACAGTCCAAATATTTCAAGAATTAGGTCCTAATAATACGATAATAAATTGTAAGATTACGTGAATGAACGTATATGACCAATTTAAAACGATGCCAGAATAAAGTCATAATCTTTTGAGAATAGAAACTATACCAAAAAAGTTGTAATTGTATCAGAATAAAGTTGTAATAAACTACTAATAATTTCCTTGTCAAAACCAATGTCAAATAATCACTAACATTTTACCACAAGATTGATTTTTTTGTGTTCTCATAATAATACGACTTTAGTCACGCATCTATTTCTCACCCACAGACCACATTTTAACGTATTTTTTAAAAATGATCATTGAGCAATTATTGGTATTTTTAAGGTTCAACCTATTTTTCTGCTGTTTCTTTTTTTGTTTTGTAGGTCTGGAAAGTTGGTGAATGTTTCATTTCAGACCACACCGTCCCCAAATTTCTTCATCAGCGTTGACCAGCAGGGGGCGCTGGCTGAGATGGGCTGGTTCCTCTACCCGTCATTTAGCTTCATCAACTGGCAGGCCCAGTGGTGAGGACAATAAAATCACTCTTTATTGGCTCAAATCTGTCTAGGGCCTGGAAACGGGGGCAGATTTACACTTTTCCCCCCCTCCATTCATTATTACTGCACAGTTTAGGTCTTAAACCCTTGTCAGCTTGTGTTATGTTTAAACATGCAGCAGCTTTGTTTTTGCTGGGGGGTTTTATCTCCAGGTTTGAATTTGCTGCTGGTCTGCATAACAAAATCCAAAGTCCTGCAAAAATCATTCCAGTGTTTGACCAAGTCACGATGCAAGGCGACAAAGGAGCGGTGGCCACAGTCGAACTGCCGGCAGGTAGGTAATCAGCTCATCTATGAGATACAGAACCGTTGTTAAGTTTGTTTATCCATCTGGTAATATGACTGGTCATGAGTGGACTGCTTGTACAGATTATCTGTCAATAGATTATTTTCAGGTCATAAGGAGCAGGGTTTGTCAGAGTTGCTTTTCAGAAAGCTGTAGGAAAGATGAGAGAAAAAAATGCAAAACGATTAAAAGCTGAATTTCATCATTTTTTGGTATTCTGTTATTCAATGATTATTTAAAATAATTGATTTAAATGTTGCTTCTGAAGCTCATTTTCTGATTGACAGCCAGTTAAATTCATCAGGTTGCTTTGCTAATCAAGCTAGCATAAGAAGCTAGCTTGATTAGCTTCTTACAGATTTATATTCTGTAAGAATAGTTTCTTGAAGTGTCAAACAAATCTTATACTTCTTAAAAAAACATAAGAACTGGGGGAAGTGAAATAAAATTTGATGTGATTAATATCAAATATTACATATTATCTCATCAAAATTATATTATTTGGTAATAAACTTGTAATCTATTGTCTGGAAATAACATTTTCTGCCACAGAACTTATTTCCATGTAAAATAAGATGTTATGAGGAAGCATTTCTGCTAAATTAATGTATTAATTATTGAATAGTGAGTGACAAATATTCTCAAAGTTGATGCTTCTTTATATATTTTGTTGCAAATGAGGTCAGAGGTTAATGCGCTTTGGGGGGAAATTACGTGGAAAAGCTTGGATACTCCGGACACAAAAAGAGAATTTTTTTTTTTGTTGCATTTCACTTCAGATGCAAGTTTTATATTTTATTTGTTATTGTTGTTGGCAGATATGTTGGACTTTGACACGCTGGAGCTCGACGCGTCGCTGTCGTGTCCCGGCAGGAGGGATTCGTCCTGCGCCGAGTGGGATCACACCGTCCAGCTGTTCGTCTGCTGCGATCAGCTGAGTTCGTACTGCAACACGGAGCTAGGACGGTGGATCACTGCCTTTCGAAGGTAGCGCCTCCAACATGCTACTGCTGCTTCTTATCTTTCATTTACATACTTTATTTTACAAGAAAGAAAGCATAAAAACGTCACAATGTACTGATATTTTAAGATGCATTGCATCTTTTGCAGCCTTCAATTGGCTAAACTTTGCAGCTAAAATCAGATGCAACATTTCTATAATAATAATAATAATAAATAAGTACAACTACAAATCAAAAAGGAAGAAATAAATGCACATTTTAAAAAATGGCCTTTTTCTCTTTTGCTGAAATTAAAGTACTAACTATTTGAAGGCAGAAGTTGAGTTAATTTTAATTAGACTTTATAATTTTTAAACACCTATTCATAAATCTCTCCATATCATTTTTTTTCTCAATAGAGTCGAATGAAAAACTTCAGAGTTCTCTTTTAAAATTATTATTTATAGGCATAACTTGAAAATTATTAACACCCCTTAAACTTTCTTGAGCCAAATGACAACAAAAATGTATTTTGTTGCAAAGTAATGCATAATTGCAAAAAAGAGGAATTTGGATTATCTTCCTTTTATCCTATATACTTAAAATAAATAAAATTTCTCTTTAAATAAAACCCATTCCAACAAGTTACTTTCATTTGACAAGTAGGAAAGAGTCTTAAAGAAATATCTTTACGTTTGTGGACATTTCATGTCAAAATCTGAAATAGTTCAAGGTATATTAATTCACAAGTTTACAAGGCACATGTAAGATACAGAAATATCGGAAAGCAGACTGAAACCTCTGCGTTGGTGTATTTGATTGCTTGTTTTGCTGAAGTGTGAGACATGAGAGCTGGTTTTGTTTTGGCAGAGGGACTGGACACTGGCTGACAGATGTGTCCCCTCTCAAGCCTGTGCTGGACAGCAGCAAATGCACCTTCACTATGAAGACGGTGCCCTGGGCGATGCCCTGGGTCGCCTCCCTCAACCTCAGATTTAGCGTCCGCAACCACACAGGTAAACACAGCCGCCGATTTAAAGGGGACACATCATGCAAAGATTCTTGTTTTCCCAGTTTTTAATGTTTCAATTTGGGTTTTTGTTGGGTTTTAATGTTAAATGAAAGCTGAAAAACCAGTAAAGCTTTTAGTACAATTTATTTGTCCTGAACTAGAAATATGTTATCTAATAGATACAAATATTTGGTATCACAGATGAAGATGTGGCCAAGCTTCATCCGTTCAAAGTGACGCCTCTGTTCAGTGGGGGAACCTTTGACAAAAACTACAACAACAGATACCAGCCAACGAAGATCCTCATTCCTTCATCCACTAAGAAGGTACCAGTGGCTTTTTTTTACATCCTTCATGTCTGGAGTGTCCCACCAGCTGTGGTTGGTTTCAGGTTGAGCTTTATGCCGTTATTACGGGCCATGGCAGCGACGAGAATGGCTGCGGGGAGTTCTGCGTCACCTCCCACCATTTCCTGATCAACGGCGTTCACAACAACACTCACACGTTTGACACGGCAGGTAAGAAAAGCTCACAGACACGTTTTAACCAAACACTTGATTAAAATGACTAATGTTTCATCAATAGATGGTATAAGTAATGAAACAAATGCAGTGTTTTAGCAAACCTCAGCTATTTTCATCAATATTACCTAAATTTAAAAATTCAGGTCATTGTTTATATCATAAAACACTAGGAAGTGATTAGTAAGCAAAAAAATATGCAGATCAATATTTATCCTCCACTTCTGAATGCAGTTTTAGCAGATTTTTTTGAACCGTAGAGGTTAAGATTTATTATTATTATTATTATTATTATTATTTATTATTGTTATTGTGTGCAGAGCTGGGACAAACTAAATTTCTTCCTCATTAAAGTATTATTATTGATTTGATACATTTTCAGTTTTTCAATCAAGAGAAACAAAAGCGGTCACTATAATAGTAACAAAGATTTGATTTTATTTATTATTTTTGATAATTATTTTTATTTTTCTTAGCCACTAAATTGACATACATATAAAAATATAGTATTATTATTATTAATCTAAACATTTATATATGCTATTATTTTTCATTAAAACAATAATCATCAGATCAGCTCTACACTGTATTGATAAGTCAAGCGGATTTTCAATTCGCTGAGCTTTTCTCATTTTGATGGTAGAAATTTCTTTAGCTGCAAATAATCAATTGTGCACTTTAAGCTGCTATTACATTTTGTGCAGCAAAAAGTTTATTTTTCTATTTAAAGATTAAATTAATTGTTTATTTGGATCTTTAACTGCATTTCTAAATTTGTATAAAATAAGCTTAAGTTGATTAATGATTAATCATCATTATAATCAAATTGTCACTTGCCTAAAATCTTGTGTAAAACTGGTAATGAAGTGAGTTCTGCACTCGTTGTTGTGCATTAATGTGTTTTAATTGTGACATTTGGACCCACAGGAACGGCTCTTGGTTGCACAATGCGGGTAAAAGACGGCGCCGTACCGAATGAACACGGCACATGGCTGTATGGGCGAGGAGGCTGGTGTGATGGCCTGCAGGTTGACCCCTGGAGGGTCGACGTCACCAAACAGGTTTGTCCACCAACGCAAAGCTTCATTCTTACAACATGTTATCAACAAGAGACGTCATTGAGAGTTTGAATAAAATCATCTTGGACTTAATATTTCTGAAGTTAATTAAAACCTAACGATTACTCGTTTGGTTGCATTTTCAAATGATTAATCGGATTAATTGTTTCAGCCGTAATGTATTAGATGATCTTACATAGCATTATTACAACAATTCTCCACAGCAATGAATGTCTGAAGCAAACAATTAAATTAGAGGAGAGCTTATTTACACTGAAGTGAGATATTGGCCTCTGATTTCTCTTTGTGTGATCACGCTGATTTCTGATCACTCTTAGCATCAATTTCCAAAACACTTGTATCTCCTTCAGGGATTTCATCAACTACCCAGAGCCAAGAAAACCACATTTAGTTATTTTCTGTCCTCATAAGTTTGTTAAAGATCAGATATTCCTAAACCATTAATGTATTAATCCAGTACATGTTGGATTAATAAGTTTAAAAGTTTTCATGTTGAAGATATTAGACTTAACTAAGTAATGCTAAATGTCTCAAACTCACCATATTTCTTTTGTCTCTTTCTGTCGTCTTTCAGTTGAACATGAGCGACTTTGACTCCAACACTGTTGTCTATTTTGGCTGGTTTAACGGCCAGGATCCAAATCCAGCTCAAAAGCCGGGATATATCATCATGTCGTCTTTTCTCATCTTCTACAAATGATGCCACTGCAATAAATCTGAATCCTGATTCAACATGACTTTCAATGTGTAATAAAAGAATAAATTTCTACTTTTTCACTTTGTTTTTCAGTCTTTCCTGTGCTTCATCTTTTCAGGAATGCTGCGACTTCAGTATGTAGCTTTTAAAATGTTTTTTTCACATTCAGTCTCTTCAAAGTGAGAAGAGGCCGTTAAACAGATCAGAACGGAGCTCAAGATAGGCAGAACTGGGCAAACTAAAAACTCATTATCTAAGAATGATTTTGTTCAAAAACTTAAGTGTAATGAACATGTTTTGAAAGGCCCATCCTAGGAAGAACGGGTCCACTGTCAGTAGAGGAGTGTTTTTCAAAACGGGGCCTCAAATTTGGAGGGAAGATGAGGGGAAAAAAGCAGAAATAAAAACATTTAATCCATTTTTTTAACAATACAAGTTTAATTATAGTTTACCATAAAATCAAATGTTTAATGATTATAAAATATAAGTGGAAATTACCTAAATATTATTTTCCATGCTCATCTTTCCGATTGATTGTCAAACTGGAGGACAAGGAAATATTTAGCTTAATTTTATACTTCGGACAAACAATGATGCAAAGACAATTTCTAGAAACCATCACCTGTTAATTTAATTCATTTTATTCAATTTTTGGCAGCCTTTTCCATATTTAAAGTTTCTGTTAGTATAAATATTTCATCAACCACCAGGAGGGACTGCAGTTTTGGCAGATCCATTCTTTCCTGTGCTATAGCTTTATTCACACAATACACCAACATGTCCTGTCAACAGTACAAAGAAAACACATTTATTCATGACCATCCTCTTACAATGTAAAATTGTAATCCTTTGTTGACTTCATGGTTAGTAATGCTCATTTATTTAGTAAAGAGAAATGAAAGCACCAAAGAGGAAGTTACAGGAACAGTCACATGTATATCAGACCAAAATGTTTCACTAGTGTTTACTTGACATACATTTTTAAACCTAAGAGGATTAGACCTTAACACAGGTTTCTCTACATTTCTTCTCTGTATCAAACCGATTTTGGTTTCCTTGACAGCCGCCAAACCAGAACTGGGCGCAGGAGTTTGATGTGGCATCATAGTACCACTTCACCACGTAGTCCCGACATGGGCCTGGATCCAGGTACTGGCTGCAACCAGCTGTCAGTGGAAAAAATGTCACAGTTCTCAGGAAAACAAGATTTGGTCTGGAAAGAGTTCCTTACAGATTGAACTCAAAAACTGTTCTTCAGTCCAAATATTGTACCTGATCTCCAGGTGTCTGGGGGCTTCAGTGAAGGAGAAATCACCAAAGACGACTCTTTCTTGGTTAGAGCCCTCGTTGAAGCGCCGGCTTGTCCGTTGGCTCCAGGCTCTTGGTGTTTGGGTTTGTTTGCATCAAATGGTGAGAGGAACTCTTCTACAGGTCGGTAAAGCTCCCTGTCAAAGAAGGGGAACCTCTCAGGTTCTGAAGGATTTCTATCCTCGTCTGTGTTTGGTCTCTCGGGCAGGACCAACTCCGGCTCTAATTGGGAAGCTGGGTAACCTGGCTGTTAAAAAAATTATATTTAAATTAACTTAATAAACTGCTCATCAGCAAGTGTGAAGCCTTCCATAACGAAGGAGACTTATCTATCCATTACAGATGGGAGCAGAACCTCGTCAATATTCACTAATGTTGAAAAACAAGTTTGCAATTGTGGTGTTTCCATTAAATAAGAAACAGTTCAAATCTGATGTAGATAAATTTAACGCTGTAAGTCTGATGTAGATAAATTTAACGCTGTAAGTCTTCGTTCATCGTTTCTGCCAGTAGTAACATCCGGTTGTTTGCAGTTTTGCAAAACACACCAACTTCGATGCTGCTGAAAAACCCCAATGACTTTAGTGCAAAATATTTTTATCAAAATGAGTTTTTTTCGGCATTGGCGTGTTTTCATGAAGCAAATTTATTTTTTGGAATTCTAATTTGCAATTCATTAATTTAAAAGTGTCGGTTTCAATTTAAATGTTTATTTAACAAGTTAAATGTTTAGATTACAATCAGAAATATAGTTCTTACAATAACAAGAATTCACAAAAACATTGCCAAATTGGAATTGCAAAAATAAATCTTCTTAAATGTTTCTCTATAAAAAGTTTTTGCTCTAGGATGAGGTGGTTTTTCAACACTATTGAAATTAGTGTATTTTGCAAAAACTGTAATGGATTTTTTTGTTGTTGTTTTTCTCATCACACAAGTCATGTGATCAACAACCAGATGTTGCTACTGGCAGAAAAAAACAAAGATGATGGCAGGAAGTGGTAGGAGGATGATGTCACAGGATATTATCTAAAGATTTCTAGTGTAAATAAACATATTCATGTGTAAAATTATGTTTTTCGCCATTACTGGAATATCTCTAAAGTTTTTACACACCTTTGAAATGGAAAAGCAGCTACTCATGAGATAAAGTTGGACTATTGTGACCAAGATAAGAGAAAAATGTCCTTCTTCTTACCACTACCTTGACCCTCCTGAAGTCTCCTGGGAAAGTGGGAGTGTCTCCACCCGTCCTAAATGGAGCTCTTCCATTGTTCCCAGTTCCTTTTGGAATCCCAGGGAGAAGGAATGTGGCTACCGTTGGGGGGTCAAAGAGGCCAACCTTTCCTTCTTCGAAGACACAACGCAGGAGTCTTTTCTCAAGAACTGCAAAACCGAAAGATCAACCATCAGCCTGAAGTCAGTTGGGCTTCATTCAGAACAGCAGTTTTTGTTTTTTTCTTTTAGCAAAACTCAGTCTGAAATATTTACATCTATTTATGTTTTTTTTCCACTACACAGTTAGCGGTTAGTTATAGGAAGATCTACTCTCTGGTCCCACGATGTGTTGCAAAATGACTGTTGTATATTTTGAATGCGCCCTAAATGTTAGCCAGACATTAAAAACAATAATTTGACCACTCTTTTGACTAATTGTGAAAAAAGAAAAAAAAATCATATTTTCACCATGTTAGTCATTCATTTAAAAGTGTCGGTTTCAATTTAAATGTTTATTTAACAAGTTAAATGTTTAGATTACAATCAAAATATCTAGCTTCAAACTATATATTTAGAGACTAAACATATAGTTCAAAACTTAATACTTGCTTCATAAATAATTCTATGTTTAGTTTAAACTAAATAGTTAATTTGGATCATACCTGGCTAATTAAATATTTACCTTCAAACTAAATAAATATAAGCTATTTGGGACGGGCAAAAGTTTAAAGGAGTTGTACAAGGTGTGCTGTAATGTACCAGAGATGGCTGCTGGGCAACCATAAATGTAATTTACATAAAAAGCTAAATGTTTACTAAACAAACTAAATATTTTGCTCCAAACTTCCAACTAAATATTTACCTTATTAGTAACATATTTAGCAAAAACCAAATATTTTTCAGCTAAATATTTGGTTTATTGACAAAATATTTAGCTCGCTAAATATTTAGTTTGAAACTGAGACATTTTTAATGAATATTTTATATGGTGAAAACAGTCAAAAAGAAAAAGGAGCAGTGCATGGAAACTTCTGACTTTGGAAAAAGTTGTGCAAAGTCCTAATATCTGGCATGAACATTTTAGTGATATTAACCAAGTTGAACAGAAAACGTTTAGAGTAATTAAATGAAAGGGAAAACATGTTAGTGTTTGGAAACAATTGGTTCAAACTGTAGCTTAGTGCTAAAGGTTAAAAAAAAAAGATTATGAACATGTCACCTTTAAGCACTTTGAAGTCTTTGATCAGGAACATATAATCCTGGACAGGATCTGAGGCGATGAAGTTGAGCTCCCTCTTGAACTTCTCTGAGTTGGGGTCACTTTCATTCACAACGCCAATAACAAACCTCTCAATTTGACTTTCATTGGCTTTCAGGACGGCGCTCTCCAGGCTCACCACGTCCCTCGTGTCAGTCTGTCCATCTGTGATGATGACCGCCACCTTCCTCACACCCTGCCGTGCCGCCTCAAACATCTGGTTGGCTTTTTCGATGGCGCTGCCCGTGTAGGTTCCCTCGCCCAGGTAGTCCATGGCGTACACCGCGGATTTGACCTCGTCCGCTGTGGCTTCCTGCTTAAGGTCGACCACGACTATGTTAATGTCGCTGTAGAGGACAACACCCACACGCGTGGCGTTCCAGCTGACTGTGGTGCGGTCCACCACAGCGTTCACCAAGTCTTTGATCACTTGGAAGTTTTGAGGCCCCACGCTCTCTGAGCTATCGATGACAAAGACCAGTTCCAGAGGTTTCTGCTTGCAGGACTCGCTGCAGTCTGAGGAGGAAGAGCAGACAAAACAAAGGAGGGTGAAGAAGGTTTACATAGAGAAGAGGAAGTCACGCTCAGCATCAGCTGCGTTTCCATTGACTATAAATTTGCACAAATTGGAGATACGAAAACAAATTTGCTTCATGCGTTTTTCAATAAGAGTTTTTGCACTAGGATTAGATGGTCTTTCAGCCATATCAAAATTAGTGTATTTTTCAAACTGCAACTTTTTTTTTCACATTGCACGATATGATCAGCAACCGGATGTTACTACTGGTGGAAACCTTGAAGAAGACGACAGGAAGTAGTAGGAAATTGTGTTTTCTTGACATTGGTGGGATATTGACAAAGTTTTGCGCACATTTGTAATGGAAAAGCAGCTAATGTAGCTAAAATTAGACACTTACTGCATATCTTTCTGATTATCTCTATAATTTCAGCCTCCTGTGGGGAAAAAAAGAGCAAAGATTGATTTAAAACTAAGGTTATACACCAGGGATGTCAAAACTTTTTGCCACATAGACCACAATCAAGTGAAAAGGACTCAAAAGCAAATTAAGTTTTTCCTTCTTACCAATGAACTAAGCCGCAGCACTTTAAGCAAATGAAGTACTCAGATTTCATGATGTGTAAATTTGAAAACGTATGACAGATTACGAAATCTTTGGTTGACTGAAAATTATTTCAAATCTAAAATCTGCATAATCTTGGACCCAAAATGGCTTCAGATTAGAAGTTTGTAAAGTATTTTAAAGTATTTATGAATTAAAAATTATTTTTTACACTCACTGTTAGTCCAGGTTCCCCTTTCTGCCCCATTCTGCCCTGTCATTCAAAACAGGTCATATAAAATGAGCTATGAATTAAATACTGAACTAAAGTCAGTTCTGGTGACAAAATGCATTACCGCAGATCCTTTTTCTCCTGGCTGTCCAGTCTGTCCTCTGTCTCCCTTTTTTCCAGTCTCACCTCTGAGTCCTCTGTCTCCCTGCAGGAGCAAAGTAACACAAACATCTTCAGCTTCTTCTCACATAATTAAAAATCAGTTCTAGAACAAATCTGAGGATAAAATAGTACCTTGTCTCCTTGCAGACCTTGTCCTGGAGGACCTCTGGGTCCTGGAATCCCCTGAAATCCACGTTCCCCCTGGAAAAAAAACAAACTCCCTTTATGAGGGGTTAGAACAGAACCACACTACCTCTACAAAGGAGCTGTTTTTATTAAGATCAACAGAGTAGATGTGGGTATTTTATACAGTAAATCAGCTACCAATGTTTTAGTGTAGAATAAATTCGTACCTTTTCTCCTTGTGCACCTTCTCCTGGTAAACCTGGAAGGCCGGCGGGTCCAGGCGGACCTGGTGAACCCTACAGGAAACAAATATTTATTAATTGCAGACAGTAATCTAAAGCGGAGTCAGTGATCACATCGCAGTCATGCATCACGCTGGTTTTATATATATATTTTTTGTTTTCCCCAGACTGCATCTGTTTATAGATCAGACATAAAATCTTTTGTCTTACTATAATCTTTTTATTCTGTATTAAATGTTTACTGATTACCTTAGGACCGATCAGACCAATTCCTGGAGGTCCCGCAGGACCAGGCGGTCCAGGCAAACCCCTCTCTCCCTGAAAATCAAACAGATTTACTTAAGACAACATTTATTGATGTTTTTATCAATTAATTTGTTTTTAGTACCAAGAAACCACTTGCTGCATTCTTGTTGGTTGTGCAGGAGGCTCAACTTTTGCTTTTCAAACATGTACAGGTGCATAATTGGAACTGTACATGAGCAAAGATCATTTTTCCATTATATTTTTCTACGATCTTTTTATATTACACATCTATGGTTCTTTACATCATAGAAACATTGAAGTTTTGTAAAATATTATTTATTATATGAATTTTTTATGTAAACTTTTGTTCATGAAATCATAGACCACATGCTGTACGGTGAGACATTTACCTTGGGCCCCGGCAAACCAATGCCATCAAGTCCAATCTCTCCTGGCAGACCAGGAGGTCCTGGGAGTCCCTTTTAAAAAACGACACACATCCCAGATCTTAGTGGACTTGCCTGCAACAACAAAATGAATTAAAAAAAAATCTTCTTGAGTTGTTTGGTACTCACTGGAGGGCCGACGATACCTTCGCCTTTGGGTCCTGGAGGCCCAGGAGGACAAGGCGGCCCTCGGTCGCCCTGCAGACACAGACTTGGACTCACTCTAAAGATTTCCAGTGAAGATCATGAAAACCTGAACTGGTCTCACCTTGGGTCCAGGTAAACCAACACCAGGGTCTCCCACTGGTCCAACCGGACCCGGTGGACCTTGATCTCCCTGAACAGAAAAATAAATAAGTGAACGAATGTTTGTGAAAGACGAGAAGGTTTTAGTTTGAGAAACATCCACTGACCTTGGGACCAGAAATGCCCCTCCCTGGAGGTCCGGTCGCTCCTGGCAGTCCGACGTTTCCTGGTTCGCCCTGAGACAGAAATAATTATCAGAGGACATTTTTAAAAGAAAAAAATCATGAGATTTCACTTCTTTGTGTAACGACACTTTCATACAATGGAGTATTAGGGCCACAATTAGAAAATAAAAAATAATTCATTGTGTTCTCATAATATTATGAGAATAACAATTTTATAGTTATTTGATGATGCAGCCATAAAATAATAATGTTATTTTCAAAATATTATGTCTAGTACTTCAGCTTAAATGTGATTTATTATTATTATTTTGACTTTATTCTCGTAATATTATGACTTTATTTTCTATTGCAACTTCATCCACAAAATATGACTTTATTGTCGAAACATTACAAATTTCTCCTTATATTATTATGACTATTTTCACAATATTATGGCTTCCTCCTCATTATGTTATGATTTTATTCTTGTAATATTTTGACTTTATTCCCTTGAAATTTTATTCTTTATTACCTTTTTCTTGTGATTTATTAATTTATTATATATATATATATATATATATATATATATATATATATATATATATATATATATATATATATATATAATATATATATATATATATATATATATATATATATATAATTTTTTATTTATTTATTTTATTTATTTATTTTTTCATTTTATGGCCCCAATACGCCGTCGTGCTTTAAAATACCTTGAAAAAGATTTTTCCTTCTCAGGCTTCCCATACCTTTGGACCCGGTGGTCCCATTGGACCGGATAGACCTGGCTGGCCTCTGCTGCCTCTGTCCCCTTTGTCGCCCTGCCAAAGGGTCATCAAAATGTTTTACTTTAATCGGAAACAGACAAAATAATCCCCAACATTTTGTCCATTAATTGCCACCTTTCCGCCAGGAAGTTGTTTCCCGGGGATCCCATCAGCTCCTCTGGCTCCCGGCGAACCAACTTCACCCTGTTGTTGTTTTAAAATAAAGTCAGAATAGAATAAAGAAAAGCTGGTTTGAAATGTTCCAAACTGTGTCCATTTGGGATGCAAAGTATTAATTAATGAGTTAGTTTAACGTTGATTGATCTTATTGATCGATTAGCGATGGTCTTTCCGTAGCGTAGAGCTAATTTTCCATAATATTCTGATGCTGCTCCGTTATGCAGTTTGGTTGAATTTTCACTATTGTGTGAAAACTTTAGGATCTTATATTTCAAAACGGAACCACATAAAGTGCATTTTCCATCCCTCAACTCCTTTACTGTGCTGTTCCACTTTAGGATGACCAGCGGCGCCCTCTGCTGGATGGTGGCCAAATTACAACTCTAAAAAATAGGTCTAAAGTGGGCTTTAGTAGTTATTTGACTGGAACTACTTTTTATATGATAAACATTAATCGTAAGTCAATTAATCGTTTGCATCCCTAATTTTCACAAAAGAGAAAAGTGTTTAAATTGTACTTTTTGTCCTGGACTCCCGTCCTCTCCAGGTACACCAGGGAGTCCTGGTGCACCTGGAAATCCAGGATCACCCTAAAGAGAAGAAAAGGAGATAAACATGAAGATTAGACTCTTCTCACATTTGTTAAAAAAATATATATATATAATATGTATATTAAATATATTTAATATACATATTAAAGAATTAAGTTATGTTTCGAGCAATCAAAGTTTTCTTGGTAGTTTTGACAAAAATAAGATATTTCTGTTGGATGGTGCATCAAGTAGCTAATTTACTCTACAGATTAAAGTTAATAGTTTATGAATAGAAAAGTGTTTTAGTAGTGAGACTTGATTTTTTAATTTTTTTTTATTTGAGTTAATTGCAGGCCTTGTAATTAATCAAATTTAATTGCACTATAATTGAAAATGTACTTCTGCGAAATAGACTTATACAATTCAAAAACCATTTGTGATGCTAAAATAGTAAATAGACATTTTCCATGCAGCCATCCATCCATTTTCTTCCGCTGATCTGGGGATCCGGGGTCGGGTTGTGGAGGTAGCAGCTTCAGAAGCGAGGCCCAGACTTCCCTCTGCCCAGCCACTTGTTCCAGCTCTTCCAGGGGAATACCCGGGCGACCCGGAGAGTAATATGAACTGTTATCCGGCCCATAAGCACAAACAGCAGTCAGAACCCGCTCCCCCAACCCGTCGGCGTCT
Source organism: Poeciliopsis prolifica (assembly GCF_027474105.1). Taxonomy (NCBI): domain Eukaryota; kingdom Metazoa; phylum Chordata; class Actinopteri; order Cyprinodontiformes; family Poeciliidae; genus Poeciliopsis; species Poeciliopsis prolifica. The sequence goes on along the minus strand of NW_026562400.1, from coordinate 3,574,007 downwards.
GAGGCTACCCTCTCGTCCACCGGGGTAAACCCCAACCTGCCCGGCGCCGAGATGGGCAACTCCAGAGTGGATGTCCTGCCCCTATCAAGGAGACTGGTTCCAGAACCTGAGCCATGCGTCGAGGTGAGACCGACTATTTCTAGCCGGAACCTCTCAACCCCACACACCAGCTCCGGCTCCTTCCCCACTCAAACCACGACAAGGTGGAAGCCCAAGGGGAGCAAAAAGGCATATTTATTGTTTCTAATCAGTTCATTGGGTGATTCAACCATCAGATTGGTGAAAAGTGCAGTTAAACCCATTCAGCTTCTAAGTGTTTCAGCAACCCCTTGATAATTCATGTAAAATGATGTGGATTCTGGACGCTAACATTTTCTTAGCATTTACATTTACTATGAGCACAAATTGCACACAGCAGTCTTTTCCAGCATCAGATCAGATGGTTTTTGGAAGTGAAAATGAACCCCTAGTGGGTTATTGTCAGTCATTGCTTTGTTTGGGGATTTAGCAGTTAATTGTGTTAAAACCTATGTAATTAATGAACAGAAATGAACATGTTAATGTTCCACCTGTTGTTTATTTCTCTGCTCCAGATGTTCGTACCTTTGGTCCTGCTGCTCCCACACCCCTCTCTCCTGGTGGTCCACGCTCTCCGGGGAGACCCTGATTCCCCTGAAAAATAATCAGTCAGTAAGTATTTTTAACATTACAATAAAACTGGTGTAGCAGTCTGTTTCACACTGTTTTGTTCCATCTATTAAGAGAAATGGCAGAAAAAAAGACGATCCAAACACATAAAACATACATTTCTCTGTTGTTAGGTAGACGTATAAGCTGTTGGTTCTCGTGAAAATAAACTGGAATTTGAAGAAACAAACATGGTACATTTCAGTTTGGACCATAAACAGAGTCCAGTCGAAATGTTTACCCTAATCTGAATTTCAAATCTAAAATAAATTGGCTTAATTCTCTGAACTAAATGCAGAACAATGTTTATATTTCATTACTTTGCCAACAACATGTAAATTTAACTCAGAACAAACAACAGCAACCTTTAAATCTAGACACAGAGTTCTTACCTTTTGCCCCATTAGTCCTATTCCTGGAGCTCCTCTGGGTCCTGTAAGTCCAACTGGACCCTGGACTCCCTAAGAGACAGAACATTAGGTTTACACTTTAAAAAATAAATGGCAGAAATTAAGTGGGGATTTCTGGAGGTTTTCATTTGCAGCCATTCTTTCTGAGCTATTCCACAAAACTTAAGTTAGACTTACTGAAACAAACATTCTGCATCATCAACAAGGGAGAAAAAAATATCACAGGGTTTATATGGGTGCTTGAAATCCTTGAATTTCAATGCAGTGTTTTCAAGGTTTGGAAAGTGCTTCATTTTTATACAAATTGATTCTGTAAACATAAACCAAGTGTTTATATTTCATAACATAATCACTTAAAGTACATTTTGCGTCCCAAACTATTTAGAACCATTTCTCTTTACCATTCAGGTAATGGCCGCCATCTTTATTCCTGCATCACCTGGCTGCCTTTAAGGATAACTAGTGGCGCCCTCTTTTGGATGGCAGCCAAACTACAACACTGAAAGGCAGGTCTAACTGGATGTTCTTAGTGATTTGGTAGGAATTAATCAAAAGTCAATTAGTGGTTTGCGTTCATCATTTAATTTGTACCTTTTCCCCAGGAAGTCCAATTCCTGGCTCACCAACTGGACCTTGGGGTCCTGGAAGCCCATAATTACCCTGAAAACAATGATTACAGAGGCAGCTCTGAAAAATGTGACAACTACAAGAACAAAAAACGAAAACACAATTGGAGACAGTTAACCTTAATTGATAATTAATGTTTTATTTCTGTACCTTGTCACCTTTGATCCCGATACCAGGAGGCCCGCGGTTTCCTCGTTGACCTTCAAATCCTCTTTCCCCCTGCAACAAAAATAATACAATTTAGCATAGAGTACCCACAAAATATCCAGGCTACAAATATATGTATGCTTTTACTTCTATGGCTCATAGAAACATTTAAAGTAAAGGATATTTTTTAAACTTCTCTTTTTACAAGATAATTTAGTCAAACATCACTGGGTGTTTTTGACAAGACTTTGACTTAATCATTAAATTAAACAAATCACAAATTTAATTTAATAATAAATCTGAAAAAAATACTTAAAATTGTAAATAATATCTTATGTGCTGAAAATATTTTCAGCCGTAAACATGATCAATTTGTACATTGCTGGATGCCAGCGTTGTAGAATTACCTACTTTTGGTCCTGGAAACCCTTCTCCTGGGATTCCAGGTTTCCCTTGGGGTCCGGCTGGTCCTTGAGGGCCCTAAAAGAAACACTGATCTGATAAAAACATTTATTTATACTGCTGTGGAAAAATTATTCATAACTCCTTTCTATTTTTCTGTCGACTTTGTCACTAGTGTGAGGGAAAACTAACATTTCATTGTTTCTGATGGGACAGAAATAGTCAGTGCTGCAGAAGAGCCCAGTTCAGTCGGGGTATTCGTACTCACAGGCGGTCCTGGTTCTCCTTTACCAGCTGGTCCTGTTCCACCGGGTTTTCCCTGAGTTCCCTTTTCTCCCTGTAAGCAGACTAAAGCTTCAAACTCGGGCTGATTCATCGCAATTAATCGATTGCGATTAATTGCAATCAATTAATCGATTGCAATCGGCAACTAATTTAGTACTTGATTAATCGTTAACTGGATCAAAAGACTCAAAAAATAATAATTTGCTGAAAAAAACCCAACACACTCGGAGCAGTAATGAAGCCAAAACTTTACAAAAGTTTTTGTCTGTAAAATTTTGTAACCAAAACTCCTTTAGTGTAGTTTTATTTCAGCCAGTTTAAATACTTTAAAAAGTTTCCTACTAAGCACCATTTTCTATACAATTATTAATTGGTTAATCAAAAAAAAAATAAAAAAAATAAAAAAAGACCAAATCAGCTCAGTGCCGTCCTGATGTGAAGTTGAAATGTTGAGTTTTTCACATTTTGAAGTATTTTTTTAAAGTAGCAAATCCAACCTTTGCTACAAATGATCAATTGTTCACTAAAGAAAAGCTGTGGATAAAATATTTTCTTATTTGAAAAATAATTAAATTACTTTCTTATTTGCATGTTTCAATGTATTTATAACAATGTATATATAACTTATATAAGGTTAGATGAAAAATCTCCAGATTGTGCCAATTCTATCCGATTAGTCAGCAGATCAATTGATTAACTAATCAAATCATTAGTTGCAGCCTTATTGAAGACCAAAACCTGAGGTTAAAATGCAGTTTCACGTTATTTAAAATGTTTAAAATTTAAAATGAAGTCTATAAATTGGGATTTTGTGTCACCTTGGCTCCCGGAGGACCGATCCCAAAGTCTCCTGGTGGTCCAGGTTCACCAGAATGTCCTCTGTCCCCCTGAGGGAGGCCGGGCCGCATGGTGGCAAATGAACAGAGTTGGTAAAATGTTGGATCAAATCACAACCAGTAACCACTGGTATGCACCATTACACAGAAACACAACTATTATGCCTGCTATTAATTTATAAATAAAACCTTTGAATGAATTTACAAAGTTTTTCTGTCTCCATAAATCAAAACAAACTTATTGAAAGCTTTTTAAATGCCGACTCCACATATTTCATACATGTGGATTAATCCAAGTGATTAACTGGAGAAGGAGAATATCCAAATGTGTGTTTCAAATTTTAAGAAAAAAATATTCAAAATTCATACATTTCACATATGGATAAAACATTTCCAAAACCATAACTAAACTTTTATGTTCAAAAAATATTCTAAAACATGTTTCACACGTGTAAAATATCCAAAATTAACATTTTCACATGTAAAAAACTATTAGAAAACCACTGGTTTCTAATAAAGTCTTGAATTTAACTATAGAAAATAGATTTAAAATGTTATAGAGAATGAGAATAAAGTTTGTAAAGTTTGACCTTAAGCTTTGATAAATTAAAAGATTTTAACAAATTAAAGGAATAATAGTTTATTCCTATTCTTTGTGTTTCAGTTTGTCCTTTGACACATCTCAGCAAATATGTAAAAATAAAAATAATTAACAATAATCAGCAAGAATATGATGGGCAAACCCATCTGTAGAGAGCCTTCATTCAGATCTTTATTAATGTGTCCTTGCATTGGTTTTATTATGATATTATTGTTTATTGCAATAATATTATTGCTGGACAATTTATCGTCCAGCAAAATTTGTTATAATGACAGTTGTGAAGACATATTTTTGTTCAATTTTTATTGAACAAAAATAAATTTTTATAGTATAACATATTTTGTTCTTGCCAAAAGCCCCCCAAATATTTCTAAATTGGCTTTGAAAAATTGTGCAGTCAGTGAAAAATAGTGATTCTAATCACTGAAATTAGAAGTATTATAAAGTCTTACTTTAGGTCCTGCTGGGCCTTCAGGCCCAATGTCTCCCACTGGTCCCATTTCGCCCTGCAAAAAAAACAAAAAATCTGCATGGGAACATTCTTTATCAAGTTTTTTTCCTGTGCAACCAACTTTCTTTGTCATCTGATAGAAAAAAATCGAATCAAATTGTTTATGACTGGGTTAAAAATTGTGTGTTACGTTTGGTGGCCAGCCAGCATCAACAAGCATGACTTTCATTCCAATTGATTATCAGACCATGCTGATAAAATAACAAGGCTACACCGGCTCTTTGCTAGTAGCGCAGGAGAAAAAAAGACGGTGGCCAGGTCCTTCCACTAATCTCACAGCACAAAGTCTGATCCCGATAAAGAATAACATCCTGCAAGCCTGGATTTCACAGCTTTGGTGTCGGGATCACCAATAATCCAAAACTCACATTCCATTAGTGCAGACAGGACTAAAGTTTTTCAGGTCGAATGAGTGGAAGACAGACCGTCTGATGGAGGCAAATCCTTCATGTTCTGGTTTTAATGTGGCTGCCGGAGAGCAAAATGACTGCTGTGGTGCTTGTAGTGGAGAACATGGAGACTCAAAGAACAACACAAAATCTGGAGGGGAATCGGACTCTTCTGAACGTCAGCCAGGTGGATCAGAGCGGATGTGACCTTTTGAAGACTGCAAAAAATGGTCTGCATTTTAGTGGAAATATCTAAATACACTGGAAACAAAACTAAATGTTAATAAAATGTCTTCATAGTGTGATTGTTTTGTTACCATGGGTATGCATGTTTATCCTTCAACACGTCTCAGCAAACACTTTAAAATAATTGATAATAATCAGCAAGAATATGATGGACAAACATCTTCCTGATAATCAGAACATGTGTCCTTGCTTGCATTAAATTACTAAAAAATGCTTTTGTTATAATATTATTGTTTATCGCAAGAATATTATTGCTGGACAATTTATCGTCCAGCAAAATTTATCGGGATAATTTTGGAAATATCTGAATACAATTTTATTTAAATTTAGTTTTGTTTCCAGTGTATTTAGATATTTCCACTAAAATGTAGACCAACAATACTTGGTATGATTTTGTGTTTTTGCAGTGTAAGTGGCCCTCAAAAGGTCACATCCGCTGTGATTCTGCTGCTCCACCTGGATGACATTCAGAACGGTCCGATTGCCCTCCAGCTTTGTTATTGTTCTCCACTACAAGCAAAATCTAAATACACTGGAAACCAAACTAAACTAAGTTACAAGCTACTTTTCAGCAAGATATTGTGTTTTAAATAAACAATTGCTTAGTATCGATTACGCTGGCAGATTATTTCACTTGCAATAAGACTCTTAAATTATATAATCTACCAATATTAAGAAATTATTTACTTAAAACAAGCTCCTTTATTATGCTGAAAAATTACTTGCAAGTTAGTTTTGTCTCATTTCGAGTGTATGAAGAGAATTGCAGTAGAAACTCGACCCAAAATACTTTGATAAGATTGTTTTTATTGTAGCTTAGCATGAAACGGACTGGACTAGGCTGAACGTTTATATACTACATTAAAAAACACAAACCCAGACCAAGTATTGTTGGTCTACGTTTTAGTGGAAATATTGAAATACACCTGAAATAAGATCAAAATAAGTTACAAGTAACTTTTCAGCAAGATTCTGGATTTTGTTTTCAGTCCACAATTCTGTAATATTGATGTAAAAGTATTAGTTCCACTGCAGATTATTTCCCTTACAGCATGGGAGAAACATCTTTATATAAACTAAATAATCTGCCGGTGTAACTAGTACTCTTTAAAATCAGTATTAAGGAATTATCTTCTGAATATAAACTCCTAAGTATCCTGAGCTGTCTTATTTCAAGTGTAGACATTTCCATTAAAAAGGACCAAACGTGCTAAGATATTGTGTTTAATTTTTACCTTTACACACTTTTATTGTTATTGTTATTGTTTTTGTTATTGTTATTGTTTTGTTTTTGTTTTTGTTTTTGTTTTGCAACATTCTGCCCCGTTACCTAGCAACCTCAGCCACGCCCAGCTCCGTTACCTAGCAACCAAAGTGGAGCACCAGAAATTTTGGTCAGCTGGTTTTCTCTCTGTGTGTGCTGCACAAAGGCTTCTGTTGTTGACTTACCGTTCAGAAACAGCTTTCTCCATTCTCGTTGGTTGTACAGGAGGCTCTTTTTTTGGTTTTTCAGAAAAGTACAGTTTGTATAATTGCACAATTCACACATTTTGACGTTTGAGCGTAAACGTTTGGGCGCGGCTAGCAGAAGCTTATTTGGCTTTTAAGTGATTTTAAGTGACAGAGCCCTAAAACAGGTCATTCTGAAAAGACAGCACTGACCAAAATCTGTAAAAAATGTTTTTATAGCTAATAAACATATCCTAACCTGTTCAAGAAAGCATTTAACTCATAATTATATAAAAAATTCAGACTCCTGAAGGCTCTACCTGTTCTCCTTTTAATCCTTGGGGGCCTGGAAGTCCCTCAGGTCCCTGAAAGATAAGACTTATCTCACCACAAAGACACAGCGTCCGAGACGTTCAATAAAGTATTTAAATGAACTTTAGTCATACAGTGGCACCCTTTTCTCCTGGAAGGCCACAGTCTCCTTTCATCCCCTGCAAGACAGACTCAGCTGCTTAACGTCTGAGGAAAATCACATTTTTAATTAGACAAATAAAGAACAATTTAACTTACTTTGTTGCCCTTAAAACCTGGAAACCCCTGGAAAGAGATCAGTCATAAGTGATTCTTCATGATGTTAGAAGCAGAAAGAGCCATGATTTGGTATATTTTTACCTTTGAGCCATCATTTCCTGGTTTGCCATTTAATCCAGGTTCACCCTTTGAAAACAACCCACATCACACTTAGTTGCACAGAATGAAACAGAAACCCATTTTATAAGTGCTTCTTTTTATTAAAACTTAACCTTTGCTCCTTTTTGACCCGATGGCCCTTCGTCGCCTTGGTCTCCTTTTCTTCCCTGTTCTCAGAAAAAGCACAACAATAAAAAACAACCGAGCAGTTTCCACTCTTCAAGAACACTTTGTGTAAGCTTTAAGACTGACTTTTAAAAATCTCTTTGAGAAACTACCTAAAGCTGTCATTAGTAATGTAAACAAAACTGAATAACTGTTCTATAGACCCGGGTTTTCAGAGATCCACTTGGCTATATTGCATCTTTAACTTCTCATTATGAAACATAAACATTTCACATTTGCTTTCAAAGTGCTGGGTTAAGATAATGAAAACATTAAGTATTAAAATACTTGGGGGAAAAAAATGTTTTGCAATATAAGAAAATCTATTTTATGGAATCTTGATGAAGCTTTTTGTGCGACTTCAACTGGAAACAGAAACATGTTTGTTTTTTAAAGATTGCAAACTTACAGGACTGCCTGAACTGCCTTTGTCTCCTTTTTCACACACACATGGTGGGCACTGAGAAAGAAGTAACTGTTAGTGCAGGAATTTACAAATTTAGTAGCAAATCAAAATGTTTAAATTCGTCCACAAACTCACGCCTTCTACTGCGACGGCTCCCTGCAAGGAAAACAGGACAAAGTCCGTCAGAAACAGTTTGGTTCAGTTATATTGTCCTTCACTAAATATCTATTTGTATCAAATTTTATTTAATCTCAACAGTCTTGGGGGGGGTTTTGCACAGGAGTCCTCCACAGCAGGTTCCTTCGGCCTTTACTTGTTCGAACGTCTGACTGACAGCCAGTCAGAAAGATGAGCATTGCATTTTCCTGACAATAAAGCATATTTCTGTTTTCATCTTCAGTATTTTTTGTACTTTTTTAAATGAGCACTTTCATCTTTGACTCCCAATTTTATGAATATATGAATTTCACTTGCAATGATTCACTTCCTGCTGAAGCGCCCCCTGGTGGTTGAAGAAAAATCCACAGAAAAGCCACTTGGGGCTACAAGCCGCCTGGTTCAAAACGTGGGGGAAAAGTAAAATACGGTATATTACACATATATGAGTATATCTGGCACTATCAGCATGAATTTCATTCAAGCTTGAGGTGTTTTTTGTTGTTTTTAGCTGGACGCTGTCAGTCAGACCTGGTTCCCTGTTCCCATCCCGTCTGACCTTTGCACTCACCATCTCTTTGAGCAGCTTCTCTTGCAGTTGGGGGTCCTCCATGCTGTGGACGAACCGCTCCGCGGGGGAACTTGCAATGGCCTGGAGCTTTTCCTTGTTCTCTTTCTGAAAGGAGATGTACGATAATCCGACAGTGAAGATCTTGATGCCGTGGCGCTTGGCCTCATCGGCAGCAGCAATCATGTTGGGGCTGCGGGGGTGGTCGACTCCGTCGGTCATGAGCACCGCGATCCTGACGGCCTCCTTCTGCGTTTGCTCCAGCAGCATCTTTGTGGCGTTGGTGATGGCGAAAGAGGTGAAGGTTCCTTGGCCGATGTAGCTCATGGTGTTGATTTTACTGTGGAACAAGTCCAGGTCTTTCCAATCAGCAAAACTGTGCTCCACGGACACAGAGCTGCTGTACTGGAGCGCTGCCATTCGGACCTTCAGCGAAACGCCGGTCATCTTGAGCATCGAGAGCTTTGTGCTGAACCTCAACACAAAGATCTTCTCCTGCTGGAATAGTTTAGTTTTTGCACTTTCAGAGCTGTCCACAATGAAAATCACCTCCAGGCTACAGTTACGTCCTGCGAGTCAAGCAAACGGCAGACAGTGAAGCTCTAAACGCTGAACTGGACCTACTTCCAAAAATACTTTTGTGCCAAATTACTTATTATGCTGCAACTCTCTTAGTACTTGGCAAGTAGGTTTTTCATCCTTTTCCTGGTTGATACAAAATCAAAATCTTTACATTGATGATTTTGCAATGAATGTCCAAAATCGAATCTCTGCACTGGCACAACTTTCACGTTACAAATCTGCCCAAATTTTTGTCAATGTTCTGCTGATGTTGAAAAAGACAATTTTACAATTGCAGTTTCTTTTAAATAAGAAACTCCATTAAAATCACACATGAATACATTTGTTGGTGTGATAAGTCAATAAAAAACATGCCACCCCATCATCCTCCAACTACTTCCTGTCGTCTTCTTCATTGGTTGCACCAGTGGAAACATCTGGTCGTTGATCATGTTTGTGACGTGAAAAAAGTGTTTCCATTGCAGTTTTGTGAAATATTTCAATAGGGACAAAAACCAGGATGTGCATTTTTTGATCACTAATTCATTTTGTGCTTTGCTTTAGTTATTATTTCTGTTTCAGACACTCTTGCTTTAAGCTTGATCAGTCTTCTCCAGCCATTTATTTACTTACACCTACCTTTTTATTTGACTAGTTATAGTTAGTTTATAAATTTAGATTATTTATTCCTCTCTCCTTTGTCATATTTGCTCTCCCTCAGCCTGCCTGCCTGGTCTCTCCTCTCAGCTGCTCCCTGTTTCTAACCTGCCGCCTCCAGTAATTCAGCTCCCTTGTATTTAAGCTCCTTCTTTCATTTTCTGATGAATTCCACCCCGAATTTCACATTTATTGTCATTAAGAATCTCTCCAATTTTCTCTTGTGGCTCGTTAAACTTGGGATCTTTAACCAAAAACCTTTCAGTCCCCAAAACAGACTGAATTTATTTCTTTTGGGTCCTGTCACCGACTCGCTTCAGCGGTGGGCTCAGGTTTTCTACAAGTTGCTAAAACCAAAACCTGCTCCAAAAAAAGATGTGCACTCTTCACACACGGCTTTAGATTGCATGCGCTTTAGAAAAGTAGCTGCCATCAGTTTGAACACGGTGTTGGCCTGACCTCAAAGGGATGCGCTGAAAAAACAAAAACGACATGAAGGATGTGCTGCATGTGTCGAACAAAGCCACAGGATTTCATGAAACTTACAGTATATCCTGCTGGTTCAGGACTGTTTGCTATGATATCAGTTTTGTCCTCCATTTCTGTTTGTTTGTTCTTTATTATGAGGTAAACAAGATGAATAAGGTCAGTAAGAATGAGTGAAAATGTGTAAAAATATTAGGTCAAAGATTCCAGTGCCGTCTGTTAACTTTGCACGGTGAAGTATGATTGCGACGGAAGATTAAATATTTGTGCATCACAGTTTTTTAAAATAGTCTGGATAACTTGGATCAATTGTTTTCATTAATATATTTGATAATTTCGATGGTTCCAGTGAGTTATTACCAAAGTCTGTTTTAGATTTAATGGTGGATTTATGCTGAGGAAATTTACTTTTCCAACTTTATCCCTCCTGGTCAATTCATTGAATGACATAAATGAATTATTCTGAAGTAGGTTTTGAAATTTGCGAATTGATGGTCGGGTTGTTAAAATCAGATTGAAGTGTGTTTACAAGGCGACATTTTGTTGATTCTGGTAACTTTCCATCAAAGAGTTTAAGACTGCAAAACCACAAAGTATTTTTCATTGAGTTTCTACTGCAAATATCTTAATGCACTTGGAAAAAGGCAAAACTAAATTACAAGTAACTGTGCAGCAGCATTTAGGAGCTTGTTTTAAGTCTATAATTTCTTAGTACTGATAAAAAAAGTAGGCAGATTATTTCACTTGTAACAAGGGAAAAATGTCTTAATCCAAGTGAAACAATCTGCCAATTTAACTAGTAGTTCTTCATCAATATGGAGGAATTTTTAATTTAAAACAAGCTCCTGTATCTTGCTGAAAAGTTACTTGTAAGTTAGTTTTGTCTTATTTCAGACCAGATGAAAGTTTGGAAACAAAACAAAGTCCTTTGGGATTTATTCAGTGAAAAATAAACAACTATTAAGCATGACTTTTAAATACCTACCAATAAATAAATGTTACCCCTTTTAATCTGTCAATAATAAAGTAAATGTAACTCACCTAGAGGATTCAAAGACTTCGTAACAAAGATACCGTTTCCTCCGTCGTCTTGCAGTTTGTAGTTGCCGCTTTTTGCCTCCCTCCTCCTCTGGCCGGAGGCGCCGTGCGTGAGAGCGAGCAGAAGAACCCAAAGCCCCAGGCCTCTGATTGGACTTCTGTGCAGGAACATTTTCAAACTGAGAACCTGCAGCAGGTGGAGAGACTGATACAAGAAATAAGTGTTTAAAACGCAAAACAAGCAGAGAGCCATCCATGATTGTAGATTCAGAGAATCCGGACAAAAATGGATCAGACGTTTAAATTAAGTGAAGTTAGTCCTTCATTTCATAGAACCGCAGGTAAAGCTGGTTAGTAACTAGTTACATTTACTCCATTACATCTACTTGAGTAACCATTTTAGAAGCGTTTTTACTATTCTATACTTTTTACTTTTACTTTAGTTATTTTATAATGAAGTATTTCTGCTTTTACTTGGTTAAATTTCAGGATTTTTTGCCCACTGAATGAAAAACAAACATGTTTTAACCAAGATAGACACACATCTGCAGTTTCTGTTAAAGTTTCAAAAGCTTTTTATTGAAAGAAACTGATTTTTGAAAAAAAATATTTTGCATGACCTTGTTATTTTTTGCCACTTATATAATTTACTGTCATGTTGGTCCTTAAAATCCCCAAATTTCCACTTAACTTCATAATTTGCTCAAAATAATGTTATTTTTAAATATTAAATAATTGATAATTTGATCAGTTACTCAGTACATGAGTGGACTTTTTACAAATCCTTTTTTTACTCTTATTTAAGTAAAAAAGTAACTTCTACTTGAGTAAATTTTTTGGGTACCTTTACCTGCTGATGTCAAACACTGCAGCTAAACCTTTGCATTTGTCTGCAAACAATTTAAAAAAAAAATCAAAGTTTAAACAAAATGAGAACGGTTTTAAATGGACAGGAGTGTTGCTTTACCTCATTTAGTGATGGTGAGTGACTCTTGTTCATTCATCTGAGGCTCTTCGGGGCATTTCTCTGTTCCCACAACATCGGGTCTTTATAAACCCGACCGACGTGAGCAGAGGAGCAGCAGGCGAGCTGATACGCCGTGGCGTACGGCCAACCTTTTAATCTTGGGTGAGTCACAGTAATGTTGGGCTTTGTTGTTTCAGAAGAAATTAAGAAGCTGGTGAAAATGACCCAAAATTGTGAGCGACACATTAGAAGCATTTGATGTAACTCACTGCAAAAACACAAAATCTCACCAAACATTTTTGGTCTATTTTCTAGTGCATATATATTTGTACACTTGAAATTAGACAAACTAAGTTCACTGGTTTTCAGAAGCTTCAGTCTCACTTGAGTAAAAATATGTTGAGGTAGTGCTACTTCTACTGGAGTACAATGTTTGGCTAATCTAATCTAATTATACAGATTAATACAGTTTGGTCAGATTTACCTCTGCAATAAAGATGAACATCCTGCTTCTAACTATAAGTTATTGGGCTCATCTGAAAAACATTCAAATGATGTAGTGAAAATATACTAACTTGGGATTTATTTAAATCTTTTTTTTTTTATTTCAACTAATTCATAATGTTTGTGTATTCTGCATGTTTTTCTTCTTAACTGTTTTATTGTTTTTGGATTTTGCTGCTCTAAAAATAAAGTTGACATTGATACTTTTTTTTCTATACAGCTCTGGAAAAAATTAAGAAGCAGTTTAAAATGATCAGTTTCTCAGATTTTACTCTGTATAGGTATATATTTGGGTAAAATGAACATTGTTCTCTTATTCTATGAACTACAGACAACATGTCTGTAGTTTTTATTTGCAGAAAATGAGAAATGGTCAGTTTAACCTGGAAAGACACACAGAGAGAGCGTATTAGAAAGTTTAATTGACAAATGAAAGTCTTTGGTGCTCGGACCCAGGAGGAAGATGTTGTGCTGGTAACCGCTGTCAGCTGGGTATGAAGATTAAAGACGTCTTCCCCCTTTGAGACCGAACGGATGTTGAAGAAGCCTTGAGCTGAAGGTCGAGAAAGGCTGCAGCTCGGCCGAGGAGCAGAAGCAGAGAAACAGCTGGACCTCATGGAGGGAGCTGATGATTGGAGGAAACCGTCACCGATAGGTTGGAATGGAGCCACATGAAGAGACACTTGGCTGAGCAGGTGAGATGAAGTTTGAATTTACGCTTCGGCTTCATATAAGAAAAGAGGCAGTGCTTTCAGACCTCAAATAATGCAAAGAAAACAAGTTCATATTCATTTGGAAACAACAATATTAATGTTGAAGAGTTCAGAAATCAATATTTGCCAGTATGTAATAAACTAATACTCCTACTAAACAAAGCAGTCAAGCTCAGTTTATTATTCAGTTTTAAATGTTTTCTATCTGAGTCTTTGACTTGCACCATTCACTCCTCCTGGATGGGAACACAGAGACAGTCGGCGTTAGTTTGCATTGTCTACTTTTAACCGCTCCGTCATACACACGGTGACAGAGGAGAGGAAATCTGCCGTTTCAACTGCATTTTGTGGACTTCCTGATAGTTAAGAATTACAACAGTCCAGTTTTAAAGCAACAAGTACATGGACTAGTTTTTATCATCATTTCTGGACAGGATGTTTCTAATTTTGGAAATATTATTATGCTTATTATGGGATTTAAGTCGGCCAGAACAACATTGAGGTTCTTTATTTAATGCCGTCAAAAAGCAAATGATTGAGAAAGCTTGTAAAAACCTGTATTTGTTTCAGATAATATTCACGACATTGAGTTTTCTAAAAAGGTCTTGGATTTTTTTTTTTTGTCAAATTGGTCGCATGTGGCGCCCTCTAGTGGTGATCCCAGTGCTTTTAGTACATGCAAAGTATTTCATGTTATACAGACAAAATAACTCGGAATTATTTGTAAGTATTCATAAATTTCAGAATTTTCAACAATTATTTATTTAAGTAACGTACTTAAATAAATAATTTAAGTTCTGCTGAATCTATAATTCAAATGAATCTATAAGATTCAGCAGAGCTGCAGTATTTTAAAAACATAATATTTTTTCTTTCATCAATATAGAATAGTCTGTCTAGAAACAAATAGACGAGATACAGCGCAGTTTATGAAATGCACACACATTTTTATTCTGTAAAATATTTAAGTGTAGTTGGAAAGTTTTATCTTCACAAGCAAACAACAACAAAAATCCTTATAATGTAAGTTTTATCACAATGTGTGTTATTATAAAGGATCACTGCTCTTATTTGAGAAATATTTATCTATCATGCTGTATGGGTAAAAAAAAGGATTTTATATATATATATATATATATATATATATATATATATATATATATAAAAAAATTCCCTTCTCACCCACCGCGGGTGGTTCTTATCCTCTGAGCTCGGGTCCTCTACCAGAGGCCTGGGAGCTTGAGGTTCTGCGCAGTATCTTGGCTGTGCCAAGGACTGCACATTTCTGGACTGAGATGTCTGATGTTGTTCCTGGGATCTGTTGTAGCCACTGCTCCAGTTTGGGGGTTACTGCCCCCGAGGGCCCCGATGACCACAGGCACCACTGTGGTCTTCACCTTCCAGGCCCTCTCCAGTTCTTCCCTGAGGCCCTGTATTTCTCTAGTTTCTCGTGCTCCTTTTTCCTGATGTTGCAATCACTTGGTATTGCTACATCTACCACAACGGCTTTCCTCTGATGTTTCCACTACGACAATGTCTGGTTGGTTCGCCATTACCATTTTGTCTGTCTGGATCTGGAAGTCCCACAGGATCTTAGCTCTGGCGTTCTCCACCACCTTTGGGGGTGTTTCCCACTTTGATCTTGGGGTTTCCAGTCCATATTCTGCACAGATGTTTCTGTACACTATGCCTGCCACTTGGTTATGTCGCTCCATGTACGCTTTCCCTGCCAGTATCTTGCACCCTGCTGTGATGTGCTGGACTGTCTCAGGGGCCTCCTTGCACAACCTACACCTTGGGTCTTGTCTGGTGTGGTAGATCTGGGCCTCTATTGCTCTGGTGTTTAGGGCCTGTTCCTGGGCTGCCAGGATGAGGGCCTCTGTGCTGTCCTTGAGTCCGCTTTTTCCAGCCATTGGTAGGATTTACTGATATCAGCCACTTGGGTTATTTGCTGGTGGTACATCCCATGTAGGGGCTTGTCCTCCCATGATGGTATCTCTGGCACCTCAACCTCCGTTCCCTGTTGTCTGAGACATTCACTGAGCACATTGTCTGTTGAGGCTTTGTCCCTGATGTATTATGGATCTTAGTTGTTTCGTCCTGGACAGTGGTTCTCACACTCACTAGTCTCTGCCTCCTTCCTTGCGGCTCGTGTACAGTCTCAGGGTGCTGGATTTGGGATGGAACCCTCCATGCATTGTTAGTAGCTTTCTGGTCTTAATATCTGTGGCTTTTATCTCCTCCTTTGGCCAGCTAATTATTCCAGCAGGGTATCTGATTACTGGCAAGGCATAGCTGTTTATCGCACGGATTTTGTTCTTGCCATTGAGCTGGCTTCTCAGGACTTGCCTTATTCGTTGGAGGTATTTAGCTGTGGCTCCTTTCCTTGTGACCTCATCGAGGTTGCCATTTGCTTGTGGTATACCTAGGTACTTGTAACTGTCCTCTATGTCTGCTATTGTTCCTTCTGGGAGTGAGACCCCTTCTGTGTGGATGACCTTCCCCCTCTTTGTGACCAGCCGACCACACTTCTCTAGTCCGAATGACATCCCAATGTCCGTGCTGTAGATCCTGGTGGTGTGGATCAGTGAGTCTATGTCTCGCTCACACTTGGCGTACAGCTTGATGTCATCCATGTAGAGTAGGTGACTGATATTGGCCCATTTTTGAGTCTGTATCCGTAGCCAGTCTTGTTGATAACTTGGCTGAGGGGGTTCAGGCCTATGCAGAACAGTAGCGGGGACAGAGCATCTCCTTGGTATATGCCACATTGATGGACACTTGTGCAAGTGGTTTGCAGTTGGCTTCAAGGGTGGTTTTCCACAGCCTCATCGAGTTTGCAATGAAGGCTCTCAGAGTCCTGTTGATGTTATACATCTCTAAGCATTCAATGATCCAAGTATGCGGCATTGAGTCATAGGCTTTCTTGTAATCGATCCAAGCCATGCACAGGTTGGTGTGTCGGGTTTTGCAGTCTCGGGCAACTGTGCGGTCTACGAGGAGTTGGTGTTTGGCTCCTCTGCTATTTACACCGATACCCTTCTGTGCCGTGCTCATGTGTTTATCCATGTGTTTGCTTATCTTGGCCGCTATGATGCCTGACATGAGCTTCCAGGTTGTGGAGAGGCAGGTTATTGGTCGGTAGTTGGGTGGGACTGGACCTTTTGATGGATCCTTCTGGATTAGGATTGTCCGCCCTTCAGTTAACCATTCAGGGTGAGTCCCACTTTGTAGCAGCTGGTTCATTTGGGCTGCCATTCGCTCATGGAGAGCAGTGAGTTTCTTTAGCCAGTAGGCATGGATCATGTCAGGCCCTGGTGCTGTCCAGTTTTTCATACCTGAGACTCTTTCTTGGACATCTGTCACAGTGATGGTTACCGGGGCTTGCTCAGGGAGGTTGCTGTGGTCCTCTCGTAGAGAGATCAGCCACTGTGCATTGCTGTTGTGGGACGCCTCCCTTTCCCATATGCCTTTCCAGTATTGTTCCGTCTCCAGCCTTGGTGGGTCTGCTCTGTTGTTATTGTTACCCTGCCATTGAGAGTACACCTTAGCTGGTTGAGTGGAGAAGAGCCGGTTAATCCTTCTGGATTCATTCTCCCTTGTGTATCTCTTTAGGCGGCTGGACAAGGCTTGGAGCCTCTGTTTGGCAGTCTCGAGTGCTTCAGGTATGGGCATCTGGCTGTACTTTCTGGGTACTGGTCTTTTCATTGCACCCTTGTGGAGCTCTGACAGTTGGCTCACTTCCCTCCTTGTTACCTTGATTTAGCCTCTAACCGTCTTTTCCATGGTGGGTATTGGGTCTCATGGTTGCTCTTATAGCCAAGTATCTCAAGGATCATTGGTTTCTGTTATGGTGTTGGTAGGGATCGTTCTCAATGCTGCATTCACATTCTCAATGAGACTTTCAGATGGTACTTCACTCAGCCGTTGTAATTGGCGCCGGGGAGGCCTGGTTGTCATTCGGGTCATGATTCTCTCTCTCAGGTCAGCAGCTGTCTCGTTCAGCTCTGTTTCGCTCATTGGGGCCGTGTATCCCCTCACTGGGTGGGGACTTGTAGTTAAGTCCCCACAGTCCTGACATCCGGGTTCCTCCCTTTTGCCGTAGCATTTGTGTTGTATCTCGTCAATCTCAAGTTGTGATAGCAGTTGCCGTTTGCGGATGTTGGAACACTGAGCTACTAGTTGTTTAGCGCTTAGTGTTGACTGGGGATGTCGAAGTAACCATTCCTTCCCCAGTCTTTGCATGTAACCTCTCTCACTAGGGTTACTTGAGTAGTAGCATTCCAACAGATCCACATTTTCATCTCTCGCCCATTTCCGTCTTGTTCCAGTAGCCCATTTGTCATCAAGGTGCTCTGGTTCCCCAACACCTGACGCAGACCTTGTTTGGCCGGGCGACGTCTGAGCCGGCATGTTATGCAACTTAGTATCTCTCATGGTATGAGGTAGGCAGTAGCTTGAAGGGTCTTGCCTAAGGACCCAGACTGGATTTGAACCCTGCCCTCTCGGGTGATATACTGATGCCTTATGTATTGAGCTATCCAGTCAGCTTATATATATATATATATATATATATATATATATATATATATATATATATATTATATATATATTATATATATATATATATATATATATATATATAATTTTTTTTTTGAGTAAAAATATGAACTCTGTCTTTTTTTGGGTAGCCACCTCAGTAAATAACTGTGTCACTAAAGTTGAGCATTGTAAATTAATATATTGGTTCAGTTACGAAATGGTATAATTTCCCATTTGAATGATCAGCCGCTCGAACAGTTAAGTAAATATTTACTTCCACTCTGCCGATGTAAAGCCTCTCCACCCAGCGGAACTGATGTGCTGAACACAACACGGACTTGTTTTGGTGTAACACATAACATCTTCGCGGTGCTGCAACCTTCCTGCTAGAGACATGTGTACATCAAAACGGAAAACTTCTTGTAGTTTAATCGCTTTCGGTGTAAGTACTGTTGTTAGTCGTATATCGTAAAAATAGTTTTGACTTCCGCATTAAGCTGATGGAAGCGGTTTAGCTGCTCTCCTTAGCATTAGCTCGGAGCTAGCTTGTTAACAAACTTTGAACTCTTCTTCGACCGAGTGAAACGTTTGGCTTTTTGTGATCCTCCAAACGATTTAGCCACACATTGATAATGTAATTTGTTGGAGCTTTACTCTTATTAATCATTTATTGTCGTTTTGATTTTTCTATTAAAGTTAGTCGCTTAAATTTCAGTGATGTTTCAGCTGATGAACGCGTTACTGTGACTTTAAGAGGACAGTGAACGCTTATGGACCTCTGAGCCAAACATAAAGTTCTCCATTACCAGGTGTATCTGTATTGATTGGTGATTGACAATAAAAAGTAGATGCAGCAGGAGAAACTGTGCATTTTACTAAAGTAAGAGTAGCACTACTTTCATTAGTAAAACTATTTAGTTACTTAACTGTAGAAAAAAGTTTTTGGTAGAAAAGGTTCTCTAGTTCTGAGTGTTTGAGCAAACATCCGATCGATTAATTAAGAATTATGTGATTCAGTAGACAATTATATTAAATTATGTGCAAATTCTGATGTTTTTAAAGACTAAAATGAGGGAAAAAACAAATAATCAGAAATGGGTACCCCCAAATTTTATTCAACTGAGAGTTCAGCATATTTTTGACTGAATTAAAAGTAAAAAGTTACTTGAGAAATTTCCATTAAATTTCTCAAGTAAGAGTAAAAAAATATTTTGTAAAAAGTCGACTCAAATACTGAGTAACCGATTGAAACCTCAGTAATTTAATATTTAAAAATTATATAAACATGTGGACTAAAACATAGTTATGTGGAAATTTTGGGATTTAAGGATCAAAATGAAAATAATATATATAACATAATTACAAAATCAGGCAACTTAAATATTTGTAGGTTATGAATATGAGAGGGGAAGGAAATCTTCGACGTGGTCCTTTTAAAAATAATGTAAAATTGCATGTCAATGGTTTTATAATTTGCTTTTTACTTGTTCTTGTTTTTACTTTCCGTCTGTTCAAAATAAATAGATTACATGTCACACTCATAGTGTTGTTTTATTAGTTTTAACATTGTTTTTTCTGAGGCTAGAGATTCTTAATTTTTAAATTTGCCTGTTTAATTATTCTGTGTTTTTGTGTGACTTTCTTCAGGCTACAGAAGACGGACTCTCCTGAAATCCTCTTCACTGTTTCTCCATCATGAGTGGCTCAAAGCCGGACATCCTGTGGTCTCCTCACCACCCCGACCGCTACGTCATCTGCGACTCTGAGCTGGGCCTGTACAGCATCGGACCTGTGGGCAGCACCGAAACAAAACCTGGCACTCTCTCCCTCTCTGAGGAAACTGCTGCTACGTTACTAGCCATAAACTCTGACACTCCATACATGAAATGTGTGGCATGGTACCCAAAACATGAGCCTGAATGTTTGCTGGCTGTGGGACAAGCTAACGGCAGAGTTGTGCTCACCAGTTTGGGCCAGAACCACAACTCCACGTGTAAAGAGCTGGTGGGGAAAGAGTTTGTGCCCAAGCATGCCCGGCAGTGCAACACGTTAGCCTGGAACCCGGTGGACAGCAACCTACTAGCAGCTGGGCTGGATAAGCACCGTGCAGACTTCTCTGTCCTCATATGGGATATAAGCAGTAAATTTGCCCCAGAAACCAGCGTAGCAGCTGAGAAAATCCGCCTCTCGTCTGTTGATCTGGACTCCAGCACGGTGGTGACCAAGCCGCTGTATGAGCTGGGCCAAAACGATGCCTGCCTGTCCCTCTGCTGGCTGCTTCGAGACACGAAGCTGCTCTTGGCTGGCATGCACAGAAACCTCGCAATATTTGACCTGAGGAACACGAGCCAGAAAACGTTTGTGAACACTAAGGCCATCCAGGGGGTGACGGTCGATCCACACTTTCCCGACCGCGTGGCGTCCTTCTTCGAAGGCCAGGTGGCCATTTGGGACCTGAGGAAGTTTGAGAAGCCGGTGCTGACCCTCACAGAGCAGCCAAAGCCTCTCACTAAGGTACGGTCAGATGTTTTCTCTGTTTTATTGATTTATTCAAAAAGGAAGTTCTTCAAGATTAACAACCTTTTCATTTTTCAAGGAAATGTAGCAAATAAGGCTTAACGTTACAAGAGAGAAGTTTGACATGATCATCAAACTGAATAAACAAAATGAAACAAAAAAGTAAACATAGTGAAGGTACAAAGTCCAGTTTAAAAACAGCAGTGCCGCTCGTCAGTTATAAAGTCTTAAAAAGAGATTCATGCTGCTGTTTACTTTTTCTGCTTTATACCAGAGTGAAAAAATTAAAAAACTCCAGTTTCAATTCAGAGAAAAGTTATGAGTAATAAATAAATCGTAAAAAGATTCACACATTTTTTTTATCACTGTCTGAAGTGAGGGTAGATAAAGCTTTTTTATTACCAAAATTATTTCAGCTTGCTAAATGTCAGAGAAATTAGTGACATTTTTGGAACTTTGTATATTGTTTAAGCTTTTAATTTGAGCAGGAATGTTATTTACATATTGGATTGTTGGGAGGTAATTAATATTTATTTTTCAGAATTTCTCAATGGCGTTTTGATCTGTGTAATTGAAATAAAGATTGTCTTATAATTTAAACGTTAATGTTATTTTAACAGGACATTTACTTTTTTTTTTCTGTTAAATCAGCATTTTGTTCTCTGACAATTCAGGCATGTATGAGAGATGTTTCAAAACAACACTTTACATAATAGCTGTAATGAATGATGTTCATTACACGTTGCATACCTCCCAAATAAGTAACAGTAAAGCCTTAAATTCACTTGAGAGCTGGAAAGGCTTAGAAAAGTTTACGTTTGCAACTTAAAATACTGAATAAAAACAACTTTAGCTTTAGGACATAATTTAAAAAATGCATGTTTAAAACATATTCTCATTTACATCATGCACACTTGCTGTTTTTGTATATTTAGCGACATTTCAGACACAAAAAAATTTGGCATCGGCCAAAATGGGAAGGTTGCTAATGAGCAGTAGACATTGAAACTGTAATCAGTGCTCTCCTACTTCATTTGTATTGTTCTTACCTCCAAAGTGGGCTGCTGGAAAAGTTTGAAAACTTACCTTAAAAGTGCTTGAATTTCACTGTTGGAGAAATGGATGGTAAATAAAGATTATTAACATCAGAATAGTTGAAGTTAAGTTTTAAACACTTACATGTTTAAAAACGACAAATATCGGCCGATACAGATGTTTCTACAGATTTATTGCGTCCATTAAATCAGAGTTTTCCTCTGTGTCCGCCAGGTGGCGTGGTGTCCGACTCGCACCGGCCTTCTGGCGACGCTCACACGCGACAGCAACATCATCCGCCTGTACGACATGCAGCACACTCCCACCCCCATCGGCGACGAGACAGAGCCCACCATCATCGAGCGAAGCGTGCAGCCCTGCGACAGCCAGATCGGCAGCTTCGCCTGGCACCCCTCCTCCCAAAACCGCATGGTGGTGGTCTCCGCCGCCAACCGGGTCATGACCGACTTCACCGTGTTCGAGCGCATCTCTCTGGCCTGGAGCTCCACGGCGTCGCTCATGTGGGCCTGCGGCCGACACCTGTACAGCTGCGTCGAGGACGAGGCCGAAGGGACGGACGGCGAAGCCGAGAAAGACATCGCCACCAAGATGAGGGAGCGAGCTCAGTCCAGGTACGGACACGACACCGTCCAGGTTTGGAAGAACCACCTGCTGGCCGGAGGGAGCGACCCGCAGCTCAGGTCGTTATGGTTCGACCTGTTCTATATCCTTTCACCATGAAACCTTTTGTGCCTGTGACAGAGTTTCCCCCTGACAGCCAGCCGCGTCCGGTCGAAGCTTTAGCTTGGTGTGTTTAATAAAGAAAATGTTTAAAGTTGACAGGAAATTTGAAAATACAACTAGGCAATTGTTTGTTATTGGAAGTCATTATTAACAACATCTAAGCACCAACTAGAATCAAAGACAAACATAAAATAAATAAACGAGGAATACTTAGCCTGGTGGGGAAGCAAGTAAAGCCTGGTGGCCCTCCAGGCTTATAATACGATGGGGAAACCCTGTAGTGTTCCTGTTTGTGAAAAGTTTTTTGGGTTGTTTTTATCAAATAACTGATGATAGGCCTTTTGAAATAAGCAATAAATGAAGTAATTACATGATAAATTAAAATAAGCTCAATAGTTTCCATTCGCGTGATCCATCGTTGTTCTTTTTCGACCAAAACTGGATGATGAAAGTCTTCAGTCTGGTGTTTTGGTTCCAACGAGCCTTTTTTTGTTGGTTCTGTTGTTTGGTTTATTTATTTTGGATATTTAAAATGTCTTCCAGCTCCAGTGTTAAATGTTTGTTAGAATATAAAGTTTATTGATCTTTCAAATCAAATAAAATTTTATTTGTATAGCAAATTTCAGCAACAAGGTATTTCAAAGTGTTTTAAATCATAAAAACATAAAAATGCAAAAAGTTACAGAACACACAGCAAACAACTGGAACGGTACATTTTGTCACACATCAGATTATTGATTACTGTTCTACTGATTATGTTTCAAAGCAACTCTGAACTTGTTAGTGTTTAGTCTGCATTTAAAGGAACTCAGTGTTTTGGCTGTTTTGCAGTTTTCTGGAAGTTTGTTCCAGATTTGTGGTGCATAGAAGCTGGAAGCTGCTTCTACATGTTTGGTTCTGGTTCTGGTTCTAGCAGACCAGAACCAGAAGACCTGTGAGCTCTGGAAGGTTGCTGTGAAAACAGCAGCAGATCTTTACTGTGTTGTGGTGCCGAACCGTTCAGGGATTTAGAAACTAACAGCAGTATTTTAAAGTCTGTCCTCTGAGCTGCAGGGAGTCAGTGACTGCAGAATGGGGCGATGTGCTCCGACTTCCTGGTTTTAGTCAGAACAACAGCAGCAGCAGCAGCGTTCTGCCGTTATGGATCTTATGTGTTCATTCTCAGTACCAGTATTTGGATCAATTGACATGAGACATGTTCATCTTTTATCAGAACGGGAACATTTGTTACATTTCCTATTCAAGGATCACATATGAAGCAGTGTTCAGAGGACGCCGAGCTGAAACTGCCAGGAAACAAGCAGTTTGTGGTTTATTCCGGCATCAAGAACATTGTGAAGACGAGCTCCGGTAAGAAAACAAATCATTGGCCTGAAGCATCCATTTGGGTTGTTATGGCCACTCCTGTTTAATCCTCTGTTTTCCTGAAGGCACGACGGAGAGCCGCAGGTGCTGGAGCGGCTCGGACCGGCAGACGGACGTAACCCGCTTCCAGAGCGACGAGCGCTGCCTCGCCCTGCGGCTCTGCGGATGGATCAGCCGCGGTTCGGACATCGACGTGGAAACCTTCCTGCGGTCTCTGGAGCAGGAACGCGAGTGGGAGCGAGCGGCGGCCATCGCTCTCTTCAACCTGGATATCCGCCGCGCCATCCAGATCCTCAGCAAGGGAGCCATCGCCGAAAAAGGTGAGGATGAATCCTCAGGGCTAGAACATTTCTGTATCACAGAATAAACTGTCTGCGTCCTCCAGAGGAAATATAACTCCAAATAAAGTCGTAAAATTTCCTGTAATGATATAAATCCTGCTTGTAAAGACCTTGAATGTTAAATTTAGACTGAAAATGAAAATATAAGCTGGATGTCATTAACATTCCTCATCTCCGATACTCAAATATATTTCCATTTTAAGCCAGCAGGTGGCGGCAAACTCAACTTAAACATGTAAAGTGCAAGAAGCACTTTGGTAAAGAGTTTCCCTCACAGCTGATGTTTTCAGCTTTTAACTTATATCTCACGACAACATGCTTTATTAATTATATTACTTAACGACTGAAATAAAGCCATGTTTTCATTTTCATGTGCCTGTTTGATATACTGTATTAAAGTACCAACAAATAAATTATATTAAATAGACAAACTGGTTATAAACTAACTTTAAAATATCATCCAAGTGGATAAAATGCAGATAAGGTACCAAAGGAACGACACAACAAATATGGGATATTAATTGAATATGCTTGCAGTTGAATTACACTTTGTTACCAAAAGTAAAGTCACTTAACTTTATACACTTTAATATCCTATTTTCAATGCAAAAGCCTTAATATGGTATCCAGGAAATCTGTCTATGAGGTTTAGGATTTTATTTATGGAAATATTTTACTGCTTTTCTTCTTGCTCTATTCATTAAACTCTCTATTTTGTGTTTAATGTGCTTTGTAATGGATTTATTGCTTGTATTGAAGAGATTCTCCCCAAAATCTGAGCTAGGGCAACAAATCAGCCAGTGTTTCCAAATGTGTTATGAATACAGGCTGTAAATTAAGTAAAAAACTAATTTAACTTAACGTACAGCCTTTATTTATATTTAAATAAAGTAAAATAAAGTTTATAAGGAGAATAAAGCAGAATGTGACGGCCGGAGTCATGTTTTCACAGCACACAGTGGTGTTTACACACTTGTGACGAGGAAAAACTTCACTAATGTAGGTCAAGAATCTTCTCCTGCTTCCTGTTCTGTGGATAAGGTGCGTCAACAGAGCCGCTGCTTTATTTCCTACTGAATGTGTTGATTCCTCTGCACACACTTACACTAGAGAAAATATGTTTAACCTGACAAACTTGTGTAATAACTCGTTGACAGCAACATCATGCAATCTGCAGATTAGCAATGTTTTTTTTTATCTATGTTTAGTTGGGATGGGATTAATGGTGATCAGATAATCCTCAACTAATTTAATTAATCACTAACTAGAGTATACATATTTTTATTTCCTGAATAAATATGACATTCAGAGCAGTGATTAAACCAAATCTGTTCAAAATATGTAAATATTCTTGGATAACTTTACACCAAGCAGGACGTAGTTATACTGCCACCTGCAGGTGGGAGGTAGCATCACACAACCCCAATGGTTTTGACTATTTTTGCTGAAGAATTGCAATAAACTCACATTTCTGCATTATACACTGTATTATTCTGTTTTGGTTTTATCTCCTTGTAATTGTTCAGCACTTTGTTTGAAAACACTTTATAATTAACATTATTATTACTATTACTAGGATACAAAGTGTGGGAATTTGTTGATTATTGCATGAATTTTGGCGATTGTGGAATCCCAAAAAGCTGGAGGGACTAGATGATGCAATATGGCAGTATAGAGATAAAAACTGGTTTGATTTGACTCATAAAATTATATTTAAAAGCTCTAGAGTCCAGAGGGCCACATATAAAGCTGTGCGGCCGGATTTGGACCCCGGGCCTCGAGTTTGACCCCTGTTCTAGACAAGCAATCTGAAGTACAAATAAAGGTTTATATCAGTTGTTTCCAGACGTTTTTCTCCTTAACAGCAGGCCATGAACGACTCCATATCAACAGTTTTGTGTTACTTACAGGCGACCTGAACCTGAACGTTGTAGCCATGGCGCTGTCGGGCTACACCGACGAGAAGTCGTCCCTGTGGAGGGAGATGTGCAGCTCTCTGCGGCTGCAGCTGAAGAATCCCTACCTCTGTGTCATGTTCGCCTTCCTCACCAGTGAGCCTGGAGCCTACGACGGCGTGCTGGTAAATAATCTGCGCCATCGACTGTTGGTGAGCCAGTTAGTCGATGCAGAAAAGCCGAGACAGTGGCTCTTTTGTTCTGACTCCGTAAAGAGGTTTATTTATACTTGGTAGTAAATTGGCTGGTATTACTTCAGTGGTTTTATGTGGAAAAAATTCAGGTGCACAGGAAGAGACTTGCTTTCCATTTCCACTGTTGGCTTTATAAGTCATAAAACTGTTGTGTAAAGGAAAAACTGCAGCCCAGGCCAGAATCCATGTTCGTTTTCCCTTTCAGCTGAATTTTCTCTCAAACTGTTTCTTGGTAAAAACGCGTAATGAGATAAGATGATCCAGTGAGTCATTTCCAAGCCGGGCTGGTTGGATTTTTATAGAAAGGAGGAGTTGCTGTGGGTGAAATGTTTCCAGATCAGGCTGTCCCTGCAATGTCAAAGTTTAAAACACAACCACGAGTTCCCACGCAGTCTTAAAAATAACACATATTTTCTTTTTCTGGCCTGATAAAATGAGAAGGAATGCAAAAAAATTCTACTGAATGATTTTATTTCTTAGATTTATTATCAAATTTATTCCAAGTAAAAAAAATGACAGTATTAAGGAGCCAAAATTTTATTTAAAAACACTGAAATATTGTTAATTTTTTTCTCTTTTACCTGCACAATACAATAAAACAAACATAGAATATTTTACATTTGCCTAAATGTTTAATCATTCACCTTTTTGTGCTTATTGTTTTCATTTTTTAAGTCTGTGAGATGTTTATTCCCAGCAATAAAAATAATAATTTTCCTCCATGACCTCTGTTGTATTTAGCTAAATGTAAGTTTTTAATTATTATGAATTTTATTAATTTATTTTTTACTCAAAAATAATTAGAAAGGTTTTTTTTGAGTAAAATCTTCCTTAACATTAGTGACATTAAAATTGTTACACTTTAATCAAATCTGGTAAATGCTCCACCTTTTTGATTGGTTGAAATAATTATTAAAATACTTAATTTATTTCTGTTTATTTTCAAATAATCAGTTAGTGTTAACTGTTCTTGAAAAAGATTAAAGAACAGTTTAAAAAGAAGCTTATTTTGGCATTTTAAAATGCAACTAGTTCATAGAAATAACACAATTAGCCAAAATATATTTTGCTTTCAATATAAAGTTTATGAAACTTTAACAAAAACTGCAGGTTTGTGTCTGTGTCTGGGGGATTTTTTTGTTTTTCCTTCAGTTGCTGGAGAACCCATAAATTTTACTTAAGTGTAGAAATAAAAAGTACAGCGTAGTAAAAATAATTTTAAAATAAGTTTCTGTTTCAGTATGAGAGCAACGTTGCCGTCCGGGACAGAGTCGCCTTCGCCTGCATGTTTCTCAGCGATGCTCAGGTAATCGGAGCGAAGCTTCCTGCAGCACATCGAGCATCACACGAAATGAAGCAGCTTCATCTGAGTCTGCTGCCATTTTCCCTGCAGCTGCCTCGTTACATCGACAAACTGACCACTGAGATGAAGGAGGCAGGAAACCTGGAGGGAATCCTGCTGACCGGACTCACCAAAGATGGCGTCGATCTGATGGAGAGCTATGTGGACCGGACCGGGGACGTCCAGACGGCCAGCTTCTGCATGCTAAAGGTACTCTGAGGAACACTAGCATTTTCTCTTCCTTATGTTTCTTTTGCCAACTTACGTAGCTACTACAGAACGCGATAAAGTTTCACTTGATTAATCATCAGAATATCCACTAGATTATTTGATTACTAAAATAGTCATTTATAATAGCCCTAGCTTAGCTGATATGTAGTTAGTAGCTTCCAACTAAATGCCAGTGAACCATAAAATTTTCTTTAGAAAGTTTGAGCATCTTGCAAAGTAATTACTTACAATAAGAGGAAAAAAACTAAATTTTGTGTACCAAACCTGCAAATCTACTTATTCCAATAAAGTTCCATTAAAAATGAAAGTGTTATTTCATTGTTACTGTAGTTTTCTTGTTCTGACATGCCACCAACAGCCACACCCTGACAGGGCAACATGTTGTGAGCATGAGGCTGTCTTTTGCTCTGCCAGCTGCTCTGAAATGAAAAGGTCAGAGGGCGTTTTCACACCTGATCTCTGCTGTCAGGGTTCCCCTGGCGACGTGTTGAAAGACCCTCGGGTCCAGTGCTGGATCGAAAACTACCGCAACCTGCTGGACGCATGGAGGTTCTGGCACAAACGGGCCGAGTTTGACATCCTCAGAGGCAAACTGGACCCCAGCTCCAAACCGCTAGCTCAGGTAACGACATTCATTTCTGCTGCAGAGGCTTTAATCCCAACAAAATGTAAACCCAGGCAGCCGGTGAGCAAGAAGCTGTTGGTTCTGTACTCATTATGCCAGTCCTACGCAAGGTTACAACTATCGATTCATTTAATAATCACTTCTTCTGTCGATTAATCAGATAAAAAAATTACCACATTCTGCAGATTTTTCATTTAACCACTGAAGCAACTTTAATAAAATATGACTACACATTAAAAATAAATATTTTATTGCCTAAAATGCAAGAACATGGCTTCCCTTTTGTAAATATTTGACCATTTATAGAAAATGATGCAATTAAACAACTTAAAAAGTACTTCTAACGTCAACATGTGAAAAGCTCAGACATTTCTGCTTATCAGTGCAGTGTGCGGCTGATCTGGGGATTAATTTTTGGATTAATAACTGGATATCAAAAGATCAATAAGAGGTTGTTTTTAAGAACTTGAACCAGGTTTCTGTCATTTGGATCCCCATTAGTTGCAATTCCAAAACTACAAAAAACACACAACATACATGGGTCACATGAATTCAAAAAATAAAATAGCTGCAAAAATAAAAGCACAGGGTAGAACATATATTTTTTGGTATATTTTTGGCCTAATTTCTGCTTTTAGTATATTGTTCTTTCAGCAAATGACCTTTTTGAAGTCCGTGTACTCCAGTTAACAATTAATCAATTACTAAATTAATTGACTTCTAGAAAACTTCAAAACAGCTGAAACACTGAGTTCCTATGGCAACCTATTCCAGGTTGCCTTTCATTAGTAGTAAGTAAAGTGTAAATGATTAATCGATTATTGAAGTCATTGTCAACTATTTGATCAATCAATTAATCGTTAACTCAAGTATACAGTCTCAATAAAGGTCATTTGGTGGAAAAAACCAACAAATTCAGAGCAGGAATTAAGTTAAAACTTGTTTTTCTTTTTGTACCTTCATTGAAGGTAAAACATATTTGTTTGTAAATATGTTTTAGCCAAAATGTGTTAATCTGAAATTCTGGTTCAGATTAACTAAGAAATACTAAGGGATTTAATTTTAGTCAATTCAAAGATTATTTTCTTATTAAAAAATTACTAGAACTATTTGCTTATCTTAATGTATTTCTAATATAGTATCTGCGTTTTGCTCTCTGCAGGTGTTCGTGAGCTGTAATTTCTGCGGGAAGTCCATCTCCTACAGCTGCTCTGCGATACCTCATCAGGGCCGCGGCTTCAGCCAGTACGGGGTCAGCGGGTCGCCCACCAAGTCAAAGGTCACCAGCTGTCCTGGCTGCAGGAAGCCTCTGCCGCGCTGCGCACTCTGCCTCATGAACATGGGCACACCTGTTTCCAGTTGCTCAGGTAGGATCGACCGAACGTGGAGCTGAAGCTGCTGTAATGCTTGACTTAAGGAGGAATGACTGGACTTTGGTTGCCGTTTAAAACCCGGTAGCACCTGGACCTTTACTGCTGTGACGTCACTCCTGACAGCGTTGATAGTCGGATTTAAATGTTGCATCTTTTGGATTCAGGAACTGGAAAGTCGGATGAGAAAATGGACTTAACGAGGGAGAACAAACTCGCCCAGTTCAGCAACTGGTTCACCTGGTGTCACAACTGTCGACATGGTGGCCACGCCGGTCACATGCTGAGCTGGTTCAGGTGGGAGACATTTTTGGAATTATTTTCATGTTTTTGAAATGAAAGGTAACCTGATCGTCTGACCTCTTCCAAACAAACTGATTCAAGTTGAGAGACGACTTAAAGTACAAATTTCTGTCATATAGTGTAATATATGTGTTTCTAATATTGTTTATTGGTTTAAATTGGTTTTAATTTTTTAAAAATTTGATTAACCGTCAGAACAATCGATTGATAGATTGTAACTGAAGACTGGTTCTCAGGAGTTCAGTTGCTTAGAATCATTATCATTTCCCGTAACTTGTGACGTATTGATCACACTACGTCTTCTGCTTTAGAGAACATCCAAGATGGCGTCGCGGCGGAAACGCTAGAAAATATGTATGTGACAAAAAGGAAGATGCTTGTCGGGCCGGTTGCTCAAAACTTTAATCACGATTAAAGGATCGCGGCGTCTCCTGCTATGACAGGAGGATTTTATTGTTTTAATGTTGTTAGAATCGAACAGAGAAAAAGAAAACTTGATGCATATGTTGAATTAAAGAGTTTGTTTCCTAACTCAATGAGGAATTGAGTCTATAAGCGAGATCGATAATGCAGTCGTATCAAATTCAATTCAAATTCAAAGATACTTTATTGATCCCAAAGAGAAATTAAGTACAGTCAATAAATTCTTATCAGTTCCGAACACATTAGAGTTAAATGTGAATGAAAACGTGTCTATCTTGCTCCACAGAGACCACACAGAGTGCCCGGTGTCGGCCTGCGCCTGCAAATGCATGCAGCTGGACACCACAGGGAACCTGGTGCCGGTAGACGGCAGCTAAACGGGACAGGCGTGTCGGAAACCGAAGCTAAACACGAACCGGGAGCCAACTGGTGCAGACCGGCTGCTGCACCGGCACACCAGCAGGCGACGGCGACGACCCGCTCTGCAGTGGCTGCTTGGATGGAGAGTTACACTGCAAAAACACAAAATCTTACCAAGTGGTTTTGTCTGGTTTCTTTTGCAAATATCCTAGTATGTTTGAAATAAAACCAAACTAACAAGTAACCTTGTTAGTTACTTGTTAGTAACTAACAAGTAACTCGCAGCTCAGCAAGAAATAGCAGCTCGTTTAAGTCAATAATTGCCTAAATCTTAGAATCTGACAATAGAACTAAAACTTTTTCAAAAATATTAAGGAATTATTGACTTAAGAGCGCCTGTTTTTTGCTAAAAGTTACTTATGAATTAGTTTTGTCTTCTTTCAAATCTACTAAGATATTTGCTCTAGAGACTAAACACAAATATGAACATGTTTGTTTTTCGGAGTGATGCTTGTAAGCATTAGTCTAGGGAATGTTGCATCACACCAGAAGTCTATATGAAGAAGGGAATCAAAGTGTGGGTAATGATTTGACTAACCATGTTAAAGTGAGAAAGGGAGCAAATACTAATTTATTGCTCTACTAATAAAAATCACTCAGGAGAATCACGAGAGGCTGTGCTGCTTCCAGCCTCTTCCAGTCTAACCTGAATCAGGATGTTGTTGTTTTTAGCTATACAGTCAGATATCAGGTCGTGCCATTATTCCTAAAGTGAGCTTTGTTGTGTTTCAGTCCGTATTTATCGTCTGCTGGAGAGAAAAAATAAATCTTCACATACCTCATAAATGTTTTGTTCGGGGAGCGATTACAATAACAACACACAGCAAAAACATCAAATCTTACCAAGTAGTTTTATTCTAGTTTTTAGTGCAAATATCTTAGCACACTTGAAATAAGACAAGTATTTTTTACAGAAATGCATGTGAGCTTGTTTTAAGTCAATAATTCTTTAGTATTGATGAAATAGTTCTAGCTAAACTTGCAAGTTTTACATATAACAAGGGAAAATGATTAGTGAAATAATCTTCCAGTGGAACTAGCACTTTTTAAAAATTAAAGGAATTATTTACTTGAAAGAAGCTCCTATTTATCACTGAACAGTTACTTGTACTAAGATATTTGCATGTGTGTCAAACTCGAGGCGCGCGGGCCAAATCTGCCCCACCATAACTATCTTTGTGGCCCACTGGGCCCTATTGTAGGTCACGTAATATTATTTTATTAGTCAATTTAAATCAGTTTTTATCTGTGTATTGCCAAAAAATAATTTAATATTTAATTTGAAGAAGTTCCCAAATGCAGAGAAAGCTATTTGTTTATTTCTTTCTTTTTTTTTTTTTTTTTTACATAACAGGTTGTGGCAGTCGATATTGGCTCTGATTGGTTGTTTTTGGTTGGGAGTGGTGCATTTCTTCAGATGGTAGCGGCACAAACGGCCCTTTAAATTCACACTATGTAACTTTTATAAAAAATATATTTTTACATTTATGTTGAAACTGTCACTATGTTGTTTGTCATGAGACATCTAATCTGTGAAAGCATTGAGCTCCTTTCACTTCTCACATAAAGAGAAGCAATCAGCCAGGAGGTGGGTCTTAGCGCTGTCCATCACCCTCTGTATGGTGCTGCTCATCCTCCCATTGCTCTCTGCCTGTTGTGAATGCTAAGGCTAGCTAGCATGGATGATGACAGGTTAATGGTTTTCCTGTTTTGGCTAGTTTCTTTCTATGCCATTAGCACATTTAGCAGCGAGTACATGTGTGTGATTGACAGCGCCAAGTCCCTCCTCCTGGCTCTGATTGGTTGTTTTCTAACAGGAGTGTTGCATTTCTTCAGATGATGATATTAGCTCAAGGATAAGGCGCAGGAGCTTCATGTTTTCACAGATTATCCGTCTCATAACAAAGTCTGACAGCATGGCTTAATATGTGCAAAGACATATTGTTTTATTAAAGTTACATGCTTTAATGCCCTAAAAGAGATCCTTGATCTTGATGAGTTTGACATCTCTGCATTAGAAACTGGACTTGATAAGCGTTGGTGTTTTTCCAGTGATGCTCTCCAGTGTGAAAGGTTTGCTGTGGAGGGAGGGCCGGGGGGCGGATTAGAGACGTTGTGGAGGAAGAGGAGTGTGGGAGGGTGCATCTGCATTCACCAGCCTCCTCCAGGCCTGTGGTCTGTGAAAGAAGCTCCCCAGAAAACGGCAGCTGCTCGGCACCCTGACAAGACCCTCCAGATTGTTCCCCTCATAAAGAAGCTCAGCTGCCGGAACACTATTGACTCAAAGAGAAAACGAGAGAACAGCGACTCCCCTCCCTCCTACAACCTCCACATCAACACACTGCCCTGCTCTTTCTTTTCTCCCCTCGCTGATGCCCAAATTGCACCCAAAATCTATGCATACCACATGAATCCAGGGATGGCCGCCATCTGTGGGGTAGCCGTCATCTGTCAATGGCGTTCGTGTCTTTCTTTGCGCGGCCTGATTGTAAATTGGGCGGCCTTCCCCATAGCTGGCTAAATCACTTAGTCATGGAGGAGTTCACCGAGGTTCTAAAGGCCTGCGTTCCCCTTTGTGGGCCATCTTGGGTCGGGGCGGACAAATTGGTGAGCCCTGGCAAACAGAGCGGCTGGAATTTCATCCTTTTCACCCGTTTTTTGTGTTTTTGCCTATTAAATAAATCTCAGTTGACAAATCAAAGTGCTGTTGAATTTTCCATACGTTTGCATAATTTGTTATATGTTAACTTTTATAGATGCAGATGTTGTGGTTTTGTGCTGAGTGAATCTTTTCTTCATGTGGGAACGTCAACAGAATTTTAAATTTTCACCTCACAGGACATAAACTGGAAATTCAATATATTTTGGACACTGGAACTTTACTTTCAAAATCCAACCAACAGGCTGACACAAAAACAGTGCCTTTTTATAGTCCCCTATAAAAAAGTTTTATAGGGGACTTATTATGCAAAATTTACTTTTTAAACATTTTTATGCTTTCACTTGGGTCATAACTACTTCTAAAATCAGTCTAAGCACTTAAAAAAACACCTTGCCGTTTTTTTGGCAGTATGTTTTTTCTTTCCTTTTTTTGGTGTCTGCTGTTGATTTTTAAATCACATTCGACGGCCACTGCGCCATTACCTAGCAACCCAAGCTGAGTTCCAGCATGTTTGGTCAGCTGGTTTTACTGCTGTATATGCTGTACAATGGCTGCTGGAAAAGACAAGTGCTTTGTTGTTTACATACCACCCAGAAACCACTTGCTACACCTTTCTTGATTGTGCAGGAGGCTCCACTTCTGCTTTTCAAAGACGTAAGATTGTATAATTGCGCAACTGTTGCAGGTATTTTCATGGATGAGTGTAAATTTTGAGTTGGGGGGCCACGGCCCGAAGCAGATTATTTGGATTTAAAGTGACAGAATAAAATCTCATAATTTAAAATTGATTTCGTGGAAAAAAAAAAAATTATGAAAATGTTTTGTACAGGCCACAGAAATAGTAACTTTTTGTTTTCAGATTCCTTGTAATCTTTCACATTGGTAATCAATAAATCTCCAGGAGTTTGTCGTACATTTTCTGTTCAGTCATGGTACCATAAAGTACAAAAACTTCATGCAATTTGAGCTTCAAAAACAGAATGAGGACAAAGTTTCTATCCAATTTTTAATAAATCCAACAGATCAGCTCTACATCATATAGATCTTAATTTAAGCAGAAAGAGATGAGCTTTTGTTGGTGTTAAAAGTAATTTTTTTTTAGCTGCAGATGCATCTTTTACTATTAGAAATGCTATATTACATTTTAGCAGTAAAATGTTCCATTATTTAATTAAAAATGTAATTATATGGTTATTTGCTTATTTTATTGTATTTCTTATATTGTACCAAATACTTTTAAGTGGTTAAATGCAGTGGAATTTGCAGAATAAAATCAGATTAATCGATTAATAAAATAATTATCAGTCCTAAAATACACTGAGGTTTGTGGTGCTTTGTGTGTCTAGAAGTCCATCCTTTGAGTTATGAAAGATTCAAGCAAACTAATTGCAGCTGACATGTCATTTAAAGCATAGTGCAGCTTTTCTGTGTGAATATGTTGGCATATTGTCGTGGAACAGTCCAGTGTGCCGTCTCAGAGGCTCAGGCTGGAACCGTGTCCTGCCCTCGGAAAGCAGCCAATACCCAACTGTCTAACCACATTCATCGGCTGAACATGTTAAGGCATAAAAGGAATTTGACTCAAGTTTCTTGAAGCTCTCAGAGCATTTCTATGGAGAATAAGGAGCAGTTAAAAACACACCGAAATAACTCAACATTGGATCTTGAATGTATGCAGTTATGTCAAATTAATGCATATAAATAATGAGATGGACAGTTTAATCAGTTTTATTCTACTGGTTAGTTTATAAGAAAACGTTTCAGAAACATAATGGGAAAATAGTTTATTGAATGAAATTATTGTAATGAATGAAAGCTCCAGAACAGCAACAGCTTTTAACTTCATTTAAGCTTTTTATGAAAACTTAAAACACTTCTGAATAAAGTTTAAAAAGGATTAAAAACTTTACACATTTTATTGGATTTTATTTTCTTAAAATAAAAACCCTGAAAAATGTGTAACATCATGTAGTTTTGATTGGTTGAAAGTAACCCAATCACTGATCTTACTGTACACGGCGACTGACCAATCAGAACCCAAGGGACTCGTAGCGAAGGCCCGCCCACTTTCGCCAGCCAGTAGTCGGGCTGAAAAACTGTCAAGTGAGTGAACAGGATGGGGACGGCTTGAGAGCAGCAAAAACACGTAAAAAATGTAACGAGAAGTTGTAAAACAACTTTAAAAGTTATCCCTGCCATGTTCGGAGTTTATCACAGCACATGTTAGTACCCTACAGGTAAGTTTGCTTCAGAATAAGTCATGTCGGATCGTTTTTTACCCTCCTAAAAAGCAGGAGTTGAGAAGTTTTAAAGGAAGCTAATGTTTTTCGCTAGCAGGCTGGTGTTTATCTCAGTAGTCCTCCAACCTTCTCCTCCTCTTCTAGAGAAGCAGCAGCCTTGGGCAGTGCGTGTTTCCCCCCCTGCGATAAGAGTAAGCGGCCAGTTTCGGAGGATGTCAGCGCCCAGTAACTCCCTCCAGCAGCCGAGGGTGAGGCGCAGCAATGCGGGCTCCCCGGGCTCGTTCACCCAGAGCGGCAGCAGCTGCAGCCGCTTGCACCCCATCCGCGCCACCGTGCCTTACCAGCTCCTGCGTGGGGGTCCGAGCAGCCCCACACGGCCGCAAACCCTGCACGGAGGAGCAGCAACCAGCCGGGTCTCGAGCAGCAGTCCCCCCTCCAGTCCTCCGCTCACTGCAGGAAGTACAAAGCAAAGAGTGTCACCCGAAAATAAGGAGGCTTCTTGTCCCCCAGACTCTCCAGGGTCAAAAGGTAAAACCAAAAGAAGGTTTTATATACTTCACTACACACATAAATGATATATCGCCACGTGTGGTCGCCTAAGAGTTTGTCATTGTGCTTTCTGTTGTTACTGTTATGTAATTAAGAGTGGAAAGTGAGCATGTGTGTCAACATTTCAGGGTTGGATTTAGGAGCATGTGGGCCCCTGGGCTAGAGTCAGTCCTACAGGCCTACGCACACACACTTTCTTTCAGGAATGCAGATTGCACTATTGTTGATTATTAGGTACACATCGGTGTTTGGGACTGGTTGCAATGCAGTGCTCTACTGCTCTATTGAAGATTGGAGGAAAATATTCCCTTGATGTCACTTTTTAAAAATTAATTTGGTTAAGGTAGCACATCGCCACTATATAAAGAGTCAAGACAGTGGGGAAAAACCAAAAAAAGTTTGTGGAGAGTAGAGAAACTCAGTGTCTATAAAGATAATAACATCACAAAGAACCGCCATCTTTGTAGTCAAGCACAGTGCAAGTGTAGCTGAACCACGGCTTCAAGACCAACAAAAAGAAAATGCACTTAATAGTGTCTAAGAAAAACATATATCAACAAAATCGCTGCATGAGACAGAGAAACATGTCATGGAAACATGACAGATGATGTGGAGAAGCTGCCTCCGGTTTACTGTGACATAGTTAACGACCTAGTGAGGAGCTCCTACACCATGGATGCCAACAATCAATGTTTAAACAGATTTGTAAAAGACGTGCAAACTCTTCAGGTAAATAACAAGATTCTGGTTACTGGCAGAGAAACTACATGTAACATGCATGTAGGCTACATGTCCGTCTTAGCTAGCAGCTAAAAGCTACATTAGCTAAGATAATTTGGCTAGTTTCGTAGTACAGTAAATATCACTATTTATCTTGGTGCTACACAAAAATTTGTAGAGTGTTCAAAAATTGGAATCGAGTAATCGATGAGCTAGCTCTGAGCTTATAGCTAGTTTATTGTTGTCATAGCAACTGTCATGGAGGTTACACATACCTACCAACATGGCTGTCAGCTACATACTTTCCGGAAATGTGGCGTCACATGAGAACTGTGTACATTGTCCGCTTAAAACTTATTTTAGTGACATAGTTTGGACTCCATCCAGCAGAGGGCGCCGCTGGTCATCCTCAGGCAAAGCCGGTGATACAGAAACAAAGATGGCGGCAATACCAGAACTGGAAAGAGAAATATTCCAAACGCAGTCCAGTGTGGGATGGAATATTTTGCAGTTCTGTTTTGAAATATAAACACTCGAGAAACTCCTTAAGTTTCACTTGAGGAGCATCATGAGGAATTTAACTCTTTATGTTTAGGAAAGACGGTCGGCCATCTTCATACAAGAGAAAGCAGAAATTTGTAAGAATGTGGCTGCTTATTAATTAATAATTAGTAAATTAATAAAAGGAAACAACTTTATATGAACTCATTAATCGATAACTTGCGCTCCTATTCAAAATGTTATAACAAACTACAACTCCCACATCTAGCCTAGTAGCTAAAACATTGACCAATGTCCTAGAGGTTTTTCAGACAAAAACATATTCGTCCACTCAAAGAAAACTTCTGATGATAATAACATTGTTGCATCACTTTTGTGATTATCTGTATGCTGAAAATACGACTCACAATGTCACAGTAAAGTTGCTGATTCTTAATTGAAAGCTTGCTATTATTGTCTATGGAAACATACATTGTAAAAGTTGGTGTTTACAAAGTGTTAACTCATTAAAAATTTAGATTTTGTGCACAGGACTTTGCTAATAATTTTGTAACATGTGGAAACATCATCTAAAAGCCTGGAAAAAGCATTTTTTCCACGCACAGCTCTGCATTCATGATGTGGTTAGAAGAAGTTCTGTAAATCCATTTCTGGGAGGAAGAAGAGAAAGGACCTCGTGGCAGAGAGACATGCTGCCACTTGCAATCTGTCCAGTTCATTCCCTGCAGAAACACGGCTGAGGGAATGTTAGCTAATGACTGGTATCACTGGAAAGGGCAGAAACAGAACTCCCCAGTTTGTTCTGCAGGATATTAGAAAATCATGTGTTTGCAATTCTATTGTGTGTCATTAATAGGGTACAAACAGGGTTCCCACATGGTCTGGAATACGAGTTAGGGATTATTACCATAATTATAGTCTGGAAAAATGTGGAAAATTAGAATATACAAAGATATTTTTATTTCCAGACTTCGTTCCTTTCATTTATCTATTTGATTATCTGTTCTTCATGTGCCTGTCAAACTTTTTTTGTTCTTTTAGTTGTTTTTGCAGATTTCGTACTAATATCTGGTACAAAATCAGCATCTGGCCTTACCAACCACAATGACTATTTGAGAATATTTGGATATGAGTTAAGACAGCATTTATTTTTTCTTTGGGATGTATAAAGTGTTTTTGAATCAAATCAGCTGATAGTTTTACCTACACTGGTTCTACACTTTTCTCAGTGCAGGTCTCTGTGGTGTATCTGCTTGTGAAGTGCTTTGCATTCTTTGTTTCTTTGAACGGGATGACCTCCAGCCTTGATGGCCAGCCTGCCATGCAGCACAGGAAGCAGAGTCCCTTCAATAACAACTCTGAAGTCACATTTGCCAGGCAAGATGAATATGAGCTAGCCATGTTCGGCTAGCGCTTGGTGTTGATTTCCTACTCTAGCTGCATGCCGCACATTCCTCAATCCTTCAAAAGAGATGACCTCTAACCCCAGCTGGTTGTTCATGTCGGTTGTGATGGAGGAGGATAGGTTTTCCTAAATGAATGTGAACTCCAGACACTCAAAAGGCCAATCAGCACAGATGTTATGGCTATTTTTTGCACTGCATTCAGAGGATTAGGAAGGTCCTGCTTTCTAGATGCATCGACGGTTTCATGTTAACTTGTTGTGACCTTTTAGGTTCACCAGCATGACGTGATTTCACCACACTGTTTACTGCTCACAGTCAAAATGTTGCTTCTGCTAAAACAGCTCAACTTAAACCTTTAAATTCACAGATATCCAATTCTGTGGAACTAAGCTATCGAAGTTAGTTTTTATTTCTGTTCTAATAATATTTTTATAAAAGATTTAATTTGTTAGTGTAAATATTGTCTTTACCAAACAAAATGTTTGCTGGTTATACACAATATCATTTTCATATTGGGACTGTTGCAATAAGCAATAAATCAGTTTATTACATAATAAAATAAAATAATTTCAGTAATTTCCATTAGCATGATTTAGCAGTTTTCTCTTTCTACCAAAAACTGGATGATGAAATTCTTCAGTCTGGTGTTTTGGTCCCAATTTGCCAGTTTCTGAAGGTCAATTTGGTTCATAATTCAATTTATTTGTTGTTTCTGTTTTGTATATTTGTTTTAATATTTAAAATGTCTTCCAGCTCCAGTGTTAAATGTCTGTTGGAGTGTAACGCTTATTGATTCTTGCATTATTATGCCATGACCATCATGTTACTGGAAAGTGGTCTCAAAGCATCAGTGCCATCGTTTATTGCAATAACTGTTGGAGCAATTTATTGTCCAGCAAAATTAGTTTTTGTGACATTCCTACTTAAAATTAATGTTCACATTTGTAGGATTTGTCTTCGAAGGAACTACTGTATCAGAAAATGCATCGCAAGGTGTTTGCATCCTTTAAAAAGTACGGCCTTAAAACGTCCTTACATTTGTTTAAGAAATGCAAGTTGGCCTTAAATATGTTTATCAGGTCTTAAATTTTGTTGCTTACTTTCCTACATTCTGTGTAGTTTAATTTTCTTGCTGAATCTTTTCTGTCAGGTGAACGATTGTGTTGCACACAGACATTTTTATGCTGTTCTGTAACTTGGAAGTGATTGTGGCTACTGCTAATTGGTCTGTCATGCACCCTTGCTAGCCAGTTAGCTAAATATTTTTGTATCTAACAATGTCATGTAAAATTTATTGCCAGTTGGCGGTACAACAATCATCTGTTGCCAACAAAGTCGATGACGATCTGTAATTTTTCTTCTTGGACTCCAGGAATGAAATGAATTATTGAATTATGTGCTTCAAACAATGGAGTGGCAAAGTTTTTACTTTTATTATGTAAAATAGAAATACAGCTGTGGCTTCACTGATGCTAGTTTGGGGAAACTGGCATTATCTGTGAAAGAAACAATGATGTAAAAATATTAAGAAAAATAAGTTAAAAAAAATAAAAAAGGATTTTTTAGTGCTAGTTTGAATGAGAAAGGATACCTTAAATAACTGCATGTCAGTTTATTTTAAGAATTATGGAGATAAACGGTCATAAAACACTGGAAGTTTGACTTGCACTGCATATGTTGTTTAAAAACTTTGTATAACCAACTGCACCATTTTGTAAGTGGAAATTTTGGGCACAAAGTTTTAAAAAGCTTCAGTATAATGTTAGCATATGCTACATCATTTCATGGTATAAAAAGTTTGAAAAGCACTGGATAAATATGATCAAACTTTGGTGTCATAATGAATTCTGGGAAATGCCTCGGGTTCTGTTTGTGACCCCAGGTGAAGCGTGAATCTAAATGCCGACTGATTTTTGTTTAGTGATCCTCAGATCGAGCGAAGTTCTGGGAATTGTTTTCAGTTGTTGTCAGGATGAATCCTTGTGAAAACCCACAGGAAACTGCTGACCACATGTTTGTTTTTACATTTTCTTCTGCCTCTCAGTTAATAAAGCCAAACACCTAAAACCCTGGAAATGTCCTGTTCACGTTAAAATCCAACATGAAACTTTTCCTTCAAAGCCACTTTCTTACTACTGGAATCAGCAGATGGACTTCTTTGATGTCTCGACTTCTTTCACTGTTTCCTTTTTTCTCTCATAAGGAGATTATTGTAGTCTGGTGAATGGGAAGGAGGGAGTTAGTGGGGGAATGGAAAATAACCACAATCCCAGTTCAGGGAGCGATGGCTTCGCTTATATCAATATTGATGGAAAATCAGCCTGGTTCCCTTGTCTGCAATGCTTCAGGGAATTTTACTGTAGCCCAGTAAGCTTACTTAGGCAATACCTTTGGGTGGGTAGCCTTGTGTGTTTTATGAACAAAGAACAACAATGACTGGCTGTGCAGCTCCACGAGGGAAGGGGCGCCTCATGTAGATGGTTTAGTCTGTGTGTGTTTTGTGTATGTGTGAAAGGCCTTTGCCTTGGCTCCTCTGGCAAGAAGTAAAACAAATGCACACATCTCCCACCTATGATTCTGCCCTTCAGCATTTGACGTCAAAACGAAGCAGCTTAATTGCAGTAATTACACACCTGAATGGTTTCATTTAGGTCAGCGAACACGTTTCACTGCAGCCTCAGATAGTCTAGTGGTTATTTTGGATTTGCATGTTTTGTTGTGTCCTGTTTGGTCTTCCATTGCGTGTCTCTGCAGGATTGTTGTGTGGATGCAGGCAGTTTTGATGTGTGGTGGCTTATGAGCTCTTTATGTGGGTGGTGTGTGTTTAACTGCTCCAGGTCACAGCAGATTGCTCCCATAACACCAGATACTCCTGCTCACCCTTTGGCTTCTTCCTTTCTTCCTTTCTTTCTTTGTTTTTTGTTTGTTTCTTTCTCTCTTTCTTTCTGTCCTTCTGTCTGTCTCTCTTTCTTTCTCTCTTCCTTCATTTTTGGAAGGGTGTTAATGTAATTTATTTTGTGTTGAATTTTCTGTTACATAATTTGTGATACTATGTCGATTATTTATTGAAAATAAATTCTTAAAATCTCTCTCACTCTCTCATGTGGTTGATCATCTTTGAGGGTCGAACTCCTAAATTCCTAAAAACACGAGGAACTGAAATAACGTCACTCACGCAAGAACCAACTGAGAACTTGTGAAGTTTTTTTGTGTTGCGTTTAGATGGTGTGTTAAAGCAAATGTTTCCTGTCCTGCTTCACAGCGGAAAGATCCAAACTGCAGGTGCGGAGCTCCAGTGCCATTCGGAGAGCGTCTTCCTTGGACGCCATCACCGGACCTTACCTCACTGGCCAGTGGCCTCGGGACTCCGGCCACGCGCCGTACCCTTCCTGTATGAAAGACAAAGCCACGCAGGTACACACCACTCAAACCACAGCAGAGTCCAGCTCAAACCGGCTGTTTACTGGAACTACCACACACCTTTCAGCTGGAATCACCAACATTATTTAGATAATAGAAGGATTTTTATAACTTTCTACATTTTCATTCAATTCCTTCACTGCAAAAACACAAAAGTGTAAATGTCTTAACACATTTGAAATAAGACAAGCTAAATTAAAAGCAACTTTTCAGGAGATTTGTTTTAGGTAAATAATTCCTCAATACTGATGAGAAAGTTCAAGTTTCACTGGCAGATAAATTAACTTACAATATGGGAAAAATGCCTTGTTATAAGCGAAATAATCAGTTGCTGCAAGTAGAACTTTTTCACTAATATTAAGGAATTATTTACCTGAAACAAGCCTCTATATTACTAAAAATTACATGTAAGTTAATGTTGGCTTATTTCAAGTTTACTGAGATATTTATATTAGAAACTAGACCAAAATTACTTGGTAAGACTTTGAGTTTTTGTAGTGTTTGCATTTGGTACATCTTCTTTGTAAACTATATGACTTGGGTCAAACATTTTGAGTAGGGCAGAAATGATTAATTGGATTAATCATGATGAATCGATTACTGAAATAATTGTCATGTAATTTAGTTATTGATTAAACTGGAATATACAAACAAAAAATAGCTAATTAGGCAAAAGTTGTTTAATTTTCCTATATAAAAACTGGATAATTTATTTGCAACTATTAATGTATTTCTAATTTTGTATTAAAGAAGTTTTAACTCAACTTTTATTTGATTGTAGCCATCTTACATCATTCAAATCGAGTTTATTGCTTTTTTTATTAGTTTTGTTCCTCTGTTTTTAAACTGTATGACTCGGGTCAAACATTTTGGGCCTTTCAACAGTTTGCTGGAAATCTGGCCAATTCCTCCTGAAATAAGTTGTGCAAACAAGTCAGGTTTCCTTCTCTGACTCCAGAGATCACAGGTTAATTAGTCCTGAAACTGTTTTTGTCTGAATGTCGTTACTAATTTAGTCGTTTGCTTTGGGTCATTGTCCATTTGAAAGGCCCATTTGTGCACAAACTTTAGCTGTTTCAGTATTTTCAAATGATGTTCGTTCCTCCTGATACCATTTATTTCGTGAAGTGCAACACAAAACGTCACAGTCGTAAAATCCTGTTGACGACC
This sequence comes from Poeciliopsis prolifica, assembly GCF_027474105.1. NCBI lineage: Eukaryota > Metazoa > Chordata > Actinopteri > Cyprinodontiformes > Poeciliidae > Poeciliopsis > Poeciliopsis prolifica. Next base: position 3,530,431 of record NW_026562400.1, on the reverse strand, counting down.
TTCTCCCTTTTCCTCCAATTGTGGCAAAAGTCATTATGGCCACTTGAATTTTAGCTCCATCCTACCACAGGACAAATCTCTGGAAAGAAAGGCCTTGATCCTGGAGTGCTTTGTAAATTGTAATTTAACTTTTATGCTGGTTTTGAAGTGATGTTCTCTTTCAGCCCAAAAGGCTTCAGGTTTCAGTTCCTTCTCGTTCCATCGTTAGCCAGGATCTTCATGAAGTCCAGTCCTATTCCTGAACTGTCTGGATATTACCTTTTAATTTTTTACTTGAAATTATTTGAAGAAATGAAACTGGCATCTTAAATCTTATTGATTCTGATTCTGTTCAACAAAATTGGGGGAATCAAAAATATTGATGTTTTACTCTGTTCCAAATTAAATGTCTTAACTTGTATCTTCAAAGAGTCGTTCTGGGTCCGGTTTTATGGCTGGTTCTGACTGTCTTTCATGACTTGACAATATCTGGGCAGCAAAGACGATATTTCATACTAGCATCAGTTGTTGACAAGCACTGCTGATCCACATCATTTGCTTCTGCTGCTCATCTTTGCATCTCTGGCTGGTCAGAAAGTCTTGGCAGGGAGATGTTGGAGTAGGGGATAAGAGCTCATCATCATTACGATTGATGGAAGAGAGGGTTAGGAGCTCTTTGGTCCTGCCCTCCTCTGGCTTTGGGGTCAGAGTTCAGGTATTACTTTAGCTTTTGAGATGCTCACGAATTAGCTGCTCCCAGTTGTAAAAAAACTAAACAAAAGTGATCACCTATCCGACTACCTAAAGCTTCCTAAACCAGACGGAATAACTGTCCAAAATGTTTGGATTCAGTTTGTTAAGGATGAAATAAAAGTATTTTTTCTAAATTATTGGCTGACAACCAAAGAAATTTCATATTGTATTGATCTTCCAGAATTGATTAGTCTATTTTCCTGGTGTTTGTTGCCATAGACCCTCCATATCCATGCATCGGTTTACATTTAGCCTGATTTCACTGTTGCTTGGCAGCTCCCGCATGATTATCCAGTTTCAGAAAGAGCTTAATTTCTGAAGGACCGGGGCTCGTTGTGGGCTTGTGTTATGAAAGAATATTGAATATGTATGATTTGCAAGAGGGCAGCTTTCCCTATTGCTACCAGAAGCCTTTCATGTGACTGAATAAAGACCGCCAAGCCTAATTTACATGGGCTTCGTCCCTTTACCCCTCATTTGCCTTGCGTTTCTTTGTTTGTACTCTGAGGAAGTGGTGGGGGGGCTGGTGAGATTTCTCAAAGTGGCTATGTGCAAAGTAAACACATCTAATTACAGGGTTCCTGTCTGGATCTGGAAAGTATGGAAAATCAGTTTGACAATTATCAAAGAGAGGATAAAAATGCCGAGAAAGATCTCGGCATGCTGTTATCTCGTCGTCTTCATGCCTTTTTGGCTCTTGGAGATGTTGAGCCTGTCCTGTCCGGGTGAGATCAGCTCATAACAGTCTGACTCACTCAGACCTGTGAATGATGGAAAACATTTGTAATGCCAGTAAAAATCATCATGTGAAAAAATGCGACACACTTCACCGTCCCAGAACGATTTGGTGTTTGTACCCACTTAAGGAATAGTCATAGACCACTTCCTGTTTGCAAGTTCTGCCTGAGCCCATCTCTTTTTTCATAAGACGACAGCAGAAAGCAGCAGACAAAAGGTCCCTCCTCTCCTTTGTTTTGCATTGCACCAGTTGAAGACGGCCTCTCCTTTGAGCTGTAATGCGGCTCTGCATGGAGGTGAAGTTGTTTGCACCTGTCCCCCAGGCGAGGCGAGGAGAATTCCCACTGCTTACCACCTGGCCCTCATGGCTGCCTGCCTTTTGTGTGGGAGTTGAGGAGCAGAGGGTCCATACATATGCTAATCGCGCTTCCAGGATATGTCTGCAAACCCTAGACCCTGCGGTTACAGAGCACAGAGAATCCGTATGAAGATTAAAGCTCTGGCACACCAATTCACACACAAGAAAGGCAGGCTGATCAAACAGTTTGTGTAGCCTGACATTTTACATTATTAGTTATATACGAGCACAAGCCACAGATCGCCAGGAGCCGTTTCCACTGAACATGTATGCAAGTCTTTGACAAAAAAACACGATATCGCAATTTCAGTGATCCATTTAATAAGGGCGCGTCCAGGCCAGTTGTGTTTAGTCCGCTTTGTTCGAACCACACTTGTCTGGAAAGTCCTGTTGGTTTGTGTGAATGACCAAAAGGGTTGTTATAAATGATTATTTTAGTAATCTAGTATTCTGTTGATCATTCTGATGCATAATCAAACGAAATATTGGGAAGTTCTACCATAACAGCAGTATTACTACTGGATGTTTTCATGTTTGAGCATCTCTAACAATAACTTGTCTGTGGTTTAGAAAATGAACCTGTAACAATAATAGCTCACTTTCTAAGTTAACATGAAGAAAATTTATACAAAAATCTGAAATTATGTCCAATTTAATCATAAAGAGGCGGGTCACAAAGACTACTCCAGTTTTTCATTCTTCAGTCAATTTAACAGATGAACTCTGACCTTGTCCAGCCATGTTAGCCACAGGATTTGACACCTTTGTTGGTCACACACAGAAAAACATCGACCATGTATGTACCCCCACGATGCGCTGCGTCACTCATTTGTTGAGACTGGGATGATATGAAATTTATTTTCTCATTCGTCCGTAAAGCTACACTTACATTAAGCATCAACAACAGAGCAGCAGCCCTCCATGTTCATCCCGCTCACATGTATAAATGCACCCGCTGCGCACTTCACCGCCGTTCGCTCTGAACACCAGGCAGCTCAGCCAGCGGTTCCAAATGCAGGAAGCGGATCACATTGAAGGGCATTCTGGGTACATACAACCAAAACAAAAGCTGGAGTCAAGGCCTGGCGTGAAAAATGACTCGTGGTTTTTTCTCAAAGATGAGAGAAATCCTGCAACTGGATATTTAAAATGTCTTCACGTTCCTGTGTTAAATGTTCATTAGAATTCAAAGTTTATTGATTTTTGAGAATGTGTTATTATGCAATTATTACCATAGTATTACCTCAAAATGGTCTCAAAACAACAATGTTAACATTTATTGCAATAATTACTGGGATAGTAATTTGTTAGCAAATTACCAGCAAAATTTGTTATTGTGACAGGCCTCATGACAAATGTTTGATGCCAGTTGTTGCTGCCAAAGTCGACACGAACGATTATTCGGCTTAAGAGTCATTATATATATATTTTTTTTTAAAGCTATCTGCATTTAGTATTAAAATTGGTTTAATGACATAAACCAAATAGTTACAATGGAATATGGCTTAAAATCACCAATAATTTATGTAGATAATCTTGTGAATACCTCAAATCTAATTTCTGAATGTGTGTGATTAATTTAAGGTCAAAATGTTATTTATTTTGGACAACAAATTGTAATTGGTAATGGAACTAAAATCCTGGTTTCGGATATGACAGTAGTTTGGCATTTTCTGATGCATCGTTTAGACCAATGCACAAAACTACAAGTAATTTACTACTTTTTAGAAAGAAAAGTGACTGTAAAACATTCAGATCAACAATTTAGTGGCTAAACCAACACGTCATATAAAAACTCCCACCAGAGGATAGCAGCAGGACTCTGCATGCATGTCTCTGTGTGCAATCTAAACAAAACAGCCCAGATTCCACTGTGATTCAATTGAAGCCCAGTCATTATTTCCTGCTTTGGAGCTGAGCTGGATTCTTGAGGATGTTGTCGGCATGTAACCCTTTGGGTGGGAATCACAATAGGAAGCGAGCTGCAGACTATGAGTTTTATCTGTGCAGCATTGCATTATCAGGCACAACACCTGGCACGCTTCTCTGTGCACAAGGCACACAAGCTAAGGCTGCAGCTTCAACAGACCGCATTGCTCGTCTCAGGTGAATAAAAGCGGCCGCCTGTGATAATCTGTTGTTGGCAGTGGAAATGTAGTCAATAGAAAATTATTGTAACTTTTTTTTTTTGTAATTTAAACTAAGACTGGGGTTTAAGGAGAACCTTAAATGACCAGTGTTTTTTTCCCTCTGCTTCTAAAAAAAAAAAAGAAAGCCCAAACTCAATAAGTTAATGTTTCATGTTGCCATTATCACAGTTGATTAGCACTGTGCCATTACCTAGCAACCACAGCCAAGCTCCAGCACTTTTGGTCAGCTGGTTTTACCGCTGTATGCGCTGTACAATGGCTGCTGGAAAAGAGAATGGACTTGTTGTTGACTTACAATTCAGAAACCACTTGCTGCATTATCGTTGATTGTGCAGAAGGCTCTACTTTTGCTTTTCAAAGAAGTTGTGTAATTGCACATCTGTTTGCAGCCATTTTTATGTGTGAGTGTGAACGTTGAGTTGAGGGTGTGGCCAGCCGCAGATCATTTGGATTTAAAGGACAAGAAGTCCGAAACTTTGATTTTAGTGTGTACAACGGAGCCCTATAAAATCACATCATCTAGGAATGATTTTAGACAATGTAATGATGCCTTACCACATGTGCCTGCTTGACTTCTTTTAAAACAAATTTTGTGATAAATTTAAATAAAAATGCAAACAGTGGAACCAAAAACCTCAAGATTCTCACTTTACTGGTGTCTTGTTAAAAAAGTTGAAACTTTTCTTCTTGCTTGAAGTTTACTGTCAAAAACGTAAACATACACAAAGAGTTTTACATGGGAATAGAGGAACAGAGATAAATGAATAAAATAAGCACAAACAACTATTAAAACAACAATAGAGAGCTTGTGAGAATAACATAAATTTAACACTTTAAGCAATGCAGCAGTGTTCTGCCTCTAGAGGAAAGCGACAGTAAATCATAATGTTCTCAGTTCTGGTTTAAGACACCAATAGTTTTTGCACATGTCAGGTTTTCTCACTGATTTCTTTTTCCTAATGTTGGTCAAGGCTCAGACAGGATTTTGGATAAGTTGCAGCTACCTGATTGGTTTTTCCAGCGACTGCTCTATAGACCATCACAATTATCTAACCTGCATTTGAGCTTCATGACCAGGAGTTGGTAGGAAACCCTTTTCTCTGGCATTGTTGCAAAGATAACTGATTTAGTATCACACGTCTTGTGGTTGGTAAAACCGGGCCCATTTTTTAAAATTAGGCTCTGGAGACAAATTAGGAAGTTGCATGTCATCTGGCAAGATGTTGCTGACATATATATATATATATATATATATATATATATATATATATATATAATATATATATATATATATATATATATATATTATATATATATATATATATATATATAGTGAAGTATTCAACTGCAGCAGGTACATCGTTTAAATCTTAACAAATAAATCTAATACAACACCGCTAGAAATATTGCTGTGATTTTTGTCATGAAATAAATATTTATTACATGGTAAAAACTACCTTTGTTATTATATTTGTACTAAAAACATTCGTTGACTCATTATTTTAAGACAGTTGTTAAAAGCAACATGTGGCTCCAGTTTGCAGCCTGCAAATCTATACAGATGCTTCAAATCTTCAGAGTTGTTTAAATCATTAAAATTTATGCCTTGTGTTAAAGCTGCATTTCTGATGCAGTTCACCAGTGAAACTGTATTTTTTCCCCCAGCAGTGAACTGTGTGAAGCCACTGTGCCCTTTCTAGCCATTTGCATGGGGTAAGAACAGATTCGGCTGCAGCTTCCAGTTCCTGAATGTTTGGCAGAAACTTCAAACTGCACAAGTCATTCCAGAGGCCATGGACGAAATGTTAATGCTAAAGGCTAGTTACACATCTGCCATCCAGCGCGGCCAAGCACAGAGGTCCCTTTTTACGAGAGCACAAGCATCCATTTAATAAGTGTCCTTTCCTGGGGGGAACCATGGCCAGCGCGCCGGCTCACACAACTCCATGGGTGTTCGTCATTATTCACAGGGCGATATTCCATATCACCCTGCGCTGTTTAGAGAAAGAAGATGTTGTTTGCACGGAGCCGAGCTTAAGGCAGGGCGAAGGCGGTGACATTTACGATGTGTTGCGCCGCTGTGCTCGTGTTGTCGGAGCGGACCCGGCGCTGATAGACACAATCAGGGGGAAGTATGTGGTTTCTGCAGGCCTATGAAAGATCCGCTCCCTGCTTCTGGTTTTGCATTATTTTACATAATTTAACCGTTGCTTATTTCTTTCAGCAGAGGTCGAAAAGGCGAGTTCATCGAGACAGAACTGTCTCTATGCTCTCTAGGAGTAAAATCCCATTTATCAGCTGATTTTCTGTAATCATCTACAAACATCTCAATGTTTATTGCTTGGCTCATTCGGCTTTGATAAGCCTGCAGTTGTAACTAGAGTAATTTCTGGATTTGTATTGCTGAGGGTGAAAGAACAGAAAGTCGGGAACTTTATGTCACCTTTAACGAACAGAGATGTCTTCATGGCAAGTAAGCACGAATGCTCTTTGATTCTTAAGTGTTTTTGTTCGGAGTGTTTTTCCTGTCAGAAGACAAATATGTGAGCTCAGTGTCTTGCAACACAGTTTGGTACAACTCGGCTTCGCAGTAGGAAAAAAAGGAAAAAGTTTTTGTTGTTTAGGAAATTTTTTCCTCAGGGATGGTATCCCATGACTGCTGTACTTATTTTCACTGATTTCAGGTATGCAGCTTTATTTTGAAACACACACCACTTGCTAAGTGCTTTCAGATGGGTTTTTCTGAACATTTTAGACTCTTTGAGTTTATTTTTTTGTTGAAATGGAGTTTCTGTCGGAGGCCTTTAATCAGGGGGAGTACAAAGTGCGGCGCATGGGCCATTTGCAGGCCTCCGAAAGGTTCTCTAAATGGTCCACATTTGGTGGTTCGTGTAAATTGAACTTTTTACAATATTTTGGGTAAGATTATGATGATTATGGTAAATTAAACAGTCTTAAAATGCAAAACTTTAGGTGCGAAGCAAAAGTATTCATCTGTTATTAATCACATTTTTTCTTTGCTTTTTTATTTTCGTAGTAAGCAGAACCACAAATATCCAAACTTTTACTTGAATGGAGACTTATGAACAGAACGGGATCCACAGCCTCTTGTTTTTGCTGAAAAGTGTACAAAATTATTATTTTCTATACCAAAAAACAAACTTAAAATGCAGATTTATCATCAAAAATCTAACAGCTTTCATTAAAATATTGCATATCTATGGTGTTGTTGAAAAAATGTAAAAAAAATAAAATGCAATTATATTTAAATTTAATCTTAAGGTGTTTAGTTAGCTGATTCTAATTTTCTGAGACACTGAATGTTGGGTTTTCATTATATATAAGCGGTAATTTATGAAAATTATGAGTCACAAAAGCTTGATCACTCGATGTGCATTAATTATATGAGTTCCACTTTCTAAGATGACTGGTGAAAAATATTGCACTTTTGCACAATATTGAAGTTTTTTGTGGTGTTCTGGTAGATTTCAAACCGGTGCAGCTGTAAACATTTTTTCTTTGGGTTTATGAGTATTTGAATTTTGCATTTCATGTACAGGCAGTTAAGTCAAATGTGAACAAGTCTTTTTGTTTACTTTCACCCAGATGCAGAAACATGCACTCCACCCATTTTGAATTGCACAAACAAGCATTCAAATCTATTGGTCTGTTCTGCAGAAAAGGTGCAACTTAGTGGGAACAACAGATGTGCAAGACGTTTCTGTAACATTTTAGTAACACGAGCTGTCCGCACATCCTTAAAAAAACTCATGTAGGTACAAATTAAGGCCTTAAAATGTCTGAAATTCATTTAAGAAAATGGAAGTCAGTCTTAAATATATTAATCATGGTTCTAAAATTTGGTTTGACTGGATTATTGCAGTTCTTTTTAATTATTCTTAAAATTATTTCTGCAAGGTAAAAGTTGCAGAGGCGGTTTGTAACTCAAGCTTTCAAGCTAGATACTTAGCTATTTTTGTTGCATCTATCTCAAGTAATTTAATGCAAATGTATCATCAACAGTGTGGACATTTGTTTTTGCCACCGGGTCACATATATTGTATGTTTATAGAGTTGACAGCCTAAATTTTGTTCAAGTTGGCATTAAAAAAGGTCTTTAAAAAGTCTTAATTTTGACTTGATTCCATGTAATGTTCTTTGTTTTGTTTGTCTTTCTCAGACTCCAGGTCTCTGGATCGACGAAGCTGCTGAACTGGGAAGTCCTCACCAGCGATCAGCGTCGTGGGGGAGCGCAGACCATCTGAAAGAGGTACTTTCTCCTTCTTCAACCCCCCAGATGATCCGGTCACTGCTGCTGCTCACAGCTAACGCGTCATTATATCCACACAGCTGGCTAAAGAAAATGTTTCTGTCATTCTTGAGGTTCTTCATTTACTTAAAGTGTGTTTTTATTTGTCAGAGTCTGAGGTCAGCCTAAATATTACCCTCCTTAAAGTCGGTTTCCACTCCTGTCTATCTGCTGGCCTTGGCGGCCCATCCAGCCGACCACATGGACTCCATGCCTCCAGACCACAGGCTAAATTTATCCTCCTCTGTTCTCCGCAAGGCTGCACTGTGTGAATCTCATCATGTCTGTTGTTTTTCAGACAGTATAGAGGATCCACACTGAAGGAGGGCAGAGGATACAGCTGCGTTTTAAAACCAGCAGATCTTTTTTTTTTCTTTCTGCAGAGCTCCACTTTCGTTCCACACTGCAAAAATATAAACTCTTACCAAATATGTTTGGTCTAATTCTCAGTACACTTGGAAGACAATTTGAAAAGACAAATAACTTTACAGCACAATGTTGCTCAGTTTAAGTGAATAATTCCTGAAAAAGCACTAGTTCACTGGTGGATTATTTCACTTATAGCAAAACATTTTCCTATTTTTTATGAGTGAAATAATCTGATCGAGAACTTTTTAGGTAAAAATAAGAAATCATTCACTTAAAACAAGCTGAAAAGTTACTTATAGTTTAGTTTTGTCTTACTTCAAGTTACTAAAAATTAAACCAAACATATTTGGTAAGATTTTGTATTTTTTGCAGTGTACAGTCAAGAGCGTTCCCTGATCTCTAACCTTGCACTGCAAAAACACAAAATCTCACCAAATTGTTTTGATCTAATTTCTTAGTACACTTCAAAAAAAGGCAAAAATAACTTAGAAATAACTTCAGCAGGGCACTGCTTGGTTTAAGTAAATTATTCCTTTAATATTTATTAAAAACGTATTAGTTTTATTTCACTTCTAACATGGAAAAAATGTCTTGTTATAAGTGAAATAAATTTTCAGTAGAATTAGTGTTTTCAAAATAAAAAATAAGGAATAATTTACTTAAACCAAGCTCACATATTTTATTGAAAAGTTCCCAGTTAGTTAGTATTTCCAGTGCACTAAAAAAACTAGATAGAAAATACTATTTACGTGCATGAAGTCAGTAGTAGCGCCAGTTTAGCTGTAATTAAGCAAAGTGTCAGAGCAACACAGCAGGTATAAAACAAGTTATGAAACCTTTTATGAAATGCATCTGCAGCAGCGTCTGGCCTCCTGCTACATAAATCACCTTTAAGCACACCTCTGACTGTATAACTTGACCTGCCTGGAAAATGTTGTGTTCACTGTTCTGCAGAACAACTTGGCCTAGAAATCAATAGCTCAGCACAGCTAAGATTACACCGGGCTGCCTGGACTTGTCATTATCGACTGCTTCCACTAAGCGAGCGCAGGGAGCAGGATTCCTGCTCTCTAACCTCTGCAATTTAACGAGTGGGAGGACGTCTCTTTGTTGACAGTGTTGCCTGGAGTACAAGATCTGCGCTGAAGAACCACACCTTTGTCTGCACAGCACAACTGTGTCTGTTGGTCTTACAAAGGGTATCCTGTTTTTTCGCTGTTACTCAGCCAGATGTAGCAACACCCACTGACCCAACTCATTTCATCAGCAGGCTGATTCTGGAAGTGTTGCAGCAACTTTCAACCAGGCCTGTTGCAATAAGCAATAAATCACATGATCAGTTTAAGCAATGATTTATTATCTTTCTCTTTTCTCTCTTTTCCTATCAAAAACTGGACGATAAAAGTCTTCACCTTTTTCAACTATCTTTTTCTTAAAAGCAATTTTGTTAACAGAGACTTCATAATTAATTTTGTTGTTTTGTTTGTTTATTCTGGATATTTAAAATGTCTTCCAGTTCCAGCTTTAAATGTTCATTAGAATCTAAAATTTACTGATCTTTTAGTTTGGTTTTTTTGCATTATTATGTCATTATTACCATTATATTACTTAAGAATTGCCTCAAAACAACAATATTTTTGTCTATTGCATGAACTTCTCAAGAAATTTTGATGCTGTGGCAGGGCTGCGTTTAAGTCAGGTTTGTTTTAGTAAATCTTTTCAGAAGAATGCAAAAGTCCCGTCCCATTTTATTAAACAATAATTGTGACGATTAATCAAATAAAACATTTTCATTTAACCCGTTAAGCCTGTTTGACACAATATTTGAAACATGACTAAAAGATGTAAATAATTAAATCATTTTTTGAATAAGAAAACAAAGATTTAATTGAACATTAACAGAAAAGCAGCGACAGTAAAGAAATACATCAACTGTAGCAAAATAAATTCTTCACTGATCCTAAATATTTGGATGCGTGTTGTGCACCAATTTATCGACGCTGATTTTCTTAATTTTGGGAGATCGGATGATACTTGCAGACCGGCCCATCAGTCTGCATGTTTTCAGTGAACAATCGTCACCCACTGCTGCCAACCCAACAAGTTTCTTCTACATTTAGCAACATTTCAGACAGAAATCAGAGTCGTCAGGTCAGGCTTGTTGAACATCAGTAATGGGCCAGAAAACTGCAGTCGCTGTGACGTTTATCACCGTGTTTCATGTTGGTTTACTGGCTCCGTCTGTTTCACTTTCAGCAGATCGCTAAGCTGCGCCTGCAGCTGCAGCGCAGCAAACAGGTGACCAGGCAGAGCAAAGACAGGGAGCAGAGCTCTCTGCAGCTGCAGCAGCTGCCGCCGCCGCAGCAGCACAGCGCCGCGTGCCAATCACAGGTAAGCTCTCATGTCACGCTTGTAGTCATGCTCTGTTGGGCTGAAAACATTATCATTAACTCAACGTGGTGATGCAAGATTTTACACAGGAATGATAAGGGAGCCAAACTATAACACAGCTGCTGGAGATTAGAAAACTAAACAATTCAGTGTAGCTGCATTTTACACCTTTAAATGCATATTTAAACTTTCATCAAGTATAATACATACTGTCTACATTTACTGGTATGTTGTTTAGATTTGTGTGTTAATTGAGTGTCATGCAGGATGCGTTAACTTTTCCTAAACAGGAGAAGTTTGAGGTCAAACGGAGGCAGAGGAGAGGGAATGTGTCTGGGCATGTCTTCCTCTGAGCTGCAGCTCATTCATCAACTGAGAGCCAGGAGAAGAGATGCTGAGCTGCAGCACACACGCAGCACACACGCAGCATTGAAACTGATGCTTCTGACCACAGCTCTGTTCTGTTTAGCTGAAAACGCGTCTCTGCAAAAAAGCATTTCTGGTTGAATTTCTAAACCAAAACTAACTTGCAAGTAGCTTTTCAGCAACATATAGGAGGTTTATTTGAGTAATTCCTTAATTAAAAAGCACTACTGATTATTTCACTTATAACAAGACATTTTTTCAATTTTATAAATGAAAAACCTGCAAGTGAAACTAATTATTTTTTATCTGTATTAAGGAATTATTTACTTAATACAGGCTCCTCTACTTGTAAGTTTGTTTTGTCTCATTTGGATTAGAAACTTAGGTAGGATTTTGTGTTTTGCAGTGTTGTGGTTGCATCTGGTGCAAATAGCTATTTGCACCAGATATTTCTGGTGCAAATATCTTAGTACATTTGGGGGAAAAAAAGACTCAATAGTAACTTTTAAGCAAAATATTGGAGCTTGGTTTAAGTCAATAATTCCTTTAAAATGTATCTAAAAAGTACTATTTCCACTGGTAGATTATATTTATCTGTAACAATATTTTTTCATGTTGCAAGTTAAATAATCTGCCAGTGGAACTAATACTTTTTTATCAATATTAAATAAATTATTGTGCTGAGAAGTTACTTTTGTCTTATTTAAAGATGTCTAAATCATTAATTCACCTTCAAAAAGTGTTGTTTCTTTGCAGTACAAGGGAACTTCTTCAACTTTAACGTCAAACCCGATGCCCAAGTCGCTGATCTGCAGAGTGCCGAGCAGCGTGGAGGGAATCAACCATGAGCTGGAAAACGTTTTCATACGAGACGACTGGGAGCACGGCCTGCAGGTACAGCATCTGGCATGTCACCGTTCACACGACCTCAGTGAAGTCCTGCAAAGTTTATTATCTGACTAATTTAGCTGTTGTGATTCAGTCATTAAATAGGAATGCTCACCATGCAAAGCCTGCAAAACAAAAATACTGCAAATGGCATTTTGAGACCAATTTTAGGACCTGAATCATGAGGGGAAAACTCTTAAAGTTGTGATTCAATCCTGCATCTGCCCCTTTTCTACAAACTGTTATGAACCTGACAGGAAATGTCCGATTTGAAAGACATTTAGTCCTCAACCACACCTGAGATGGGAATGTTTGTAAGAAAAGAGCATGTGCAGCGGCGCCTTGGGTTATAAAATATGTAACTTTTTTACATATTTGAAAAACTGTCACCATGTTGTGACAGTTTGTTATAAGACAAGTAATCCGTGAAAACATTGATCTCCTCCACCTCCTTCCTGACAACCAGGAGGAGGGTCTCAGCGCTGTCAATCATCCTCATGCACTCACTGCTAAATGTGGTAATGTTGGAGAAACAACTAGCGTTCATTCGCCGTTGTCTGTAGCCATGCTAACTAGCTTTAGAATTCATAACCGAAAGGAAGGAGAAACAGATGGGGATGTGCAACGCCACAATGAGAGTGATTGACAGCGCTAAGACTGTCAATCAGTTCGATTTTTTTTCACGGATTATCTGTCAGTTATCTCTTTTATTTTTTTTATAAAAGTAACATGCTGTAGCTTTAGGAGGAGTTCTGCAGAGACGACTTATTGCACCTGGATGCCTTTTGTTCTTCTCCTGCTTTAAAATGTCTACAAAAAGACATAGTTTAATCTCAGTTAATTGCTTAGACTATAACTTTTTCCTTGGGTTCATTTGACTTAATGAAGTTATTTTCATCCAACATTAAAATTGGTCTGATCTGAAATATCAAAGTGTGATTAAAAAAAGCAAAACAGAAGACATATATAAGGAGAAAATACTTTTTCACACCATTGTGCAGGTAAGTTCAGTCGTAACCAAACCAATCTTTGCTCCGTTTGTCAGTTATTGATTTGGTAATTAAATGTGTATCAGTTTTGTCTTGGACCTCTGAAGGAATCATCTCCATTTTGCCTTTTACGAAAGCAATCATTGCATAAACTAAACATTTAAAGGCTTTACTGAGAAAAGTCATGGAACTACTATTAAACTTGTTAGCTATGCTCAGGATTTGTTAAATTTGTGCAAAAACAAGCTTGTAAAGTCAGTTCCTGCATATATTTGTACAGTGTGAGAGTCCACTTGTTTAGAAGCCTGTAAATCAGCCCTGATACGAGGTTGTAAACCTCGGCAGGGCTGCGACGCTCCACACCCACATGGCTCAAACACCAAACAAACACACGCTAGCCTGCAGATTTACAGCTTGCTGTGCACTCTGCCTTCCTTTTGCTCGCTCTTGTCAGTCAGCTGAGCCAAAGCTCAACACAATTCACATCCTGCTGTTCTTCAGTACCATCTGGTCTGCTGTTTGCTTCTGCAGTTGCCCTTTTGACAAACACATCACAGGGCTCTTAATTGGAGATGTTTTAAGATTTAGGGCATTTTAGATGGCACTTTGAGTTTAATGTGACGTCATCCAAAGAGAGACGTTTCACCTGAAGTCCCTCCATCTGTTGGCATCGGTACTCGAAGAACCCAGGTCCAAATGAGGAAGTTCTCTGTCTTCCTACATTCACAAACAGATGATTTCTCACCTGGGATGTCCATTCACGATTTATTAGATTCAAATTTGTTCCAGCTTCAAATTGCTAAATTTAAAATGTCCGCTTAGAACATGTGCCAAATTTGGCCCGCTTTAGGCTTTTGTGGCCTTCAGATTACATCGATGAGTCCCTAAAGTTTCACAAATACACAAAATTCACACAAAAGTGGTGCATCTAATGCATCCCTCTAATATACCGGCAATGAAAAACACCAGCCAGAATGATTTGGACACATCTTGCGCTCCATGCTCCTCCACACAGACTCTGAATGTAAACCAGACGCGTTTGATGTGAACGCACCATCAGCGAACTGTGATCGATACGACGATTCATAAAAAGTCACATTTAATATCACACATTTGCGCAAAGATCATAAAAATTCCTTGCAAATATTTAGAAATTAGCGCCTTAAAAATCAGTCCAAACGAAACATTTTGGACTGATTGGTCGGTGGAATTAAGTGTTTCAAAGATTTTATCTTCATTTTTAAATGTTTCTGTTCTGCAGTCTCGTTTGTTATATTTTATAAATGTCTAAGTTTAATCGTGAGGAAACCACAATTGTCATTTTATTCAGTGAGTATTAAATACAGCAAACACAAAATAATGTTACAATCCTATGATTTTTTAATTTTATTTCACCTTTCCTGTCATGGAAAGATGGCCGACCCTCTGTGGACAAGAGAAAATGGCCGCTTTGCAATCAATCTCTAGATTAACCCAATAATGGATAATTTGTGCCACCTGGTTTCCTCTCAGGCCATGGAGGCGGTGGACGGCCGCCGCCCGCCCTTCCCTCCGAACCGCTACAGCAGCAGCGGCGGTGACACGCGGGACACCGACACGCAGGCCCCGTCCAGCGGCGAGTCGAGCCCGTCGCCCCGACCCAGCAGCTCCGACCACCTTCACTCCCACGACGGAAGTCCCTGTTCTGCTGAGGAGATCGATAAAGGTTTGCTCTGAGTTAAACTGACGATAGCTTGTTGTGCTGCTGTTCTGAAATAAAGTCGTCCAATTTTATTGATTCAACAAGGACAAATTGTTTTGCACGTTTGCTGCATTAGAGGAAAGGAGTCTAGTTTCCCAATTCTCATCTACACACAGTTATAGGAACAAGATTTGGGTCAGTTGCTGTCAAAACACTCGCTAATATTTAGCCAAATTCAATAAATTAAACAAAAGCTGATTCCTCTGCAGGATAAACCTGTTAGTTATAAAATGATGAATACTTAATGCTTAACATTGTAAGAAAATGACGTTGGTAATAATTTAACCCTCGTTAAAACTTGTATTGCTGTTGATCTGCGGTTGGGGCCACAAACGGGCTCAGGCAGCACTTTGGACAGCCCTGCACTACATGCAACACATGAATCATGAAGACTCTGTTTGACAAATCAAGCAAATGGAAATGATTGATTATCGTGCGATGAGTTGATCGCCGTGCGTTGCTTCGTTTTCAGACAGCGGGTGCAGCTCTCCTCTTCCCAAGTTCGCCACTTCGCCCAAACCAAACAACAGCTACATGTTCAAACGGGAACCTCCAGAGGGATGCGAGAGGGTCAAAGTGTTTGATGAGCTGGTGTAAGTACCATCATGATGCGCTTCCTTTATTACAGAGTTTTAACGTGTATTTAGAAGAAAAACAACTTCATTATGAAGGTGTGGCAGATTTCATTTTGTCATGGCATTGCGCCGCAATTACATGCAGAAGAAACAGGAAAACATGAGACATTTTCCCAAGATACAAGAGAAATAATTTGCCAATTTAACAAGCACTTTTTCATCAGTATTAAGCAATTATTTGCTTAAATCAAGCTCCTATAACTTTTGTCTGATGTGCAATAAGATATTTACTAGAAACTCTGCAAAATATTTTGTAAGACTCTGAGCTTTGGATGTAAATAAAACTGTTTTATTTTAAATGAATATGAATATATATATATCTGTAAAGTTTGGCTTAATTACTGCTTTGAATAGTCTTTTAAGCAAATTGTCTTGTTTTAACAGTCTTTATACTCCAGTTAATGATTAATTGATTACTAAATTAGTTGCCAATTATTTCAATAATTGATTAATCATGATTAACACGATTAATTGTTAGTCATTTGTTAATTGCACAAAATCTGGAATTTTTCCACATTTGTTTTATAAATTTGCTGCGAACAAATGGAGGCCGTCGTAATTTGAGAGTAACTTCTGTCCTTTTCAGATCTGGCAAATCAAAAGGCTTCCCTCTGTTCTCGTGTCCTGACAAAAACAAGGTGAACTTCATCCCCAGAGGCTCGGCCTTCTGCCCCGTCAAGCTCCTCTGCTCCTCCCTGTTCTCCCCCATCAGCCCCAGCTTTCATGCCAGCAGCAGCCTCACAACTCAGCCCGCAGCGCCGCCAGCTACGTTTTCGTCCTCCGCAGACCTGAGCGGCGGCGGCGGCCTGAGTGCTGAGTCAGGAGACGGCTCGGCACATGTAGTCCTCACCAGCTGGTCCTCAGGTATTCATGACCAAACCACCTACAAATAAAACATTGCATCTAGGCTGGTGGTTTGGCTTAAAAACAAAAAGGAAAAAAAAAATGACAACAAAAAAATTGCACTCTGATAATCCTAACATTAGCCAGCAGGGGGCGCCCTCGGCCTGAAAATGGATTCCTGTTTGAGGATGATACTTGATGTTTGGGCATTGTTGCTGACCGCTCTCCTCCCATCACTAACCTAACCCACCATGGTCACATATAGCAGGAAATCCTTTGCTTATTCTGCAATAAATAGAGCTAAATAATTAAATTATATGTAGCCTTGGCAGTCTTATCAAGATAAAAACAAATAAAAATTAAAAAAAGAAAAAAATCCAGAATTGTAACCATGCAATATCAGCAGAAAATGCATTGTGTTCATGTTATTATCCAGCTGTTCAGTGTTGAAGCTAAAACACAAATGGGATTTCTTATAATTTAACCCATTTTGGCTCTAAAGGGCACAAGACATTTTTATTGTTATTATTTCTGACATGTATGTTTGAATGTACTTGTTGCGTTTTGTTGATGAGAAGCAGCAGTACTCGTTGAGTGCAGGTTTGTTTTTCTTTAAGGCCAGGCCTAAACCATGGCAACAGGACGAGCTGAGCACAAAATGCAAAAATGCGAGCTGTTGAATCAGTGACCAAGAAACCACAAAACACACGACCTTCCTATCGCCTTCGTATTGGCCCCAGAGACTGTTGGCAGTAACTCAGGTCGTTTAGCAGCGAACGGTGCTGATTGGGGGCCGTCCTGCCATTCCTCAGAGCTTATAGTCATTTTTGTTTTCCGTTCCCAGGAAGCGTAGGTTTGAATCAGACCCAATATTTTAGGTTTTGACATTAAAACCAGTTCCAGGTGCCCACGACACATTCCACAACGAGCCGCACGACTTACTTTAATTCCCAAGCCGTTTTGATTTGTCTGGAGCATTTTGCAGCTACGTAACAATTATATTAAACACGAACCAAAGCAAACTACAAAACGGCACAGAGCCCGTCGTATCCGGGATATCAGGGCGACTTTTGTGCCAGAATGTTTGTGTGTTTTTCATTTTTGTAAAGTGATTCAGTGTCATGAGGCTCTGGGTCATTTTGCCCCTTTCAGGACTGGAATCCTCACTTTATGCCTGCAAATAAACTGTTGCTTTAAAATGAAAATAAATCTCAGTTATAACAAGATTTTCTTTGAAAATCTTTGCTATATTTTGCCATGTTTAATAAATTAAAAAAGGCTGATTTTGGTACATTAAAATTGGCTTTCCCGTTAAAAAAAGTGCTTGAATAAATGTGATTTTCTATTGTAAGAAAATTACATCAGCAATAATTTTATGTTGATTTAAAATGAAATGTCTCCATCGGGTCAAACTTGGACTGATTTTGCTGCACAAAATCAGTCTAAGGGCCACAAATGGCCCCCGCCCCGCACTTTGGACACCCCTGGTTTAGATGGATATTGTCATTTCTGCTCCTGTTCATGGATAGTATTAATTTCTATCCATAAAATGGCTGCAATCAGAATGATTTGTAGTAGTTGAGCACATAATCGTGTTCTAGCTGCTTTTAGGTTAATCTGGAAACTTCGTCATGTCAAACTCTAGAAAATCTAGTTTTCTGACTCTAAAACATTCCTGAGGCCAAAGCTGCACATGTGGTGCATCAGACAGAATTTAAAATGCATAGAAAAGAAAAACAAATGTTGCTAAATATTGCTAAAAAAAATTCTTGAAGAAAAGAATGAATTCCTGTTCTAGACGGCTTCAATCAAAGAGGTGCATTTTAAAATTCTTTACCTGCTTTATTATTTCATCTAAACACTGATTGTGATTTATTTGTAGCATTCTTTCATTTTGGTTTTGTGGCTTTAAATAAATCCTGTTTGGGTCAAAATTGGCAGATTTGACCTTGACTGACCTTCTGAGAGTTTATGAAGTTTATTAGAGTTTTCCTAATAATAATAATAATAATAATTTAGTACTTTTCCTTATATTAGGCTATCAGGGGATTATTAAAATAAAAATAAGAATAAAAAAGGGGCAAAAACGACCAGTGCTCAACATAAAACCATTGCTGCATAATTTGGGAAACATACAAACTTTTTTTTTTTGCTTAAGCACTTAATTGGAAAGGAAACGATAATCACTGTTCTGTGCTGTATTCAAGTTTGTTACTTAAAACAATCAGAAGAATGTGCAATTGATTTTTATTTAGCAGAAAAACGACACTAGTTTGTTTTATAGTTTGGGCTCCATAAAGCAAAGCGCCCGTTTCACGTCTGCTGAGTTCCCAGCACGTTTTAGAGACATTAAAGCAGAAATGTCTCTAAATGTTCATATGCTGACGACTCCCTGTTGAGATTTGTCTAGATAGCGACCGATTCCTCAAAAATAAAATCCTTTCTGCAACTTCAAAATCTTGGACCGTATCCATTCAGTGTGCCGAACGTTTAAAGAAGTAAGTTGCCAGTGTTGGCGATGATGAATTGATTCTCCTGTGTTTTACATGTTTTTGTGTAGATCTTGTTTTTTTCAATAAAGGAAACAGAAAATCCTTTTTGAATTGATATGTCTTCTCTTTTTAAAGGGCATTGAGACACACATGGACAAACAGCATTCAGTAACATCTCACATGTAGAGGCTGAGGTAAAGTTAAGGCTCTTCATCAAGTCGATATCATGATGGAAAATCAAAACAACATGAAGCTTCAAGAGGCAAAACGGTTCTCATCTGTAAATATCTTAGGGCTGGTGTGTCAAACGTAAGGCTCGGGGGCCAAATCCGGCCCGCCGTAGCTTTTTATGTGGGCCTCTTTACTCCAAACAGACGCATAAATAGAAACTTTAGTGCTCAAATGTTACGTTATCAATCAAATCACAGTTTTTAAAAAGAAATCTGTAAAATTATATCAGTCCCTGCAGTTTTTTGAGATTTAACAATTTACGCAAAATCAACAGATCCCTGCATGTTTTATGGTCATGCATAATTATTAGTTTAATGCAAATTTTGTGCAAAAATGTTCAGAAACATTTAAGAGTATAGCTGTGCTTCCATTTACCTTATAAACTAACATTTTGGAAATATTTTAATGAATAGAAGCAAATTTTGAAAAATCCTGTTTTTTTTTTGTACGTTTTTTAGCTTTAGGATGAGGTGTGTGTTTGACCGTATTTATTTTTAAACTGCAATGGAAACAATTTTCACATGAGCACAAACAGGATGTTGCCACTGGTGGAAACCATGAAGGAGGAGACAACAGGAAGTAGTAGGAGCACCGAGGCGAAGAACGTTTTTTAACTCCTTATCGCATAAACAAACTTATTTGTGTGTGATTTCAATTGTGTTTCCTATATAATGGAAACTCCAAAGTTGTGGTTCTAAACTTTGGCGGATTACAAAGATTTGCGAACATTTGTAATTGCAACTCCCACCCACAGGTGGCAGTATTTCTTACTTCTACTCCTCTGCTGACTCAACTTTGTCACTTTGAAGCTCAAATATCACAAAAATCCATAAAAATATTTCTAAATTAACTTCACAAAATCTGTGATTACAAATAAAACAATCTCAAAATCCTGATCAGTGTGAATATTTTAACAGTTTTACTTACATATTTTGCCACAACCAGCCCTTCAAATTATTCACGGTTTTGATATGGCCCATAATGAGAATGAGTTTGACACGGCAGTCTTAAGACATTCCTCCTCATATATATATAGTTGATGCAGCATTTTCATCAGCTTTAGTATATTGTGTCTTATTGTGTTTTATTGGCTCAAAAAATAAAATTAAAACTGAATATTGCCCACAAGGAGCATCCCTGGAAAATACAAACGTCTAAAGACTTTAGAAAAAGAAACAAAGCAGTGATGACCAACAGTATAACTAAAGCGACAGCATGCAGCAATGAGTTTATGTAACTCCAGAGGGAATCTCTTCAAATGAAGCAGTTTCAACACCAACTGCATGTCTTAGAAAAACTCAGTGCAAAACCTTTAAGTTGTTGATTGAAAGCTTGAACTGTGAGTGGAAGAAACGTCTGATTTCCACGACTCTTAATTAAGAGACTCTTGAAATCAAGTTTACAAAACAAACTATAACAGATGTGCATTTTGCATCTGATAGCAACATGAGTCGCTGTTTGAATAAAATTCCTTGTGAAACGTAAATTAAAATTTAACTTGACCACTTTCTAAATATTCCATCAGGTTTAAATCTAGATTAAAATCTCCAAACAATTGCTAAAGTTAAACTTTCGTAATGATGGTTAAGAAGAATTAAAATACCAACGTTCTGTGACCAGTTTCAACTTTTACAGCTGTAAAATACAGCAGAGTTCTGCTGAAGGCTGGATTTTCTCACTTCTTTTTGCTAAAAGTTTCAGTAGCTGAGTCTTTTTTTGTTAATTTTTAAATTTTTTCACCTTTAGATGACAATATTCCACAATCAAATCAACACTTCTTTTATTTCTTGGACGTTATACAAATTAAAACTCAAATTAATGTTTAATTTTAATTAGATTACAGAAACATTTTTAATTGAAGAATAATTGCAGAATTTCATCTATAGTTAAGTGTTTCGACAAAGGGGGTTAATTTTTTATGAGGAATATTCCTCCTGTGCTACAAATGTGCGCAAAACTTTAATATTTTGCTAATATAAAAAAAGACAATTTTGCCATTTCTATTAAATAAATGCCATTAAATCAGGTTTGAACAAGTTTTGTTCACACAGTAAGTAATTTAAACAAATGCTGTGCCATCTTCCTCATTTTACTTCCTGTCTTCTTTGTGGTTTCTACCAGTAGTAACATCCAATTGTTGATTTGACTTCTGTATAATTCAAAATCAAAAGAATCTAATTGATTGATTGTGCGTTAGTTTCTTTTGCCGTTTGGAGGAAGTTTAAAAATCCAGTCTTCCAGCCTCTGATGATCATCATCGTACTGGGAACAGTTTGCAGCTGAAGCCAAAACAAATGGATGTCGTTCAGGACGAACTATGCAGTGTGAAGCTCGTTTTCTCTGCTGGCTGCTCCGATTGCATCTGGATTGGAGAGAGGGTCCAGGTCAGCGAACAGGTCGAACCAGGCTGACAGATCTTTGGATGGTCCGCTTGTTTCTGCACAGCAGGAAAACAAAACACTGGAGTCATAAAATGAAAATATAAACTTGTTTTGTCCAAATTCAGTCCTGCTTATGGGTGCAAGTTATCGGTTAATGACTGATAACCAAATAGGTTAACTTAACAAATTTTCTGAATAGAAAAATAAAAACATGAAAAGAATAAAATATGAATCACTTAGTTATTCAGACAATAACTAGAGGAGCTTGTTGAGTGTTTATATTTCAAAATAGAAAGTGGATTTTATAATCCACAACAAACTCTGGACCATTTCTCTTAACCGATCCGTTACGGAACCGCCGACATCTTAAAGCTTCGGATGACCAGCAGCGCTCTCTGGTGGATGGCGGCCAAACTACAACACTAAAAGAATTAATCGGACGTTGTTAGTTAATCGATTAGAACAAAGTCTAATCAAATACCTTTCACCGCTGGCTTTAGGGGGTTCTGTCCAGATCCAGGTGATGATTCTGGCTGTGGGACAATCCCGGTCCAGTCTGATTCAAAAATAAAAATAGCTCAAAGGAAAATCATTCCACACATCTGATAAATGTCTGAAAAGTTTCCTTATCAGCTCTCAAATGTTGTTTTAGGCACTTTTATGTTTCCAGGACTTTGATTACACAGGAATATTTCATTAAGAAATATGAATGTTGCTTGTTTTGTTTGCATTTATTAATTTGGCACTAATTATTCAAAGAGGGGGGGGGGCAATATTACAACACAGTAACTAAGAAAGAAAAAGAAAGTATGATGATAAGCTTGTGCAAGTATAAAGTCAAAGTATGACGAGAATAAAGACATAATATTAAATCTAGTCTAGTTTACTCTCATAATATTCTGACTTTATTCTCAACTTTGTTCTCATAATTTAGTTTTATTTTCCATTTCTGAGTATAGGCCCAAATACAGGCGCAGTTGGTTTGACGTATTTTATGAGGATCTTTTTGTGGGACAGATTTCCACAAAGTATATAAACTCTTTTAAAGTTTTTCCTCCAGCACTGGCAATAAAACGCCTCAAGATTCCTTCTCTGCATGCTATCCTAACCCCAACCCTAACCCCAACCCTAACCCCAACCCTAACCCCAACCCTAACCCCATGCTTCCATTTTAATTACTCCACCAGTTTTTAGTTTGAAGGAAATCATCCTGCACAATCAGAGGTTTGGTTGTTTTCTGACCTGAGGCAGAAGACTTGTTCAAGCTTTGGTCCAAAAGCTGCGACGGCAAAAAGAAGGAGTTTTCCTGCTGCTGGGTGTCGGGCGGACCGGCGCTCACCGCCGTGTCTCCAGACCCTTTGGTCCATTCCTGGGAAAAATCGTCCACAAACAAACCGCCCAGGATCTCATTGAGCAGAGCCAGACTGTCCTCCTCACCATCCAATTCTGAGAAAGGAGAAAAAACATCTTTTCAATCTTACCAGCCTAATTACTAGTCCAGAGAGATGAGTAGCTTTATTATTGAGTTACTCTTTCTGGAGTAACTCACTCTACCAGTTAATAAAGAACAAGTTGGTTTTAACAAAAAATTTACCTGGTAAAGCATCTGTTTCTACTGACCATTTAGTTAACATTTCAGAAATAAATTTGATTAATAGAAACACCGAATTCATTCTTTGATTAAAATATGTTTTATTTGATACTCCATCAACTCTCATTATTAAGGCAAACATCTATAAAGTAGAAGCATATATTAGTAATTGGTGATGCTACAACATAAGAAATAAACATATTTTACCTTCTCTCATCTTTTCACTTTTTTCTTCATGTCCTAATGAGATTAGTCTGTAAAATTAAGAAGCAGAATATCAGAATAATTTGCACATATAAAGTAAGAACTTTAGTATCTACATGTGTTGACAACATCAATAAAGAAGCATAAAAATCTTTAAAAAAAACTTTATCTTCAATCTGCACAGCAGTAAAGTGTCAGTTATAGTTGCTCTGGTCAAACAGGAAGTGATCAATAAATTCAGACAATTTATTGATTGAACCAATAATTATGCTACATCTGAATTTTTCTGGCATATTTCTATTGATCACTGTTGAAGTGATCAATAGTAAAAACTAAATGGAAAACTTGCTGGTCATTAGTTGTCTCATTTCTTCTCTCCTCTGTTTCCCTTTCCGATGTTTCCTTCCCTGTCTTTTTGTCCGTGGAGTCCTGTAAACGATAACCCGACTCGTCATTTATTCTTTGCCTCTAATTCTTTTCCTCACGTTAAAAAGCTCCAACCTCATTCTGCTGGCAGCCCTTGAAGCTTTCGTGTATGGCCGCCATGGTGTGAGACGTTTTCCCCCAGAAGTGCAAAAGAGTCGTCTGAAACACAGATGATTTCTGTTTAATTCAATTTCCCGTTGGTTTTCTGATTAGGGCTCAATAGATGAGATGAACCTGGTATGTGGTCAGGATGTGTGAGAGGAGGTTGCAGCGGCTCGCCCCCAGCAGGTCAACCTTCTGGCAGACGTCGCTCTTTAACTTGTCGAAGCTGCTTTTAGTCGTCCGAACCTGAGCCTGAACCTAGGATTTAATCAAAAAACAGAAATAAACGAGTTAAACTGGACGAAGTGGTGACTGGTTGTGGCTTTCGGGTGAGTTCTGCCCTCTGGTGGTGCATGAAAACAGAATCTGAAACCTGTTTCTTTACAAGACGAGTTGAAAAATACAGAAATTTTGAGATGAATATCAGAAATTTTCTAGAAAAAAAACAAAGTTTTTGAGTTTGAAAAGTAGAAAATGTGCTTGAAAAAAAATTAATTTTGAGATTATTCTCAGAAATGTAATTAGAAAAGCTTGGGCATTCCTGGGTTTCTTTTCATTATAATTTCTGAGGTTAATCAAAAATGTCAAAGATTTTTCAACTTTTTACTCTCAGAAACTTCCAAGTTCTTTTCTAGAAAATTTCTGATATTCATCTCAAGATTTGTACAATGCCTGCTGGAAAAGACAAGTTTTTCGTTGTCGACTTACTATTAAGAAACCACTTGCTGCATTCCTGTTGACTGTGCAGGGGGCTCGACTAATACTTTTCAAAACTGAACGGTTGTATAATTGTGCATCTGTTTGCAGCGATTTTCACATGTGATTGTAAACGCTGAGTTGGGGGCGTGGCCAACAACTGGTTATTTAGATTTAAAGTGACAATAGACCCTAAATTAATAGAGACAGAACTGACCAGAATAAAATCTCTTGTGCAAAAAATGTAATGATCAGCCGCAGACCCAAAGACAGCCTGGACATTCATTGGTCACACCACTCCACAGTCCTTTAGAAATATCTGTGGACTGGTTGATATGTGGCGGTGAACTCCCATCTGTTTTTTCTGTAGACTTTTCCATGTGGAGGACAAACCTTGCGAAATTTCTCCATCTGTTTGTGCGTGTCTGGATCGAGCTCCTGAGAGACGTCCTTCATCCAGAGCAAGGCTCCGCGGTACTCGGTCCGACACTGCTCCATCCGATTCACCGTCAGCCACGTGTCGGAGATGGCCCGGTAACGGAAAGTCTCGATCTCCTGGTACAGGCGGCACAGAGGTTTCCTCAGAGCCAGCCTAGAAGAAGAAGAGCTGTCCTCAAAATCAAACCTCCAGAGGTCTGTAATCCAAGAACTACGTTTATTTTACAATATCCTGACCTTTGTGACACTGACTGGGATATTAGGCCTATTAGGCCCCTGATAATTTAGCATGTTACTGTAAAAGTTGTTATAATGTGGATGCAAACATTAAAAATTGCATGCTCACCTCTCAGGTTTTTCCCATTAGCTAATTAAATTTCAGGATGACGGCCATTTCTCAAGTTGGCCACCATTTTTGAGCCGATTAAACCAAATATTGCCAAAAAATGTCACCCACTGCCATATGTTTTTGACTTTGTTCCTTTTTGTACAAATGTAAAGTGATAATGCGAAGCAAAATCAGATACTGAAACTGAGGACTCGGTGTTTGCAGGTCTCTCACCAGTTGTCAACTGATTTATTGACAAGTGATCACCAATCATCTAATTGGTGATTTTACTGCAAAAATCAATGCATTTTTTATGACACCATATCCTAAATCTAGTGATGTGGGTGTGCAGTCAGAATATGTACCTCTGCTGGGAGGAGAAGCAGAGAGCTTTCCCTGTCGCCTGCATGATCTTCCCAGCGCGGCTTTTGTCCTGCGACCCCTGGAGGCGAAGGAATCGACCCAAATCGTTTTCCTCCTGAGAGAGGACTGAGAAGTATCCATGAAAAATGTTTAGGAAAATAAAATACTGATTCCCGTCTGATTTTCAGTCTTTGCTATCAAAACCAGCCACTAAAACTTTAATAAGCCAACATATAAAGAGTCTTGGAGGGGAACAAAAGTAATCAAGATGACCAAATTTAAAACAAGCTAAATGTTTAAAAGTAGGTATTAGTCAACAGAAGTAACTTATATTTACTTTCAGGAATATTTTTATCAAGCTTTACTTTTGACCTTTTCTTGACTAATTTTATATGAAGTATTGCTACTTCTGAGTGAACTTTCTGGTACTTTACTCACTGTGAGCAACTTCACTAAATGAAGAAAACATGTTTTAACCAATAATTCACCAAACACTGCAGTTTTTGTTAAGAAAGATTAGAGAAATGATTTTAACTTTAGTTCTTAAAATACTGGCATTTTCACATGACTTTATATTCTGGTATGTCTGTTTTGATCAGTTACTCAGTTATTGATATGGAGATACTTGAGTAGCCTTTTTACCAAATTACTTGAGGTTATTTCTTGGAAATGCTACTTACTTTCACCAGAGTAAAACCGTACTGATGTATTGCTAATGTTTTTGTTGCTGTTGCTCAGTTACTGGTATTTTGAACCAGTAACGAGCCCCGGTTGACTGGCTGAGTTGGATCAGTCTGATCGTTTTGACCGAGTTGGATCAGTCTGATCGTTTTGACCGAGTTGGATCAGTCTGATAGTTCTGAGTTTTCTGGACTTACAGCAGATCCTCCTCTGGTATCGCTCTATGACCTTCAGCAGCTCCATGCATGTTCTCTGGATGGAGTGGAAGACCTGCAGATGAGATTTAAAAAACAAAAACATTTTCACATACATAACTAAATAAATGAAATACATAGTGCCAATAAGTCTGTTCCGGAGGTAGACAAGTGACTCAAGTGTTTTTTACTCTTACTTGAGTCATTTCTTTGGCAGCGACTTGAGTAAAAGTCGTAGTGCTACTCTTACTGGAGTCAAATATTCAGGTACTTTTCCCAACTGTGCATATGTTTTGTTGTTGTTTAATTATAATTAGAAAACAAGTACACAATTAAATATTAGTAACATCAGCAGGAGTAATAACATTGTACTGTAATTGAAGTTAGATAATAAACACTGAGTGGTTTAATTACACTTTTTTGAAACACAGTAACTGAAAGTCACAAAGCAAATAATTTCCTGCTTAATTTACATTTGTGAATAAAAAACTTGGCTGAACATGCAGTCAGCGGACAATAACCCGGCTGCACAAACGTAGGCTACATGCCAGCCTTAGCTTGTAGCTAAAAGCTACATTAGCTAAGCTAATTTTGCTAGGGCTACAGTAAATGTCACTGACATTTATCTCAGTATTACAAAGAGGCGGGTAGAGTACTCAGTAAATGTAATCGGGGAATAGTTGTATTGATGCTGTTTAGTTTACTGTTGTGATAGCAAACGCTATGACTGCTGCGGTCACCTCTCATCATCACTAAAAGTTTAAAGCTCTGAGAAAAGCAATCTGCTGACTGGCCTCCAGCTTGGCGTCCAGGACGGCGTCTGACGCCACAACGTGCTCATCCTCTTTCTTCCCCGTGACTCTGATCAGCGTCTGCTTGGTTTTCCAGAACTTCTTCTGGAACTTGTTCACCACCGACGAGTCTCGGTCCCGGACGAAGCGGTCCAGATGTTCTCCAGAGGAGCCGCTGTGAAGAGAGGAGGAGCGGGTCGGTGCCGCAGCTGGCGACAGAACCCGGGAAATACTGAGGGATACTCACAGATGTTTGGCCTCCATTTTTTAAGACGACCTGGGGAACAAAAGATTAATGTCAGAAAATTTCCAGAAACCAATTAACACTTCTGGGCTTGAAAAGTTGAACATTTGCTAGAAAAAAATCAGAAAGTTTGAGACTGATCTCAGAAATTTTCTAGAAAAAATAAGGACATTTTTGAAATTGAAGAGGCAAAAATAAAATACTTTTTTTTTAAAATTAATCTAAAAAATTCCGACTTTTGAAATTCAAAATTATAAGAGTTTTTGCTAGAAAATTACTGATATTAACCTTGTTTTTTTTTCTTGCATATTTTCGACATATATTTAAATTTTAAACTTAATTGACGTTTATAGAGGTAAATTCATTAGCTTTGTGGACCTTTCACAATGACTCTTAATAACATAAAAACAGCTATTGTTTATAAATTTAAATATAATAAGTCTCAGTTTTTTAAAGCAAATTTTTAGTTTAAATTTCTACACTGAAAATCCTCGTACTTTTAGTGCAGACATGCTTCATATCAGGTTGGATTTTTAAATTGTTTTTTAAATTTTCTTTTTTCTAAATTGTCTTTATCTTTATTTTAATTCCTACAAATAGAAATAAAATGGTGGTTACAAATTACAACAAATGTTCTAAGTAGATATTTTCAAAATTTCCCAAGATATTTGTGTTTTTAAACAACTTTTAATATTAAAATAACTCTTTAGATTGTAAACATTGCAGATATGCACCACATCAATGCATTTAAATATTAATATCAGATATTAACTACTCAATACCCATTTGTCTAGTTTTTGGAGGTAGTTGGTAGGCAGGTAAAATCTGTTTTGGATTTTATTTTATTTTTACTCTACATATTTAAAATACTCTGAACAAAAAAGACTAGATCAGATCTGTGTAATCTATTTAAGTAAAGGGAAGTATTTCTGCCAATGTATATGTTATTACACTACCATTAATTACAGCAGTATTTAATATTAAATGTTTAGACGTTGGTTTGAAAATGGCGCCCCCTATCCTGCAGTTCCGGCTTCCCCTGCTGCGCGCGGAGCGTCGTCTGCAGCTCGCGCGTCACGACTCCTGTTAATGAGATGATTATGATGCGATTTCACCAAACAGACCTTCGTTAAGCCTCAGTACCGAACAGATACATGAAAAACCTGCGTGTCTTTGTTTCTGTGTCTTCAGCGAAGGTCAAACGTCTTAATTGGGGGATATTTTTTATCAAATAAACAGACTCATTATGCGGAAGCCCAGCGGCGCTTCTGTATCTCTGAATTATCCATGAGCATCACGTCGATCAGAGATAAAGTAAAGACACAAAACTCACTTACCTGAGCGAGAAATGCAGCATGCAGAAACGGCAGCAGCGCCGCATCTCCTCTGTCGATGCAGCAGCAGCAGCAGCAGCAGATTTCAGGCCCGGCTTTATTCTGCACATTTGAACACACAGCTGCTCATTGTCCGTCCGCACGAAACAAGCTGACGTCAGTCAGAGCGCTCTGCCCTCCTCTTCACGGAGGAGACACAAACATCCCGCATCCTGCAGCCACTCTGCACAGGTCAGGACTGTTTGTCTGGCGCAAACATGGCAACACTGCGCGGATTTATGGAGATAGTTGTGCGCTATTAGCGGAGACAATAGAAGGTCTCCAGACTCAATAACTATTTGGAATAAATTATAAAATACACTGCATTAAACTTTATGCTGACATGCAAATGAATTTAGATTCGTATTAACAGTTGATTAATACGTTTTAGCTTCAAATTAAAGAATAAATTATATTATATTTAACATGTTTTTCCCGGTTTCTGCTCTGCAGTGAGAGCCTCAGGTCTGAACATTTACTCTTAACAAGATTCACCCCATTGTTGCAAACCCAGTGACTTTCTTGTTATATTTAACATTTCAGACAAAAAAGAGTCACAACTAAAGTTGTTGCTTTTATAACAATTTCACAACTTAATATCAATACAGGGATGACCTGTTTATTAGTTTGTGGATTAACCAATTAATTATTTGACAGCAGAAGGTGTTTCTGTTTTCTCTTTTGTCATAGAAAAGTTTTTTCCATGCATAAAAACATGTAATGAAAACCCAAACGTTGCTGTTTGCCACCAGATTTTCTCCAGAATCTGTTCTTGGTGACGTCTCACTAAAGGTTGCTGTGAAACATTATCCTCCATAATTATCTCCATGCATTTTCCAGCAGAAAGCTTCTGTCTGATCTACAGATAATGTTGTAATGTCCCACAGTGGCAAAGGAATCAATCCAGTCATTTGAAATCCAATAAATGCTTGTATAAGCAAAGTGAAAGGAGCAATCAGTAAATGGCGATTGATTTATTTTTTCTCTAGAAAAGTAGAATAGCACTGTGATGTATGGAAGCAAAATTAATCAAGCTTTTAAACTCGATTTTTCATGTATCACTTTTTTCCTAATGCAATGTTTTTTTGTTTTTTTTTACAAATATGATTTATAAAATTTTTAAATCCAGAAAAAATAACAGAGGGCAATAAAAAAAAAAACACTTTCATAAATTCAGAGTGTGACAAACAAACCTGGACATTGACCAAAGGTTTTATTGCCAGGACTGGACTTCAAGAAATGCTCAGAGAGGCAGTAGCCCAGGGCTCAGAGTTTTGGGGGCAGCCCAACACCCCTCAAAATTGGAGTGCATTGTTGGTGTTTACCAACCATTTTCAAACTTTACTTCATATTATAATGCTATTCCTTTATCAAAAACAGACCTTGATTTTTGCCTTAATTCCTTCATTCAGCTTTGAGAAATCTTTAAATCTTCATGGTAACCATTCAGCTGTTCAAAACGCCTGGTTGGATTCAGCTCAGTCTTCCTGGCACAATTCCTCTTCTGAGCTGCAGTTTCTAAACTTTTGAGCTTCTGCCTCACATTCTTTATGACTCCCCCACTCTGCTCCTTCAGACTAGCCAGCAGCAATTAGCAAACACTGGGTTGAACTGAGGATCTGCTGAGGTCATCATAGGAGCTACTTCTAAGTGAAACACTGGTAAAAATGTTGTTGGGAGGTTGATAGAGGAGTGCTGTTGTGATGACTTCCTAAAAGTATAGTTTCAGAAAGAACCAGAGTTTTTAAAGCAACGGAGACCCAATTTCAATGCATATGATTACAAAGTCTAATTTCCTTTACGTGATATTTGAGATATAGCATTTTTTTAAAACAATTGAAGGTAAACTAGTTACTCGATTGTGCCATTTCATATCACAATGTGCCTGGAAAACATAATGCTTCCCCTTTAAAACATTGTACTTTTATCAATTTAAACAGAATAAAATATGTAATATTTGAAAATTATCACAGTTTTGGGACCAACGTAGAGTCATCTGCCAGACATTTTAGACCAACAATCCTTTAGTTCGTGCCTGTAAATGTGCAGCACTACTTAATAATGTTCTGTAATTTGAATAAATTATAGGGCATCAAACCGGCTCCAGCCCAGGTCCCTTATTCTCCTAAATGTGGCCCTGGCCACCACACATAATGTGATGGCGAGGGAAGTAAACTAAACTAGGAAAAAACCATATTGCGAACCTGAATCTGTGAATGTCGCAAGAAGGTAACAAAGATTGTAAAACTCAGTAGAAAATTAGTAGCAGCACATTATCCTTTAACAAATCTCACTAGATTTCCTTTTTTTATGCCTCAATCAGACCTGCAGTTCTGTTTCTGACCAAAGGATGGCAGTGTAGCACAAAGGACGTGGAAAAACACCTTTAACTGTCTTCTCTCTGGTGTTTGGGGCCCCAAGCTTTCATCTGTTGGCTTCAATTTATTTCATCACAGCATACTGCAGCTGATCTAATGGCATGTACATTTTGTTGTCACCTAAAGGGGAATTTCTTGTCAAGCTCCCAAATTGATGTACCTGTTTGTAGCCTTGGACAGTATTTGTGCTGCAGAGTCTTGAGGAGTCTGTGAGCAGCATACAGCTCTCTGAGCAGTTACCGTGAGGTACATTTAAACAGCAGGTTATGGATTTATAGTTGGAAAGTGAGCTCTGAGTAAAGCTTTGCAGACTTAATTTGATTATCACTGAGGTAATGTTGAACCCTTTGATCCTTCAGCCGCCGAAGGTCACGTCATGTACAATGCAGCTTGTTTTCATCCGCTGCGCTCTCAGAAAACACGTCGTTGTTGGAGTGTTTTGCATCTTTAACTTCAAAATATCTCCTGATTTGCTGCAGGAAGTTTTTCGACACAGCTCCCAACCGTGACTTGCGATATCATCTAAAGGTCTTTGATACAAACAGGAAGATACAGTGGCTATAATGACTAGCGAACATAATCTCTCTAAATGCCTGTGTCCTTGAACCTATCTGATCTTCCTTGTCCACTTCCAATCTTAAGTTCAGGTCCTACATTGTATTAAATCAATTTGAGTTCACTTGAATAAGGCAGGAACCAATCAGGGTATTAAATTAAGTGATGCTTTTCAAGGGGATCTAATTCAATCAAGATAGAGTCATGGAAATTCCTTTCAGATATTGATCAGGGACATACGTCACTATTGATTTTCTCTGACATCAACAGCAGAGATTCTGCTGTTTCACTCATGAGATTTTTTTATACATAATGAGGCTTGTTTTTATTATTCCACCTCATAAGCCTTAGGCCAATCATAAAAAATCCACATTTTGCATGTTTTTGTATCTCCATTTTGGTCTCTACTGCTCCTAAAAGCAGACCAAACACTTTAAAAAACACCTGGCCATTTTTTAGCAATAAGTTAATGTTTTTGGCGTCTAGAAAATGAGCCATTTCAAAAACCTCCAGGATTAAACGTCATAAATCAACAGGCCCCTTGCCTAATAACCCCAGTGAAACCCAAGCTATTACCTAGCAATCCCAGCTGAGTTTCAGCCCGTTTGGACAGCTGGTTTTACCGCCACATAAACTGTACAATGGCTGCTGGAAAGCAGAATTGGGTAGTAGCTAGTTAAATTTACTTGACAAACAGAAACATTTGCAGATTTTCACAAATTCTTAAGAAAAATTTGTCTTTTGCGTGATTGTGTTGTTTTTAAAATATTTTTTTCTTACCAATTACTTTAATTTTGGTCTTTAAAATACCAACATTTCCACATAACTTGATATTTAAGTCAGTCTGTTAACTTTTGAGTATTAAATGATTGATGTTTTGATATACTGCTTTGAATGTGAGTAGACTTTTTACATTTTTACCACATGGTTTTTTTACTCTTGAGTTATTTCTTGGAAGGCTGCTTTATAGTTTTGCTTGAGTAAAAATATGTTGAAGTAGTGCTACTTTTAGGTGAGTACAACTATAGGTACTCTACCCAACTCTGTGGAAAAGACAACTGTTTTGTTGTTCACTTACAAATCAAAAAACACTTGCTGTATTCTTGTTGGCTGCGCAGGAGGCTCTACTTCTGCTTTTCAAAGCTATACAGTTGTATAATTGTGCATCTGTTCCAGTGAGGATTTAAAGTGACAAGACACCCTAAGACAGATCGAGGAGCTCAAAGTGGGCAGAGAGTCTCGTGATATAAGTCTGATTTTGTACAAATAATGTAATAATTGTGTTTTGTATTGCGAATAAAAGCACCTCTACCATCAGGTCACCTGAAACAACGGCCATTTTTCTGGGACCCATTTATATGAGCGGCACCCCGCTCTTCCTGGGGTGCCTGGCATGACCCCAAAAATTGCTCAATTGACTTTTTCCATCCGCAGTTACGTGTAGTGATGAGGAACCGTGACATTTACATTTGCACCACTCTGAAGCGATCTGCAGCTCCGCAGCAGTTTTCAACGCAGACTTTAGGCTCAAAACAGGTCACAGGATCAAAAGTGTCTCTCGCCCCGAGGAGCCACCGAGTCGATCCTTTCCATTTCTGCATCAAATGGGTTTTTTTCCCCCCTCTCTTGCTCTTTTTTTTCTATCTCTTTCTAACTCGGTGGAACACATTTAGATCCTGAGTAGAACTCCTCGGTGCCCACTCATCACTCTGCGTGCTGTTTGAAGATTACTACGCTCAGAGACATCCGCACTGGGCATCCAGGCAGCTTAGAGGCCAAAATCCATAATCCCTTACCCTTCATGGGAATTCTCCATGCACTTCAACATGCTGAAATACAGCCCCGCCGCAGCAGGCACTCATGGCCGAGGAGCTTCTGGACCCCGAGGCTGAGCGAGATGGATGACATGTCTCAATGAATGTGGAGGAAGTTTAAAAAAAACAAGTCAGATACTGATAATAGTCTCTTCCCAGAAACTAAATTGGAAAGCGGGGAGTTCTTGGTTGGAAGGTGTTTTATTTCTAATGTTTGTATGCACACTACATCTCTTAGTCCACATGCTTTATGTGTACCATAACAGCCTAGAAGACATTTTGCTCTGAAAATATAGGTTCACTGGTGCCTCCCAGCAGCAGCGCAGTCTCCCCACCAGTCGTCTCAATAAAAAATTTCCTCTGAGGCTGTGGCGCCTTATTAAAAAGCGTAAATAAATGTAGTTCCTTGATTTAGTAATCTGCATGAACAAGTAATATGTAAAGTTCAGTCGTTGTAGCTGAAG
Organism: Poeciliopsis prolifica; assembly: GCF_027474105.1. Lineage (NCBI taxonomy): Eukaryota > Metazoa > Chordata > Actinopteri > Cyprinodontiformes > Poeciliidae > Poeciliopsis > Poeciliopsis prolifica. Next base: position 3,496,176 of record NW_026562400.1, on the reverse strand, counting down.
GACCGCTGGGGTTTTAATTTTTTCCCCCTTTAGGCTGCTCTCTAATACTTTGTTAGTCTGCTTGCTAAAACCCATTTATTAGCTTGGGGAGTAAGTCCTGCAGTGAGCAAGAATAATAAAAGTAATTTCATATGCACATCTGGTGTGTTCCTATTATAAAAGTGCTTGTGTCGTGGAAACCATTCCGCTTTTTCTATTGGCATGTCAGGAGAAATGGAGAAAAAAATCAGCTGGCCTGACATCAGGGCAACAAGTTAACAAATGTTGATCTTTCTTCTGTTACAACTGGATGCTTAAAAGATCAGCATTTTGGTCACAAAATATGCAGATTTATAGCTCATCATATCTGCTTTAAGATAAGTACATCCTGGTTTATGGTATGAAAAATGGCAGCAGGAGGCATTACTATTAGTATCTGAAGTCAAAAAATATATATTTAATTTTAAATAGGCTTTAGATTATTTGCTGTTGCTTCCTTTTTAACACCTTTTCTTTATCTTAGATCTTTTTTCTTTTACACATGTTGATAACCACAACAGCAACTAATTATTTTGATAGTTGACTCATCTATCGGTTAGTCAATCTGTTAATACTTCTTTGAATTATTATGTTTTCCTTTGTTACATTTTCTATGCTAATTAAATGTTTTGAACATTTTATGTACACTGCTCAAAAAAATAAAGGGAACATGTAAACAACACAGTATAACTTCAATTAAATCAAAGTTCGGTGAAATTAAACTGTCGAGGAAGCAGCACTGATTGATAATCAATTTCACATGCTGTTGTGCAAATGGAATAAACAACAGAGGGAAATTATTGACGATTAGAAAGACACTCGATAACAGAGTGGTTCTCAGGACTACAGACGTCTCAAATCTCTAAAACATCAGCCAGACATCATCTGTTACTACTTTTATACTAATTTTCTTAGTTTTGTTATCAAGTTGATAGTTCCTAATGCTACTTGTTGCGAGGGGGCCGTAATTAGTGTGACACACCTCTTTCTCCATTTGCGCAGCTGCGACTCACTCTGAGTTGGAGCCAGTAGTTATGCAATGAAATTTAGTTGTTGGAGTTTCTATTAATTCAACATTTTTCAGAGTTATTTTATAATGATGGCTGTGGATGGGAAAAGTCTCCTGTAGCAGTCTGTACGGCAGTGAATTTGAAGAAGCCTCTGACTAAAGGCGCTCTGTTTTTCTAACATAGCCTGTAAATGATAAAAACTTGAACTCTTACCAAGTTTTTTTTTTCGAACATATTTGTGAACTTGAAATAAGTCAAAACTGATCTTTTTTCTGCAATATATAAGAGCTAGTTTTTAGTCAATAATTAATTAATAGTGATGGAAAAAGTTCCAATCACAGATTATTTCATTTACAACATTGGGAATAATCTACTAGTGGAACTATTGCTATTTCATCAATATGAAGGAATTATTGACTTAATCAAGCTCCAATACATTGCAGAAAAGTTACGTTACTTTTGTCTGTTTCCAAGTCTACTTATGTTTGCATTAGAAACTAAACAAAAACTCTTTGTTTTTGCCTTTCATTACCTATGCATTGCGTAAGCTGCATTGCTCCTCAGAACCGCTTTAATTCTTAATGGAATAGATTCAACAAGTGTTGAAAACATTCTTCAGACATGATGACAGTTGCTGCCGGTTTTTCAGCTACAGCTCCATCATATAAATCTGCTTTCCCACCACATCCTGAAGGTGCTTCGCTGGTTTAAAAAGCAGTTAAAAATCACTTTAACTTTCTTAAAAGGCGGATTAACCTGCTGCAACTATTAACTATGTTAATAGTTTCAGTATTAACATAGTTAACTAACGCAATGGGTCCAATTCAACATCCCTCTCTGAATCCATTGAACTGCTGCCACTCTGTAGCTTAACTCATTGTTTCTGTTCATTTGCAGTTAAATGTGTATTTAGTAAAGTGGCCGATGAGTTTCCATTCCCTGTGGTAAATTAGGTTGTTTTGCCAAATGTTAATTATGAAAATACTCATTTATCTTCTCAGGTCAGCTCCAATTCCAAATGAGAAAAACTGAAAACAAACCAATAATGTTCTTTTAAACACTTTATCATTTCTAATTTTTGCATTGTTTAAATAAATAAATAAATAAAAAACAAATTAATGCTTGGCTTAACTTTCTCAAGTCAAGCTGTGGTATGTTGAGTTTGTTTGCAACACTTTGAATGCCTCAGTGTTCAGTGTGAGTGAAGATGTGAAGGATGGACCAGGATGAAGGATGGACCAGGATGGCACAGAAACAAGTGATGGCAAAGATATAAATAGTCTTGAACTTGATGCACTCAGCCTGATTGGGTGGGTTTCTGCCCAATTGGGTTTCCTTTGAACACCTTTGACAGAAAAATCCCCACCTGGTTGTTAAAATTTGGGCTGATTGCTTTTAAAAAGTATTCATTGGAAAATGTGTCACTGTGTGGCAGAAAAGCAAAAAACTTGTACATATTTAAAAAATGTCCTTACTCTCATTGTGGTTAATTTATTTTGAAATGTTTAGACCTTGCGACCACTGGAGATGGGTGCAAGCCCCCAGCAACCTGTTATAAACTTGAATTTAAGAGTAAATATGAACCACTGACAGTATGGGAAAGGACTCACTTATATTCTAATACTGTTGGTAATTTAAAAGTATTTCTTCCTCCAAAGAATATTTCAAATCCTGGAGGTTTTGAAATATCCTCCAGGATTACGACCAGATTTGCTTTTCTATTCTTAATAAAACGCAATACTTGTGCCATGAAAATGGCGGACATCTGGGAATAAATGGATTATTGTATTCACTACATACTATGTTGGTGTGTTTTTTAGCCCACCTTGACTTTAAAGGTGACCTACTAAGTTTCCTTAAACAGGTTCTGATATGCCTACGGTCTATATGAAACAATTTTTGCTGAAAGTTATTCTTGGATGATGTTTTTTGGCTGGTAACTGCTGATTTGTGACGTTACATTCTGGAGGGTTTTTTTAAATGCTGCCTGTTGAATGTGATTTAATTGGGAAGTTTTCGAAAAAGTCTAAAAAACAGTTAAATCTTTTGGCATAAATTGGGCTATTTTTGTAACACCCAAATGAAAATACAAAAAGTGAATTATATACAGTATCTTTGTTAAAAGAATGCTAACATGATTAATAACTCGGGAAGTGTGACTCAAACACTTTTTATTGTGAAAATGTGTGTGTGCATTTCTTCTGCAGTAGTTGTTTCTCTAAGTTGCTCTGACTGGGACGCGACGTTAGAGCGCGTGGCCTTGGTACTGGACCGCCGTCGTGTCCGAATGTGACCGAGCACCGAGGGCAGAACGTGTCACCCCGCCGGCGTCAGCTGAGCTCGTTCAAGGTTACTCTTTGATTTAATGGTGATGCATTTTTTAAAACCGCATCATTCCTCCCTCTTGCCACTGCGCCTAGTCAATCTCTGTCACCAGCACTGGTTGTGCATCTCACCTTTAGCAGTGGAAGCACCAGGAGAGGTTGTTTAAGATATAAATCAACGGCAAACGAAGCGTCAGCGCCGACACCAGCCGGCCCTGATTGTTTTACCTGGCGACCTGTTTGAAAGGCAGGACGGTGAAGGAAAACTGTTCTATATATTTAGGCTATGACAAGGAAAGGTGCCCTACTCATCATGTAGACAGCTCCTCGTATGGGCTCTTAAAATGAATCCAGGCTGCAAAGCCTTGAAGTTTTGATGCACAACCAGATGCTGTGGCGATTAAGCGTCGTACCTTGGAGATTTTTTTTTTTTCCCACTTCCAATCAGGGCATGTAAATGATGGAGAAAATGTTCTGTTTGTTCTTTTATCACTTCTTTGGTTAGTATAAATAGCATCACCTAGCTCTGTACTTTAGTGTTATTCCTGACAAGATGATAATCAGCAATCATCATCCTGTCCTGCTTTTGTTTCAGCAAACCTGCTCTGACAGCGTGCAGTCGTAAAAATAGATTTTCAACCAGTTGCACTTTTCATCAAAGGTGTAGCTGCTTGTGAAGCGGCCTAATTGTTGGGGCTTATCGCCCGCCACACGTATACGTTCAGGTGATCAGAGGCGCGTTTAAGGCTTTTTCTTCTCATATCTGAACTGTGATCCGAGTCATTCAGGCGGGAGAACATCAGCCTTTTGTGTGGCGTGGCAGCCTGTTGTGGATGAAGCGATAAATAAGAGGATAGAAACGGCCCACATTCATGAGCCACGTAATCCTCTTACATCTTGTCATTTTGAAAAGCAAACACATCTTTGCCATCAATGCCCTGGTGTCTGGTTTCATGACCCTATCCCACCAAAAATATGACAACAAAACTTTAACTTGCTATCGTTACGTGGGACAATATAGGAATCTCTGAATAATTGTGACCTAATCTTTTTATGGCAGTTTTTGTCTTTTCATATTTCTGTGTACTCATGTTCATAAAATCAACCTCTTGAAGATTTTTAAATATGTTCTCTAACTGAGCGCAACATCAATAAGTAAAGTGATGTTCTTATCCTCTTTTGTTCTAAGAATCTAATTATGATTTAAATCAATGTTTAATCCAAGTGTTCTTATTTGAAGTAAGCAAAGAAACTCACTAGATTTAGAGTTATTCTTTTTTCTTTTATAGAATTTTAATAAGCTACTTGACTTGGGCGAAGACAGTCAATAAGACGTTGAGAGAAATCTGATGTTTTTTAACTTGAGGTAGTTACTCCAAGTTAGAATTTCTACAGCTTATCAACATGGTCTATGTTTATCCATAACCCAAACTATTTCTTGTCTCAGATTTGTTAAAAAAACAAAACAAAATAAACAAAATAAAACAGTTACTGATCCCCAAAACTTAAACTCAACATTCTGGGATTTAATGTGATAAAAGTTAAGCTTTTGTAATACCTGATTGGTTGATTGTGCAAAGTGATACTTTCAGTTTGCGCATGACGTCACACTCTTCAGAACTCCGCCCACTCCGCCATTACGGACGTCAAAACAACCAACGCACTCCTGTGCGTTGGTTGTTTTGACGTAGCTAGCCTAAAAAAAGACAACTGTAATCTAGATTTCAGTTTAAAAATGATCTCAGGGTGCTGCGCGGTCGGCTGCACAGACAGACAACGACAGAAACCAAACTTATAATGTTATTGCGCAGCTTTTAATGAGGAAAGATGGCGGCGATGGACAGCAGCTGTCAATCATAACGATTAACGGCAGTGAATCGCAAAGCCGTGGATTTGCTGTGAACAGTTTTTACGAGGTAAGAAAACTAATGTTCATAAACTTTATAAGTAGAATTAGAAATTTATCAAATATGGCATTATGGAGAAGGTTCTGTTCAACCGTTATTAACCATGGAGACAACGCCTCAACGTCATGTAGCCTAGCATGTATGGAAATAACTGGTTAGCATCTCGCCCTTTCTACGTTTTTAATGCTGCTCCGGTGTAAAAGGAAACGCTGTTTATAACAAAGTGACATAAATAATGTCAATATAGTGAATTCGGGTAACGTCTAATTTGATCAACACGTCAGGAGGCAGGAGGTTTGGGTCGCTTGCTAAGCTAGCTGTTTCCAAATGTTGTAATAAATATGAGCCCCAACCAGGTGTGTTACCTTCACAGATCAATTAGCTCGACTCCAACAACGGAAGCCAAGAATAAACTGAGCAAAACAACTTTGGAATACAATTTCAGTCGCTCTGTTCAAATCTAGCCGCAAAGGGTCAGTAATGACGTCATGTTGAAGCATTTATTGTAGAGTTTTAAAGAGTGTAGCTGATATTTAGATTCAGCTATGAAACACTGAGAAAAGTTTCCATTTGCATTCAGAGACAAGAAAAAACACTTCACAGCTGTAGTTAATGACTGCACCAGTTTAATCTGACTTTGGAGTCAGACTAAGTCGTTCATCAGACCTCCTTAGTAGCATTGTAATGACTTTTTAAATTGTTTTGTTTAACTTGATGAGGAGAAGGCAATGTTGGGAGAAAAGAGGACATTATTTTCTTCTTGGTGTTCCCTTTATGCTCATTTGTTTCACGAGAGCATAAAAAAAATCAAACATTTTAAATATATGATTAAGTAGTTAAATCACTGAAGGGGACTTAAAATGTTAGTGATGTTTCAAAAGTAGATTTTCAAGAATAACACTTGTGTTTTTGACTGTACAGTTACCTAAGAATAGAATGTTATTGCAATATTTTGTGTTACTATTGCGATAATGATAATAAATATTTTGTAAGACTTTATGCTTTTGCAGTGCATGCAACATTTCTGATAGATCCTTTCTTCCATTATGATGGCATTTTGCAAAAATAAATAATTTTGGAAAGTGGAACTGACCTAAAATACAAAACATTCGATCTGATTTAGACATTTAGGAAGAAAAATTGTCTTTTTATTTGTGTTATGTAATGAACTATGTAATGTGATCACTGCCACAATCTCGTCCCAGTAAACTCACATCCCTTTTGAAAAGATGCTACACCACAGAGTTTTATTTATGGGGAAAAGTGGCTCTGTGAACGGTAAAGGTCACTGACCCCCGATCTGAAAAATGGACACAAGAATATTATTTTATGGTAATGTTTCCACAAAATAACAACCATCAGGTTTTACTCTAGAATTGTTAATATTGTGCTTCTTAAAGTCACTCTACAGGTTCCGGATGAAGTAAGTTTTGATTTGATTTTCCAGGGCTTTGACCACATTTGGCAGGCTTAACAGGATGTTGCATTTCAAACTGTTGCATTTGTCACATTTTGTTGCATTGTTGCAATTCTGTAACATCAGCAAACTGAGAATTTAAGCCTCTCTGGCATTCACCTTCATTTCCAGAGAGTCGAGAGCTTTCCTGACTTCCCTCGTGCTCGAGTGTGAAAATCCTCAGAGAACGTGAAGAAAGGGCTTCAGCAGCTTGCTAAAAATGTGAAAATTACTTCACATATTGTGGTGAAAGGAAGAGGCTTGGAGACATTTGGTGTTGGAAGTAGAGAACTGTCTGAAAGACGCTCGAAAGCAGCGTAATTTCTGTCTGATTCATGATGGGTTGAGTGGCATTAAATCATAGATGTGCTAACAGCAAAATGGGAGAATTAGATGGAGGCTGCTGTCTGCTATTATCCTGCGCTGTGAAAATTGACAGCGCTAACATCCGCAAGAGAAATTAGCTCTGGAAACACAGGTGCCCTACATTTCAGGTTCTGCTGTCCAAAATATTTTGAATTTCTGCACCTTACCTAAGAAAACCCAGCACAACAAATGGAAAATAAGTGGCGGGAAAGAACTAAATAGAGCGTGAACTTAATTTCGTGTTGCCACAATTCATTCGATTCAAATGGGCTTAATAGTATTGTTCATTTTCCTGCATATTTAGGGTGAAGTGTTCGCACCTGGTTATGTCTGGGGGGCATTAAGTCTGACTAATGAAATGACTCTATCCTCTGCGGCGTTTTAATCTATTCACTGGGAAAGTAATTGACAAGCTCGCAGTGTGTGCATTAGGATAGCTCCAGCTCCAAAGGACAGCTGTCACTAAAGCAATTAAAATGACAAAGGTTAATTAATTCTCTCCAGTTTTTTACCTGATATGAGACAGTCACAATGAGTGAGTTTTCATTTTCAGACGAGTAATAGTGTTTTGAGGAGAGTAATTTATTTGCGATTTAAAAGCAGCAGCAGTCGTTGTCTGATGGAGCCCTTAATATGTCAATACCTCACGCAAAACCGAGCCCCCAGGACAGCTTTCAACACCAGATTTGAAATGAAGTCTGCGGCAGGACATGATCTGAAATGACAATTTGTTGTTTTCTTTTCCAAAAGCGAGTTACTTTTTTTTTTCTCTCTCTGTGGCAGCAAGCAAGACGGAAAATGTGATTTGTTTTTAAATGAGGCGTGGATTTTCACACTTAAACATTTCATCTGAACAAACATCCGTAAGTGGAAAAATTAAGCCCTTTTTTTAGCGTTGGAGTTTGGAGGTTGCGCAGAAGCAAAGCAAGACGCAAATAATTACCGCACCAAGCACCTCTGACACCACGAGAGCAGAACCCAAGAACTTTCTAATCCACCTAAATGTCAAAGCAATGTTCGCAGCCCTCCCTCCATGTGAATCTCCGAAGGCTGCCAAAAGGCCAGTGGTTAGTCATCTGTTTACTCCTGCAGCTGCTGGGTGTCATTGGGACTCTGAAGGAGAAATCCCATGATTCTCTCTGCCATTTCTGACAGCTCCCACCCAGACCACATTAATCAGGGATTGTGGGCAAGCTAGGGGTTAGACGGCAGGCATGGATGGCTCCGGCCCAGGACAACTGAACCGAGGGATCTGGGCCCAAAGATAACCGAGACGTCCAAACACTGCCGTGATTAATTTATACTGAAAATAAACTGCTTTGTTCCCCCTGACAATGGCTGAAATCAAGCTCTGAAATTAAACTCAATTTCTACAAAATTACACTGCAAAATCTTACCAAGAATTTCTAGTATCTTAGCACACTTAGTAAAACAAACTTTGCTTACAAGTAACTTTTCAACAAGAAGTAGGAACTTGTTAAAGTAAATAACTCCTTAATATAGGTGGAAATGTACTAGTTGAAATGGTGCAACTCTTGAGTGTAATTGTTGCGTACTAACAATAATTAGTACCCAACGGCATTATAGTTCACTTCCTGCTTTGGTCCGCTTTGCATCAATATGTGGGTATATATACCAACATTTTGATATACATCACATATATAGATATAGACTCTCCTAAACAAACGAGAGTTCGATTAAAGTGGACCAAACAGCTGGTGTGAATCATTAAACGGCATTACAGGGGTTTAGGTCTTCATGTGGCTTTTACCGATGAGACATTTGACACTTTGGAACAAAATACATATTTGGTTTGTAGTTTAAATAAATTAGCAGGGGGAAAAAGGCTACAAAACATCATATATTTGATCCATTGTTTAGTTTTAATCACTGATCAGAGCCTCCTTTAGTTCTATGATCTTTAATTTGTCACTAATATGGTTATTTTTGTCAGGGTCTTTAAAGGGTACACAGAAAAATATGCAATTACAGATGTCTTTCAGCAGCTCTCACACCCAACACTTTCCTGCCAGACTGTTTACACTTGCGAGATTATGTGCATAATGAGGCTGCATTGTCTCTGCAAAGTGCCGCTTTAATTCTTTGAAGCTTAACAAACTGTCCCTGGCACATTTTTCTATGGGCGGCAAACTATCAAAGTCACTTTATTGAGATGAAAGAACTGGCCCAAACAGCAATCTAAAACATTAGTCATTCCTTCTTGTCGCTGACAGAAACACACTCTCAATTTACGAGTCAGGTGTTTCCAGTGATTTCTGCCAGCCTCATTCCTTCACATCATAAATTCCTCTTTGCGCGCTCTCATCCCACAGGCAGACGAGTTCTTTAGGCCGCCTTGTCAGAAAATTCAGCCCTCCTTCGCATATTGGAAGCAGTCCAGGCTGCTATTAACAGAGCTGTGCATAGGACTGCATACACAGTGAAAAAGCTCTGAATTTAAATAGACAGCAGTGATTGTGCCCCTAGGTGCACATTTGTACTTTTTTTCCTTTTTTTCATACAGGTTTCCTATTGGCATTTTAATTCATTCTCTACTCTGTGCTGTTGACTCTGCAGAGCTTCCTTCTTTTACTGTGTTCATTTTCTCCAAATGCCTTGCATGGAGCCACTGGCTCCCAATTCATGTAATGAAGCTTTAATGGCTGATCGCAACATCCAGTGTCATTAGCAGAAGTGTTAGTCTGATGCATAATCTGCCTTTTCTGATAACCAGAGGTGCAAACATTTGATATGTGATTAGCGCCTGCTGATTTAATTCACATTCTCTCCTTTGGAGATTTTATGGTTTTTACAAAATGAACCTACAGATTTCATCTTTCATTTTTTGTTTTATATTTTTCAACAAACTATTTGTTTTGGCTTTCTGGAACAGATGGCTACCCTGCAAAAACCCAAAATCTTAAGCCACGTAATTTTGGTTGAATTTTCTTGTGCAAATATCTTAGTACATTTGAAAAAGGAAAATCAACCGACAGGTAATTTTTCAGTAAGATATAAGAGCTTGTTTTAAGAAAATAATTCCTTAATATTGATAAACGTACCAGTTCTATTGGCAGATTATTTGATTTACAATAAGATATTTTTCCCTTGTTTAAGTGAAATAAGCTATTTTTTTCATCAATACTAAGGAGTAATTAACTCAAAAAGCTGCTATGTTTAAATATGAATCAGTGCCCATTGTATGTTTCATTGTAATAAAAAATGTTAAGCATACATAGATATTAAAAAAGTTCCTGTGTTGATAAGTTACCTATAAGCTATTTTTGTCTTATTTCTAAGATATTTGCACTAAAAACAGTTAAAATACTTGGTAAGACTTTGTGTTTTTGCAGTGTATCAGATGAATACTTGATTCATCTGGTGTAATAAAAGCTGCATTTTATTACACCATTTTTGTTTTATGCAACATTTAAAAGAAAAGAAAACATTTAAAGAGAAACTGATTTAGAGCACAGTTATTTTTTGCACAGAAAATAACCTTCTGCATCTCTGTCATCTTTCATGTCTTCTGCAACTTTTATTTATTTATTGCAACATTTTTGATCTGTTTGGCGCTCCCAGATGGTGTCATTCAGTGTCACCTCAAACACACAACACAGAATTAAACCAGAAGAACTGTTTTCTACCTTGTTTCCTGTCGCAGCTGAGACTTGACGAAGATTTCTTCTGACAGGTGCAATAAAATGACAATATAAACGGGCCTTATTTAGCCATTCACCACATTCGGTTCATGCATGAACATGGATGAGAGTCCGATGACGACATCAGAGAGATACATTCGCTCTTAACGAACCACACTGCGGAAAACACCACCACTCGAAATAATGTTTGCGTTTTCCATTACGCCCTCCTAACGCGTGGTGACAGATTCTTCTTATTTGCGTTGACATTTATGCATTTGCAAAGATTACCAGAGACTGATTGAAGAAGACACGAAGCATGATTGAGACGGAAATACACCATCAACATAAACAAGTAAATTAGCTGGAGATGAAGAAATGTTGATAAAACCTTTTTTTTGTGTGTGCTGCAGTCCAGAATATTTACATAAATACAATCGGCGTATGTTCACAGTTTGCTTGCGCTTCCTTTCCATAAGCAGCTATGTATTTATTAACGGTATTGCAATCCTAACGAACGAGGAGTTCCCTAACAAACTCCTCCTCCTCTCACAAGGATAAGTCTGTTGTGGTTTAAAGAAAAAAAAAAGTTTGTCAACATCTGAAGTTGGACTCCTGGCCCAGCAGTCGGTGTGTCTTTCTCCCTTCCTGTTGGGTCATGTGATCACCCGGTGGGGAGGTAGGGGGTGTCGCTGTGGTAGTTGTAGTCCGGGCAGACCTTCTGCACCAGCTTGTAGTCGGTGCTGTAGAAGGTGATGAAGATGCAGATGACCTTGAAGGGTTTGGAGCACAGCCAAGACACGTGGCTCTGCGTCTGCTCCTGTGGGCAGCTCTGCGACGGGTCGTGGGCGCACAGCGAGTTCCTGGTGCCCTTCTCCACCTTCTCGTACTCCACCCTGCAGTTGAACAGCTTGGTGTCTTTGGTCTCCAGAGCCGTCTGCTGCTGCTGGTTGTGGTTATGTTGATGGAAGTGCTGCTGTTGCTGCGGATGGACCTGGAACTCCACCGCCTTCGTCGGGGGAACGAGTCCAACGGAAACGTTGCCCTGGCCGGTGGAATTGTGCCGGAAGTAGACGCTGAAGGTGCCGTTGCCGTGATCCACTATTTTGCCGGTGATCAGGAGGTTTAGCTTCACAGTTTTGATGTTTGAATGGAAATCGCCCCAGCCAAACATCTTCTTGAATTTCCCGGTCTTGACTATGGGCCGTCTTTTCGTGCGAGGCCGAGGGTCGCGCGGAGTTGAAGCATTGTAAAGCCAGTTCCACTGCTCCGGTTTGGAGTAGGCGTCCGCGTTGTCGTAATTCAGATCCACCGAGGTGAAGTTCTCCTTTCCATAGATGGTTTGAGACAGCAGGCGACTGATGGAGACCGCTTTGTTGCTTTCAGTCCAGTACGTCTTCACTTTGGATTTGGAGCTCTGTCCCAAGTCTGAACTTCCTGAGTGAGGGGAATCAGCATTGGTCACCTGGAAAAACAAACATGAAAAATTAAATACAGCATTCAGCTGGAGAGCGCCATGGGAATCTGTCCAATAGGAGATCAAAAGACGGATTATTGTTAAATACTTCACACAATTTTAAATTACTCAAGCCTGGTAATCGTCAGCATCTTTTTCATTGCCATTTTTAATTATAACTCTAATTAATGAATGTTGGAAGCAGAGAAGCACCAATTAGACTTTCACTGACTGACTACTGAATACAAGTTTCCTATAATATCTGAACTAAAACTTTGTTTAATTTTAAGACATGCAAATCAAGTTGTATGTATTAAACTACATAAACACTTTAATTGGTGGTTAACTGAGGTAGTAATGTGCTAATGAAACAGAAAACGATTATTTTATTGAATGCAAATCAAAGTGCATCAAAAATGTCATGTTTTGCATTTAAAAACAATGTGTTTCATTGTGTTTTACACAATGAAAAGAAAATAGAATTAGTTTTTAACTGATCAGAGCAGATCAAGGACAAAATGTTTCACCTGATAGACCAATTTGAGCATCACCATTTGTTAAATATTTCAATATCTAGAATGTTGTGTGAAGTAGAAGGAAATACAAACAAAACCAAAGGAAAGAACTAAAGAAAGATGTACAGTTTTATACAGTCATACATCTCTGAAAAACAGAAGTAGAGGCTCCTGCACAACCAACAAGAATGTAGCAAATGGTTTCTGGATGACAATTCAACAACAAAACACTTGTCTTTTCCAGCAGCCATTGTACAGCGCATACAAAAGTAAAACCACCTGAACAAATGTGTTGGAGCCAAGCTTGGGTTGCTTGATGACACAAGGAGCTCCATTGGGGTCGTTGGGTAACATCACAGTGCCCATTGAATGTGACTTATCTAGAGGTTTTTGAAACTCATGTTCAAAACAAAAACACATAAATTCACGGCCAAAAACATCTGGGTGGTTTTTAGAAGCAGCTGAGAATCAAATGAAAATACAAAAACATGTGAAAATGTGAATTTTGCATAACATGTACCCCGTTAAGTGTGAATATGAGGTGGTTTGGACTTGTGGGGCAAACCCTTTCTTTTGTTAATCTGAATTACTCTAATTCTGGCCAGAAATAAGACATTACAAAAACAGAATAGAACATGTCTTTCCTTTATTCAAGGCTAATTTTATGTTAAATGTAAACATTTTTAACAATAAATGAGAAAATGATTAAAACTTCTTCTGAGGAGGAGCTCACTAGCTGAAATCTGTTTAGTTGGTGGTGATAAAATTTTAATTCATGCAAATCAAATGTGTGTGTGTGTGTGTGTACCTAATGTTATACAAGAACTAACGGATTTTCCATTGTTTCAGTTTGTTTTATGGTTCTTATTTGATGAAAAACAGAAGAGCTATGATAAGCTGTAGTTTTTCATTAAGTGTTGGCAGAGCTGCAAATAAAATATCTCAGAGTGAAAATATTCTATAGGCAGGCTTAAAGTTCACTGTGTAATAAACTCAAAGCAAAATGAAAATAGTTCATATTGTTAAAACAGTGACTGATGCAAAAGTCATTTTTCAGTTTTGTTGCCATCATGGAATAATTCATAGATATATGCAGTCTAGTTTCTCATTACAGAAATGACTAATTTAAAGCACCATACTGTAAGGTTTGATGAAATTAATTTTATTCAAAAAGAAAATGTTTTCCTTCTGGTAACAGTAGAGTTTCTAATGTGTTAAATTATGTTCTGAAAAATCTGTTTGTGTTTTTATATGAAAGGAATTAAAAAAGGGACACAGCATATAAGAACATTTGATAATAAGTTTATTTTTGCAAATAAAACCAAAGCAAAATATTACTCCTTGTTTAATGTGCAACAAAGAAATGTTTGCAGTTGAGGATACGCGTTTACTTTTCTACTTTAAGTCAAAGGTTGTAAAAGTTTTTTGGTAGATTTATAAAGCTTGAGTTTTGGAAGAACTTGAAGCAGCAGGATTATAAATAATTAAAATAATCATATATAGATGTTTGACCAAAAAATAATTAAAGATATTTCAATTGGTTATAGTAGACTTTGACAAGCTGGCTTTAAATTTTAAAAATGTGTAATTTTATTTATTGTAATAATTTTCTAGAAATAATGAAAGTACAAAAACTGTAACTACATCCACAGTGTGTGAAAACGTCCTAATCAAGATTAAAGGGGTATTTCTGCTGTATGCTGAGATGAATGACGCGCGTCTCTGCTGCAGACGCGATCCTACAGCGGACTATTACCTGCCGAATGTGCCCTGAATGGATGATTGATGGCTCATTCTGGCTCTCGTCTAACAATCGCACAGAAGAGAGTGCAAAGATTTCCCTCGCACCCTGCAGAGACGCGTGACAGAGATGTCCGCGCGGCAGCCGCATGGCGTGACAGTAGATCCATCTGGTCGAAGCGTTTACGTTTTGTACTTTTCACGCAGCGATCGATGCACCAAGAATAAGGTCTTCTCTCTTTCCGAAAGTTCACTGAATGACATTGCAGCAGTGTAGGTCAGACTGCGTGCAGTAAACTGTTTGCAGGAGATGTGTTCATTTCATGCACTTGGCTTCGGAGTGCAGCGGTTTGAAAAGATGGCCTCCAGTTGTTTTGAAGAAGAGGCCTCGATGACGAATGTCCCGATGGGAGCGAACCATGATCTCTGCCACTGCTATCTTTCAACCTCAACATTTCTTAAGTGCAGCCTCACACGTGGAGTTAAGTCTAAATGTTTTCGCCTCTACAAGCACAAAGCGTCTAGAGCTTTATTATTATTACATGGGACATGTTATGCAAAGCTCACATTTCGAACGATTTTCTGTTTCCATTTGGGTTGCTATTGTTTTTAAAAGTAGCAATGAGTTAAGGTGTTTTTTTTTCCCATTCAACGGGGTACTGCATGTTTTTATACTTCCCTTTAAGTTTTTACTGTTTCTAAAATCAGCCCAAGCACTTAAAATAAACACAACAAAAAAAAAAAAAAAAAGAATATCTTTTGGCAAAAAGTTTTTTGGTGTCTGGAAAGTGCCATTTCAAAAATCTTCCAAATGTTGAGTCACAAATCAGAAGGTGCTGCTTGTTCACCTAGCAACCCCAGCGAAGTCCAGAACGTTACCTAGCAACCCCAGCGAAGTCCAGAACGTTACCTAGCAACCCCAGCGAAGTCCAGAACGTTACCTAGCAACCCCAGCGAAGCACAGAACGTTACCTAGCAACCCCAGCAGAAGTCCACCTTTTCCCTAGCAACCCCAGCAGAATTCCAGCACTTTTGGCCAGCTGATTTTACCATTTGTGCTTCTCAAAAATGTATGGTGTAATAATTGAGCATCCGTTCGCAGCTCTTTTTACATGAGTGTAAACGTAGAGTCGGAGGCGTGGCCTGCAGCAGCTTGTTGGATTTAAAGTTCTGAAAGGAGCTCTCAATCCGCAGAACTGATCAGACTCTTGTTATCTAATTATCTAAAGACAGATTTTATGCAAAAAATGTAACAAAAGTGTTTTGTATAGTAGGTAGACTCTTGTTGAGCGGTTCAGGGAAGCATAACAGGAAAGCTCCAGAGCTCTCAGAAAAAGATTTGTGTCAGTTAATGAAACATTAGTGTCTCGTCTTGGCACAATGAAGACGCTTCAAAGTGAATTAATTTGATAAGGCAAGAGGAATGTTTTGGAATATCTGTTCAGACTTCAATCTATTTTATGACAAACATAATTGAAACAACTGGGGATTTTAAAGAAAATCACAGCAGAAAACGTGACACAATGTGTTTGTGATCTGGCAGGAACTACCAAGGTCAAACGACTCCAAACCTGCTCTCACGCCTGTTTAATTTATTTTCAGTAATCGTAAAAGAATAAACTGTCTCCTAATGGACCTTTGTCTTGCAATCCAGGCTGTAAAGCTCATTTATTTCTCATGACTGTATCTATTCTGAGTTGTTGAAAGACTGTAGTCTCTAATCACCAAATGAAATATCGTTTTGGAAGCTCAGTAATTACTGATGCGTCTCTGTAACTGGGTTTCTGTTCTCAGCGGAGTCCTGAAACCAGATCCTGGGATATTGGGGAGCAGCTTAGAGCTGGTTTCAATGCCTGTCATACTAATCACTGAAAGTGGGACTCGTGTTTGTGTGGATGCAGCATTTTTAACGCCTACATGTGAGGAATATTTTCTGAACTACACAAATCCTGGAAGAAACTTCTCTAGTCTGTCTTTCGAAATACAGACCCAAAATATTCAGTTTCTGAGTTACTTGTTGATGTTTGTTGCGACTGAAATTCTTGGGAAGGATTTCATCTCCGTTTTCTTCTCCTAAGATGATCAAATTTTCCAGAGAACGTCTGAAGTGTGTGTGCCCAGTCATCCTCGCACCTAATTCCTCCTCTCTGTTGTTGCCAGCGCTATGTTTGGTCCCCAAACTGTGACATGCAATTAGCTTTCATCTAAAGCACCTGACAGTCTCTAGATTAGGAAGGCACACTGACGGAGACCCCCACTTCACGGATTAGAGCCCAACCTGTAATCCCGCCCGAGGAGATTAGGCAGATCAGAGGCAGTCCTGACTAAAGCAACGTTTACATCCGGAACACACCGACTGACTGCGCCGGCACACCGAGGGGCCAAAACTGGAGCAACACTCCAGCGATACACAAAGGGAGGCGTGGATGTGCCTGAAAGAAAGGCTGCTGAGCGGAGAAAGAGGAGGAACAACAAGCCTGGCAGCGTAAAGGTCAACAGTGGCACTTTGATAACTCTGGGCTTAACAGATATTGGTTTGTCAATACTGTGCTTTAATGAATATCACACGAGGATAAACAATATACCCTTGTTGTTAAAGGTGGAATTAACTCTGCACTTAATTATCTTCATTATTAACTTCAGATTAAACTTTTTTTTTTTTTAAAGAATCTTGACCATTGTGGCCTTTAATTTTATGGTTTTATTTTTGTTTTAGGATCAAACTGTATGTAACTAACTTTTAATATCTTGATATAATTGGATTAAATCGACTAAATATTTGTTCATTGTGTGAGCTGGCGCAATATAAAAAACAAAATTTAAATGTTTTTAGAAGGTAGCACCAAATCCAAACTGAAAACTAAAACTGAGGCCTCTGTTCGCTAAACCAGTGTTTTTCAAAATGGGGGCTGCGGGCCTCAGAGGGGCCGCCAGGGAGTGCTAAGGGTCTTAGGAAGTTGGGAGGGAAAAATGCATAAATGGAAAAATTTAATGGAATATTTAATTTGAAACATGAAATCCCTTATTTTTTAAACATATTTAATTGGCATAAAATAAAAAATTAAATTTTATCTGTTCAAATTGTTTTTAAATCAAAATGTTTTATACATTTGTAAAGCATATATTTTTATTTAGAAATTTTAAAATGGAAAATCTAATCTTTTTCATTTATACTTTTAAAATAACTTACTGAAATGTTATTTGCCATACTCATGTTTCTGATTAACTGCCAGTCAAATTTACCCAGCTACCATAGCTAGCATAGCACAAAATTGAAACGACAAAAGAACTCAAAATATTACACATTTTCTTCAAATGTAGTGAAAAAACAGGCGTGAGACAGAACTCATGTCCAAAACTCAAAACGTATGATAAAAGTAATAATTACTGCATCATGAATAAAAGTGGAGTAAAAAGTTGATTATTACATATGTTGTAGCATTTTTTGTGTTTTTACAAATGGAGTTTACAGCCAGATGCTGTTTGGGGGATTCAAGGCTTGGAAACCTTTGGGACTCCTGCTCTCAACTATAGATGCTTGTTGGCAACAAAAATGCATTTATACTGGAAACTTAAAACTAGTCATCAGATGTAGAAAATAGTATTGTGGTTGATACCACAATACCATTTTGTGGTACAGATGGAAACAACAGAAAACAGATATAAGATAAATAGAAAAACCTTAAAAAAATTTTTATTTTTTTTAAGCAAAAAAATAAATAAAAATCAATGAGTTGTAATTCATTCTGCAACTAAGTGGAGAATAAATTAATTGTTGAAAAAGATTTTAAGGCTGCAAAGATGAGCTGAAATTAATCAAGTGGGGAAATCCAGTTCATTCAAATTTAAAGGAAATCTTTCTTGCTATTTTAATAACAAATCAAGGGGAATCCATCACTCAGACGTGATCTGCATGATCAAAAATCAACGTAAGTCTGGAGAAGAAAGCTGCTGGATGCCTCTAAATACAGTCTGTCTGTTAACTTCCAAGAGAGATGACATCACAGCGAAGAAAAGTGAATAAATAATCAAAAACTCTCAGCGAACCATGTTTGAACAATAAAAAGAAGTACAAAAGCCATGGCAGTGAGACTGGGTTAATATTAATGAAAAACTGTACAGAACAGGAAAACATGTTCACATAAATTATCCAGAAAGAAAAATGTTCACAGAAATTTCTTCACTAAAAGAATCCAGAAACTTTATGATAAAGCAGGGATAGTCTTTGTGAACATCTAACAATACTGTTTTTCTGCCTAAAACATCAGCTCCACATAAACTTAAAAATATCCTGTTAATTTCTGGAAGTAGTGCCCTTAAAATCCACTGTTTGCCTTTTATAGTAAGAGCTGGCAATAAGAAAAATAACTTTAATACACTCCAAACATATTTCATTTATCTTATCTCACTTTTCTTGAAGATGGCTACCTATTCTACTTTTTTCAATCTTATTTCAGTAACGATTAATCGGTTATTCTAACAATTAATTGTATGTAAATACATTAGAAGATGCAAACACGTAAATAATTCAGTTCCTTTTTGAAATGAGAAAAACATTTCACTGCCTAAAATGCAATAGCAGCTTTTTTTTTAGTGAACTCTTCATAATTTCTATGATGCATCAACATGTTAAACGCTGAGCGCTTTTTGCTTGACTTATCAACGGAGTGCAGAGCTGATCTGTTGATTGCTTTAGATTAACTGATTCATACTTTGATAGAAAGAAGGTGCAAAAATAATGTTTTTTTTTTTTTTCTTTTTACAGAATTTGAAGCTAAAAATGTCACTTGAGGAATTCTGGGTTGAACATATTGACAGTTTCTTTTTCCATGCTAAGTGCAAAACGTTCATAGTAATTCAGTTTTGGCTGAGTTACTGCTCTGAATATGTTATTCTTTTAGCAAATCTCCTTTTATAGAATCTGTTCTCCAATTAACGATTAGCTGATTATTAAATTAGTTGCCGGTTAGCGATTAATCATGATTAATCCAATTAATCGTTTAGGCATAGCAGGCCTAATCGTCAACTAATTTACTTGAAGATTATTTTGATAATTGATTAGTCACGATTAATAGTTTCAGTCGTAGCAGAAACAGATGGAGACAACAGAAAACAGATTTTTTGCTATTTATACAAAAATCTCTCCAAATAAGTAGAGAAACCTTTAAAGTTTTAAAGTTGCATGTTGTCAGCAAGATTTTCCTGGAAAACCTACATATTTTCTGTAAAGTTTTGGCTGAATTACTGCTTCTTTAGTAAGTTATCTGCTGTTTCTTTAGTAAATGGCTTTTGTAGAGTCTATATGGTCCAGATCATTATTTACTGATTGCCAAATTAGTTGACATTTATTTCAATGATTGATCATTCCTGATTGTGTCGACCAAAGCAGGAACAGATGGAAACAACAGAAAACAGAGATAAGATAAATAGAAAAACCTTAAACCTTCTAAAGGATATTTTGAATATTTATTTTGAGTATGATTTTCTTGAAAAAAGTTTTTGCAGTGTTTTGGCTGAATTATTTCTCTTAGTGTGTTTTTTTTAAGTATTTATTCTCCAGTCAGCGATTACTCAATTACAGAATCAGTTGACGATTATTTTGATAATTAAGTAAAAGTTTCATCTGTAGCAGAACCAGACGCAAAGAGCAAAAGAAAACAAATTAAAAGGTTAACAATTTATATAAAAATCTCTTAAAATTAAATAGAAATATCTTGAAAGTTTTAAAGCTATATATTTTGGACACAATTTGCTTGCAAAACAATTACTTTTTCGTTTTGGCTTAATAACTTTCCTGATAGTTTTTTTTTTGCAGCAAATGGCAAATTTTCAGAGTCTGAATTCTCCAGTTAATTAATTAATCACTAAATTAGTTGACAATTATTTTGATAATCGATTAGTCACGATTAATCATTTCAGCCGTAGCAGAAACATATGGAGACATCAGAAAACAGGTTAAAAAAAGGAACAATTTATACGAAAATCTCAAAATAAACAGGAAAAACCCTGAAAGTTTTAAAGCTGTGTGTTTTGAACAGGATTTTCTTGAAAAGTCAGCTCTTTCAGCAAACTGACCAGCAACGACAGAATTTGTTGTCACTAAAAACTCTCCTACTTTTGATTTGACAACTTTTCTCCCTCCACTTTATTCCGCACCCCACCTGAAAACCCCATTTAACTGCCTGTTAATATTATTCCTATATGTTCAGCTTACGAGGCAGAATCCCTCGGCGAGATAACAGCAAACGGCATCGGCATGCCGGAGTCCTTTAGGAAACGACTCTCAGATTGCCAGATGCAGCGTGCAGGCGGGCTTGTTGGACAAACCTAAATGCTATCTACTCTTGGCGAGGCTGTGATAAGGCGCAGGCGTCCGCTCTTTGAAACGGGAAGATAAACAACCCCCCAATCCTCCCTCGGGAGCGCAAAGGAGATTCTATGGGCCGGACCCCCGAACCGCCAACAAATCCCAACCTTTAATAGAACCGCTGGAGGAGCCGGGCGACACTGCGGTGGGCTTGCACACACACACACACACACACACACAAAAAAAACCCTGTGAGGAAGAATGAAAGTGTGTGTCACTTTTCATTTACCTGGATGTCGTGGCTGCTGCGTGTGGAGGGAAGATTTGTAGCTAGAATGGAGACGCGAACAGGCTGATGGAAGATTTGGGAAGCCACTTTGCAGCCTTGATTGGAAGCTGTGCGCTCCGGAAAATTAACAGATATCGTCCATCCGGAGATTTGACAAATGAATGTAGCAGATTTGATCACTTGGTTGGGGTTCAGGTAAATCAGATAAACTTAAAGGGCGAGGAGGCGAGAGTTCGACCAAAGCTCCACCTCACACATAAAGTCTGTTTCAGACCATATTTAAGACTTCTACACTGCAAAAACACAACATAATACACAACAAGTACTTATGTCTTATTTCTATCGTAAACAACTTATATCACTTAATACTGTCAAAAAGTACAAGTTTCTCTGGCAGATTATTTAATTTATAACACCATAAAACTGTCTTGTCATAAATTAAATAATGTATCAGTGAAACAAGCACTCAATACCAAGGGATTATTTACTTAAAACAAACTCCTATCTCTTGAGACAAAGAGACAAAACTAAATTACAAGTAACTTTGCAGCAAGACATGCATTTGTTTAAAGTCAATAATTATTTAATATTGATGAAAAGGTTCTAGTTGAACTGGCTGATTATTTCACTTACAACCTGGGAAAAACGTGTTATAAATTAAACTGTAAAGGAGCCAAACTTAAGCTTTGTAGTATGGAATAGTTAAAAATGGCCCAATGTAATGCAAAAATAATTCAAGTGATAAATAATCTAGATTTGGTCTCATTTGAGATCAACTGAACTCAAACAAAGTGACGAATGTTCAGTTTGACCTCAGAATCATTCACAATATTTGGTCAGTCCAGCTGGGATTTAGAAACTAGACCAAAATTATTTTAGTCTAGTTTCTCGTGCAAATATCTTGGATAAAATTATATACATAAAAAAATAATCTTAAAACTACAACAATTCAGTGCATTTATTGCAAAACGATTCCACGACTCAAACATCCTCAGCAAGAAGCATCCACTAGAATCATAAAAAATTGTTAAAATAAGTTGATATTTTGTGCTAAAATGTCGCTTTTAAGTTAGTTTTGTCTGATTTCAAGTGAACCAAGATATTCCCACTAGAATCTACTTGGTTAAATGTTGTGTTTTTGCAGTGTCGATGTGCTGAAAAGCTAAAATTCATTCAATCTTTTATTGATACGATAAGAAGGAAGTTAGAAACTCTTAAATGCTTTTTTTTCCTGCTGGCCGCTTCGAGGAAACGATCATTTTCCACCAAATTTAACCTCCACGTCTTGCCCTCCTGTCGATAGATCAAATGGGGGCATTTGACCCCCGCCGAGAGTTTCAGGTGATATCAAAGCGTTACCTGAGGGGGGGGGTCAGAGATGATGACAAATCAGGAAGTGTGTCGAGACATCACAGGCAGCTGGGGAGGAGGCCGAGCGTCGTTTCGCTGCCGCGGCGCGTTAAGAGGCCAGGGCACGATTACCCACCGTGACTTCAGAGGAGGATAAATACCGAGCGCGGACAGACTGCGGGATATTTAAGGAGAAGAAGAAGAAGAAACCCTGGCCACTAGTTCTCCAACTTACCCAGAGGAAAAACGCATAATCATATTATTTCACACACGACTTGGTTCAAAGGCGGCCAAAATAAGTTTGCGAGGTTCCCATGGGTCTGTCAATCTGTTGAAGGAGCTGCAGGCGAAAGCTTAGGATGCAGCAAGTACGAAACAATTATGATCATCCCATTAAAGCATGGCGAAGCAATTTGGCAACCCAGTCTGTAGGAAAAAAAAAAAAAAACACACTCTCCTGTGAAGTGATGCTGGAAAATCATCATAAGAAATTATCCCAGCTCTTATAATTAATGTTTGCTTTTGGTTTGTTATGACAGAAGGAGAAACAGATGATAGGGAACGCCGCCACTGCCGCTGTTGTTGGTGAAATCGAGGAATTGTTTTTCCTTTACAGCAGGATGGGCGCCATAAAATAAGAAAAGGAAGGAAATAAGAGGAGGAGGGGGGCGAAATGATTAGTGCGCTTAGTCAGCTGTGAAATTGAGTTTATGGTTTTCAAGACGGTGAATTCAATTCGATAATGGGTATTAAGTTGTAGAGAATAATTAATAGTAATTGACTTCTTTCCATCACTATGCAAATTAAACACAGATAACACCACAGGAGCTTTTTAAGGCCAGTCAAGTTTGTAGGGATTAAGTTTATGGAATATTTTCTGCTGGTGTCGGAGAGGGGAGTGGCTCCTGCTCCACTTTGATTGCTTTGTTGACAGATTTATCAGCGGGTGAAGGGTTACCGTCTCTTCAGGGATTAAAGGAATTGGGTTGTCACAAACTGTCAAGGCATTGAGCTTGCAAGCATTCTGGTGTATTTGTCATAATGGGCTCAGGCTGTTCTCCTTTGCCCTGTCAGATATACTTTTTTTCCAAATCACATCTGTAAAATGGGAGAAACTAGGGAAAAAAAAGAGCTGGAGAAGATTTTCTTTCGTTTAAAGTCTGCAACACTTCTAGTCACTGTTAAAAGCAGCAGCTGAAAGAGTATTTCAACAGATAAAATTGCTGTAAATTTGAAAACAAAGAATGCAAATAGCAGGAGAAGGTCAAATCAAAATGACATTTAACTCACCAGAGAGCTGAGTGACAGCAGTGCAGCGACGGCCCACAGACATGTGCTCTTCATGTCCGCCGTTCGCCTCATTTCAGAGAGAAAGAGGAGAAAACAAGAGGAGAATCTCCTGCTGGATGAGCCGCAATCAGCTGTCAAACTCAAGGAGTGAGGGAGGCGATGATCCAGGCGGGGGTCATCCAGGCATCAGCCGGGCAAACGGAGGTTTCTGCGGCGCTGCGGTGACAACGGAGGCGTTTTCACGTCTGATTGTTGGCGGGGAGCGATGTTTTATACCGGGAGGGAGAGAGTTGGGAGGACAGAGAGAAACAGAGTGGAAAGAGGGAGGGAGCCTCACAGTATTGATTTTTGAGAGACAACTTTTCTTTTTGCATCACTGAGTGCTGACATCTAGTGGTGGACAGCAGGAATGACCTCTGCTCCTTCATCTAGGAAAGAAGATTTTACAAGACTCCATGTTTCCTTCTTTTTATGTAGCTTTCAAATAAATCAAGTTTATTTGTGTAGCAAATTTCAGCAACAAGGGAGTTCAACGACAGCCACTTTAGATAGAAAGAGAAGATATTTCTGCCAAAACTGAAAAGTCAAAAGTTTGATAGAAACAAATCTTAAAATTTTCAGATTAATCTTTTTTTATACTAGAAAGAAACAAAAACTTTTCAAACTCAGAAGTTTTCAAAATTTGCTAGAAAAAAAAATTGGGGATTTTTATTTTAATCTCAGTAATTTTCTAGAAAAAAGAAAAAAAAACAAAAAATATGAGCTCACAGTTAAAAAAAATGTGCTGAAAAAATATCTAAAAAACTGAAAATAATCAAAAAAAATTTGAGAAAAACATACAACCAAGTAGTTAATAACATTTAAAAGTAAAAAAAAATTAAAGGAAAGTTTCAAAGGTCTAAAATGTTAAACTTTTGAAACTCAGCAATTACCTCGTTTTTTTCTTTAACAGTTCTAAAATTAATTTCAAACTTTCAGAGTTTTTTGGTGTAAATTTGCTCCTCTTTTCTTTCTGTTTATAGTGACAAACATCAGTTTTTGTTCAGAGTGGAAACAGCAAAGCCACTCCAGCCTGATGAATCTCAAACCTTTCAGGAAACAAAACACATTGCAGAAGAAAGTACAAAAATGTAACTTTTGGACCAACATTAGTTGAAAAAAAACTCCCACTAACACTTGGCACCCTAAAGTTGTTGGAAACATGGTGGTGACTTCATGATGCTGTGGGGATACTTTTGAGCATGAACAGAAAAACTGTTCAGGTGACGGAAAAATAAAATATTTTTCTGTAAATTGAACTGAATTAATAAAATTCAAGCATGTTCTAGAACGGCCTAGTTAAAGTCCAGGTCTGAATGAAATGATGAATCTGGAAAAACTGGAAAATAGATGCAGTCACCATCTGCCCAATGTGAATCAGCTTGAACTGTTTTTCAAAAATAAAAATAAATATTCCCCTTTAGATTTCTTGCAGAGATAAACATGCAAGTAAAAATATTTCTGTATTTAATCATAAATTTATGAGCAAATATATGAAAACAAGAAAATAAACTAAAGCACATTAATAATGCTTTAGTTTTGGTTGAAAATCCAATGAAAAACATTTACATTTGAAGTTTTAAAAGATTTAATTACTCTAAATACTTTTAGTTTCCACCACATTTCCATCGATTATCTGCATAAAATAAAAACAATAAATAGTTTGAAGGATTTTTTTGGACACATCACAGAATTAGTCCTGGAAAACCCTCTTCAGTGAGGATAGATTTAATGCTGTAATGTTGCTTAGTTTGCTTCTGAACTGATAAACGGAGGAAAGGGAAACGTCTAAATTATAATCTAAAGTGGATACAAATCGTTAGACCAGGCAGAAAAGTCTGATAGCATCTTTTGTTCCCCGACCAAGGAAATGCCTGCATCTTTTAATCTCCATCTGCTTTGTGCAGAGCAGGTTATCTCCTAAAAAAAGAAAAAACTAC
This sequence comes from Poeciliopsis prolifica, assembly GCF_027474105.1. NCBI lineage: Eukaryota > Metazoa > Chordata > Actinopteri > Cyprinodontiformes > Poeciliidae > Poeciliopsis > Poeciliopsis prolifica. The sequence goes on along the minus strand of NW_026562400.1, from coordinate 3,470,528 downwards.
ACACTTCATGGAAAATCACTAAAAAGAAAAAACAAAAACATTACGACTTCTACAGCAACACTGAGGCTTCTTCTGAGATCTGTTGTAGTTAACAATGCAGTTAATCACGTTTATTGTGAGAAAAATGTTTAAAGTAATGAAAAAACAAATTGGATTAATTGAGGTTGTATTTAATCCAGCAGCAAACCGATGTTCTACTGACCATCTTAAGGCAATATTTCACTATTGTTGAAAAAACAAACCAAAAAAAAAAAAAACCCCACAATGTTGTTTTGGTTTTTCCGTTAAATAAGAAACAATTGGGACTGAAATTCAGTTTTCAATAAAAATATTGTCATCTGTTGGGTATTCATCACCTGATTTATGTAACCAAAAACCAAAATTAACCCAAGTATGAAAATACTAACAGTTCTCTTAAGTAATAAAAACTAAATGGATTAGAAAACAAATTAAAACTAAATGCTGCTAAAACAAAATATTACCAATTATTTTTGATCAAGTTTGTGCAAATATCTCAGCACACTTGAAATAAGACAAAACTAACTTCAAAGTAACTTTTTAGACATAGGAATATGTTTTAAATAATTATTTAATATTGGTGAAGTACTAGCTACACTGGCAGATAACCACTGCCACATAACGTGGGAAAAATGTAATAAGTGAAATAATGTAATAGAACTAGTATATTTTTAATCAATATTAAAGAATTGTTTCAATGTTGCTGAAATGTAAGATTTGTTTTATTTCAACTATACTAAAATATTTGCACTAGAAACTAGAACAAAAATAACTGGTAAGATGTGTTTTTACAGTGTAGCCCTCAATACAAGATTTTCTGTCATCGCATTGCCTCAATAAGCATAACCACCAAATATCAAAATGTACTAATGTTCATAAAGAGGTAATTTAAGTGCAGATTGTCAATAAATATAACAGGAGTGCAGTGAAATTTGAGGTGGTATTTTGGTAATGTGTTGGAAGAACAAAAAGCGATGTTGGTTCCTGAAATGATGCAGCTCTGCTTTGACCCAAATGCGGTTTAAAGTGAGACTTTGCTGCAGAGAAATAAACTTTTATAGTTTAACTTTTGCTGCAGGACAGTGACACCTAGTGGTTGAGCTGTAAATCAGACCGTTACTGTTTCATTTAACAGTAAATTATGTTAATCTCTAAACGCTGTTTATTATGCATTAACTACAGCTAAGAAGGAAATTATATACTGAAAAACTATGTTTGTTATTGTTTTAACAAAGTCGTCAGAAATGTTTACTGTAATACCTTTAGATATAACTAGAAGATTTGTCTCCTTTGCACCCTTAATTATTGCATAATAAACAGTAATAAATGATTTATAAACACATCTATGATCTATTTAGCAGTGTTGCAGACTGGTGAGACTTTAGAAATGACTCCATCGCAATATGTTTGTGTTTGCAGCCGTGTCCGCGTTTATTTTCAGTAATTCTTTCCATATATGAACATCCTGTACAAAACAACCAGTTCTTCGTATTTCTCTTTTTCTTCCCCTCTGGTTATTTTTTTGTTTGTTTTCTTTGTCACAACATACAACTTGCATCATAGTAACAACAATCAGCAATATCATACACCCACTTCGCAATATTCAAAGTAACATTTTCTGTGCGATACAAAATAAATTTACACATACTTTAGATTTTTTTTTTTTTCAAAAAATAAAAAAGTCATTATTTACAAATTTCACAAAAAAAAGTAAACATTCTCCACACCAGTTTGCTTTTACACTGAAGTCAGAGGCATATTCTTATTATTAACATATTGTATAGTTCGTCTGTACAGTGTATTTTATTTATATGTATATATTTATATATATGTATATTATCTCATCGCAGTGAGATTGGAGCATTTTACGTTTTTTTGTCTGCTTGTTCTGTTGTGTTTAATATTTGCCAGATCAAATATTAAGAGCAGTAGATTGGTTACCAGTAAGGCAGAAATGATGTTTGCATGACATGAATGGCTTGTTTCTCTCCGGGACGCGTTTCAGTTCAGCTTAACTGCAAGAAAATTAATTTATTTGATTTATAAAATGCTCATACTTACATCTGAGGGGAAAAAACCAAAACAAAACACCTGACGAAATCTACAAACCACAAAAAGATTTACTACAACCAAAAACAAACAAACTGAGAAATGAAACCTATACAGATATTTACTGTGGGTCTCTCCGGTTGTTTCCCATTTGTTGTGTTTGTGGAAGAGGGAGTGTTTTATGGCAATAAAAGGTAGAAGTCACGTGTGCATATCATTCTGCACTAATATAGTGCAATGTAGCGCCTGAAACAAAGCGAGGGTGAAGGCCGCCGATCAGTTTATCCCACAAACACAGGCCTCTGAATCAAGCAGAAATAAAAAAGACTGGGGAAAAAAAAACAGATTTGAGTCAAAACCCAGCTGAGGATTGAGGGAAGAAAAGGAATCCAAACCTTTTGATGGAGATTTTCCTCTCCCTCCTCCTCTTCTTCCCTGCAGTGACTTTTGGCAACATACAAACCGTCAGAGCGTCCAAAGCCTCCAGCTAGTCAGCGTTTTCAGGAAAGCGCGGGGGTGAAAGAGTTGGAGACTCTCAGTTTAAAAATAAAAGGCATTTCATTGAGCAAACTGGAGGTCATGAAGGTTTTAGTTAAGGAAAATCAAATTGGAATAAAGTGAGTCCATTCACGCTGCAAACATCGCTCGCTGTCATGGAGGGGTCTGTGTGACAGATGGAGCGGCTCTACATGTCCGTGTCTCCGTCGTAGGCGAGCGTTAGCGGCTTGAGCCGGTTGTTCTGCTGCCTCTGTCTCTGAGGTCTCTTTGGCTTTTTGCTGGGAGACGAAAGATTGAGACGGAAGTTAAAACGACGAAGCCTCAAACACGATGACATTCTGACAAAATGTGTCAAGCAAATGAGGATGGGAATGAAATAAAAAAATAAAATAGAGGGGGAAGTCACTGATGGGAAGCTAATCTCAAATGATAAATCCTGAACTTGCCTGCCTTGCAGATAGATAGATAGATAGATAGATAGATAGATAGATAGATAGATAGATAGATAGATAGATAGATAGATAGATAGATAGATAGATAGATAGATAGATAGATAGATAGATAGATAGATAGATAGATAGATAGATAGATAGATAGATTGCATTTATTGATTCAACAAAATTTTCATTGCAACTCCCGTGCAAAAAGTCAAATATATACAATAAATGAAATAAACACACAATAATAACAATATATACAACTAAAATTAACTAAAAGGCACTTCAACCACACTAAAGAAGAATCAGCAGGTCCAATTATGGCAAAGTGCAGATGATGTGACAAGTGCAAAGTGCACAACTAATGACCCCCCAAAATTTTGTAATTGTGGCATTTCCACTAAATAATAAATAAAATTAAAAATCATACATGAATAAGCTTGTCCATGCCATAAGTAACTAAAAATTGTGCCAGCGACAGATGTAAACAGTTACATGAGATATATTCATAATTCAGCGTTGTCGTTGATCAGTCAATCAGAGGAGACGAAAAGGAGTTAAGAGCAGCAAACTTCTTTTACTTGGGAGTGTCGTTTTGGAAAAATTGTAGGTTGAAAGCTTTGAATTCAACACGTTAGAATGACACACAACTTTTTATGAACTGGTGGAGCCAGACTAAAAAAAACAAACTACCACCTTACTACCACTTCTTTGTCTTCTTTGGCATTTCTGCCAGTAGTAACAGAAATGTGCCTCTTATCATGTGAAAACCTATTTTTTCCTTCCAAAAATAGGCATTTCTATTGAGAACATTTATTTTTGTGATTTCAATTTGCGCAATTTTATGGTAAACAGAAAAGCAGCGATTGGCTAACTGGTGACATACCAAACATGTACTTATTATGAGGTTGGTTCTTTGAATATGGGTACTAAAAATCACAAAAAAGGAAGCATTTATCACCTAAAGTTAAAATAAAATTACCAAAGTTATGCTGCCAATTCTCCCAAACCTCAAGTTTAGTAAAATTTGGGAGTGATGGATAAAAAAAACAGAGGGAAATAGAGAAATAGTAAGTTTAGATGGTAGGTGTAACAAAATAAGAGCGTACTTAAAGGGAAGATGTAAAAATAATAATTTTGGCTTCTAAATTAAAGTTTTATAAGAACTGGATGACGGGCCTCAGAAGAATCACAAGGATCTGTATAAAAGCTTTAAAGGTATGAAGTTAATTTGCATGCAAAACCTGCACACATGCTACGTCTGCTCCCTTTGCCTCCTGGGAGAAAAAGACCTGAGGAGGAGTTAAAGACATGATTCCTGCCATTTATCTGGGCTGTCAGCTCTGAAGGATTCATATCTCAGAGTAATACGGTGTAAATTTATCCTCCAAAGGACAGCTTACAATGACAGAACATATAATATTTAGTTTTCTGTTTCTTGAAATCTTTATTCTAAAGTTTCTTTCAAAACTTTTCTCCAATGTGATGCAACTCACAGCATTTTAAACAATCTCTCCTCGACTGAATAGTTTTCTTCTTCAGCAAATAATTAAACTGTTTTTAATTTAACTTAAAAAAAACAAACAGCCAATGTTAGTTAAGTTGAAAACAATATCAAATAATTATGAGTGACAAGTTCTCATTTTGAAATAATTAAAACTAACGAACCGTAGATGGTTAAGGAAATTATGTGATTTCTTTGACAGGAACTTAAGAGTCAGGTGCAATTCTTCATTTGGCCACAAGAGGGCAGGCTGACACCGTGCTTCAGTTACTAATAGCACCTCTACTGTAGGTTGGCCAGATGGCAGATTTTAAAATAAATCTGGATATGTAAGACATTAAATGTCTTGTTCCACTGGATTATTTCACTTATAACTCGTACTTATAAGTATCAATAATAAGGAACAACCTCCTATTTCTGGCTAAATCAGACTATCAAACACCTCTAATGAGTGAAAGTTGTTGGATATGAAGCATCCGGATTATCTTCACTCCTAAACAATTGGAGATTATTAGGATCTACAACAACTATAATCTACGTCTAGTCAAGGAGAGCTACTATCCCACAACTTTGAAATGGTAATCAGTTGATTTATGTGTGTTGGAGGATATTAGCCTTCGATGACAGCACACCTGATATCTTGACCTTTGCAATTGCGTCAACCACGCAGGGCGCCGCCATGATGTTGGAAACGAGGGATGGGAGTGTTGAGTGGAGAGAGTGAAATTGTTTTCACAAGTTTTTTTTTTTTGTCAATAATGCTAATGCTAGTTGAGGTTTATTGACGGCGGTTTTGACAATAAAGTCAGCTAACTGAATTTACGTTTTATATCACTACATTATAAAAGGTGATTCCTCTAAAACTGGAACAACCACAAAAATGTCCGAGACGAGATGCTATTTAGTTATTTTCGTACATGCTGGTTACATGAATACTAATGGGTAGTAATCACGCAGTGTTTCGTTGCATTTTACTAAGATGACTTATTAGTGAGATTTTGCACCAATTTGTTGGCCTGTGACATTTGTTCTGTGAGCACCGACTGGTGAATAATGGAGCAAAATAGAACTTGGGAGTACAATCCGATGTCCATCATGGCGTCTTGACTGATTTTTGTGACGAAGTTGCAAAGGGTCAACAGGAAGTCTACTGGGTTGGCGCTTTCCTCACCTGGACGGTTACCCAACCTCTCAGGCAGAACACGGGACACTTTTCGAGCTCACAGGGAAACTGAGGGACTGCTGGAGCTTATAGTGGAGGGAGAGTCGAGTTGGGTCTGAGCCCGCCACATCCTCTTTAGCTACTATTGCTCTGAGCCAGCTCTTGGCACTCGGGACAGGTGTAAATCATCTCGTGAGAGTTCTGGCCCATCCACACCGCCGACCCGTTGGCGTCGGACTCTTGGGCCTTAAGAGAGCGATGCACCTTGACGCACGCGCTGCTGCTCTCCGATAGCAAACGCATGAGAAAGCAAAAGAAATGGAGATGACGTGAAGGGGGGCATGCTGCAACTCAAAGTGGGAGGGATGGGTGGTATTGAGACGGGTTTCGTTTCAGGACTCGGGTGATGATGACGATGATGATGACTATGGGGAGATCAAACTTATCAACTCACCAAGCTAGGTATATCATAGACACTATGAAAATGAGGAGAACAAAGGCTCCTGCTGCTACACCGTACACCCACATCTTCAGCTTCCCATCTGTGGAGAAGGACGCTGGTCAGTTCTTAATCTCCTACTTTGATGGCACAGATTAAGATTACATCACAATCAGCAAAGTTAGCTCCTACTGTCAATCACAAATCTGGGAAAACAATTTTTTTCAGTATGTAACTTTTATAAAAATGTTTTAAAACCGTCATCATGTTGTCACAGTATGATACAAGTCAGCAAACTTGGACACTAACTTAAAAATAAAACCTAATTTCAATCATGTTGTTTATAATCTATCGTTTATTTCAATTACACCTATCAATAAGCCACTGAGCCAATGGCAATAATACATTTTTATCACACTGAAACAATCCAAGCAAGTCATGTTAACGTAAATTAGATACTTTAGCAGAAAATAAAAAGTTACAAAAAACTGATAAAATAATCAGTTTCATGAATGTTATTAAATAATTGCTAAATTTTCTGGCATTTAGCAAATAGAAATAATTTTGGTGATTCTGACTGACTAAAAACAAGAAACATTTAATCTGATTTAACTTCAAACACTGAGAAAAAATGTCCTGTTATTAGGTGTGTGAAAATTAAATCGTAAGTTTTTAATCAAAGGATTTATTAGCATTATAATATAGAATCAATGTATATTTTTCTACCTCTACAAATTCAAACAAAATGTTTTATGACATTAAATCTTTTATGGCAATACCATATGTATATATCAAAGTCATTGGAAAATAAATATTAAAAATAACAGCTTTATACTCAGAAAAAACATCAAATTAAGGCTGACAGAGGGAAGAATGTAATTTAGTATTGATGAATGAGTGAATAATTTCCTCCTCTATAATGATATGAAACATTAAAATGTCAGTGTGACCTCATAAATCTGATTATCAATATGTACACACAGATTTAATCTTTATGCCTCCATATCTCCAATCTGTAGTATTTCTGCATTTTTATTCATACAATTAGAATAATTAATGAAGAAAACATTTTAATTGACAGAGCAGAAGCAGATCTCAGGCTGTATGGGTCAGAGTGAAAATCAACAAACTAGATAAATCAGTAAATCCATCTGCTATATGGTCAAAATAAAATGTTTGTTTATCTTTGGGACTTTCTGTTTCTGCCTCCATTTTTAGATTTGTCTCTGTAACTCGGGAGCTAAAGGAAGCTGAGGTTAATGTCTGTGAGCTCCTTCATCCTGAAGGTTTCTCTTCCTGCCACAGATGATTTGTGAGGAAGATTTGCAGATATATTTCTCTAAAGTTAATGTTCCAGCAGCAGCATGCGGTTGTCGGCTCCATCCGTGCGTTTATTCATGTTTCAGATTTTACGATTGCACCGCAGAAAGTGTAAATATGTCGACTTTCAGCACCAAGCCTCTGAGCCAACTCACGTCCTGCTTCGCAAATACGGAATTTTCTCATTTATGTGCTAAGAAGATAAAAGACAAAATATTTTACTGCAGGAGGAAGTTATGAACTTTATTATAACTTATTATTAACATTATTTTGATAGTATTTTTCTTGATCAGGTGGATTCAAGAATGGATTTTATTTTATGTAAAATCTTAAAATCTACGCTTATGAATGGAAAAGATTAGCACCACGAACCAAAAAATACATATATTTGTGAAAATATAGGAATTTCTCAGTATTCCTATTTTTTCTTCTTCTTTTTTTTAAGAAAAAAGTACGAATTTTAAAACTTAACCAAGTGTAAAATGTCTGAATTTAGAGATTCTGGCTTTAATCTCCGGATTTTAACTTCAATCTCAGAACTGACTTTAAGCTCAGCAACGCTGTCTATGATCTCAGTATTTCTGACTTTATTGGTCCTAATCGTCCTCCATACATCTGTTTTCCTCCCTCTGTTATCCTGCAACATTTAACTGATGAATCTGAACTTTGCATTCAAAGGGAAGATTGTTTTTATTTTAGTGCAACAAAGTAACAAAGACTAGGGTTAACCCTAACCCCTAACCCTAATGAAATTATTTTATCCAGAAATAAATAATTAAATTTCTGTGCTGGACTGACCTGGTCCGTAGGGCTGCAGGTACCATGTCCGGCCCGTGCGTCCCGGTTGGATGGTGGTGGGCAGCGTGGGGTTAATGGCACGACTGGTCTTTACGTCCCCTTTCTTGTCACCTGCAGTGGGAATCTCCAGGACTGGGATTGGGGCGCACTGGTCCAGCTGACCCGCAGGCGACAGGAGCTCTGTGAAGCCCTCCTCGCACATGCACATCCCGGCCTGCAGGGGGCAGCGCGACGCAAGTTTAGAGTTACTGGGGATGAGGATGAAGGTGGAAGCACTTCCACCTAGTGTGGACGATTATCTTATTGTTTGGTAACATATTTAAATAAAAAGAATCTTGTCTATGTAAATATTTATTTAACACTTAGAAGAACAACAATATAATCCAACTAAAACCTGAAATTAAAAGTTTACATGTAAAACCCAGAGGAGATGGGACTGTCTAATTTAATCACAATGAAACAAGCGGAGCAATTATTAAAGATTACTAATGTTTTATTGTTTATAAACCATCTCTGTATTACAAATAATCATTTAAAATGAATAAATAAACGACCCTCAGCCTGTAGGGGAGCAAGTAAAGCCTGGAGGCCCGCCAGGCTGATGATACACTGAAGGAAACCCTGAATAATAAATTAAACTGAGGACAAATTAGTTGGGTTTTTTTTTCCCTCTATAAGTAAAATCAGAAACGTATCAATTATCTCCTCCGACTGGTAAAAGCAAATCTCTCCAAAATGCATTGAAGTTTCTGGTTTTAAGGCGACTAAATCGGAGTGTGAACAATATTTCTACTTCTCTAAATCTAAACTCTCATCTTGCTCCGTTTAGGTTGCAATCCTTACAATCAGTTTTAATTGACTCATTACATTTGTCTCTAAAGATTTGCCATTGAGGACAAAAAAAAGTTACTTCCTGATTCTGACAACGCACACCAGCGAAACGGGTTTCATCTGTTCGTGCTGCTAACATTTACTTTTCCGCTTCATTCAGATTCAATCTTGTCAGCAGAGTGTCACAGCGAAACAAGGTCACCTGCACCTTCACATTCAGCCACTGTGGACTCTATTTTCTTTACTTAAATTTCAGAATTAGAAAGGCTTACCTCGCTACAGAAAGACTTCGTCATGAGACAGGGAGGGTCACAGGAGCTGTTGTCCACTGGAGGATTCATTGCAGGACAACCACCTGCAGAGTCGGGAGATGAAACGGCTCAGGTCATATTTTTATACCTTCATCTGGGTCTCAACTTCCATAAACAAGTGCTTTGAAAAACATTAATTTGTTACCAAAAAACTGCGGTGGATTTTTTGGTGTTTGGAAATTGAGCTGTTTCAAAAACCTCCTGATTGTTAAGTCCCAATCAACAGGACAGCACCGTTACCTAGCAACCCCAGCCGAGCTCCAGCATGTTTGGTCAGCTGATTTTACCACAGCGTACAATGGCTCCTGGATAAGTGTTTTGTTGTCGACTTACCATCCAGAAACAACTTGGTGTATTCTTGTTGGTTATGCAGGAGGCTCTACTAATGCTTTTCAAACAAGTATGGTTGTATAATTGCATATCCGTTTAAATCTGTTGGCAGCCATTTTCACATGAAAGTGTAAACCCTGAGATGAGAGTGTGGCCAGCAGCAACTGACAGAGCACTAAAATAGGTCATTCTGAAAGGAGAAAATCTCTTCATCTAAATGACTTTGTGTAAAAATGTAATCAATATGTTTTATTATCTCCCATAAAACTATCCCAACCTGTTAACGGAAGCATAATAGGTCACCTTAAATGTCCTTTCATAGTATAGCCTGTAGATTCATCTGTAAATTAAGCAGAGAATATTGCGGCCTTGTTTGTTTTTTCATCAGTTTTAGGTGAGCAAAAACAGGCTGATGTATTATTCATGAGATAATAGCTGCCATCACCCACCACCTACATTCCCTGTAGAAACAAACAAAGTCTCTAGTTGCTCAGATTTCTTTTTTTCTGTTGTATTTTTGACATTTTGTGTTAATTTCACCTCCTACGTGAAACTGCCACCAGTGGTTTATACTTGTTGAGCCTTAGAGCTGCTGCAGTTTCTCACCTTTGAAAGATAAATTCGGCAGCGCTATCTATTATTCAAAACACTGTATGGAAATGCGTCTTCATCTATTCCAACCAGTATCTCCCCTAAATACACCAAAGCTCTTTCCCTTTTCTTGTTACAGCTCCACTTTCATTTGCTTCAAGGTATTCAGAATACTGTGCCATATTTATGCTTCCATTTTTTGACAGAGAGATTTGGAAATTGTGCAGAAATGCAAGTATTTATAAACGTTGGCATGCAGTCGTTCTCATTGTTTATTGTTGACTCAAACCTTCAGCTGGAGAGCAAAGTGGAAAATACACGACATCAGGAACTAACGATGATAAAACACCATGTCTGAAAGGGGACGTGAGGAACATCTGGTTTCTCTTTGACACCTGCTGGATTTATTCTGTTCACTTTAATCCAAACGGAGTTTAGTTCCACTGAAATTATTACTCCACTGTTAAAAATTTAATTTACTCGCGGTTATTTATGGCGCGTCACTCCAAAACAAACTTCAGGGTTTTACAGAAACAGTAAGTTCAGTTACTTGTATCAATACATTGAAACAATATGTCCTTTCTTTTACAATTTGGGATGATTTCCTGAAGAAACGTGCAGCAAAAAACAAAGAATTAAAGTTTTAGAGGATCTTCCTCATCTTCAAATCTTTGTTCTTTGCCTACAGCCCAAATGAGAAAACAAAACATTTTATTTCTGACCAAAATAATAGTTGATGCCACAGTGAGTGTACTGACACAAGTGATGAATCTGAATGTTATAAAATGTTTTTTCCCCCGTTACATCCTCAGTGCGTTGCAGACTGAATATTTCTAAGTGTGTGAAACCCAGACTCTGTTACCGGTGACGTTGAGTCCATCCGAGCGCTGACACCAGGCAACCGGACGGCTGGAGTTCGGACGGCCGCTGCTGAACCACTTATACTCGAAACATTCGCCTCCTGCAAACAAAACACAGAAAAAGTCTTTAAAACCGCAGCGCAGTTACAGTTGGGAGTCAAGACCATTAATCATATGTGTGACAGATTAATAAAGCAGCAGCTCACTTATTTTCACATAATAAGTAGCTGCCACATATTGTCCAGTTCAAGGTTTTAATCTTCACTGAGAGCTTTTGCTAAATGACTTTCTATCAATGCTATTATAACTTTATCAATATCTCCATCTAGGCAGTAAATGACTGTATTTCCCTCTGGAGTCCAGAGTAGCCAATCATCTTTGCAGCCAATTTAGTGGCGTAAATGAATAGTTTAACTTTGAACAAAAGAAAGATCTGCTGTGTGCAGGGCTGAAAACGGCATCGCTGCTTCAGCTCGACTCCGTCTCCTGCTTTCACAGGACGATTTGTCTAAAACCGACACAACTTCATCCATAATGTGCTTCACTTTCCTCATTTCTCCAATTTTTCTCCTTCCTCTACAGATGGAGTCGTTTCTCAGACATGTGAAGTTATCACTGATTTACTCACTTGCCAGCACCTTTCACCAACAGATTAGAGGTTTACTGAGACAAGAACATTCCTCAAAACGAAGCAGTAGAGGCAGTATAAACGTGAGTAAGGTGGCTGGAGACAAGGAAAACTCTTAACGGGCAAAGAAACATGAAATATGGTGATTTTGGTCGACAAACATTTTGTTACAGTTTCAAAACCCAACCTACTGTCCTTCTGCATGGAGTCTGCAGTATTGACCTTTTCTTGAGTCTGTATACTCACAATTAATCAATTAATTGATAATGATTTTTAATAATGATGATGATTATTTTAATAATCACAATAAATCTGGTTAATTGTTAATTGTTCACTCTAAATTATCCTTAGTTTGTCCATGTCTGCTTCCCAACAATGACTGTGAATAAACAATTTCTCTGTAACGGTAGGTTGTTTCTCTGCCACTGTCACATTTAGCAGCACATACACATGCATGATTGACAGCACCCTGCTCCTGGCTCTGATTGGTTGTTTCTGACTCAGTGGAGTATTTATGCAGTTTATGCTGGGGAAATTCAGAGGAACTAGATTTCTTTGAACAGATTATGTGTCTTGTATTGTCACGACCAAACTATAATTTTAACAAAATGTTAAAAGCATTTTTTCTTTATAAAAGTTACATCCTGCAGCTTCTTTACTTTGTTGTCACTGAACCATCGGAAGTTTTTATATTTCTTCCAGCTGTGAGGAGCTTTTTCTAGTGCTGAAGTTGTGAAAACACTGATCTGCTATTCTTGTTGTGCTGCAAACCGTGGAAGGAATTAATACGGTAAAAGTATCCAAAAGGGACAAAGCTTTGCCTCTGTTTTTCTTAAGTGAGCATCCCATCAAACCACTTTTTCCCTCCTTTTGCCCCCCCACTCATCTTGGCAGGGGCTCTCCTCCCCCCTGCGGGCATTGAGTGATGCTGTGAAATCAGGTCAGGATGGCGGAGGCGCTTTGGAGCTGTGTACAGTAGCCAAGGAGGGAAGTGTGGAGGAGTGAGATGCCAGGGTGGGGGAGTGGGTTTCGTTCTGCAGACCTAACCTATGGCAGCTGATGATTCACAGCTCATCAACACCAGGCGGCAGAGATCACAACAGCATTTCCTCAATTTGGAGATCTCATGCAAAAAGCCCCATCTGGAGAACCACCAGTTAACCCACCGAGCAGAGGGAAAACAAGGTGAGAGCTTTTCCATTTGTCCCGGTCATATCTGGGGCAAAGTACCAAAAGCTGCACTCCCGGATAGCGCTGCTGCCTCCCGGCGAGGAAAAAAAACCCCTCAGACTGAATCCAGTCTTGAGCACAAAATGAACATGTTTTTTTTTTTTCTGTTGGCTTCTTCTGGTGTCCCAGATTCCTCCAGCATGCAGGTTCAGAGAAAAAGAAGAGAGAACGGCCTGCAGGTGTGACCCTGCCCTCTGATGCATTGACAAACTTCAACATGCAACTGACTTCAACTCAGTTAAAGTCAAAATAGCCAACTTCAAACTTGACTGTTTTCTTGCTTATTACATAAGTTGTGAATTGAGGAAAACCTTTTTTCATTAGTGGCCACCGCTGCCTGCATTCGCATGCTTTATGCTTCCTGGAACAGGTTAGGAAAGGTCTATGGAAGTCGGTCCTGGAGGGCCGGCATCCTGCACCTTTCTCTCCCTGGAGGTACCAACAACCTTTCAGCATGTCGGTGTTTTTCTTAGGCCTTCTAACGAGCCACCATTTGGTCCAGGAGCATTAAACCAGGGAGAGAACTAACCTCAACATGTCGATCCATCGTTTGCCCTCCAACATATCATTTCCTGTTCTTCTTTTAGTGAAGTATCGGTGTTCGTTTTGTATTTCTTACCTATCTTTATTTTTTTGAGGACCAAACTCCAAATCCAGTGTACTTTCCTGTGTGTAGTGCATCATTGTGGCACATCGTGTTAAAATTTCCGATCTATGCCAGCCGCCTGAGGACCGACTTCAGGCACCGCCGGGCAATGGAATAAAAAGATGCTCATTACATTTTTGCATAAAATAATTCTTAGATGATGCTCAGTTTTGATTTTGGGATCCTTTCACTTTAAATCCAAATAATCTCCTGCTGGCCACGCCCCCAACTCAACGTTTACACTCGCACTATGAAACTGGCTGCAAATTATACCACAGTACATTTTACAAACCAGAGCCAAGGAGGACACAGCGAATGGTTTCCAGTGGTACGTCAGCAATAAAACACTCGTCTTTTTCAGCAGCCATTTTGGTTGCCAAGGTGACGGAAGGAACTTGGCTGGGGTTGCTAGGTAACGGGCTGGGGTTGCTAGGTAACGGGCTGCTGATTTCTGACGTTAAATTTCCGATGATTTTTCAAACATGAACTCTTTGTTAAAAGACAGCCGGTAATTTTTAGCCAGAAGTTTTAAGGTATTGCATATTTAATTATTCCATACAATGACATATTTCTTTCAAATGCAAATTAATGACCCTAAGGTCAAAAGGCTGCATCACTGAAGCATCTTTAGCAGATCCATGGTTACATTTAGAAAGCTACAAGTCAAGTTTTCCTTCACCTCTCAAGCCTTGTGACCAGCGCAGAGAAAAGGATTCGTACCTGTGCAGGGCTGCGACTCCCAAGCCTGGTCTGGACACAGCTGCAGGTTTTCAGGCTCCTGGGCCAGGACGGCTCGGGACCGGACCTGAACGGAGCCGAAGTCCACGCCGGCTCCTTTCACACAGATGCTGACACATGAGCTCCAGTCAGACCACTCCATCAGGTAGCATTCGCCTGCACCACAAGAGAGACGGGATATTTTATTTGTTGTATTTAATACCTAGGTTTTCATCAGGCAGGTATTCATAAAGAAATAATTGAGACTAAAAAACATCTGGCTCTCATTTCTTCAGAATCAGGTAGTAATATTGGTCTAAATGACTAATTTTATAACTTTCTTTGGCTTTTATTAATAGTTATTCACAGCCATTCCAAACCTTTTGCTGCAAAACAAACATGTTTATCATTCTAGTAATAAATTACATATTTAGACGCATCTATTCTCTGATTTGACCATCTGCTGCATAAAATGTTGGGGAACAAGGTAATGACAGAGTGTTATAGCACAGAGTGTTATAGCACAGAGTGTTATAACACAGAGTGTTATAACACAGAGTGTTATAACACAGAGTGTTATAACACAGTGTTATAGCACAGAGTGTTATAACACAGTGTTATAGCACAGTGTGTTATAGCACAGAGTGTTATAACACAGTGTTATAGCACAGAGTGTTATAACACAGAGTGTTATAGCAGAGTGTTATAACACAGAGTGTTATAGCACAGAGTGTTATAGCACAGAGTGTTATAGCACAGAGTGTTATAGCACAGAGTGTTATAGCACAGTGTGTTATAGTACAGAGTGTTATAGCACAGTGTGTTATAACACAGAGTGTTATAGCACAGAGTGTTATAACACAGAGTGTTATAACACAGAGTGTTATAGCACAGAGTGTTATAGCACAGAGTGTTATAGCACAGAGTGTTATAGCACAGTGTGTTATAGCACAGAGTGTTATAGCACAGAGTGTTATAGCACAGAGTGTTATAGCACAGTGTGTTATAGTACAGAGTGTTATAACACAGAGTGTTATAGCACAGAGTGTTAACACAGAGTGTTATAGCACAGTGTGTTATAGCACAGTGTGTTATAACACAGAGTGTTATAGCACAGAGTGTTATAACACAGTGTGTTATAACAGAGAGTGTTATAGCACAGTGTGATATAACACAGAGTGTTATAGCACAGAGTGTTATAGCACAGAGTGTTATAGCACAGAGTGTTATAACACAGAGTGTTATAGCACAGAGTGTTATAGCACAGTGTGTTATAACACAGAGTGTTATAGCACAGAGTGTTATAGCACAGAGTGTTATAACACACTGTTATAACACAGAGTGTTATAGCACAGTGTGTTATAGCACAGTGTGTTATAACACAGAGTGTTATAGCACAGTGTTATAGCACAGAGTGTTATAGCACAGTGTTTATAGCACAGTGTGTTATAACACAGAGTGTTATAGCACAGAGTGTTATAGCACAGAGTGTTATAACACAGAGTGTTATAACACAGAGTGCTATAGAACAGAGTGCTATAGAACAGAGTGTTATAGCACAGTGTGTTATAGCACAGAGTGTTATAGCACAGAGTGTTATAGCACAGAGTGTTATAGCACAGTGTGTTATAGTACAGTGTTATAACACAGAGTGTTATAGAACAGAGTGTTATAGCACAGTGTGTTATAGTACAGAGTGTTATAACACAGTGTGTTATAGTACAGAGTGTTATAGCACAGTGTGTTATAGCACAGAGTGTTATAACACAGAGTGTTATAGTACAGAGTGTTATAACACAGTGTGTTATAGCACAGAGTGTTATAGCACAGAGTGTTATAACACAGTGTGTTATAACACAGTGTGTTATAGTACAGAGTGTTATAGCACAGTGTGTTATAGCACAGAGTGTTATAACACAGTGTGTTATAGTACAGAGTGTTATAGCATAGTGTGTTATAACACAGAGTGTTATAACACAGTGTGTTATAACACAGTGTGTTATAGTACAGAGTGTTATAGCACAGAGTGTTATAGCACAGTGTGTTATAGCACAGAGTGTTATAACCCAGAGTGTTATAGTACAGAGTGTTATAACACAGTGTGTTATAGCACAGTGTGTTATAGTACAGAGTGTTATAGCACAGTGTGTTATAGTACAGAGTGTTATAGCACAGTGTTATAGCACAGAGTGTTATAACACAGAGTGTTATAACACAGTGTGTTATAGCACAGAGTGTTATAACACAGAGTGTTATAACACAGTGTGTTATAACACAGTGTGTTATAGTACAGAGTGTTATAGCACAGTGTGTTATAACACAGTGTTATAGCACAGAGTGTTATAGCACAGTGTGTTATAGCACAGAGTGTTATAACACAGTGTGTTATAGTACAGAGTGTTATAACACAGTGTGTTATAGCACAGAGTGTTATAACACAGTGTGTTATAGCACAGTGTGTTTAACACAGTGTTATAACACAGTGTTATAGCACAGAGTGTTATAGCACAGTGTGTTATAGCACAGAGTGTTATAACACAGTGTGTTATAGCACAGAGTGTTATAACACAGTGTGTTATAGTACAGAGTGTTATAGCACAGAGTGTTATAGCACAGTGTGTTATAGCACAGAGTGTTATAACACAGTGTGTTATAGTACAGAGTGTTATAGCACAGTGTGTTATAGCACAGAGTGTGTAAGACCACACAAAACATCTGTTGTATTTCAGAACTGAAGCAACAAAAATTAAAAAAAATTCATAATCAGAAAAAAAGAGGCGCAAAAAGATTAATGTTTACATTTCCTCCAAAGTATTTTTATTTCAATGGTTTATCAGCTAAAGTCGAATATTTCTGCAGTGCATCTTTGGTGTAGGTGTTGGCCATTAAAAACTGTTTCAGTTTCGTCAAAGCAACACTTTTAAAAGTTGCAAATTATCTGCTCTTAACATTTGATTTGGAAAATCAGCAGTTATTTTACTTCAGACGTGGTACTGGAACCTCACTGACTCAAATTGCTTTTGTGAAAAAAAACAAAACAAAAAAAACAGTTTGCTGTTGCTGAAATTAAATATGTGTTGGTTTTCATTAAATGTTCTTGTTTTATCATTGATCTCTCTGATGTTGTGCATCTCTTGTCGACTGAGGCTGTTGTAAATGTTTTATATAAATAAACTTTGACTTGACATCTGCAGCTCATCATCAAACTCTGGAGGGTTTCCTCCAGCACATGGGTTGATGCACCAACATGCAAAGGAACTGTATTTGTTTGTGTGAGTTTGCTTTAGTTCCCAGACTAACCCCCAGCTATGCACTAAAAAAAGGAGCTCCATTTTCTTTTTCCCTGATTCACAATCCTTGTGCAGAAAACTGTCTGGGTTTTAGATTGCAGTTTGATGCTTCAGCACTCCTGCAGTTTGGCTGCGAAGGGACGGACCCACTTGTTATCTAGGGCAGCTTCTCAGCGTTTCCCATCTCTGGGAGAAGTAGTTAAGTTTTTTTTTAAACCAATATGAGAAATTCATCAGTGGAAACACTCCCAGCATGTAAAAAATAAAATAATTTCAAACGGAGGTGGTTTTAAATGAGCTGTGGGTTGAATAAAGGATAACTTGTTTTCCCTTCTGCATGACGAACAATGAGTTCTGACCTAAAATAGACCCATGGCACTTTGAAAATGAACTCAGCATTTGTACTTTGTCTTTTGGCAGAAGCAAAGAAGAATAATCCTTCCTTCAGGGACTGCTGACACTGAAAATAACAGCTCTATAGTTAAGCAGCACTATGTGGAAATACACAGTTTTTATCCGGCTGGATCATAAACTAGGGGATAAATTCCTTTCGTGTTGTTTAGAAATGGAGCAGATTTGGCCCATTTAGCAAAAGAAATGTCTCCTTCTCTATCAGCAGCAGTTTTTGGGAAATAAAGAGCGATGTTGCGGTTGTGAAAAGTGAGTCACTGCATGGAGTAGAAAAGTCCTGAGTGGGATTTAATTCGATTTAAGGATTTTTAAGATCTGGAAGAACATGGGTAAGGAAAAGCACGAAGATATGTTTGCATTTCCAGACTTTATTTTCAATATTTCTCATCAGTCAGTCTATGCATTCATCCATTCTCCACATTATATATCTACATGGTCAAATATTTGACAATATTTGCCACCAGTCTATTCATCCAGATCTGAAATCCAACCAACCAACCATTTTGCAATCCATTAATCCAAAGATCCAACTTTCGGTGAGTCCATCTGTCCATCCAGCCTTTCTCTGTTTCACATGTAAAATCACGTTAAAACCATAAGTTTAAAGTTTGTATTTATACTTGAAAAGCTGTCTGCTATAGCTGGACAAAATTAAAATGCTTGATATTTAATTTAACTGCAGATTTTTGACGTTTTGTGAACATGAGGAACAAGTTTAATGAGATGTCAAGTTGCATTTAGCAAATAAATTATGTAATTAGTTTTTAGACATTTTCTTCTTAACCAGTGAATGAAAAAATATAAATACGTCTTAAAAAAAGTAGGAAGTGTTAATATTATAAGACTTTAAAAAGGCTAAGTTAAATATATTTGGTGATATTTATATATTCGTTCTAGATTTTTTTCCCCCTTACTTGCAACTAGTAACACTTTCATCTACGTGAATTTACAGTGAAACTTACAGTTTCTCATTATTTTCTCTGTACTCCAGTGGCCAGGCAACAGCATTTCATTGCTAAATTCCCTGTTGTGTCTTTGTGCAATGACAGTAAAGTAATGTTTTTTAGTTTTCCCTCACTTAGTTGCAGAAGATTCTAAGTGCATGATTGTTTTACAAATGGTTTGGCTTGTGTTCTTGAATTTGGAAAATATAGGCTCAAAATAGCAAGTTTGTGCTGCACATCAATTTATTTACCAGTCATAAATCATAAAAATCAGAACAGATGTCCTTCATAGCCTGCAGGCTGAGCCGGGACCTGATCAGTGACCGAAATAAAAAACAAAAAAGGGCATCCTGTACCGGTCGATTGTGGACCGGCGTTGCCAGGTTTGTGGGTTTGTCGCCCACTGGGACAACTCATGCTGAAAATGTGTCGACACATGGCACACTGACACATTTCCTGTGCGCGGCGCGCAGCTTTGCTCCTGCAGAGATGCGCTGCTTTGAGCTTCCCTCTGTCACCTGCTACGCACATTTCAGATTAGGCAAAAAAAACAAAACAAAACAAAAAAAACCCTTTGGAACATGACAAGAGTTTTTCATTTCAACAGATGCTGCATTCCCAAAAGTCAAATTTAGTCAAGTTTATTTGTTTAGCACATTTCAGGAACAAGGCAGTTATTCTTGGTGGCTTCGGTTTTGGTTCTTTGGACTCAAAGCAGACCAGAACCAACCGACCTGAGTGGTCTGGATAGTTGATTCAGCAGAAACTAATCTTTAAGGAACTCCGAAGCTGTTCGGTGATTTATAAAGTAACAGAAGTATTTTAAAGTCTTTTCTCCGATGTAGTCGTCTGCTCTGCCTTTCTTCTTCTACCTGCTTCTTCTAATCACTGGCTAAGTTTATGAATTTTTAAAGCACTTCTTTCACTTGAATGGAATTTCCAAAGATATACGCAACTGTAGCTATAAATTTAATAAGAAATATGTCCCTGTTTGACTTTAGTCTGCACATGACAACATAACATTCTTTAATAATATAATTCAGAAACTTCTCTAATGTATTCTTATTTTAAATTCCTTCTGTATGGTATACAAGTTTATGCATATTTGTTCTTTTTATAGATTTATTGTATAACTGCTCCCGTTGTGTTATTTTGTTTCTTAACAGGGATGAAAACTCAAACTGTGTGTCACAATGGGGTTCAAACATCAAAAGTCTGTTTACTTGTTTTCTTGAACTGGAACGACAAGCAGCTGCAATGCAGTAAAAGAACTAAAATCTTTTCCACAAAAATTCATCTTCAGCCCAACGTCTCGCCCTTAATGTTTTAGATGCATACCTTACAAACTCAAAGTGCAAATATAAGACTCCCTTTTCAAGCATCTTTGAGGATCAGCAAAAAACCAAGGAAGAGCCAGCGGGAAGCGGCCATTTTAGCGATCTCACAGAGCTCGTGTTTACCTGGCATCACCTGGAGAATGCAAATTAAGGTTTCAACAGACATCAGCAGCCAGAACGTGGAAACATAGTTTACCCATCAGAGGAACAAGACATGGGATTAACTCCACAAGCTCTTCTATGAAAACGTTTGTCTGTAAACATGATTTAAATAGTAATGGAACTACGGCAATTTTCCTCAGTAAGTCTATTAGTAATATTTCTATTGACATATTTATTTCATCCTTTGTTTAGTTATATGAAATTTGCTATATAACTAAATGTCAGATTTAATTACATGGCATAACCTCTCTTCCTTCGAACATTGTGGAATGAAATCCAAGGTTTTACTCCCTTTTTCTTCAGCAGTGGAGTTTTGTGCAGTTATTATTATTTTCATGGGACAAACTGTTAGCCATTTCCAAGTCTTTTTGAATTTCTGTGTGTGCTCATTGACTATACGATTACAATTTGAAACATTATTTTTGATTCATCCGTCAGAAATCATAGACGATTTCTACCTAAGGTGAAATATTCTTTCCACTTTCAGATTCAATGGAAAATTTATGGGATTAGCTTCCGTCAGTAGCCTAGTAATCCATGGTAAAATCCATCCAAAGTGAAAGTTTCTTTGCTTTTATTAATCTATGCAATACTTTGGTAATGGGAAACCTTTAGATTTTTATGGTTTGTATGGCTTCATATACATTTCCTGCCAGAACGGAGCCAATTAAAATTCAAATATTTCCACTTTTAGATTTACATCTCAGGGGTTTTCTCAGTGTTCAGTAACTTCCACATGAAACTAAAAAGAACAAAAAAACCCACATCTATTCAGAGTGGCGCCCCTGGCGCGGCAGGACACCTCGGCACACTAACAGTGTCTGCTGCGAGGAGACCTGTGAGGAACCGTCAGACCAAGCGAACACCTGGGTGTGTTTCACACCTTTCATGGGCGGCTCACTGCCAGGTGACAGGCTGCGTTTCAACCAATTCAAACGCGACGAGTTCAGCAAGAGGATGTGACAAAAACTGGGAGTAATTGAGCCAAATATATATAGACGTCATGATTTAAAATATTGCAAAACGACATGAGAAGGTGGCCTGATCAGGCAAAACATGATCAGCTGTTGAGTGGATTAAATGATAATTAGGCCCAAGCAGCGAAAGCGCTGAGAAGGCCTATTGCAATTTATTTAGCTTATTCTGCCTGTAGCTCTGCTTTCACTTCTAGCGTTAGACATCATGAATAGCAATTTATTCAGTGGTTAAACTATTTTAAAAGGGAATCCATCATGTAAAATTTACGTTTTTCACATTTTTGTGCTTCCATTTGGGTCTCGACTGCTTCAAAAAACAAAACAAAACTTGTTTTTAGCAACAAGTTCTTTTTGGTTTCTGGAAATAAAGTTGTTTTAAAAACCTTAGGACTGTAACAGGCGCTGCCCCGTTACCTAGCAACCCCACCAGAGCCCAGCCTGTTACCTAGCAACCAAATAAATAAATGATGCTGTTACAATCTGGGCAATAAAATGTTTCCTTTCTTATTTAAAAAAACAAAGAGGTTCGTTTGTGTATTTGCATTTTTTAATAAAAACTCTTAAGTGGTTGAATAAAAAAGGAAAAACAGCAGAATGTGACTTTTTCTTATTCGATTAATCGTCAGCATAATAAATGTAACCACACTAACGATACTAATTAGTGACAGGATCCATATCTGAGGAGTGATTTGCTACCTGGACATGGGAGGACACACGCCTCTTTCAGCACCACCTTCTTGTCTCCGTCGACGGCCAGCTCCAGGCTGCTGCACAGCTCCTCGTCCGCCATGCTGCTCTCGCCGGCGCCGGACCCGTCCGACACGAAGCAGGACAGGTTCCTGTAGCGAGTGCCGTGTCCGCACACCACGCTCTGAGAAAAGACGAAAAACGCAGCAGGCGGTGAGCTTCAAGATTAATTTGGTGTTTGAGGGCAAACAGGTGGAGATATTGTTTTTGTTCCAGTTGTTTCTCAGGAGGGACTGTTGCAATAAATCAATTAATCAGATAATTACTTAAAACAAGCCCAATAATTTTCATTATTGAAATGTCTCGCAGTTCCAGTGTTAAATGTTCATTAAAATTTGAAGTTTATTGATCTTTGACAATGTGTTTTTAAATTATCACCAAAAATTACTTGAAAATGGCCTCCATTGTTTATCATAGTAACTTCAGGGATAATTTATTGTCCAGAAAAATGAGTTATTGTGACAAGCTTTTTCCCCAAAAGAGTCCTTAGAAAGATTTACTTTATGTCTTTATTAGTCGCGTTTCTGGTAACTTTGACCTTTTGTTTTCTCTCCCGCAGGTTCAAACATCTGGATTTAGCTGAGATATGTTATTTAAATACTGAGTTATAAATTGTCAAGCAAAAGTGTTGATATTCACTGATTTTTAACCTATTTTGTCTTACAATAAAATCACAAACTACATTGTGTATCTCACTTTGCTGGTGCTTTGCCAGAATGTGAAAATAGTTTGATCTGAATCCATTAAACTGCATTTCCGGCTCCATGTTTTGTGTTCCTGTTGGACGGTGACCTTTTTCCCGCCAGTGTTTCTCTATGCTGGCAGTTTCCAGACTTTCTGAATGACAGCAAAAGTTTTTTCTTCAAACTTTGCTTTTTTTCCCCCTCTCCAATCCATTAAAATTGCTAAAATAAAAGACCCATTCAATCAAATCTCTAAAACATGCACAGACTGTTAAAACACAAGTATTTTTGGTCTATTTGCTAATGCAAATGTCTTAATTCATTTGAAATACAACAAAACTAACTTAAAGGAACTTTTCAACAAGCTATAGCAGCAAGTTTTTATGTCATTAATTCCTCAATATTGACTTTTTCATCCATATTAAGGAATTATTGACATAAAACAAGCTCCTGCATGTTGCTGAAAAGTTCCTGTAAGTTATTTTAGTCTTTTTTCAACTCTACAAAGACACTTGCACTATAAGTCAGAGCAAAAGCACTTAGTAAGATTGTGTTGTTGCTGTGTAGAGGCTCAGAGTTGGAATCTGCTTGTCTAATAACAGAAGTGACCAAATTTAACACAACAGGAGACTTTATTCTTCTAACCTTAAGGCACACAGCTCAATTTCCTTGGCAAAGTTATAGGTTTTTACTAATGTGTCAGCATTAAATATGCATTAGATTGATTTCTACTGTCCATGTAGCAGAACTACAGTATGAGCAGGAATATGATGAGGTCGTCCATCAATACTAAACACCATTATATTTTGAGGAATCACCCTTTTGGCTCCAGCCCTCCTAATTATTGATCTCAGAGAACAGAGTTGCATTCTTTGCTGCTGCCAGAAGTCGATGCACTTACTAATATTTAATGTCGGTGGATTTCGGTACGTTGCAAATGATTTATTGACGTACCTCGACCCGACACTCAGACCAGGGGCTGTACTGCCACCGGTAGCAGGGTCGGACCGGGCAGGGTTTCCACTGCTCCATCTGGGTCGGACACGGCCGGCCGTCGCCCTGCGAGGCCTGGACCACCGAGCGCTGCCTCTGCATCTTACCTGGAAGAACAACAGCCACGTTTTCTGTTTTTATTCTGCAAAAACTACATCTTACCAGGAATTTTTGGTCTAATTTTCAGTGCATAAACCAACTATCAAGTGAATTTTCAGCAAAACATAGGAGTTTGTTTTAGCTCTTTTTAAGTATTTTTATTTCTAAAAGGTTCTTGTTCCACAGGCAGATTTTTCATTTGTAACAAGACATTTTTCCCATAAGTGAAATTAGCACTTTTTTAATTTTAAGAAATTATTCATTTAATAAAACTCCCATATCTTACTGAAATGTTGATATCTGTATCAGACTAACATTGAAAAAAAATCTAGATTGCACATTAGTGACTATAAGGGTAGATCTATTCAGTCGAATCTACGCTTTGCTATTTAATTTGTCACATTTAAAAATCCTAATTGCACTTTCTGAACCAAAGTTTGACGTGATTTATTTTTTTTAAACTTTGCCCAAACACTAAATTCAGGTTCCTTCTTACTTATTTTACATTGGCTGTCATACTTCTCGTTGCACTGACAGAAAAATTAAAGTTAAGTTGTTTTTACACGTTTCACCAAGATTGTGCAGCTATTGGAGTGTTTAAATGTGCTGTACTGGTGCAGAGTTATCTAATAACTCTGTAATCCAGAATATTTATGTCTGTTTAAAAAAAGAAAAAAGGTTTTAAGTCAATTATTTTTCCTGTATCTAATTGGTATCAGCTAATATTTAACTTCAAATATCTGAATCAGAAGTGAAAAAAAGCTGATTGGTGCATCCCTAATTATGCTTTATAGAATATTATAGAAAAACTATAGAAAAATTAAATAATTTTAATATTGTACTTATTCCTTGATAAACTCTTAACTGAAAACTAAGATAGAAAGAAAAAAATGACTTGATATTTGAAATGTACTGAAGTATTTTTGCATTAAAATCTAGACCAGAAATACTTGGTAAAATTGTGTGTTTTGCAGTGCATAGAGACCCTTTATATATTTCCAAACAAATATTTTTTTGTGTACTTAAAAATGTCAATTATACATAACTGAAGCACTTTGTTTTGAACCCAATAAATTTAAGCAGCTTCAGACGCAGAAACCTTTACGGTTTGCAGCACAGCAGTCATTCTTTCCCTTTGCAAACAACTCATTTTGATTGCATGCGTTTGTGTTGAATGTATTAAATTAATCTCACTGTGAACCACAGCGCTTCACTTAATAGAGCGGGGCTTTTCTAAGCGACCTGCGATGCTTCTCTTATGCTCTGATGTCTTGATTGGTATTTGGTCAACCTCAGAGAAATGGCTTTTTTCCACATCAATCAGCGAACCCTGTCTGGATAAATCTGATGCATCCCGTTTGATCTGAGAGCCGGATGGATGTGAAGAATTAGCTGTAAGACTACACAGAAGCCCCTTCTCTGACATTTCTGAATTCAGCCCTGCTGTGCTGTCTGTCTCCTTTAAACCACCCACTCGCAAAATTCAACAACCTTCCCTTTTGTTGCATATTCCGCTTTTATTTCCACGCAGCCTTCCCGGCAATCCACTCGCCCTGGAATGCACCTCTGCCTTCATGTACCACCTTTCAACAAACCCATCCTCTGCACCCCACACACAGTCAGAGCTCAGATCCGATTCCTACCAGAGAACCTCCCACACAGAAACATCTTCAGTCAGATGAAACAGCTTCCTGCTCACACTCCTTTCACCTGACGCAAGCCTTTGTATTTTTCAATGTGGGGATGCAAGTTATCAATTAATGACTGCGTCACCATCAAGCAGTTGAGTTTTCTCTTTCCATGGCTGAACTATAAGAGATTTCATTAAATCGTTGCACTATTTTGTGTCAGCTGTATTGAAACACGCTTAAAACAGAAAATTTTAATTTTCTCACATCAAAATAAGATATTTATAAAGACATAACAGAACAGGAACCTTTTAATTTGCTGGATAAGAAAAAATAAAAGAGAAAAAAATAAAGCCGTTGAAATCCTTATTGGCGCCATGTTGTTTCCTGTTATCCTTGCAGCACATCTGGACTTTGTGAATGAGACGTTTACGCTACTCGTGAAAAGAAGCGCTATTAAACTGAAGCTTAAGGAACTGGAGTGTTTGTATCTCGAAACAGAACCGCGTTGTTTCATCCCACACCGGACTCGTTTGGACCGTTCCTCTCTACAGTTCTGGAATAGCCGCCATCTTTAATTTCTCTATCAACGGCTCTGGTTATGGATGGCCAATGGCGCCCCCTGCTGGATGGCGGCCAAAATAAGGTCTAAGACTCTTTTTTTTTTTAGTTGATCGGTTTGACCTGATTGTAATCTAATAAACCATGGATCGTAATTGTATGTTACCCTCCAGCCCGCAGGTTTGCGAACATTCGGACCAGACCGACCACTCCGTCAGCTGGCAGTTGACGGGACACTCGACGGTGCACGAGACGTTCATCTGCCAGGTCTTTTCCAAACTCAGCTGAAACAGAAATTATAAATGCAAAAGATGATAAATCATTTAAATAAAAGTCACATCACAGTTTTCAGCAAGCAGAAGAATCTGTCATATCCAAGGGGAAGTTAAAGGTGAAGGTTTTCATTCTGACATGAAGCATGATGCTAAAAATCAGCAAAGAGGTGAAACGTTGTGGTGAGAATCACTTAAAACCAATAAAGCGCTCAGCTTTAGCCCACAGCAACCTCAGCATGGCAAACTGAATATTTCACTATGAAATATTCAGGCCTAATAAATCATGATTTGTGATATGGAGAAAATTACTGCCTGGCTCACCTCCTCGCAGAATTTAATATCAACAGATTTGCCGTCACTGCGAACGCAGTCGAGCATCCGGGTCTTGATGCCGCTTCCACAAACGGCGTTGGGGCTCAGCTGACAAGTGCTCCAGTCTGGAGAACATAAAAAGGTTTCTGGCATCAGATAAACCACAACACAATGCAGGAAAAACTCACAGCAGAGCTAAACATCAAAGATTAAATTAAATGAAAAAGATTTTATGTTGTGGAAATAAAATCGGCTCAGAAGAAAATTGGGAATCCAATTAAAAGTTTCTGATCTTTAAATAATGTCCACTGATTGATCATACTCTCATTACAGCCAGTAGATACGGATCCCACAAGAATCCCAAGGCAATTTTCTTTTTAATATTAAAAACTGGTGTTGTGCTTCCATAATCATGTCTGTGATCCGAGTCAAATCTCTGTTAAATCATTTTTTCATTTTCTTACTTTAATGTTTTTATTATTCACACAGAGTAAGATTTAACCGAGAAGATACGCCCGCTGTGGATAGTTTAATCTGGGCCTCCAACTTTTTTAGTTTATTTTTAGTTTAACTGCTGATAAGATTCTTTTGGCTTTTCTCCACACAAGGAGAAAAACATGTTTTTCTGTTCGCTGCATTTCTCTTTAGTCCTTCCCACACACACTTTTTATGCCAGAAAAGACTTGGATGGCAGCAGAAGTACTCTCAAAAAAATAAATACAATCCTTTTTTTTTTTATACAAGAACAGAGATGCCACAGTGACCCATTTTCCAGCTGTGTGTTCAGCCAAGCCACAGTGTTGTGCTATGAGAAGAAATAAACATTTTATTGTTCTTTTAAATCTGTCAATATGCACAGTGTGGTTGCACAAAGCCTTCCCAACATCGTTTAATATATTTATCATTATTTTGCAGACAGAAACTGAAAATATCTTAGATCTTTAATGTTTTTTTTGGAGCCCAGACATTAAAAACATGCTTTAAATTCAGCAAGCAAATCAACCGCTAGTCCAGGAAAGTTGCTTAAGTTGGACCTCAAACAAAGACACTCAGACTTATTGACATGCTATATAAAAAAAAACACTTATTCTTGTATCCGTCATCATAGTTTTTGATTTCCGGTAAAACCAGCTGACCAAACTTGCTGGAACCACGTTTGGGTTGCTCGGTAACAGATGGAGCTGTGCTGGTGTTGCTAAGTTATGGAGCCGTTTTGTTTTTTTTAGACAACTCCCTAACAGTGCCAGAGAAACATCGACTCATTGCTGGAAGCAGTTGAACCCGAAATGGAAGTAAAAATCCGTCTGTTTATTGTAGATCGTGACGTTCCAGATGTTAAGTCATCGTCCAATTATGGAAATGCTTCCTGACGGAGTGACTCAAAAGGCTCCTTATGTTTCATAAACCTGAATTAAAATTTCTCATCTGCTTTGAATAGCAACGTAAATGATTGTAATAAATGTGATTTTATATGCCACACTTCAAGATTTTTATGTTTCTTGCTTGTTTATTCTCTCCTTTGTATCAAATTAGTAAACTTCGAATGAGAACTTGGTGCCGCTCCGTCATGTAGCTCGGCTGAATTCTAACATTAAGATGCGTTATCGCCAACTACTGGGCTGGAGAGTATTTTTCTTTTTTAACCAACTTAAATTCTTAAATATAATCCTGTTTCCTTTAAAAATTAATAACTTTTCCACATCTTATGTCCTAAATTCTTATTTAAATTTTTCTCTACTTGTCCTAGACGTCTCACAATGAATTATGACATGTTCTACAGTCTCCATGTCCAACATCCAACTGTTGTATGTTTAGGTATCGAATGTAAAGTTTTAATTAATCCGTTATGTCCGAACCGTAACTTTGTCATCACTCCTTTAAACTTCCTCCAATAATTTCCATACTCCATCCTTCCTTTTGAATGTGAATCTCTCTTGCACTGGTATAGCCTCCATCTTTAATTCTGTCAGAATGACCTGTGGCGCCCTCTTCTGGTTGGCGGCCAAACTACAACACTGAAAGAGGTTCTGAGATCATAATTTTTTTAGGCTCTCATAAAATTGGGCTAATCTTATGTTTATTTAAAGAGTAGAAAACATGTCGCTCTATAAGCCATTTCATCTTTTTGGCATTCATATCTCACTCTGCTTGGATGTATTTCCCGTTTTTGTGCGATTGTCACACAGAAGCTTTAAAAGCACACAGATTTAGCAGGAAGAGAAAACACATATTAGCATTCAGCAGGTTGCCACTGTTGATTTTACCTCCCAACGTGCATGCAGAGATGAAAAGCAGGTGACTTGGAGTCATGATATACAGTTTGTTATAATCCTCACAATTTATTTCCTTTTGTTCAACCGCACAATGGAAACGTAATGAAGCACTCAAGCTGTGACTAAGCTGCAACCTTTCAGTTTTTATTCTAAGAAATGTTTTATTCAAAACTGTTTTCAGTATTTATTCAAGTGGTTTAACAAAAAATATTCCTCAGCAGCGTTCACATGAATAAGCCGGCAGCTAAATTATGTTTAATTGATAAAGAAGAAAAGGAAATGGTGGGATTTAAAGTATACCACATCGTCTATCCAGCAGTGTAGAATCAAAGAAACGGCTGGCATTTACTGATGCTGCGCGTTCTGACAGAAGCTGCAGGGTTTTTTTCCCTCCACTGACATTTAGAGAGCTATACTTTCTCCTCAGACTCAGTCAAATCCTGCTCTAGTGACAGGCGAGATCTTCCCAGGACAGAGGGATAATAACTCAAAGCACTCAGCAAATCCAACCTAAAAGCTCAGGGGGATCCATCAGCAGCTCAGACTCCAAGTTATGCCCACTTACTATCTAAACTCTGAAGGAACCGACAACCCTCTGAGGACACACATTCATTTGTATCAAATCTCGCTCAAGTAGCTCTTATGAATTGGAAAAGAAGTCTTCAGAGGATCAGCTTTAAGGCTTTGGTTGATAACATAAAAACATGAAATTGATACCACTTTAGACAACCAAACAGTTTCAAATTAAGTTGGTTCTGTGTCCTGGGGACTCCAGGAATGTTACATTTTGCAAGTAGTTCTGCTGTTTAGGAGAAAAAATGAAATGAAAATCAATTAAACATGAGCCATCACTGCTTTTTCTGATGACAACAAAGTCAATGTTGCTCAACCACACTTCAATAGCTTCAAATTCATTATTGTAGTCTAGTCTTTAAAATAAAGAGAACGAACCAGCAAAGAAAATGCATTTAATCAACTAATTTTGATCGACTAAATCTCTCTGCTGAGGCGCAGGGTTCTGCAGTTTCCTGCTTTGGAGCGACAAAGAGAGCTATCAGCAATGCGCTCAATTTAAATGATCTCACTGGTTTCCATGCTAAGCAGCCTTAGCCTTCATGACAGGCTGTGCTAGTTGTATTCTAGCAGAGAGCAATCGGAGTGCTACATACATGAGAGTGATTGACAGAGCTAAGTCCCTCCTCCTGGTTCTGATTGGTTGTTTCTGACTCAGCGAAGTATTTCTACAGTTATCACAGGGGGAAGGCAACATGTCACAAAATAGTGATATTCTTAACAAATATGTGCAAACATGTATTTCTTTCAATAAAAGTTGCATGCTGTAGCTTTAAGAGCTTCGGTTAGCATGCTACGGTCCATGACAGTAGAGTGGGACTATTTGCAGTTCATTGTTCGCAGATTCACTGCAAAAGCACAAAATCTTACCAAGTAAACTTTGGTCTAATCTCTATTGCAAATATATTAGTACACTTGAAAAAAGACAAAGTAACTTACAAATAACTTTTCAGCAAGATGTAGGAACTTCCTACATTTCTTAATATGATTATAAAGTGCTAATTCCATTAGCAGATTATTTCATTTATAACATTTTTTCCTGTGTAATTTGTTAGTTTATATGCCAAGGGAACTAATGCTTTTTAATCAATATTAAGGAAATGTTGACTTAAAACTAGCTCCTATATCTTGCTGAGTAGCTGCTTGTAAGTTAGTTTGTCTTATTTTAAGTGCACTAAGATATTTGCAATAGAAACTAGATTAAAAATACTTGGTAAGATTCTGTGTTTCTGCAGTGATACTCTGATTTTTCTGTGGCGACAATAAATTGTGGAAAATTTGCCTATTTGCAAATTTTTTCATGGAGCATATTTAAAATATTTGCAGCTTTAGAAACCCCAATGCATGTCGCTAATCCAGTAGCACTGGACACACAACCCACTCAGAGCAATATTGCATTTTAACTTAAGTT
Source organism: Poeciliopsis prolifica (assembly GCF_027474105.1). Classification (NCBI taxonomy): domain Eukaryota; kingdom Metazoa; phylum Chordata; class Actinopteri; order Cyprinodontiformes; family Poeciliidae; genus Poeciliopsis; species Poeciliopsis prolifica. The sequence goes on along the minus strand of NW_026562400.1, from coordinate 3,439,483 downwards.
TGCTGTTTTAACTATTAAAACAGACAGTTATTGGTGTTTTTAGAGTGAGTCTGAAGCATTTGTGGGTTTCAGCTTTTAGGGGATTTACTGTACGATCCAATAAACAGAAACAGGAAGACCTGGCAGCAGAAAGCTCCGTCTTTCTGAGAAGAATATGGCAAGTTGCTACAACAATACGGATCAGACTTTGGCTATAATGTAAAACAAAATGTCTGGAAAAGAACCAAACATCATGCCAACACAAACATGTCACCTTATTGTCCAACACACAGGTGCATGGTTGTTGATTTGGGTTTCTTTTCAGCCACAGGACCAGAACCAAACTGCACTTATTGAGCTGCCAAGAACTAAAGCACCAAAGTGCCGTAACAGTTAAACATGAGGCCATCTGACTCTCAACAGAACAAACATGGGAGGAAATCTACAGCAGAACGGCTGGAAAAGAAACAAATCTTTCAAAAGCCTAAAATTAAATTAAAATCAATTCTCAAAGACTGAAAAAGTTATTCAGAAAATTACTACAAACTTATTACTACTAAAAGTAGTGGACGAATGAGTGAACATATTTTTTCTTAGAAACCTTTTCCCCATTACTCTACATAAAATTTTAAGTACTGAGATATAAAATTATCTTGTTATTTCTGGACTCTCTTCTTATTCATCACTCTGGCACAAAACCTGCTGTGACTGCCAGTAATTTCAGTTGGACTTGGGCAAAATATTTTTGAGTTTTGATATAAATTACTTTTTACAGTTCCTTTCCGCCTGAAACGACTCAAATCAATAACCAGTTCCAGTGAAAGTTGGTCGGGATTTCACTTTTCCCATCAACACGTCGGATAAAAGAGACACTAAAAGAAACAAAAAGTGTGGGATTGAAAGAAGTGGATTTTGTTTTCCACTTCTTTCCACGGCAGAACAAGCAGTCAGAAATCGTCAGTTTCAAATAACCAGCTGCTACCTGGTGGGGAGGAGAAGCCAAACATACATGCTCTGTGTTTGGGAAAGATTTAGGGCTTAGTGGAAGTGAAGTTATAAGAAAATCTATAAGTAGAAACCAACAAACGCCTCAAGGCAGCCAGTTTCCACTGTTGGCAGGAAAACATGTTCATTGATCTCAGACCTGTGGGAGCCGCATTTGAAAACAACAACACGTTATCATTTATGGGTTTGTGGAAAAGACGCATCTTACCAAACAGTTCATTTTACTGAACTGCGATTCAGTAAAATGAACTGTACAGAGGATCACACAACACAGAAAAACATATAATTGAGATACGACGATTGAATATGACAACTGAGTCATCCTGACTATTTTCCTGCTTTTCAATAATGATATTGACCAGCCTCTCTTTGTTAGCTTCAGCATGTAAACCAGTGAAATATATAACATATTTGGCCATTAGCATCTCCCCAACAAGTCAAAAAATTATTATCATGCAGAATTTGAAAGCCTGACACTTTAAATAAAATAGCTGATTAAATATGGCGCCCCAGCAGTTTTCTCTGATTGCCACACTGACATCATGATGACAACCAAATTATTCTCTCTACGCATATTTTCAACAATATTGACCAATTAGTGTCGAAACGCCAGGCGTATCTTGACATCCAGCGACTAGACGTTCGGATGTGTCTATTTGCTGTCATAGTCATTACATTTTTTCACAAAATAATTCCTGGAGAATAAGATTTTAAGTCTGGTCAGTTCTGCCTATTTTGTCACTTTAAATCCAAATAAGTTGCTTTTGGCCACATTACCAACTCAACATTTACTTTCTCACGTGAAAATGTCTACAAACAGACGCCCAACTATACAACCGTACATATTTGAAGATCAGAAGTGGAGCCTCATGCACAACCAACGAGAATGCAGCAAGTGGTTTCCGGATGGCAAGTCAACAATAAAACACTGGTCTTTTCCAGCAGCCATTGTACAGAGCATACGGCGGTAAAACAAGCTGACCAAATGTGCTGGAGCTCAGTTTTTGTTGCTGTGTGACATCTGGGCTTTGCTGGGGTTGCTTGAAAACAGAGAATGTGACTTAACAGTTGTGAGGTTTTTGAAACTGCTCATTTTCCAGACTTCAAAAATATAAACGTATTGTAAAAAAACCCAAAAAACTTGGGATGTTTTTAGAAGCAGCAGAGATCAAAATGGATGAATAAAAATGTTCAAAAAGTGAATTTAGATCCGCTTTAAATGACTCTACAGACACACCATGTCTTTTTCTTGCAAAGAAACAGACAGAAAGGCAGATTCAGAGTCCAAACTACATCGAATGAATAATGCAAAGTGGGAAAGAACTGCGACATGTGTCATTTTAAAAAGAAAACAACAAATGTTTGATTTTGATCCGTTCACCTTTGGAAAATCCCTGCAAGTCCAGGACAACATCTAAGATATAAGAGCAGTACAACACTGGAGAAATGTAATTACAGGAAGTGCTGACGCAGAAATCCTTGCACCATATAGGAACTGGATCTGGACGGATTTTAGGATGTATATATGCGATGCATATGAAATGCCCACCTTAGGCAGACGAGTTGATTTCGCAGAGTGAAGCACAAAAATGACTTATCTTTCTCCTTTAGCACGTCAACAGTTTCTCATGTTGCAATCGCCCTGAAATGATCAGTGCTTCTTTTCTTTGTTTGAAGCCGAGCTTTATAAAGTATTTGGCTGCTGCTCAACAACGATAACAAATGAACACTTTGTGTGCAATGAGGTTATTTAAGCCGTCTCCCTCAGAGCCAGCGAATGTGGCTGCTGTCTTTGTAATTTCTGCCAGCATCGAGGAGTTTCACCATATGGATGCATTTAGGCTCACACCTTTGAAAAATACAGAACCAGGCTTTCCAGAAGCCAAACCTGTCCCAGATAAAGGAAATCAGTGATGAGAAATAGCATTTTACCACCAAATCTGGGGTGCAGATACATTCAAAACAAGCTGGATGTGTTGTAAAAAGCTTCTTTAACAACACAGGCTGAGGTACGGCTCATAAAATAAGCTAACAGAGACGACTGGCTGTTTTTAGCAGCAGAACGCTCGTTTGCAAGTCGGGGAATTGGGCCTCCGTCTGCCGAACCGCCTTGTGTCACTCTGGGGACCGAGAATAAGGAGAACGAAGCGAGAAGAAGCGACAGTAAGAGAGGAAAAGCGGAGAAACGGTGGAGGATGGAGCGAGAAAGAGGATGTTCTACCCAACAATAACCTCCTCCCGTTCATTATGTACACACACACAGATACACGTGTTTGTCTGCATGCAGCAAGGCGGATTATAAACGGATTGCAGTCTGGCTATATAAGACACATGTAGCCATTTTAATAAATTCTGATTAAATAAGGATCGATGCTAAACTCTGTTCAGGTTTCTGAACGTTTCGAAGAAACGACAATGTGGGAGTTCGATTTACTCCGAATTAAAAAGACTTCCAGGAATTATTTAAATTAAAGAAAAATGTTCAGATACCTTTTACTGAAATTAATTAACTTTAAGCAGAGGTTTTTAAAATGTATTACAGAGCAGAAGTTTGACATTTGGTACTGTTCACATTGTTATAATGTTATGACTTTGTACAGTGAAATGGTGACTTTAGATTAAATTTTTAATGATATCAAACTGCTTTATTTAATATTTAGCTCAAGCTAAATTATCTTTCCTTAATGTTTTTATGCGCTTTAAATAAACTACAAATCTCAGATTTGTTAATTAATCTCCACTTTAATATTTATGGCTCAGTGAATCTGATTTCTTTAAAATCTATATTTTAAAAGGACCGATATGTTTAGCACGTATTTCCTGATGAAGGTTGTCTGGCTCTTGACCTGTGATGTTGTAGAAGTAGTTGAAGCAGTTGAGGTTCAGGCTGCACGGCTCTCGGTCGGCCAGCTCCGGGCACTGCCTGCCCACGCCGGCGTACCGCAGGGCGTACGCCGTCCGCACCCGGCTGTTGTTCCTGGTGCAGGGCTGCAACGCACCAAAACGTAAAATGATGAAACACAGAGTCAAAAGAAATCCAGTTGAGTCGTAGCAGAAGATTTAAATACAAGCATTTAGGTCGACTGTTAGGAGATCCTTATTAGCGCATCTAAGCGTAAAAAAAGTCCATGAAACCGCCAATTTTGACCCATTGTCCCCATTCCAGGATGTGGAATTTGATTTTTTCCAGCGAGAAATCACAGGGAAGCCGAGAAAGAGATTCTGCTCGGCCGGCGACCCGTCAGATTCTCCGGGTTTGAAGAACGGAGAACAGTGGGAGAAAATGACAGCCTTCTGAACGGCTCCATTGCTGGAACGATGAATAAAACATGTGCGAAGCCCTGCTGGTGCCACTGCAGACGCCATGTCGAGAAGGGAATTGTGGGTAGATGGGGAGTTTTCATGAGCGGGAAAGAATTGGCTGTGATTACACAATGGCCTGGTGAAGCCAGTGAAACCAGTGAAACCAGTGAAGAGGATATTCTGACACCTGACTTAGTGAAATATTAGAGAAACGAATGCATATCTGAAATAAGGAGGAGCAATTTAAAAAGGTTCTGCTCACCATTTCTTGTATGGAGGGCCATCATCAAAAACATCAACACACATCTTATTTGTCGGTTAATTTTCATTTATTACGTTTCTAAATCAGCTCTAAACTGCTGGGCTTTTAGTCTCGATTTAAAGGAACTCAGTGTTTCTGCTGTTTTGCAGTTTTCTTGATGTTTGTTCCAGATTTGTGCTCCTCCATGATCTCTGCTTTGTTTCATTCTGCTTATTTCAATAAAGTTGTTTCCAAACAGAATAAATTATCGTACATATTTGTGGCAGTCTGCCAAACCAGGCGCGTTGTTTCCAGCTTACATATGCAGGTGCGTGTGCATCGTTAAATGTGAGCTGGAGACCTGCTCCGAAGTGGTGAGTCTTTATCATAAATCATCACCGTCCCCTGCTGAACGCGCGGTGAGCACAGTGTAATATAGGTGATGTATAAGCCACTTTGTCTTGCTTCCCCAGTTCATGGATCTACTTTATTCCCCCTCCGTGGACCAGAAGGAACCTGTTGACAAAGATTCACACACTCCTCACGATAATACAGTGCAGCTAAGCTTTGTGTCTTCCCCACCGGAGGGAAAATATCTGTGACAAGAAAAAGATACCAAGATAAATCTCAGCGGGCTTCTCAGGAGTCGGAGCCTCCGCTAGCGAAGAGTTTAGGGTTTCTGAATCGAGAACCGGTTCTCAGGAGTTCAATCGTTAATCGCCAAGATGGCGTCAAACGCTACAAAATATATTTATACTGAAAGAAAGACAGCACTGCTTCACTTCCTGGTTACTGCGTTAGCGCCATACTGTATAAATAATCTCCAACGTTTGCAATCATATTCCACAAATTATATTTTCCAGACAGACTATATTAAAGTTCATCCATTTCATGTTAAAATGATGATTTTAAAAGGGACTTTTAATTTTGTTTGAATCAAATTCAGCATGAATTAAGGAACCGATGAGCTCTGATGGTTTCCGTCGCCCGGCGCTGGGTTTGCTCACCATGCTGCAGCGGCTCCAGGCGCCCCAGTCGTTCAGGACGCAGTCCTCCGGACACGGCAGCCTGCTCTCCCTGGCTCCCAGCGGCATCTCCTCCGGGTCGCACAGGTAATCCTCCACGGCCTCCGACGGCCCGTCCACAGTGTTCAGCATGCACCTGGAAACCAGTTCAACCCGTCAGAAAAACCTTCTTCATTCCAAACAGTGAACCTGGAAACTGAATGACAGTTTGTGTTCTTAAAATCTGCCATTTAGTTTAACAATTATAGTTTATTTTGTGTTTTTGTGGATTATATGAAACTTTTCAAATTACTATTACTTTATTGTATCATCACCTGGTACAATAAAGTAGTTCTGATTTAACAAAAAAATGGACTAAGAGTAGAACATATTTTTACTCAGTTAAAGTAAAAAATATAAATAAAATACTCAAGAGTGAAAAATAATTTGGTTAAATGTAATATAACTTACCAAAACAGCAATTATTTAATACTTAAAAATTTAATATTAATTCTATGATTAATAATAATTAATTTAAACATTAAATTAAATTGATTTTACTTTACAATAATTTTGATCTGTTATATTTTGATGGATCAAAATATAACCTTTTTTTTTATTTTGGTAACCAAAGGAACAAAATGAAAATAATTCACATAAATAACTTGATTACAAAATAACAAAATCAGGAAAAAGTGATGATTTATTAGTTAAAACATGTTTGTTTTTCATTCAGTGGGTAGAAAATCCAGAAATTTTACTGAAGTATTATCAAGAGAAACTTCCTAATAGATTTATTAAAGTCTAAAAAGTTACTCAAATGTAACTAGTTATTACTCCAAGTTGATTTTTATTTATTTTTTAAAAATGTTATTATTTTATTTCCTGCAGATACCTGACTTTTCGGGTCTGGACTCCCTCGCCACAGTTCTCCTTCAGATCCACGTTGCTGACTTTCCAGACGCTCCACGGCTCGGCGACCCAGACGTACTGACTGCAGTCGCTCTGACACGGCACCACCTCGTACACCTGAGAGCAACGGAAACCTTTTACACTTTCATGCTGTTTAAAAAAAGATCTGAGCATAAAAACTGGACTCTATTTCTTCACACAGTTTGGTCTGGAGCGTGGCAGGTTAGTCTAACACACAACGATAATTTCAATCAACTTTTTGAGATTTAGCTCCAACAGACTGTTTATTCGGCTGGAGTGATTTAACACCTTGAAATTGAGTCTGTCTCTTTAAAAAGCTCCTGCTCTTTGTGAAGCTCGGCCTTCAGGAAGTAATCACAACATGGCTGCTCTATTAACCCCTAAAAGACATTTGAAGAAACGCTTCATTATAGCAGCTCCTATAATGAGCTCAGCAGATGAACAGTTCCACCAGGTGTTTGCTGATTGCTGCTGGCTAGTCTGAAGGAGCAGGAGAGGGCTGTTCTGTGAGGTGGAAGCTTGGAATCTGCAGCTCTGAGGAGGAGCTGCGTCTCAAAGGCGGGGCTAGGTCTGATCAGGCGTTTTGGGTGGCTGAAAGGTTGCAATGGAGATTAAAGGATTTCTTAAACATGGATGAAAGAATCAAAGCAAAGCTCCAGGTCTGTTTTTATGAAGGAAATAACATTATATTTTGTACGGTTTTGGCTTAATTACAGCTGAGTGTGTTTTTCTTTTCTGCAATTTGCCTTTTATTTGAGTCTGTTAACAATTAATCAATCACTAAACTAGTTGACGATTAATCACGATTAAGCTGATTAATCACGATTAATCTGATTAATCTGTCTCCCACTGGTGTAGGTGACGGTTTACATGTGAGACACACGGCGAACAGAGCTGCTCTTACCTGGGCCTGTGGCAGGAAGTCACGTCCGACAGGAGTTGTTATGGATTAAGAAGAGACAGAGGGATTAATGAGAGCGAGCTAACGGCTCATAAAGTGCAGAAGCCATGACTAATGCAGCATTTCAGAGGACATAATCAGAAAAGCTTTTGGCATAAATACCGAGGCAAACTAAACCGACAAGCTGCGAGGCCGGGATCAACACGAGTTTCATGCTTTTTATTTTTACGAATTGGAGGAATTCATGAGAAAACTCCATTAATGGAGCGTTAATGTGTTATGGTTTCAGGGGATTCTGTTGAAAATACCCCTAAAAGTAACTTTTTTCCAAAAAGTTACAGAAGTAAATGTAACTAGTAACGTTCACAGACTGATGCTTTTTCTCTGCGCACCTGGTTGATGTGGTCCAGTTTTGGACACGGCCGGCCTCCGTTGTACGGTTTCTCCCGAAGCCACTTGGAGCGAACTTTCACTCCACTCCCACAGGACTTGCTGCAGCGGGACCAGTTGGACCACTCACTGAGTTTACAGTCTGATGGGCAGGGAATGATGCAGGCCTCCTCGATATAACCTGACAGGCAGAAACAACATGGGAGGGGCTTTAATTATACGGCAAATGGAGGCTAATCGCTATTCTTTTTTAACAAAATAATTTTAGAAATTATTTTAATCTGACCTCAAATGTGCACAAACAGCATATTCTACATTATTAATAATTAAAGCAAAGATGAAGTGAAGTTAGTAAGGCTTGTTGTGACAAACACCCAACAGCATCCTGCAGCAACAGACAAACATTAATGTTTTTAACATTTTATTGTTTTAAGTGCTTTTACGTATATCTTAGGGTGCTGACAGGGAGATGGTTACGATAATCTGTTTCTGTCTGTCTGTATGGAAATCTTCCTGTCTAGTTTTCTAGCTTTTCACTATCTACCTTCCTAGATAGCAATCTAGCTTTTTTAGCATGATAGCTATCTGTATATCTAGATAGCTATCATGCTACTCCGCATTAGCATGAGGGCTATCACTAGCATGTAGGGAGACTAGCATGTCGACACTACCAGTAGGATTGGGTCATCACTAGCATGTTGACTAACATTGACTCAAGCTATCTATCTATCTAGCTAGATAGCTAGGATAACTGTCTATAGGATAGCTATCTAGGTAGCTATACTAGCTAGATACCTATCTAGTTCATGTTTTAGCTAGCTACCCATGTAGCTCCCATATAGATAGTTTAAGTTCTATGTAGCCCAAACCTCCCATCTAGTTTAATTTTTAGGTAGCTAGCTTTCTAAAACAATCTGTTTCAATGCAAAGTTTCCTAGTGAGAAAACTGACATGATGTTTTCGTTTTAGATTTTGGCCACACCTGCTGCTGATAAAATCAAAATAAAAAGAACAAAGGTGCACTAAGTTTTTCGCACATGGCTGCCAGATTTTGGCTTCCCATTCAACAAATAACGACAGTTTTGTAGTTTTGTAGTTTCTATTATTTTAGGAACTGGTAAATATTAGATCACTTTTACTAAGTCTTGTATTTTCTTTGTATCATGTTTTTAAATCCAATCTATCAGTTTGAACTGTTAACCTGAGCTTTTAATCTAAATCCACTCTGATTTTCAGTGGGTAAAATAAAACTGCACTCAGAGGCCCAACTTATCATCAGTTATGTAAGAGCAAAATTTCACCAAAACAGTTGTTGTGTCTGGGAGAAAGCCTCATTATTTTAATCCACTGATGTTGAGTTCACTGGGTCACAACACAGTTAATAGGCGCTGCTGTTTTTTGGAGCTTTTTTCACCCGCAGGTTTAATTTTTCTTTGTTTCCACCAGGAAGGACTTCAGAGAAATTTCCCAAAACAAATTATTCCCCTGAACCTTTAAACTTGTACGTCACATCTCTGAAAATCCGTTTAGTGAAGAGACAATAATGCAGTTTTAGCTTATGTAATTGGTCTCTAATTTGGTTTGGTTTCATTAGGAAAATTGATTATGTCAGGTGAGCAGGAAAATCAAGTCTGTGTCTCTGTGTTCATCTACTTCCTTAGTTTATTATTTCTTGGCAGATAAATAAAATAATTCTCTGCAACTTATGACAATTGGATCCTGGTTGATATATTTGTAAGCTGTCCATTTTCTAATTTCTTTTATAAATAGTGTCATGTTTCTCCACACAAACATCTAATTCTCAGCTAATAATTTAAGAATATTTCTCAGCAATGGTGACATAAACAAGTTTGGATAAAACACTCATGCATAATTCATTTTAGATCTCTGAAAAAATAATTGGACAAACAAAATAAAGAAATGCTGCATTTTTTTATGTTTCCCATTTGATAATTTGAACAGATTTCTTGCATTTTTCTCTCTACCCACAGTTATTACACCTGTCTCATTAAATCATCTTCTAGGAAGAATTCGGTGTCCGACTGTAGAGATGGAAAAAAAAGAATTGCATTGCTAATTGCTGTGAATTTTCTGAACAAGCTTCCATTTGTGTCCCAGCAGACCAACAATCGTCTTTCTTTTGACGGAGTGAGTGTCATTTATGTGCCTCCTGCAGCACAAACTGCAATTGAGCTGTAAAGCACAACCTTTAGGCCACCAACTAAAATTAACTAAGTTGCAAATTGTAGCTTAAATGCTATTAGCAGCATGCGGCGTATCACTACAATGTTGACTTACACCATTCATTATGCAACATGAATGGTGTGCAGATATTAAAAATGAGCTCAGATGCTTTTATTTAGCTGCAGCTCTAACATTAGCATCAGGGCTATCATTAGCAGGACTAGCATGTTGACACTACCAGCAGGATGAGGGTTATCATTGGAGAATCCATTCAGTATGCTAAGCATAGCTAAAGACTATCACTAGCATGTAGAATGACTAGCATGTTGTCACTACCAGTATCACCAATATTGACTTTCTCCATTCAGTAATCAAACAGTGTATGAGCTACTTTAGCTGAAATGTTAAGGTTAGAGTTTATACTCAGGTTTTTGTTGCTTGATGTAATTAGTTTCATGACCTAAAACATTAAAATAAGACAAAAAGCAGAAGAAACTGGAAGGTTTTCTTGCAGCACTGCCTGTTTTTTGTCCACCTCAATGTTTCCGAATCCACACTCTGCTGAGTTCAGCATGAACTCCATCTTGGCTCCTTCACCTCTGACCTTTAAGCACTTAAACATAGTCACTTTATATCACCGACTCTGTCACTTGGAAGCTCAGGTCATGTGAGTCCTGCAGCAGCTGAGCTTGCACTTCACCTTAACTTTAACTGATGTGGCGCCCAGCGTCCTCAGGAAGGTTTTAGTCTCGGTCCTGGCAGGACTTTACTTCGGATGTCTTTAAAATCAATATGCAGTCTGACACAAGTCCCTGTTGTAGTTCCCAGGCGCACATGTCACACGGCTGCAGCAAACTTTCTTAACTGTCTGGAAACCAATTTTACCTGATAATGAGAGCGTTGCTTCCTGCCAATAGTCTTAAATGCTTTAACGGCATTCAGGATATGTGGAGAAGTGGCTTCAGAAAAGAAAAAGTCTTGTAGGAAAAAATACTACTTCCACTGAAAGATCTTTTCACTTATAACAAAACATTTTCCCACGTTACAAGTGAAATAATTTGCCAGTAGGACCAGAACATTTTCATCACTATGAAGTAAATATTGACCTAAAACAAGCTCCTGTGTGTTGCTGAAAAGTTACTTGTTGGTTTTGTCTTATTTCAAGTGTAATAAGATATTTGCCCTTATTACTTGGTAATATTTTTGTTTTGCAGTGAATTGAAACAAATTGGAATGTATAGGAGCTTTGTAAAGAATTCTGTAATATTAATTAAAAAGTACTGTTTGCATTGGCAGATTATCTCACCTGTAACAAGGGAAAATGGAACCAGAAGCTTTTAATTAACACTGAGGAATTATTGACCTATAACAAGCTCCTGTATGTTACTGAAAAGTTAGTTTTGTCTGATTTCAAGAGTACAATTTGCATTAGAAATTCAACCGAAGTTACTTGGAATGATTTTGTATTTTTGCAGTGTTCTTTACGTTGCCAATGTAAAGATTTTATTGTTCTTTTGTCCCTCACTCTGAAATGTTTACTGACTCTCCAGCCGTTATCGCGCTTTACATTTGTCTTTTTTTATCTGGTGGGAAACGAGATCAGAGTCTCACAGTTTGCCTGGTCTGGATCACAGCCGCCCAGTCGAGGAGGAACGTTTCTTTCTTCTTCTATCAAGTTTTCAAGTGACGGCGGCTGAGATGGAGGGAGCGGCAGGACGAATGAGACGTTTAATGATAGCTTTTAGATTCACTCGAGCGAACGCTTGCTCAACACGGTTTGGTTATTGTGAGCATCTCAAAGAACATTTCGTTGTCGTCGACTGTAATTACGTCCTGAAATAAACGCACTAACCGGGAGCCGCGCAGGTGTAAACATGCAGAGCAGCATCCTGATGATGATGATGAGCCGCCGTCACACCCACGCTCAGATTAGCCATCTGAATCCGTGACTCAAACGAGGAAACTAAAACCCTGCTCATATATGCACAGCGCTGATGCGTTCGTTCAGCCGTCTTTCCATTTCACAGCAATCTTTCCAGCGCGTTTCGGAGGCGAACATCTGTGCTTGAAGTCTCTGGATCTGAGATAAAACCGCCGTACAAGGAGGACACAAGCGCTTCTGTCAGAAGAAAAAGCCTGCAAATTTTCAAATTTAGGATTTAAAGTAAGCCCCTGCTCATGTGAGCGAGCGGCTTCAAATCCACAAACACTTCAGATGAATTTCAGGGAAAAGGGATTCTGCAACATTGGGCTGTTATAATAAATTTCACACCAGGAACTGAGAAATGAATGGAGAAAAGGAGTCAGTTCAGATTTGAATTATGATTTATGTTGCACTGCAGCTTTAATGCAGAATTGTTTATGACACGCCAAAGATGCTGAAAACAGAATAAATTCTTCAATTAGTCGAGGTAAACATGAACTTTAACCTTTAGATAAGCTAGCTGAGCCCTTCGATTAGTTTATATCGATCATCTATATCAAACGTCAAAATACTGGTGTTGCTTAGATGTAATTTAGTGAAACGATTGCACCAAACGCATCAATCTGAAACCTAAAGAATAACTTATTACGTCGATAAATGGGGTGATTTTGGGGTGGAGTTGCTGTTTTTTCTTCATGATGTTCACTGCGAATCAGCAGCCATTAAATGTTTAATAGTGTTTGTTGTTTATTAGCGGAAGTGGAAAAATAAACATTTTTTGTGTTGAAGAAATGCTGGAAGACTTTATGGGAGTGAATAATGAATGAATAATGAATCAATGCAATATTTGAAATTAAAAAGATTTTTTTTATTAGGTCACAAACTAACTTTTTGAATATTTTAAATCTTTTAAAAGTTATTAGAAATAACATGTTAGTTTTTTAATCAACATTTTTACTATTTAGAAAACGTCCTGATGCAATCAACAAGTAAATAACCTCAAATGTTATAGAAATGTTAATTTATTCCAGTAATTTATCTTAATAAAAGTGAAACTTGTATATTGGATAGATTCCTTACACACAGAGTGAAATTAAAACTTTTATTGCAATTAATATTTTAGAGGTTTAGTCCAGAAATGGTCAAATTCAGACTTTAGAAACAAACGAAACATTTATGAGACAGTTGTGCCATGACTTGATTGAGACCCTAAACTACAACCATCCATCATCAGATCTTGATATTCAGAAAATAAAATACCTTAAAATATGAATATCGCTCAGAAAAAAACCAACAAAACCCGCTTTGAACAAAAAGCATAACTATCATCTCTTATCCCTGTCTAACTCCACACAATCAGACAAACGAACCAAACCGCAGAGAAAGGAGGTCGTAAAGCTCACAAACATTTTCTCCCTGAGAGAAAAAGCCTCTTTTTACTCCTCTTATTAAAGAACAGAGACGTTTTCAGGCTGCCGCCATCTTTACAGTAAAACATCAGCAACACATCCGCCTTACAGCTGCAAACTGGATCAACTCAAACTAACAGCAAATAAAAACAATCTTCTTTGTAGTTACAATATCAAAAGTGACACAAGTGGTATAAAAGAAAAATAATCACTTGAGTTTAATAAGTTTCAATTAGTCCAGAGGAACCTGTGAGGTTTACTGAGCCAACAATGTTGGTATGTTATCCTGCAGTGAGCGAGGAAAAGCTGTGATCGTTGGGTCTTTGCCCAATTGGACGGGTTGAGAGGAAACCTAAACAACAAGACAAGAGAAATTTCTGCTGCCTTAGGAGTCAGTTTCTTTTTAAAGAGGAATCGATTGGAAAGCAGAGAAGAGCAGAGAAAAGAGGTTCTGTGTCGAGCGAGTTGCTGACACTGTCGGGTCGGCTTGTGTTGCGAATGCAAAGGAAGTTTTAGAAAGCCAGGAGAGAGGCTGCATTTCAGATTAAAATACATATTTTGCCAAGTCGGTGAAAAGTCAAAAGTATTTACAGGCAGAAAGAATAAAAAAAAAAAAACAAACACAAAAAAATTACAGTATAATTTCTCCACTGCTCAAAAATAAAAAACACACACAAAAACTAATAATATTGTTATTTATTATCCACATCTTAAAGAATTTTTCAGTGCAAATTGTTTAGGGCTGAGATGAAAATATTAACATAAACATTCTTTTAAGCAATAAAAACAGGATTTGTTTTTCATTCCACAACAAATGGAAAGGTCCGATCTGATTCATAAATCCTTCTGCTAAATCCTTCTAAACTTAAAATGTAATGATTTCTAAAAGGATCCCTGCAAAGTTTATTTTGTTGCAGTTTAGGTAAACGTAGCTGCATAAAAGCACATAAATGTAGAACAGTCAATTGGAGTCTTCAGTCAGAGGCTTCTTCAGATTTGCTGCCATACAGACTGCTATAGAAGATCTCTCCTGCCAACAGGCATCTGAACTCTGAAGAATCTGAATTAATGAATAACAGCAACATTTCATCTGTTTGATTCTGTAAACTGGCTGAAAACATTTAGCTAGAGGCACAAACCTTTTTTTATTCATTTTTGCTGCAACTAAATTTGTTGAATGTGAAGAAGGCGGGCGGCCATCTTCACTCAGGTCTGATTTATCGATACACCACAATCATTGGCAGAGAGTTTTCTGCTTCACCGCCCGAAGCTCGTGGTCTTGACTTCACATCCAAACCAAATTTCTCCCACTAATCGCCGAACAACCTTTCATTCAACCAGACTGACGAACTGAAGTGGCTTCACCCACCGTGGCTGTTGCAGCGCGACGTCTCCACCAGCCGGTTGTCTTGGTCGTAGCACACCATGGCCTGATAGCGGTAGCCCTGTCCGCACTCCTTGACGTCTCCCTGGACCTTCATGGCCGCGGTGCCGTCCGCCCTGCCGCCCTCCGGCAGGATGCAGTCGGACCACTTCCCCACCGGCTGGGCGTTGTACTTATCGCAGGGACAGTACTGCGTCTCGCTCAGAGGGTACATCTGCGTGTTTTTGCACTTGTCCTTCTTTTTGCTTCTCCCTGAAGAGCCACAAGAGATTAGCAGAAAACATATTAAAATACTTGCTGACATCAGCGCGTCTTGGTTTTTGCTCCAGTGTTAAATTATGGAATAATAAGGAAAACATTAACGGAGAAATATTCGGCAACATTTACATCTTGCACACTTCCTTTTGGGACTCAGCTGCTTCTAAAAACAAAGTGCTTATAAAAACCCACACAGCAATAAGTTAATGAAAATGACCTGTTTCTAAATATAGCCACAGCCCTTCACCTGGCAACCCCGGCAACTTTTTTCTGTCTGCATTTAATGTCCCTTTGGTAAAATATTTCTGAATTTGAATTTCAAGCTCCAGGACTCTTGGTCTGCTGGTTGAACTGCTGTATGAACCGTACAATGGCTGCTGGAAAAGGCAATGTTTGGTTGTTGACACATTGAGAACGGCTCTGTGCCAAAAAAAGACAAGACAGAGACGAGCCGGAAGCAGGTCGCAGGAGACAAATTTAAAGTTCAAATTCCTCAGTTCAGAGAGACTTTCTCATTCCAGCAGGCCGTCATTAAGCAGCCGTTTCACATGCAAATGAGGAGATGATTTGCTTTTTGACAACCTGAAGCACCTTTACTGGCTTTGTATTTTTTTTTCCTTCTTTGAAAATCATTCTTATGTTTTTGCCCTGTTTATTTCCCCATCCGGAACAAAGATGCTCCTTAATTGCATCAAAGCTGTAATTTGTCTGGAAACATCGCAGCGACTGACAGGCAGGAGAAAAGAATACATTACGCTCCACATAATCATTTTTTTCCTTTTGCCACCCACTTTATCAGTTGATTGTGACACAGTTGTGGGGAATTTGAAAAGATGAGGTTATATAAAATTCAATCTTAAAGGTTAATATTGAGTCTCTTCATGTTTTCCAAGTAATACAAGTTGCAGTTTTTGTAGAAAAAGCAAAGGCTCCTAATCTGATTTCACAATGTTTTTATTTTCTGGTTGATCTCCCAGGTTGCCCATGAGAAAAACTACAAAATGAGAATTAAAGTATTAAACTGAACACGGCGAGAATTTGAGCCCAGACAATCATCATGAGTGACATCATCACTCCTGACCCATCTGCTGTTTCTGTGTCCTCAAACATCTTTGAGGACACAGAAAGGATATTAAAAGGAGATCAAAATGGACAGAACTAAAATATTATCTTGAATGCTTTTGTGCAAATGATGTAATGAATGTGTTTTTTACCACCCACAGACCTACGCTAACCTGGCAGATCACATTTAAAGTTTTCTAAAAACTTCACAGTTCACTGCGGTTTGATTCTTATGACCAGAAAGCGTCCCGACTCGGCTGAAGCTGATGAACAGTTTTAGATTTACTGCTCGGAGCGGGACCTCACTGAGACCGACCTACAGAGAAAACGAGCGGCTGTGAGACCGGCTCACAGCAGCGCGTTGTTTGAGCCGTCCCCTCTCCTCCCCCCCGTCCCGTCCTCACCTATCAATGCCCTCTTTCTGGTGCGGACCCCCACACAGTCAGCTGTGCAGGACGAGAACTTGGACCAGTTGGTTAACTGGCAGTCGTCCTGGCAGGGGAGCTGACAGCGCTGAGTGATGGCGGGCATGGCCTTGGCGGACTTCAGGCACTCGCTGATGTCGGCCTGCGTCCCGTCCAGCTGGCGGCAGGACACAGCTGGGACAATCAGAGGGAAAAGTTTATAGATTACGACATTCGTCTTTGTTAGTGGTTTAACACACTGCTTGCCGGACATGAAAAGGTTGTTCAAGGTCATGTTATGCAGTAGAATTAATTTTGTTATTTTAATTTTTTGCGGTTCCTGCTGAGCACAGTTAACAGAAGATAACAGGTCTAGCAAATAACACGAATAATTTACAGTTAAGTTGTGTTTTCACATCTGAAAGTCCAGTAGACTTGTTTCGATTGGGGGCCATAATTGCAACATTTGTTGCATTTTCAGCTTATGTGGTTCGCATTCACTCTGTCAAACGATCCAAACTAATTGTTCCCCTCCTCACCTGTGGTGGCGCTACACCAAGAACTACTAAAGGAAACTGCATAGAACCTCTGAAGAAGACCAGCACAACTTACTTCTTCAAAAAGTGTCAACAAATATTTGACCACAGCAATTCTGATTAAAATAGACCAAACTTTTGAACAAATTTTGAAATACTAGACAATTTGGTCGAGTATTTCTAGATCTAAAATACGTGACCCAAGTATTTTAGCTTAGCTTCTAATGCAAATATCTTAGCAAATAAGACAAAACTAGTTTACAAGTATCTTTTTAGTTAGATGTAAATAATTCCTTAATATTGATGAAAAAGTTCTTGTTTTATCTGCAGTCATTTAACTTATCACAAGACATTTTCTCATATTAACAGTTAATTTATCAGCCAATAGAACAAATACTTTTTCATCAATATTAAGGCATTATTTACTTAAAACAAGCTTCCACATCAAATGTAGTTGTACGTTAATTTGTTTTATTTTAAGTGTAATAAGATGTTTGTACTAGAAACTAGACTAAAATTACTTGGTAAGATTTTGTGTTTTTGCAGTGCATAGAAACAAACTGGACTTTCTAGACAAATGGAACCAGAGTTCAGTTAAAACAAACTGAACGGGACTGTAATGGAGCGCATCTCCCCTGTTTGGACATCCTTACACAGGCTGGATTTTAAAATACTTTTAATTTATAAATCACCAAAGCGCTTGCAGAGAAGCGGCTGCTCTCCATGCAGCGAACATCCCTCTGGCGATTTGATTAAAAGTGTCACACATATTCCATTAACACCTTGGAGAACTGTGTCACCTTATGAAAATTGGTCCAATAAATCTCATTTAAAGAACACCTGAGCAAAAAAATAAAGTCAAGCCGCAAAATTCAGCTTGGATCTCACGGGAGGTTTAAAAACAATTACAAAAGGAGGCAGACGCAAATGCGTCCGCGCTTCGATTGGCTTAAAACGCCACAAGTCAATTAGCTTTTAGCTGCATCCTCCTGCTCTTTGTTCCTTCAATAAAGTGCTGCTGCAGTATTTCATTTTGCTGTGACGCTCTGCAGGGCTGTACCTTTATGGAGAAATCAATCTCGGAGCACATTTTGGTCAAACCCCGGTGGGCGCTGCTATTGGTTGAAAGGCTGCTGGTGTGTGGGATCACGTCTTATTGTTTGTGGGTTTGTGTGGCTGCAGGGAGAGAAGAGCTTGTGGCTCTGTGTGTTTAATGGAGCCTCCACTGTGTTTTTCTGCCTCTAAGGTGAGAATCTCTGCAGGTAAATATCAAGATATAAGAGTTTCTCCTTTGATCCGAGTCAATAACAAAAACAAACGTGACAAAGTGTCACAAGGTGTAAAATTAGGAATTTGATGTGTATTGAAGTTTTGCTTTTACTGTACAGTATTGTATTCTTTAGTCACTGAGGAACAAGAACATCCATTTCCATTTCATACAGAAAAAACGGTGCTAAATTAAAACAAATTTTCATTAAATAAATATAATGAACAGCGTTGAGTAGTAACTCATTTAATCACATTTACTCGAGTAACTTTCTTTTGAAAATTTACTTTTAGGAGTATTTTTACTACGCTGTACTTTAAACTTTTATGTGAGTAATTTCATTATGAAGTATTTCTACTAGTATTTTACTAAAATCTCTGGATTTTCTACACCCTGGATGAAAGGGTGTAGAAAAACCAAACAAACCCAAATCCGCTTAAATTTGTAAAACGATTTGAACCGCTCCTTTCACACACTGAAAGGAATGTTTTCACCAAAAATTCACCAAACACAGAGACACGCCTGCAGTTTTGTTAAAGTTTCATGAGTTTATTATTGAAAGAAACTCATTTAGAAAAATTTTATTTGGCTTGATTATGTTATTTTTTTGTCACTTATATGAATTTTTGTCATTTTGGTCCCAAAAATACCAAAATTTCCAATTCACTACATATTTTGCTCCATCTGATGATGTAATTTTTAAATATTAAATGATTGATAATTTGATTAGTCACCCAGTACTTGAGTAGAGTTTTTACCAAATACTTTTTTACTCTTACTTTAATAATTTCTTGGAATGGTTAGTCTTTACTTTTACTTGAGTACAATTTTTGGGTCCTCTGCCCACCTCTGGTACCGAACACACATTTATCTGACATCCCTGCACCAGTACAGCTCACTTAACAACAAATAGCTTCACAAACTTGGTCAAACATGTAAAAACAACAAAGCTTTAGCAGAAGGTGTAAAATAAATAATAAAGAAACTGAAACTGACAAGAATCTAGATATTGAAGAATATCAGATATTAATATCAGATTGGTTCATCTTTAAATAAAATCAGTGAAAACGTGAAAACAACATCCTCATCTCTGTGCAGAACGATGGATCTTAAAGCAGATTAAAACCAGATTGAGTCTTTCCTGTAATAATGTGAGGTAGAGAAGAAGAAACAGCAAAATAAGAACTAATAAAAGCTTCATGTTGGAGGTGGAACATAATGAAATTGATCATTCCCCTTGAAATTGCATCTTTATGAAAGCTTCCCTGGACTATACGTTACAGCAAAGCAGGAAGAAATCTTTGCTTTCCGCTTTAAAGTACTTGTCACAGATGCATGAAGCGTGGATAAACTGGGGAATGGACTGGTGTGTTTTAAAAGGAAAGGTGCAAAATCTTCTCCTAAATTCCAACAAGAGACATTTGATTAAAATTGCATGACTCGAGCCTGAGGTGGGGGAAAAATATAATCAACGAAACAACTCTCGACTGCCAAACCGGTCTCCAGAGGCGCACATCGAGATGTGAGAATATTTCCATCCAGATCTCAGGAGAGCTCACTGATATTCATGAGTTTTACACTCAGTTTTTTCCTGGCATATGAAAGCACCAGCATTTTCTGTATGCGCTATATTGGGATGAATGAGTGAAAAATCACCCACAGATCAAAGAAAATCAATGAAATAAAAAACTAGGTGATGGGAATATTTGTTTTGGTACCTCGGGTCTGAAGTCCGGGTCCGCACGTCTCCTGAGCGCCTGGAGTTTCCTTTCTGAGAACCCAAGGAACCAGTTGGCACTTCCTCCACTTGTGAGTTTTCCACCTGGAAATAAAGTTCAGTCATGAATCATTTATTGCAGTCATGTCGTAATGTTCCACCTGTCACACAAAAAATGCATTTTCAACATTTCTACATACATTTTTATAAGGTTTTCTGTGTTTATGATCCACATTTCAAGTTACAAATATGTTTTTATAGAATTTTATTTAAAACAAAGTCAAATCTATGTAAACATACAATATTTATTTGATAAAAGCAACTATTCTAATTCTCTGTTGAACGTTGTGTTTTGGAATAAATACTGACTGACGGAGATAATTTCTCATTTCTGCTTGTAGTCGACCTGATAAGGTCAAGATTTCTTCTGCAAACGTAAAAATATTTAATGTTTTCATGTTTAGTTGAGGTTTTCCTGCAGGAATACTTTCAAAGAAGCGGGTAATTTTCTGGAGCATTTCTTTTAGCTGTTACTTCCATTAAGCTGGGAAAATTATATTATTGCATTAAAGGAAGTAGATTTGTAGCCTTGTGACATTTTTCATTAGTTTTTAAAAAAGATAATGAAACAGCTACATTTTTCCATGTTTTGAAATCTAGTAAATCCTAAAATCTAAACTTGAAAAAACCCTGCAAAAAAACAAAATATTACCAAGTGTTTTGTCTTCTTTCTAGTGCAAATATCTTGGCACACTTGGAATAAGAGAAAAGTAACTTACAAGTAATGTTTCAGCAAGATAAAAGAGCTGGTTTTACATGAATAATTTCTCCACATTAATAGAAAACATTAGTTACACAGGTAGATTATTACACCTGTAGCATAACATTCCTCCCATGTTGTAAGTAAAATAATCTGCCTGTGAAACTGGAACTTTTTCATCAAGATTAAGAAATAACTAACTTAAAACAAGCTTCTACATGTTGCTGGAGTTACATCTAAATTAGTTTTGACTTATTTCAAGCGAGTGAAGATAGTTGCACTAGAAAACAGACAAAATACTTGGTAATATTTTGCGTTTTTGCAGTGAAAGTATAACAGAAGTTTCTCATCAGCACTTAAACCTCGGAACAGGCTTATTTAGTTCAGTTATGTTTTTCTAAGAAGACAAACCATTTACCTCAATTTCCCAGTTTAGCAGTGGATTGATTAGTAATGGAAAACCCAGGATTTTTCCTGTATTTTGATAAATATGGAGTTTTGTTTTGTTTTGTGAATTTAAAATTTGGATTTAGAGACAGAAGGTACGATCTGAGAAGAAAATGTGATAAACATTTAAGTAAATTTAATTTAGTGTGTTTAGTATGAACTGAAAACACCTGAAAGTTTCCAGAAAGTTTCCAGTTTTATTGTAAGCGTCCAGTGGGACCGCAGCGGTGCTTGTACCTGAAGCCGGGACAGACTTTGGGGACCTCGCAGTCCCTTTCCTCTTCAAGCACCATCGGGCAATCCTGTCCTCCATTCGAAGGCATCTGGATGACCAGACGTCGCCTCGATTGCTTTCTCTTCACAGCTTCACCACCTGGACAGACAATCAGTGGGGTAAAAAGCAGAAAAAGCTGGACCTGAGAGTGAAGATAAGAATCGGAGAGCAGAGCGCCGCTGTAAACTGTAATTGGACAGCTGTCTTTTGCATCCCACACACCTGATTACTTACAACAACAATGATACATTAAACAGTCGGGCTGCGTTAATGACCAGGTTACCTCTGTGGTGTTTATAGTGCCTGAGATGCGCTGAAGTGTCTCATTAAGATCAAACAACCCTCTAAATCAGGAGTGCTAAATCTTTGTTAGCATGCGAGCTAACTGTAAAATCACCAACTCAAAATGATCTACCTACTAGGAAGACGCAAAAAACATAAATAATTCTTTATTTGTTTCATTATGAAACTCAACAATAATAAGAAAAGAAAGCCTGAAATAATCTGCCAGAGGAACTTTTTCTTCCTATATTAAGGAATCATTGACTTAAGACAGGCTCTGATATTTTACAGAAGTGTTACTTGTTAAGTCAGTTTTGTCTTATTTCAAGTGTGCAAAGATATTTGCACTAGAAAGTAAACCAGAATTCCTTGGTAAGATTTCTTGTTTTTGCAGTTTCCAACCAGACGTGCCGTATTTCCCGGACAATAAGATAAAGTTTGACTGGAGGTGCGACTTATGTGTGAAATTATTAACATATTATTGTATCATGTCACATGTTATTTTCACACTAAACTGCAAGAGGGCGCTCTAGGCCTGTGTCATTCTACCTACGGAGTTAGTGGAGTTGTTTACAAGCGACACCGAAAATTAAGACTTAGTGATTTGGAGAGACACAAATGTTATTTATGCTATTGTTATCTGATTAACTGTTAATATATTGTTGTTAACATACCAGGCATGTTCTCAGTTTGTTATGCATTATGTAACAATTATTCAGCCTGTTGTTGCCTCTATTCCATTTTTATTTTAAATTGGCTTTCTGTTCTTGGTGTTGGATTTTATCAAATAAATTTTCCCCAAATATACTCTGGTGCGACTTATGGTCCGGAAAATACGGTAATCATGGTTTTGTCATGGTCAGTCACATTTACAGCACCAACTTCCTCAATAGGGTAAATAAAGACGACAACAATAAGTATGTTAAGAGGCTAATATTTCCATTTCAAGATGAGGAGAATAATTTTTGTGTTGTTATGGGGACAATTTCAAGTTGTTTGTTAAATGGTTTGGAAAGTTGGAGAAGTTGCTCTAAATAGTGGTCGTATTAGCAGCATACATTTAAAATACACAGAAGTAGAGATTTATACCACCAACCTCCATGGAGACAGTAATGATTTTAAGCTGCAAATGTGTTTTGCCATTTCTCAACAACCTGGACGAAGGCAGACCTCAGCTTTCACAACATGAAAACAATAACGCTCCGTACTTCCTGACACTTGTGGCCTCAGGCAAGCAGATCTGCTAGACGTACTAAAAGAGGTCAGCCCAAAGGTCGTGTCTCAAGCCAATCTGTCACATTAATTATGTTTAACGAGACGTGAGCGAGGCAGCGGACGTCTGAGGCTCAGGTTCAGGTCTGAGGCTCAAACCACGCAGCTGCCACTTAAACCTGACTGACATCTTTAAAAAGTCAGAACGTATGAGGCAGGATTGTATTGAGTTTGCATTCATTTGTGTACTTGAATCGCAGGAAACCGAACACTGAGTCCAGTCGCTGAAAGGAGTCACGATGCAGTCCTTCTTGCAAGGCAGCTGACACGGTCGCATCGTGCTTGGGCGCGGGCCTTCTGGACACCTGCAACACAAAACAGACATAATTAGGGCCACATGTAAAACTAGTGCACTGCTGGTGCATCTCCAGTGAGAGGCGGGTCACCCAGGACACACACACACACACACACACACCCCACACACACACACACACACACACACACACACACACACACACACACACACACACACACACTCAGGGAGAATTTAGAGAGACCAATTAACCTGACAGTCATGTTTTTGGACTATGGGAGGAAGCCGGAGAACCCGGGACCAACAGTCCTACCAACATCACTGTGAAGCCCCATAATTCCTTAGTGTTGATGAAGAAGATCCACATTTATAAAACGGGTCAAATGTCTTGTTATAAGTGACATAACACAGAAATGAGCAGCTTTTTGCCCTCCAGTGGGGATCTTGCCCCTTCACACTGCATAGAGTCCATATATAAATGGATTTAACTATCAGTGAGTAATAATCTCTTTGGACCCACAGAACATGGGGTCAAGCCAAGGCTTTTCAGGCCAAGGGTGAGGCTTAATCTCCCATCATTTAAGCACCTTAGGTCTCCATCGCGAACCACTGAAACACATAAACGGGTGGTGATAGACCTGCTGGAAGTCATCTAGGAATCCCGTCTCTGTGATCCGGTCTAACTGGTCCTGCAGCTGCAGGCCGACTCCGCCGTCGTCTGGGTCGGGGTTAACGTTACTAACAATCAGCGCTCTCCTCTCGACACTGCGCGCTCGTCAACAAGCCGTTATCAGCGGAACGATAGCGAGCCTCAGGCGAACTGCAACAATGTGCAGGCGACACCAGGAGAGGTTTATTTTTAATACCAATAGACGGAGCTAAATCCCTCTCAAGCAGAACAAATCCTCTCACGTCTTCATAAAAGTGAATGGTCCAAACGAAATAAACAGCTGCCGGATGGAGCGGAGCGTCTAGATTTTCTTTAGATTTTTGGTGTAAAGTTATTCTCAGTTTTGCCTATTTTGAGCTTCTTTCAGAATGAGCTGTTTTAGGATTAAACACACACACACCCCTTCAACTCAATGTTTACACTCGCATGTGAAAATACTTGCAAACAGATGTAAAATTATGCAACTGTGCATCTTTGAAAAGCAGAAGTAGAGCCTCCTGCACAGCCAACAAGAACGCAGCAAGTGGTTTCTGGATGTTAAACCAACAAAAAAGAAAAAAACACTTGTCTTTTCCAGCTGCCATTGTGCAGCTCATATAGCGATAAAACAAAGTGACCAAACATGCAAGAGCTCAACTGGTGTTGCTAGGTAACAGTGTAGCTCCAGTCAAATGTGACTCATTTTATAGACACTAATAAACATGAACTTATTGCCAGAAAACAGTGGTGTGTGTGTGTTTTAATCTGCTGGGTTGAGACCAAAGTGGAAGTATAAAAATGTGAAAAATGTGAATTTTGCATATTATATCCCCTTTAAAACTCAGGCCTTAGAGAACAGATCCACTAGTGTGAATGTTTTTCACAGATTTCACCGACTCGGTGTCAAGTTTCCATCTCATGTTCTTCTGAGGCTTTCAGGAAAACATCAGCATCGACTGCGGGGCTAAAAGCCTCAAAGTGCATGTATTTACTAGAGTCTGTGTGATTTATGGGGCCTTTAGTGAATCGAATCTTGAACCAGCATCATTCTTTTTTAAAACTCCAGGCAGTCAAAGTCTCATAAATACTTAATCAGCAGGAATTACAATCAGTTTCAGAATAAACCAGATAACATTTGGGTTTATGTGTTAAGAAGATGACTTATAATCTCTGTTTAGAGTTTCTTTGGTCAGACTTCTGGGTCCTTAGTGGCAGATGCTAATAATTTATATTAATTATAACTTTATTCATTCATTATTCAGAGGAAAAAGCATAAAACACAGTCAGCTAAACTTATTCGGTCCATCTTTTCCTGTGATTATATAAAATTACTGAAATAACAATAGATACATGATTAAAAGTGTTGCTATGAAGCTCAATTTGACTGAATGTGAAGCTGAGGCCCTTAAAGGGGAAGTGGAGGAAAAAATAAAAGTATTTGATGAAGAGCAGTGCAAACTCATTGAAGTGGGTTGTTTTATTTAAACCTCATAATTATTTCCTCTTTCATCAAATTAGATTCTGCTACTTTTTTAAAAATCATGCGTTTGGCTGAGCAGACTAACAAATTAAAGCTTATGTGTGGGGAAAACGTGAACTCATTTGTAATATTGTGGTTATTTATATCATGGAAAATCTCCAAACAAAAGCTGATTCTTTAACTGATTCTTTTTAAAGACATTTTATAATTTTCTCCAGGTGTTTTAATTATGTGTGATTATCTGAAAAGTGGAATGAAGCAGCGACGTGAAGCCGTCGCTCCAACCCTCCCATATATGGAAAAACCTGTGGTTTGTACGTTTCCTGTGGAAACTAGCAGGCGGTTTTTCAGTGAGGCGTAGAAAATATGAGTAATTAATTTATTATCACAAAATAAACAAGATGAGAAACAAAAAAGTGAAATAGCTGCTTCTGGATGAGACTTGTCATTGCACTGATACAAATACACACAACGCTAATGCTATTGCTATTGCTAATGCTAATGCTACGTAACATGCTAGCAATTCATTATTCTGATTGCTGAGCAGGAGAGTCAGTAAATCCCACATTAGATTTAGGGATCATTTATGTGCAGTATTTGTGGTCCTTTTGTTCTCCTGATTCATTATTATAACCCTGCTATGGAAGACCAACATGGAAGACCAACATGCAAGAATTTAATATTAAAATGGAAATATGAACCCCCTTTATGCAGAGGCACAAAAACAAAACCAATGTTTATTTCCAAAGTACAGTTAGAGCATGAGGCTGTCTGTGGGGGTGTGAAGCTATTTGTATTAATGTCATCAATGCACTTTTAATTATATTTCCATTTTATCATTGTGTTTTTTTTTATTTCTTTTGTGCCTTCTTTTGTTTGTGTAAATCGTTAATCTTTACTTATCACGCTGTTTTTGCTGCTGGTACAAGAAACTGGGAGTATTTCACCCCAGCGGCACCATTTCTTTATCTGTGTCACTTCCCTTCAGCTTAAAACGGGCTACACTTCAGTGAACCCAGCAACTGCAACTGGTTTTAACATCCTCACTGGTTCCAGTAAGCAATACAGCCACAACTGGTCCTCAAATGTTACCATTTGTAGAAACACAAACAAGATGTCTATTCAACAAGAGTCCATTTTCTGAAATGATTCAGTAAATGGTTGAGCTGGATGAAGGGTAGAAATTTAAGGCAAAGAACTGTAAGCAGTTATAAGTGTACACACATAAAAGGAAATCCTGCTGGGAGCAGATAAGGCTAATTAATTTAATTATCAAAATTAGGCACTACAAAACAAGAACATGCTTTGTTTAATTTAAGATGAATCAGTGGCGGTTCTTCAAGGACGAGTTCGCTGCTGTCTTTTGGTCTCAGGAGTTTTCAGCAAAGTCAGAAAACAAACAGCCTCAATTAGACAAGACGGCTCAGAGTTTAAGACTGATGCTGTCGAAATGCAGAACCGCGGATCATTCGGTCTTCGCTCTCACAGATTCCAACGCGATTACACAAACGCCCATTTGGTTGCAGTCGACACACAGACTGTCACAATCAATAAGCCGACATTGTTGTTTTTTACCCCCCTCACACAACAACAGCTTTCTTGATAGGATGATAGCAGACAGAGCCTGAGGCGCTGACATATTTTTCTCTGTTGTGTCCCACGTTTCTATTGGGTTTTGACAGTCGGTGTGTGTGTGTGTGTGTGTGCGTGTGCGTGTGTGTGTGCGTGTGTGTGTGTGTGTGTCTGTGTGTGTGTGTGTGTGTGTGTGTGTGTGTGAGAGGCAGACGTGGCCTGAGGCAGCGGGGGGTGAAGGCAGCTCAGACCCGTCTGTGGGTGAGATGGGTCGCATCTGCATGAGGACGTTGCGGGCGGCCATGTTTGCTACATGGAGATCCACAATGTGACCTGATCAACAATATCTACCAAACATAAGCAGCAAAACATGGGCTTCTAAATACTAACTGCGCCAAAGTCTTTCTTGGAATGTTTTAACGGTAAAATCTGCTCATTTTTGTGCTTCCATTTGGGTTTGTGCCGCTTTTACCAACAGTGAAGACCCAGTAGCAGTAACAGCAGTGGCGTTTTTAAAAGTGCTTAAAAGAAAAACCTGGGTTTTTTTTAAGTCAATGTTTTTTTTTGGCGTCAGGAAAATGAGCCGTTTCAAAACTCTCTGAAATTTAATGTCACCAATCAGCAGGCACGGCCCATCACCTAGCAACCCAAGCTGAGCTCTGCCTGTCACCTAGCAACGGAAACTGAGCTCTGCCGGTCACCTAGCAACCGAAACTGAGCTCCAGCACATCTGGTCAGTTGGTTTAACTGCGTATGTTGTTGACTTACAATCCAGAAACCAGTTGCGGTTTTCTTGTTGTTTGCACAGGAGGATCTACTAATTATCTAATTGTCTTATTTCAGGTGTACTTAGATAATCGCTGTAGCAACTAGACCAACAATACTTTGTAACATTTTGTGTTTTGCCGGCTCCCGTTGCTGAACAACTTTAAAATCAATCCACACTCAGCAGCATCTTTTCTTACGTCCGTGAACCGACCGTAAGCCATTAAACCGCTCACATTTAGTTAGAATGAGTGATCACACACGGTTGGATTTTAGCACAAAATAGGATCTGAGAAAAGTCGTATCGAAATACTGTTAATTAAGTACACTGGACTGACCAAAGGAGCGCACCGGGGTCAAATGGAAAGACAGCAACGACCTTTTAGAAGTGATTGTTGCTGTCCTTCAATCTTCTGTTTGATTCCATCCACAGAGACATTCCTGATCATCCTGATGTTGCAAAAACTGGTGTTTATCCACTTCTGATGTGTTTGCATCACACACATAAATGGAATATTTTGTTAGTTTGTGCTCTCTGCAGTAATGACTGCTTTCTGAGCCCATTTGCAAAAGGCAGCAATTACTTGCCTGCGGTGAAAGTTACTGCACCCTGACATAATGTTTACAGTTTGGTTAAGAAATAAAATATTTATTTGGATAAAAAATGGATAAACTTTTCCAGAGATTAAAACCAAATCCTTGCACTGTTCATCTCAAAGCATGTATTGGTCTTATTAACATTACAATACCAGAAATGACTGCAGATTAGGATTAATTTACAACTTTTCTATGCTCAGAATAAATTTGGCCTCTTCCTGTTTAGTTAATTAACTCCTGCTGCTTTGAAAACTTCCTATTCAACATGTTGATTAGCAAAACCTTCAGTTAAAAGGCATAATTGGCAATCAACCTAATAGGACCCAGCACACCCTCAATGTTAATTGAGCCTAGACTTGGAGTATTTCTCCACGAGATTCAAAATAATGCATCTGCACATGTGAAGCCTCAAAATAACATTGCTGTACAGAAAGTTGAAAGCAGTGCATTGAAGCTTAAAAACCTGGCTGTGACGGAAACTAAAGCCTGAAAAAAAACTCAATTTGGTGTAAAAACTGAACCAGTCAGATTATCGTGATGGGGCATAATCTGAAGAGAGACTAACAGATTCTGTCAAGGTGCTGCTCAAATGGTTTCAAATAATCATGTTTTTTATTTATAACTGTAATTTGTGACTTTCAATCATTTATTTCAAGGGTTTGAATTGATAATAATGCATTTTGCTGCAAAAACACCAAATTTTACCAAGTATTTTTAGCCTAATTTTTACTGCAAATATCTTATTGTGAGTTAGTTTTGTCTTGAGACAAGACAAAACTAACTCACAAGTAACTTATCAGCAAGATAATTATTTACTTAAAAGCTTGTTTTAAGTAAATAATTTCTTGATTTTGATGAAAAAGTACCAGTTCCAATTTATGAAGATGTTTTTACTGAAATAATATACAAATTGAACTAGTATTTATATCAACAATAAGAAATAATTTACTTAAAACAAGCTCCTACATGTTGCTGATGAGTCACTTTTGTTTTAATTCAAGTTTACTAAGATTTTTGCACTAGAAACTAGACAAAAAGTACTTGGTAGGATTTGGTGTTTTTGCAGTGTGTACAATTATTAAAACTGGTGCCTTAAAGTTTTTATTCAATATTATAAATACAGAAATAAAGAAACTCAAACTCTGATTTACTCATGAGTTAAATGACATTCACTGTGTATAACAAAATAATTCAGGTTGGGCAACTAGAATTAGAAACGATAATTTAAATTAGTCGGTTTCCTGGCAAAGACGTGACTATCCAGCATAGCATATACTTTTTAATGACACTGAATAATATGATACAGTAATATTAGCCAGATTTTTTAAATTCTAAAGCCATTTTTAAAATTTTCTTGGGATAATTTTACCGCTGGATTCCCCAACAGCATGCATATGCAGCTAGCTAACTACAGCAGCTCGCTATCATGTTTACATGACTTTAATGTTTATTTGCATTTTACGTCGTACCTAAGAAAATGCAACTAAACAGATTAGAGTAATTAAGTTCAGTTTTCTGTTTTTGCTTGTTTTTTAGACTTGCAGCCGTTGTTGCAAGCCAAATGTTGAACACCGTCCCAAAGTAAAGTTGTGTTTGTACAAGTTTTATGTTTTTCTCCACCAATCTTCTGGTCTTTTCAGTCACAAATAAGCTCCGTTCTGCTTTGCTGAATCTCAATACAGAACATAAATGAAAATTTAAATACGGACAAGACAAAGATTGATGGCATAAAGTACTTTCTACATCCACGCACAAAGTGAGATTAGTGATGCAGCTCACAGAACGGCAATTTAAAGCTTCACTTTTAAACGAGCAGTTTAGAGGACGGCCATTTGTTTGCAGCCTAACAGACCGTCACACTTTGTGTTGTTTGGGCTGATGGACTCTATTTAGAAGTCTGTTCTTAAAAATCCCCATAACTCTGTCAATTTAAGCTTTAAAAAAAGCTCCACCAAGGAGAACGTGTTAAACTTCAGTTCAGAGATGGATCCTCAGTAAATTGTCTGTATTTCTCAGAAAAGGTTTGAACAGACTCAGCTGAGGCCATTAAAAATTATAATCAACAAGTAAGAGTGTTGATAACTGAATGTTAGGACACTCAGTTATCCTGCTTCAGACTGGTCTTTGGATCAAAATTATAGATGATTACATAAGATTATTGACAAACAAGAGAAAAAGTAAATTGCAATTCCTCACCTTCTTTCCAAATCACTGAGCTTTTGTTTCACCTACTTGCCAGCGCAAGTTTCTATTTTTCTTTCTTTTTTATTTTTTACAAAAACATGAAGATAAAAGATTATCCAGGACTTGGAGTCATTGGGTGATTTTCACAATGGCTTCATTGGGGACCAAAATTGCCACATTTGTTACATTTTCAGTTGGTGTGATTCACTTTCACACTGCAATGTGTCAAACAATCCAAACAAATTGAAAAACCTCTTCGCTTCCCCCTCTGTGGGGGCGCTGCACCAAGAACTACTGGAGGAAATGACACAAAAAACCTCAGAAGAAGAAACTGAGCACAACTTCCTTTTTCACAAAAATGGATTTAAACAGTTGTAGGTAAAATACCGTCAGCCATTTCTCCTGCGCTAAACAGGCGCATTTGTTTTGGTTCTCTTTACCCAGAATTCCCTGCGCTGTAGTCCGCTTCCTGGTTTTAGAGCTTGCATTCACATATGCATTCGAACCACACCAGAGTTCACTTCAACTAAACCAAGAACCAGGTTTTTAGGCAGAGCAGAGTTTTTTTGGTGGATTATGGATTCAACCAAGCGGTTAGCTTGATTAAAGTGGACTAAACACAGACAGGGATTATTGACGTAAACACACCCCGACTCAAAAACATTTGCTCTTTATTCACCAATCACCATTTATGCCTTTCCTTGAATCATATGCGACTCTTTTCATTTGGTCCATCTTTTCCAGTGAGTATAAAGGACTTTAAATAATTTCTGCATCTTAAATCAAACAGTAGACAATTGAATCTTGGATGGCAGCTTGCTGCACCAGCAGGACAATGATCCCAAACACAGATCATCTTGTTTGCCTTCCTGAACAGTGATCAACCATAAATTATGTCAAAAGCTTCAGCTGTGCAAAACACAAACAAGTTACCAAATGCTTGTTTGTGTCATAAAGTGTCAAAAAAGCCAAGAATTAATTTGACATTCATGTCCATTATGAGCGGAAATTAGAATAAATCAGAACTCTTTGACTTTATCGTTCTGTGCTTTTGCGTCCTGGTGTCGATCAGACCGTTGGAGCGAAAGCGACGAGCCCTGGGCTGAACTTTCTGACAGATGTTTGGGTAAACTCATCTATTCTGAATTCGCCTCATGTGGCGTGGTCCTCACAGTTACCCGCAAACATCCTGCCTCTCATCTGCCTCGTGATTAAATTGCCTTAAAGTATCAATCCCATTTAATTACCGTCATTATCATCAATGAGAAATCACCAGTGCCCAAAACGGCAGGGTTAATTAGGCTTTCAGGGACACAGAGATTATTTATCTGTGGTCGGCTGCAAAGCAAAGATATGAACTGGGACTCATGTTGGGTGTGCTCCGTTTACTTAACCAGCTCTGTCACTCTGCTTGTTGTCACTGTCTTTATGCTGCTGGCACTTCCCATCTCGCCATCATCATAATCTGCAGGCATTTGCAGGTTCTGAGGTCCTTTTCTTATGTGTTTGTCAAACAAGAAGGATTTAAACAAGCAAACATTTTAGACTTGAGAAAACTGGAGCAGCTTTTCAGAAATTATGTAGTAGCAAAATCATCCTCATGCATGACGATGCACCGTCTCATGCTGCAAGAAATACGTCACTGGCTGCTGTGGGCATAACAGGGGACAAACTCATGGTGTGGTCACCATCCTCCTCTGACCTCTGACCCTATTGAGAACCTGGATGCAGTTCATATCGAAACAGAAGCTCTGGGAAGGTTTTCTAACATCCAGCAAAGAAATTAAAGCAGAAACTTTCCACAAACTCTCAATGGATGCAAGGATTGTGCAGGTGATATCAAAGAAAAGGTCCTTTGTTAACATGTAAGATGTTTTTGATTGAAATAGGTTTTGATTTTCATACACGTGAAAACTTAATGCTGCACATTCAAATAATGACCGTTTGCAGTTCTTTATAATCAATAAAATGTTTAGATAATCTGCTGTGCATAATAATTAGAGATTTTTATTTTGGAAAAACATCCTGTTCTCATGGGTAGCTTTGTTCAGTAAAATCTGATTTAAACTGTAATAGTTCATGACTTGAAAGTTATACTGACCATCATTTTCATTGACCATTTAAGAAAATATCACTTGCATAATAATTTGGAAGTGATATTGCAAATTATATGTTAAAACTATGTTAGAACTAAGATATTGTTGGAAGCAGTTTGCTGCCATATAATGATCAGTTAATTATGACTAATTTCATTAGAAATTGATTAATTATTTGATCATTTTATTATTCTTACAGGTAGTTCTGATTGCAGACTGAAAACCAGAGAATAATAATAAACCATTTACTCCTATTTGTACACATAAAAGTGAAAGTAACAATAAAATAAAAATCATGTTATGCCTAATATTACTATAAATAAAATAATCAATACAAACATGAATAATAGTTTACTACAGAAAAGGTTTTATAAACTGTTAACATTAAAAGATTGCATTTTAAAGTCTAAATCATTTTGCTGACTAGTATTGTTTGAAAAAGTGCAAATTAAGTTTCTATAATCCCAGTTTTATTATTTCAATCAGAATTAAACCTCAGGTTCAGAAATTATCCCGACTCTGAACATAACGAGGTGCAGAGAAGGTTTTTTTTGTTAGTTTTTAAAGTTGGTAGAGGAACCGAAAGGTTTCTGATTAAAAGGTTTTGGTGCTGAGCCAGAACCGGTCCACATAAAAGCTGCAACTGGTGGGAAAAAAAAGAAAAGTATTTATTTTGACAGATTCTGAAACAAACTGCACTGTTTATCTTACAGAATGTTAATTGGCTGGATATAAATAAACTCATATTTCTGTTCGTCTTTAATTTAATCACTTTCTTGCTGGTTAAAAGAATGACTTCAGTACAGACGTTCTTATAAAAGTTGTAAAAAAAAAAAAATCATTAAGATAAAAAGTCTTTCTGTTTAATGAGACTCAGTCAGACCAGAAATAGACTTTCTAATGATGTGTAGCTGCATCTGATTGCAACGTTTCATGTCTCCATCTGCAGAAATTAGAGCTTTGCATTCACAAGCTGGTGTCAAATAAAAGTCAAAGGGTTTTCGGGTTGTAAAAATCAGTGTTGGAACATAAAAAATAGATTTTATTTTCAGTTTTCTCCTCTTTAGATACATGTGCACCAAAGAAATTCAGCTTCATCTCTGCACAAAGTTGATTTTATAAGGTGAGAAAGAAAAGTTTACAACAAAAAAATTATCTAGACATTAATTCAAACACACAACATGTTGGACTTATTTCACCCTCTATAGACAATGTGGAGTAAAAACTTCATAGTCAACAAAAGGCATTTTATTATTTCACCCTTTGTAATTTTGCAAAAACAAAAAAAAAAAAACCCAAACAACAAATATTTGCACAATAACAAATATTTGCTAAATAAAAGATTCTCCCAGAAATTGTTGCGGTAAACGAATATTGAGAATATTTTACCAAATAATATATTGATAACGACATAATAATGGAACTACAATAAAACATGACAAAAAAATCATAAATAAAATGGATTATAAAATCTCAGGAACCAAAGTTATCCTTCAAAAAATATTAATCATCACAATGGAAATGATTGAGTTTATGTGTTTGAATGATTAATTGCATGTTGCGTCAGGCCTAGCTTACTGTACAGCAGGGTGTCCAAAGTGTGGCCCGGGGGCCGTACGTGGCCCCTGGACTGATTTTGTGAGGCCCTTCAATTACAATACAAAATTTACACCAGTTTTGTCTGCCAGCACAGTGATCCGGTGCAGACTTTCTGTTTTTAATCAACATAAAATTATTACAAACCAGTTAGAATGTTCTCATAATGGAAAATGTTTGATGCAATATTAATCTTTTTTGCATTTTCTATGGTTTGATTGTAAACGGGAACACATTTATTGGGTGACTTTAACTCAAAAGCAGACCTTAGTTCAGCAAAATATGCTCTTAATTAGTTACAACATAGCTGAGCCTTTCTTTCTCATTTCTGTGGATACGCTGATTTCCAAACCCATTCGCACAACATCTATAACTCCTTTGTTTATGACAGTCATCATGTGCTCAGCTTATTGCTGAGCAGGTCAAATCTGAGTTTAAATTTTCACAAATGATGAATCTGTCTCCTGTCCAGGTTAGAGTCACGATTTGTCTTCCAGATTTTCCTCCAGCGGTTCGTAACGGAGATGCCTGGCGGAGATTATTGAGCGTTAGCGTCGGTTGGAAGCTGCAGCTCTGGCAGGAGAGCAGAAGATGTGACTGAAGAAAGTGGCAGGACTTTGATTGCTTGCTTCCACCGGCATTAAAACTGAGGTGATGGAGTACATCGCTGACATTTTACTGCTCATGCTAAATGACCCATTTCTTTCACTGATGAAGCTGCTGCAGGTTTTGTGACCTTTGATTCTCCTGGAGAAGTCGTTTCCAGGAAACCGAGGGGTAACGAAAGGGAAACATTACCTCTGACACGTTTTATGCAACGAGGGGAAAGTATGCTTCAAACATGATCGGTCATGTTTGAAGCATACTTCAAACATGATTCAAGTCAATGAATCAACTTTAAATTTTAATTTTTTGGGCTATTTAAGTGTTTCCTGAATGCTTTCAAATGTTATTTATTGTGCATCCTTTGGCACATATCAAAACTTCAAACTTTTCTCCTCCCTTCTGGTATCAATTCAGACCAAGCCTTTTCCGTCTTAGATAAATAAGACAGAAGATAAATAAGATTAGCTAAATGCCAAGAATCTTTTAGACTTTATTGTTTTTTTATATATTTTGTGAAATAGGTACCTTTATAAATACTAAGATTAATAATCAAATGATTGCGTTAGCTTCAGTCGATATAAAATGCTGCATATATCAAACATGACATAAAAGAATTCAAACTTTGTAAATTATTGCCTTGAAATCGGGTCTGTCTCTTTAAAAACACCAGCTGTTTCTGAAACTCCGCCTTCAAGAAGTTATCACAACATGGCTCATGTATTAACCCTTCAATAACATTTTTACCAGCGTTTCACTGAGAAGTCGCTCCGATAGTGAGCTCAGAAGATGAGCGATTCCAGCAGCTGTGTGCTAATTCCTGCTGGCTAGTCTGAAGGAGCCGAGCGGTGGAGGGCTGCTCTGTGAGCCGAAAGCTCAGAAGCTTAAAAACTGCAGCTCACAGGTGGAGCTGCATCTCGAAGGCGGAGCTAGGTCCAACCAGGCGTTTCCTCCAACATTCATGAAAGAATCAAAGCAAAGCTCCAAATACGTTTTAGACGAGGTAATCACACAAAAAGGTTGATTTTAAACAGCACTGCCTTTGAGACAAAACTGAGATCTGCTTACTTTTTGGGAGGCACCTGTCCCACGTTGACCCGGACGCACATGACCTTTCGAGTCTGCACTCCCATGGAGCAGAGGCCCTGGGCGTCTGCGGCGGGACGCTTCCCTGCAGAGGAGTTGAGCGGCGCGGTGGAGGGGTCCTCGGTGCACGGCCCC
The DNA here is from genome assembly GCF_027474105.1 of Poeciliopsis prolifica. Taxonomy (NCBI): domain Eukaryota; kingdom Metazoa; phylum Chordata; class Actinopteri; order Cyprinodontiformes; family Poeciliidae; genus Poeciliopsis; species Poeciliopsis prolifica. Next base: position 3,403,531 of record NW_026562400.1, on the reverse strand, counting down.
CAGGGCCCCGTCTGCCAGTGGTAAACGATGCAGGCGTGCTCGTTGCAGTTCCGCACCTCCTGCAGGGCGCTGCTGTTCGGACACAGCGACCCACCTGAGGATGAGAGTTAGAGAGTCAGAGACAAGCAGAGCTGGCAGTAACTACTTACTGTGACTCAACTCACTTTTTTCTGACTAAATGTACCTGTAGGAGTATTCTGATGCACATTTTACTTGAGTAAATGTTTTTATTGAAGTATTTCTACTCTTACTTGAGTAAAGTTTCTGGATTTTCGGCCCACTGAAGACACCTGCAGTTTCTGTTCAAGTTTCACAAGATTTTTACTTTGACTTGAGTAAAAATATGTTGAAATAGACTCACTCTTACTTGAATATATTTTCTGGATACTCCACCACCTAAAGCTCAACAACAATACAGCTAATAAAACATAAATGGCTCCATAAATCCAACTTTTAATTGCATTATTTTAGAATGCACAACCTTTCCACGCGGTTTTAAAATCTCCAAACTTGTTTCTGATGGTTTTCTCTCCGTTTTCGGTGAGGCAGCAGTCAGTCACAGACTGGGACCAGTGCTTCAGACACTCAAAGCTTTCAGTACAGATTGGGAGGTATCGCAGGGCGGAGAGTCCTCCTCAGCAGAGGTTCATTGCCGGAGTTGTCAGGCAGCCAGCTTCGAACAGAACGGCGGCGTTCACACGCTGGAGCCAAACGACTACAATGAGATCTCTGCAGCTTCCTTCCTGCTGACGGTGCCAGAAAAGCTGAGCGGACAGAGCGATAACATGAACATGGCATGTGAAAATGAGCCCAAAGCAGCAGCTGTAGGTGGGACATTAAATTACAGTTGAAGCAGCTCTCAGGGAATATTGAACTCTGTGGCTTCGCTAAAGAAAGGTGAGAAGACAAACCTTTCAGCAGGACAGGGAATAAAGTCCAGAAACAGGATTGTTTTTCCATTATACTCGTATGGCACTGATGTCACAGCCATTTTTATTTCAAGATCCAAAATCAAGATTTCCAGTTGTGGTAGAATGTACTGATAAAACCCAACAACAAACCTCTGAAATTTTAGTACTTCTCAAAGTTAGATGATGCTGAACTTCGTTTCACATTGATGTAATTTGGCAGGAAACAAATACAGAAAACTACGGAAGAAGATTACTGCCACTGAAAAACAAATAAACAAACAAAAACTCTGGCTTTAATCTCATGTGATCAAAAGTCAAAATTCTGAGAAATTTAAGAATTTTCACTATTTTTTCTCAGAATTCTAAATTTTTTACTCAAAATTTTGAACTTTTTTCCTCAGAATTTTCAATTTTGATTTTCTGGTAAATTCAGAGAAAAAATAGCAATTTTGAAACAAAGATTTAAATTTTAGGAATTTTTTTGTGGTTCTAATCCTCTTTAGTTAAAAGCTAAACAGATGTGATATTATAGAACCAAACATCCCGGAAAAACAGAAGTGGAGCCTCCTGCACAACAAGAATCCAGGAAGTGGTTTATGGATGGTAAGTCAACCACATAACATTAGTCTTTTCCAGCAGCCATTGTACACCACATACAGAGGTAAAACCAGCTGACAAAACGTGCTGGAGTTCAGCTTGCGTTGTTATGTAACTGACAATGCATAACACTGATTTTTAACAGCAGCTCATTTTCCAGACACCAAAAAACAAAAAGTTATTGCCAAAAAAACGTCCGGATGTTTATTAATTAATTAACTTATTTATTTAGTTATTTATTTTTTGAGCAGTTGGTCTGGTTTTAGACGCAGTAGAAACCCAAATGGAAGTACAAATGAGCAAAATCTGGCTTTTGCATCTTTTTTAAGTTTCTTGATGATCAATCACTCAAACAAGTTTTTTATCTCATATTTGTTTATTTAGGCACGACTAGTCAAAATGTTGCTCTTTCTTATTGCATTTCTTTGTCGCAAATGGCAAACGTTTCCAAGAATAATTACTTTTTGCGACTCACTCACAAATGGCTTCTTTACATGAGTCTTGAGCATCATTCATCCTGATGGGTGTCAAACAGTGAGAAGCACTTAGGGCTTTCCAAAGTCCCTCCATAATCACCACAGAATGGCAGTTATGCTAATTAGGTCATTAATTTGCTTATTAATGCACTAATTAACACAGAGTCCCGTGCAAACATGGGTGGCTGCATATTAATATGATCCCTGCGTCTTATGCTTTGAGTGGTTCCTGCAGTTCCAACAAGTTTCTCCTTTATTAATATGCAACAGACAAGCTGCAAAATCAGCCAGGGATCTCGAAATCTAATCAGATAATCTACTATGCAGATAGAAAAGGACTCTTTCAGTTATTGTCCTTAAGTATGTGTATTTGCACAGACTAGAGACAGTTATTTAATGAAGTCATCGTCCCTCTAAAAGCTACATCTAGTCTAATAATAAGAGTCAAATATTACCGTAAAGTTCTGGGAACTGGGGCACCTGTGACAGACCTTGATAAAAAACAGATTTTAAATGTTATTATGGTAGGTTGGAACCGAATAAACTAATACTACAGCAGCAGAACAACAGTCAGGCTATTTCACACAAGACCAACAAGGCCTGACTGAATTAGGCAGCAACAAGCTGAATTAATTCAAAATCAATTATAAGTTCCCCCTAGAGGGGCCTAAAAGGACAACATGTCTTCTGAGCTCCAAACAAGCCAACTATTTTATGCAAACACATAGCTAGAGGTTTAAAATAGCTACCAGGGATCTTTAATTAGAACCGTTACCCTCCATCACTGTGATCCACGCCACAACCATCGCAGTGACTGAGCAGAACGCAGAACGAGAGAAAACAAAAAGGAGAACACACACAGGTTCAAACTCCAAAGCACGAGAAAAGATCCGACGGCGAGATAAAAGTGAGCGTCAGGCGAGGAGACAGACCAACAGGAATAATCATCAGGACAGATAAGCAGACTGTGAGATAAAGACAAACGCACAAGCAGACAAGTGTGAAATCAGACGCTCTGCGGCTGACAGCAGAGGACGACTTGAAAAGGCGACGTCTGGATGTTTTCTTCCAACTCTCACAGCGGACTCACCTTCCCCGGCGTTGTACGCCAGAATGGAGCGGGTCCTCATTTGCTTGCCCTCCACGGTTTTGCTGGAGCACGTCTGGGAGCAGGTGGACCACGGCGTCCAGTCGCTGAGCACGCAGTCTCTGGCGCAGGGCACCTCACAGGAAACAGGCTCCAAAACGGCCGAGGAGGAGCACAGGCTTCTGTCCACGAGCTCCCCTGGACAAAACCAGACACCAGAACGGGTCAGAATCAATCATTTTACAACCGTAATCACAACTTACAACAAAATTTTAGGTTTACATAAACTCTGCTTTCTCTTGAGAGCGGCGTTGGCTTATTAACTCGTTTCCTAGGACCAGGCTAGGACAGGTTTATGTGCCACATTAAACACGTTAAATGTTACACTTTTTGCACAGGATCATTCTTAGATTATTAAATTTTAGTCTGAGAATGAGCTGTTTAAGGGCTTCCTGTCACTTTAAATCCAAATAAGCTTCTGATGAACCTCCATGTTTACACTTGCAACATAAACCAGCAATTGGTTTCTGAACAAAGCCGTCGTCTTTTCCAGCAGCCGTTGTACAGCGGATACAAAATCAGCTGACCAACCATGCTGGAGCTCCGTTTGGGCTGCTAGGTAACGGGCCGGGCTCGGCCGGTGTTGCTTGGTAACGGGGCAGCGTCTGCAGAAGGTGACTTAATCTGGAGCTTTTTAAAACGGCTAATTTTAACCAACTAACAAAAAACAGTTGAGTGAGTTTTTTTAGGGCTGTTTTTATCAGCAGTGGAAATGAAAATGGAAATGAAAATGCGCAAAACGTGAATTTTGCACAATATTTGAGAAGAAGAAAAGAAATCTTTTTGAACCGTTCAGCAAATATCTCCCCCCGAGTTCAGGGACTCTTGTTCTGGAAATAAGGATATTAACTCTGTTACCTGTCAACTGTATTTTGGTTGTTTTCCCATTTTTCTGTGCTGAAAACTAAATGCTTATAGAGGATGTTTGTTTTTGGGGTTATTTGGGAATACACCTGTAAAACAGAAACCGGAGAACACCATTTATTGTCAACATATGAAGTTATTTGGAGTAAAAACATGGAATTAAAATGCAAAGTGCTTCCACTGAAATCAGCTCCCATCTGTGAGTCCGACCATAGAACCATTTGAGTTTACCTAACATGAAAGAAATGGATGAAAAACTAATTTGAGCTTGAATTAAAAACAGGTGGTTTACCTTTTAATTTCCTGTTGTGGGCGATTTATTTCTCAATAGACTCTACAACTTACAAGCTGCCATCTGGCTTTTCAGGTAAGAAATATCAACGGCTACATTCAGGAGATAAGGGAACGCAAATTAATTGTCGCAGCATTACCCTAAATCTGTGTAAATGCTTGGTAATTATGACAATTTGGCTCCTTAATTTCTCTGCATTAATGATGTGGAGTGTAAAGAGTAATTAAAACCCCAATTTCTCTTGAAAGCGAGGAGTCGCCATTTGAGTTTTACAGCAAAGTAATAAAAAAAATAAGAGAATTAGTGTCAAACAGCAGTTTGGGTCACTTTTCAGCAAACTATGTCTATAAAACTGAGGAAAATTAGTCCACAACTTGCTCTCTGATGTTGCTAAATCTAACAAAATCGGTTTCAAACAGCAGCAAATATATGTGTTTTTGCTGCTTTTGCTTAGAAGACACTAATGAAAGTGTAACAGTTGGTCCTTTAGCCAACCACGTTATCCAAACAAACACTTTGCTGCAGAAAAATAGCAAAATTTATTTTGTAAATGTGAGCTTTGGGTCGGATGACCTCTGCCCTTTGAAAATATACAGACGTTTGGTTGGGTTGAGAGAGAAACTGAAATATCAAATCAATTTACACAGACACCAAGGTAGCAGGCTGAGAATGCAGATACTCCCGTTTTCGCTTTGATCCGACATTTTTCTCATTTATTTCAATTTACAGTGAACATATGAATACAATGCACAACTACTCAGCAGTTCAGAAATCTCCAATTTGACTATTTGAGATAGATAATCATTAAACAGATGTTAAGAAGACTTACAATATATTATTTACCAAACATTTCCTGCAGAATCTACAATAAATTTAATCTCTTGAATGTATACGGTTGCATCTGATATGCAGGATTTGGGTTAATCTGATTCTTTTCTGTATGAATCAGAGAAAAAAAAGAAAGAAATACATAAGAGCGGATTTGTAAAGAGGAGGATAATCTATGAGATTACAGAGATGTATTGAAATACAGTTATTGAGTGGATCAGAGTTAAAATAATGAAAAATCTTACATAACTCTGTTTTTCTCGTTGTATTATTGGTACTTTTGAAAATAAAGTTTATAGGCCATAGATTTGGTCATTGTTTGCTGTTTTTATTTGACTGCTAAGTTTTCTTATTCTGAGAGTTTGAGTGTTTCAGGTGAGGATATTAAAAACAGAAAATATTACTGGATAATTCATGGAAATAATGTTTAATGAAAGATTTGAGAATATAATTTAATGTCTGGAAAAGCAGACTCAACACACTGCAAAGTATTTTTGATGCAGTTTCTAAATATCTTTATGTCTGAACTTTTATGTTTGTCTCAAGTTTAGTAGGTTGATTCATGACAGACACATTCAGGTTCACTGTATTTATTCTAACAAAAGGTTAAATCAAGTCTAGCAGCAGATCTTACATAGGAACAATAAATGTCAGGGAGAAAGCGACTTTTAGACTAAACAAAATAAATTCAAAGGACAAATGCATGTTGACAAACTTCACGTTTATAACTTTACTAAAGTTAAACCCTGTACTCCTGAAATGAGACAACATTGGCTTACATGCAACTTTTCAGCAGGTTATTGGAGCTACTGATGAAAAAGTACTTTGGCAAATTGCGACATAACCACTAAGTTTAAATGCAATAAAGTGTAAACGCATCAAACTGTTTTGTAGGACAGCTGCTGTTATTTCATTGTTAAAATTATTTTGAATTCAGATCTGTGCAGCGGGACACTTGACTTGATTAAATGTTTAAAACAAGTAAAAATTAGAGAAAAGACATAAGAGGGCGATCAGAGTTCATCCCAGCGCCGCAGATCGTGCGTTTTACGAACTGGAGTGGCGCTTGCACCCAGAAACGCCGCCCGCTGCAAGAGGGGAAAGAAAACGCTCCCGCTGAGATCAGGACTTTATTTTTCTTTTGGGGGATTTTGAATTTTTTCATTTTGGTTTGGGATTTTGGATTAAAACGGAGAAATACTTCCAGGACTTTTTTTTGTTTATTTGAGGAAACAAAACAAAACAACAAAACTCCTTTGCAGACATTATTCTCTTTTTGGACATTTAATTATTTAGGTTTTTTTTTGCTGACATAAACTGAGTGATTTAAATCTAACCTATAATTATTTTTGAGGGATTTTTGGTTACTGATCTGTTTGTCAGAATAACTATTATTATTTCTTTGTTTTGTGATTTTTTAAAAATTAATCATTGTTGCTAAAAATTTAATTTTGAGTGGTTGGATATTTATTTTCTTATCAAATTAAATGGTGTAACATATTTCACCTGATTCCTGTGACAGATCCTCCTTCAGTACATTTATTATGAATCTGCTTTCAATCAAGCTGAATTTTCACTGACAAAATGAAAAAAAGTCTTTTAGTGAAATGATCCGACAGTGGAACCAATATGTTTTAATCAGTATTAAGGCATTAATTACTTGTCAGTTAGTTTTGTTTTATTTCAAGTGCATTAAGATATTTAATAGAAATGAGGCTGAAATTACTTGGTAAGATTTTCTGTTTTTGCAGAAACATGATGGATATTTCTAGGCTGGCTGAAGCTGTTTCTACTTTCATCCACTTATAAAGGATTTTTGTCTCTCTTTAGCGTACATACAGTATTTCATTATGAACTCTCAATAGAATATTAATTGTGGTGGACCTTTAGCTCCAAGAAATCTCCATGAAAATGGGGGCACTTCACATGAAAGGCGCAAATTCACATAGGATTCTCGTGTTTCATTGCTATTGTTCATGTTTTATTGATGAGCTCCTAGTAACCACTGTAAGTGGATTATATTAACCCACATATCTGAGTGAGTTGCTTGATGCTCTGCCATAAATCAAGTGGTTAAACGAAATGTATACCCTTAAAAAAAAACATACAAAGCTTTCCATGACTGAATTGAGCTTCTAAACCAAAAGCCTCACTGCAGCTGACTTTACATTGAGATGTCAGTTTGACTGAGACGCAGTGAACCCATCATGACTGAAACGGAAAAGCATGAAAATAAGAAACGACAAGGGACCTGCGTATTTCTCAGGCTCCGACAAAGACGCATGAATGAACAGAACCTCCCACAATGAGGGGAGAAACCTCAATGCTCTGCATGCAGAGAAGAAAATGCTCCCCGACTAAGTGGCCAAGCAGTCAGCTTTGGGAATATCAATAGCCAGTTTCAATAACATTTGTATCGACCTTCGCCTGCTGTCTGGGGCCTGGCTGGGTGGCCTTTTCTGGGGGGGTTTATGACTGGTACACACTCAGGGGAAAAACAAAAAACAACAACAAAAACACAACATGCAGCCGCAACGTCGCAGTGAAAAATCGCTGAGGCAAAAAGCAGATCGAAAATCCGAAGAGGACAAATCAATTCCCATCAGATGTGAAGATCAATCAGCAGAAGTCACAGAGAGAGAAGAAAAAAAAACAAGTTTCGACAGGTAAAAACTTACAGAAAACCAACATTTTATACATAAAATGACACAAAAATCCTATTGAAGATCAAACTTTGTGCGTTTGAGTTAATTTGTTGCACAATTTTCTCAAATAGAGGCAGGAAAATGAGCATACTTTCTTGTGCTTCTGTTATTTGTTTTCCATGTATCCCTGCAGCCCCTTCAATCTCACACAAGAGTTAAACTCACAGCAGCCAAAACATATTTGATGCTTTACGCCGTGAGCTGCTGAAAATGCGTCTAGTTTCTCATCAGCATCGATACGGCAGGTGAACTGAAACATAACCATCAAGCTAAGAGCCTGAAGCAAACGTTCATCACTCTGACCTCCAAATAACACATTAAAACTAATGAAACCGCTCATTAAAACACAACCTTCTGAATGCTGGGTGAACTGTGTGACCTGTCTGGAACTTCCAAGAAAGTGCAATAGTTCATTTGATTATTTAATATTCAACGGTTGTTGCACAATTCGTTCATATTTTCCAATGCACAAGTCAGGAAACGATTAATTGGATTTATCTGATTAATTGTGATTAATCGATTATTTAAATAATCGTCAACTAATTCAGTAATTGATTAATTGTTAATTAGAGTATACAGACTCAAAAGCATGTAATTTGCTGAAAGCACAACATATTCAGAGGCGTTTTGAAAATAACGCCAATTTTGGAAAAAAAAAAAATTTAATTTTTCAATAAAAAATGTTTTTATTTTTTGGTTGTATCAAAATCAGTGAAATGGAAACACTTCTTTTTCGCATCATAAGAGTCACATGATCAACAACCAGGTATTGCCACTGGCGCAAACGCCAAAGAAGACAACAGGAAGTAGATGGAGGATGATGGCGCTGCATGTTTAATGATTTAAACTTATTCATGTGTTTCCTATTTAATGGAAACACTGCAACTGTTAAACTGTTTTATTTTTTTGTTTTTACATGAGCAAAATTTCAACATTTTGCGCATATTTATGACGGAAATGCAGCTTATGCTATGGCTCAGCGAATTACATTACCATTAAATATCAGGTGTAATAAAGAAAAGCTGTAATAACATAAAGCAGCAAAGAGTGGAAGTTACTCCAAGTCCCAGAGTTTCTGAGCACTAATCTGATATTCTGAGAGGGAGGTTTAATTGTGCGTGCAGAGAGGAAACTGTAATGAGACAGACAGCAGGGAGACGGGTGGCAAGGCTGAATCAAGCAAGCGTTAAAGCAGGAGAGGTTTAAAAAGAAGGCAGACGGAGGAAGGATGAGGAGTCGCGTGATGGAAATCTCCTCGCGTACGTCAATGTCCACCAAAAGCCAGAGGGTCAGCAGATAGGTGACCTTGAGAAATATGGTGTTTTTCTTGCAAAGCCTGGCCTGTGTGTCATTTTTTCTAATTTGACAAATGGAGATGGATAAAAAAAAAAAAAAAAAATCTCCGCAGTGCAGGGATGAGCAAATTAGAGCTTGTTTGCTTGATGATGTCAATCATGAAATGCCGTCTCCGAGGACGGATGTGCTTAATTTGAAAAAATGACTCACAGTTTCGAAAACACACAGCATAATAAAGCATCATCGCCATCTGCGCAGCATCTCATCACTCTGCGAAAATCCCATCGTCCGATCGGACAATGAGATCAAATTGCCTCCGCTCACCGTTGCTGTTGATGCATTGAACTTGAGGCAGCTGAGATCCGGGGCCGCACTGCTTCCCGTCATCAGGAACACACCTGTCCAGGCTGACCAGCTGCCACTTGTAGCAGCTGGGGTCATCGCATGGCATGGCCTCCACCAGGTGAGGGCAGCTTCCTGGGCCCCCGGTTGGTTCGTTGGTGATCTGTCGTTTCCTCAGTTTGAAGCCTGCGGGTGAAGAAGACGTCAAAATACATCCTTCCATTGGTTTGAACACGGTCTACCAAGGGAGAAATGCTTATTATTTGACAAGCTACTCAATTCTAGGTGGTAAAGATTAATAATGCAAATATAACCATAAGTGATCAAATCTATAAGATATGTAAATAAATCTCATTTTAATATAGAAATAAAGTGTTTGTTGTGTCTGAATGTGCTGCTTTGTGCTTATTTGTGGTTATTTTCTTTAGTTCAGTTTTTAAAATGCCAGAATTTGCACAATGTTTTGTCTGTTTGATGACATCATCTTAAAATATGAAATCCAGCTGTTTTGTGCAGCTGAATGGTTGCCATGGAGATTAAAGTATTTTTTTCAAACATGCATAAAAGAATGAAAGCAACACTCCAGCTAAGTTTGATGAGGGAAAAACATAATAACACAATATAAAACTAATGAAAAAGTCCACTGTGCGCGACGCTGACCCTTTAAAGTTGCTCTTTTTACCTTTCTTTCCGGTCTGATCGTTGCAGTTCTCAAAGACGCAGGGGCCCCAGGCCCCCCACGGCGACACCTCGCAGTCGATGGGGCAGGGGATCTGGCAGAGCTGGGATCTGTTTGGGATCGGACCCGTGCACAGCTGGTTCTCCACCGGGCGGGAGGCTGTGCAGGTCAGCAAAAAGAAAGCATGAAAAACAAACAAACCTGATTGGATCAGGAAACAAGGTTGCAACAATAATTATTTCCTCATTATTGGCATAAAAAAAATCCCACAGGGAGAAGCTGAAAACTGCATCAGAAGGGAAAAAACATGCCTGCGAGGTAGATACTATTATCTCTCTGTTTGGTTTCTCCCCTCCCTGTTAGCATGTCAGAATGATAAATTAGCAATGATTATCTTTTGCAGCAACGCGATAGCAACTAGAAACATGGTGGAGCGCTGCTTTCAGACTCTCAGTGGAGATGCAGAGAGGATATAGTGCAAAGCTAAGGTGCAGCAGAACACAGACGCTGTCTTGGCTCATGTTTATTCTATTAGGTGTAATTTGGCTTCTTTTTCCCTCATGGTGCCATGTTGAATTTAGAAACTCCTTCACTTGATGCATCTGGCAAATGGATGGCGCTTTGAAATATCACCGCCACGTTCCTATGAAAGCAGATGCTACCTGCATGTGCAGCATCAAACAGAGACACAACAAATGATGTGTTCGTAAAAGACACTTATGTTTGCATATTTTACCAGTTTTTTCAAAGAATTCCTCCAAATATTCAACATTGAAGCTTCTGGTCACCGTTTGAGGTTTTATTTAGAAACTCATCCAAACCAAAGCTGCAGTTTAAATTTGTTCACTTTTGTCACAAAGAGCTTGTCTGTGCAATTTTAATTACGCCGACACTGCAAAAAGCACAAAGTCTAACCAAGTATTTTTAATCTGGTTTGTGGTGCAAATATCTTAGGACTCTTATAAGTTACTTTTCAGAAAGATGTTGGAGCTTCTATAGGTAAATAATCCATCTTCTTACTGTTTTATGTTTTGCTATAAGAGAAATAATCTGCCAGTGGAACTACTATTTTAAAATTAATCTTAAAGGAATTATTTACCTGCAACAAGCTCCTGTTGTCTTGCTGAGAACGAAGTTAGTTGTGTCTCATTTCAGCTTGAAAAGGTTTTGTGTTTTTGCAGTGTGACTTAAATTATGGAGAACCCAACACAGTTCTTCATGTCTTATCTTAATTTCAACCTCATATTGTTGGTGTCTTTGTTTAGGATTAAAGGGATGACATGTTTCCTGTCAGTCTGTGGTTTAATACCAGCTTGCTAATCTCTTAGCTGTGCAGCTAATTTGCATAGCTAGCACACATAGTTCAGTTCTAGAGAATATCAGTTTTCTCTAAGAGGTTTTCACATTTTGCAAATGTAATTAAGCTGAAAGAAACTCTAAACGCTCATGTTACTAATCTAATAAAACAATTGGGACAAGCAGAACAATGAGATCGGGGCAGTAAAGCCCCGATCTCAATAAAGTCTGGTATCAAATGAAATGAACACTTTTCAAGAGATAAATGAAACAAAAAGGGTATCAATTAAACAATTTATACATTTTTTTCAAATTTATTTCAATTTTAAAAAATCAGCATGTCAATAGATAAAATAGAAGAAAATTCTCTATTAGTATGAAACCAAATAAACATATTTTTGCTTTTTTTCACATTATTATGAGAAGGCCTGTTTGCCGTCATCCTAATTTATTACCAGATTTAAATCTAATTCTGTTTTGAGTTGAGAATCATTTTGAGCTCAACTGTAAACACATATAGTGCAAAAACAGCTGTTTTATACAAATGGTACCATTTTTCCACATCTAAATGTATATATATTTTTTTTCATTTTCAACACTAAATGTTCTAATTACTCTATAAACAAGAGAAAATTATCAATTTAGAAACATTATTAGGAATGCACACATAAGGAATTGAGGTCATTTGTCATATTTTTTAAAGTTATCAAATAAAATCTTATTTAATAACTTAAAGATCATTTTAGGTGCAAATCCAGGTGATTTTTGTTCCTGTCCAGTTCAGTCTGAAGACCCACCTGGACGATCTGCATCCTTAAATAAAACGTCTAAAAACTATTTTACAAAAATAAAACAACCCTGAACTTTAATTTTTTAATATAAAATTATAAACGTCACTCTGAAACATCAAAGGGCCAAATTTCAAACGTAAAAGCAGATTGGAAGTATAATCAGATTCATCCATCTGTTTTAAACTTTAAAAGTAAACAGTATCTTTGTGGTTGTATAAATAATAATTGGTTTTCTCAACCAATCATTCCTTATCTGAACAGTTGATGAGTTTCTTCCATATTTTCCTCTGCTTTACCTCAAATTATGTTCTTTTCCAGCCCGCTAGTTTTCTCAAAATACTTTTAATCCCAAGGCTTCAGAAGGAGGAGTTTACAAAATTATATCTATAGCAAAATGTCCTGATGCCGAATCCCACAAACACGATCTTTGATCTCCCGTTAAGAAAGAAAATATGAGGTTGTTTGGTGCAGGAGTGTCAAGCAAACCTGACATTTAAGCAGCGATTTGAGGGAGATGGGATTAAAGGCTCTTTAACGATGTTTTTTTTATCAGATAACCTCCATCTTAAAACCCACAAGTTTATCTGATGCTGCAGAAGCAGAACTTGGCCTCATGTTGCCTGGAAACAAAACATTGTGATTTTAGAAAAATAAAAAAAAACATTTAATACTTTTAGAAGATTTCCACTGGTCAAACAAGCACACCACAAATATGGAATAATATAGATTAGAATAGATTACGCTGAAGTGTGACATTTGCCAGATTACACAAACATAAAAAGTTAAACGTATTTTTATCTTCAGATCGCAGAACACTGGAAATAAGACAAAAGTAATTTACAAATAACTTTTCAGAAAGATATTGGAGCTTGTTTTAAGTCAACAAGACCTTAATATTGATGACAGATTATTTCACTGTTGACATAGGAAATAATCTGCCAGTGGAACCAGTATTTTTTTGGAATCATTTGCTTAAAACACGCTCCAATATTTTTCTGAGAAATTTTCTTTTATTTCATGTTTAAATGCAAGACGAACTGGACCAAAAACACTTGGTGAGGTTTTGTGGTTTTCTGGGCAAAGGGTCGACAGTCTGCGGAAATAATGCCCCGCTCCTGCCGCACTTTTCTAAAATACAGGAGCTTCTGCTGTTTGTTAAATCAGAAAATGACTAAGCTGTCCAAATTATTTTATAAGACACTTTAATAAACATCCTGTCATTTTCTGTGAAATAATCACAGCAGCTTTGAAATAAGTGCCTGTAATCAAGTCGTGACATCTCAGGTCCTCATCAGCACCTGCTACTGTGAAAACACGTGTTTTATTTTAATTACAAACCTCAGAGGAAAACAAAACAGCCTGAATTGACACCATCTGTTCTGTAAACTAGAACATTAAAAGGGAATCCAACTCACATTAAATCCCATGTCTAAAGGCGTCAGACGCTGCATGAATGTGCAAAAAAAAGGTTTAAATATCTTTATTTATGGAGCCCCTTGGAGACATGGGGGAAACTTTTCTTTTGCCTTCCCTTGCAATAAATAAGCAAACACACCCTGTTTATTTTGTATATCATCACAAATACCAATTTAAAATGGCAAATACCTTTAAAGAGGCAAGTTTCTACATTCTTAACTCTTTGGTGCTAAAACCCAATTGAGAGTCAATCTATTACTGCATGTTCATGTTTGTTTGTGAAACTATTATTCAGATTACCAACAGTAAAAAGACCCAATCAAAACTGTCAGACGGCCTTATTATTATTATTACCCTGTGAATATCAGTCAAAAATAGTGCAAGTAGTCTGGATGTATTTTTTATCTGGTTTTTGTAAAGCCCATGTTTTGCTTTTGCATTTTGCACATATGTCTGTGGTGCATTTTTATTCTTCAGAAACAGAAATAAAACTTGAAATATCTCACAAATGAGACACTAACATAGATGGATGAACCTTACAAACCCTTATATTTAACGTGACTACACAGAGACCTGCTGGTTTAATCTAATAATCTCACTGTTTTAACATTAGTTAGATAAACAGTGGACTACGACTGTTTATCACATCATGATAAACCAAACATTAGTGAATCAATGAGATGCGAGAATCAATAAATGATGAGAGAAAATGGCCCCAAACGTCAGATATTAACTCGCTCGCAATTTTGTTCCTGGTGAAAAGCTGAATTCATATTTAACATGCAAAGAACAAATAAAATTATTTCTTAGTTTGCTCACAATTAGAGGGGCTGTGAGTTGTAAATGATTTTAATAGTCTAACTGTAAATAGTTTTAATTGTTAGAATAATGTATGTTTAGTTGCGCTTTGAAGGCAACATCCTCATTAGAGAAGCTGCTGACGCAACGGGACGTTTTCTGATGGTCCCTCTATAACAGAAAAAACTGACCAGTACATTATTGTGAGGGAACGCAAAAGAAAAAAAATCCCCCATTCCTCTAAGGGGCACCGTACGCTCCCTATTTAGATAGTTGTATAGTAAAAGCATCTCCAGCTGTTTCAACAAGACATCTAAGAGCTTAAAGTCAGACTTAGGAGTCGAATCATGGTTCCCTGAAAATGTCTAATTCCCAGTAAGAACCATGCTGAAAGTCAAATACTAACTTTGTTGATCCTCTGTTAATCCCTGCATTACTGGGGAATCACCCACTTCAATCTTTACAATGATGAATATTAAGCAGAAGACCAACATAATACTCGTGTTGAAGTGAAGAAATGAAACATCCCTGTTCTCCGCTTGTCTGTAAGTCCATTTGTAGTTCGCTCTCCTGTGAGATAAACCTGACAGCACTGCACAGGAATCCCTCCTGCATCTGTGGCTTGCAGTCTGCAGAGGTAGCAAACGGCTCACCAACTCTTAGCATCTATATTCTGTTTGTGTGCGAACAAAGCTTTTCCTGCTTCCAGTCCCCCTGCTGCTCCAACTCCTCCGTTTTAAACACAGTCAAGAACTTTGTTGTAACTAAATTCAGCGCTCAGGTTGAGTGAAAAACTCCATTGTGAGGTTGTAACTCTCCTGAAATTAAAATGTTTCAAATACTTAAAAGTTATTGGAAAATGAAAAGAATAGCAGCTACACTGAGCGCTTCTGAAGCCCTGCATAAATCAATAGTTTTGTTTGTTTGCGAAACAATGCTGTGTTCAAACAGCGGAAAGAAAAGGCATCAAATAGGAAGAAGTCGCGATAAAAGGTTTGAACACAAGAAGACAAGCGAAGTGGAGAATATCGGAGAGATTTCAAGGACAGAGAGGAAGCAAGGGAAAGAGAACAGTAAAAAAGGAAACGCTTCGAAGAGGAGTGGATGAAAACAGAAAAGGATTAAATTCGGTAACAAATTATCCGACTTTTAGTGGCAAGAAAAAAGAAAAACAAAAAAGTAAAGATTTTATTACCGTCAATGTGAGAAAATAAAAAAGAGAAACTCTTAGTTGGTTGTTTCTCCCACCCAATCTATAGTTTCCTTGTTAATGTATCAAAGCCATTAAACCGACTTGGCGAGACATTTTAATCAATCCAGAGCTGTTTTACTCCAACCTGTGCAGGTATTTTGTCTCACCTGATTAAATTTTACACAGTTGTGTAATAAAATCTGCTGGCACAAGATCTAAGAAGTAATAAAACATGAAGTAATTTCTTCTTAAAGTGAAGTTTGTGTCATAGGGGCTATCCTGCTGCAGTTAGCATGGGATTAGCATTAGCATTTTCTCAATAAGTAAAACTTCAGCTTCGCTACTTTGGAAATTCTTTTGAATCAAGATCAATTTTTCATCCAATTAATCCAATTAATCCCTCGTTCGCTTCATTGTTTCTTAGATGGGAGAGATGATTAAGAGGAAAAGTGGGAAGCAAAATGCAGCAAATATGTAGGAGAGTTAGAGGCAGTGGGGGATCCGTGGAGAGGAAAGAGGAGGCCAAGAGGAAATTCAAGGAGAAAAGGAGGAAAAATCTGCAGCCAAGAGAGAAGAAAGGATAAAAAGGAGACGATCGAAGCAGGAAACCGGGTCTGGGAGTGACGATGACGGGTCAGGCTTCATATTCAGCAGGGCTAAAATCACCTACCTGTAATCTGGAAGGTGATGGAGAGGAGAGGGGGGACACTAGGCTTCTGCTGTCTTTGGGTCTGACCCGCTGTAATTACAGGGGAAATAGCTCTATTAGCTACGCACACAGCAGGGAGACGGAGACTCTGTCAGACATGCATGCAGAGAGGGGAAGAGACAGGCAGAGCCCAGGCAGAGCCCAGGCAGAGCGACCTCAACGTGTTTACTATTAAACACAGATCGAATGTTCTCTTTAGAGGAAGGTAATTGCTGTTTGGAGCTCATTTGTTTTCACGCTGACACATCAGACCTCAGGTCATGGATTTAAAATAATCAGATCCTTTTTTTTTTCACGTAAGGAGAGAAGAGGAGACAAGGACCTGCGAAAAACATAAACCGACGTGACCAGCAGAAACAAAACCCACAAAAGACTGGAAATAATTAGCTTCTTAGGGTGAATTCACATTGGTTCTGTTTGGTCCATTTTAATCAGATTCTAGTTCGTTTAGGAGATTTTATCAAAAAAATAAATTATTTGTTTCATGTGACCTTTCATGAGGCAAATTTACTTTAGTAATCCTAATTTGTGCACTTTTAAAGTGCATGGAAATGCAGCTACTCAGAGAACCAGAACCAGAAGTCCAGCTTCCTGCCTTTTTATCACTTTATCCCTGAAAAGCAGCGAGATTTCAACGTGACTGTTGTGTTCAAAAAGCGATATTTACAGCCCGTTTTTAAGCAGCTGCTGTAGGTAGCCGGATGCATCCAGCAGCATATGGTAAACGTCAACAAGCTGCAGAGAAATGCATGTTGCGCCGCCTGTGTGAACAGAGTCGTTTCATTGCTTGGACACAGAAGAGAAGCAATATGTTGTTTTTTTTCCCCTGTCAGAAGTGATGTGTGTGTTCGTTAGCTTACAGTTTGCAGGTCAATACGCAGAGACGATCTGTTTTCCATAAAAAAGGTATTTTGGTACATTTTTTTACGCTATGCCTGCGTGCGTTGGTGTGCAGACTTTCCAGAAGTCGACTGAATAAATTTCCCAGGCATCGGGTTTTACTCAAATCTTATTTTTATACATAAAATTAACATCAAAAGGAGGCATATTTAAACCAGACTCAGTCTATAGTGAGTGCAACTCATCAAGTTACAGCCTTACAATGTTAAGTATGCATTTTTATAGAAATCGTTTTTCCTTTAGAGTTGTACTCATGAATAAACTGAGACCAAATTTCGTTTATTGCCAGCGTTTCTGTGTTTACATTTAATTTTACGTGAACTTTGTAGAAAAGAAGTCAGTAGTGGTCGTTCTCATTCTTCAGGAAGAAAAGGTTTTGTTTTGCATATTATGTCATTACAGGACAGAATAAATATTATTCACTTTTAACAGCACAAAATCCATTCTTATACTTGCATACTGCGCACTGCAAAACCACCAAATCTTACCAAGCATTTTTAGTTTTTTAGTGCAAATATCTTGGTAAAGCTGAAATGAGACCAATTTAAAGGTAAATTATTAGCAAGATATAGGCTCTTGTTTCAAGTAAATAATGCCCCGATATTGGTGAAAAACTCCTCGTTATTTCACTTATAACATGGAGAAATTGTGCTACGTAAATGTATCAACCAATATAACAAGTATCTTTTTCAACAACACAAAGAAATTATTTATTTAAAAAGCACCTATGTCTTGCTGAAAAGGTACTTGTGAGGTAGTTCTGACTTATTTCATGTGTAATGAGATATTTGCACTAGAAACTAAAATCAAGATGCTCAACAACTTCTCTTGTATCCTCAGAGAAAAGTCTAGATGCAATTTGTAAAGATTAATAGTAAATGCTTGATACAATGCAATATCAAGTATTTACTGGATGCTCATTTTATTGAATTATAATTAACAGATTTTTTGCAGTTATCTAATTATACTCAAACAGAAACATTTGTCCCTTATGTTTTCAGATTTTATCTGTAAAGTTTCTAGTTGTGTGGCGCCTCCTTGTCGTAAAGAACCAGAAGCAGATGTGGATTTTGTGCCGGCCTCCTGCGGTTTCATCCCTGAAACGCTGCCAGGTCTGATGCGGCTGCAACATCCACAGAGCAACAGAAACGCCCGTCTTCTGACGCAGACGCCGCAGGTAAGCTGGCTGCCAACATGCAGCAGAAACGTCGAGCCGCTTCACTCACCTAACGTGCATTTATGACCTACGGTGGATTTACAGAAACCGTTCGACTTTGTCCTGAAAGCTCCAACGTGTTTGTAATCATCCTAATTAATTGCACATTTTCTTTTATACTTGTTTTCAATTGAGCAGCAAAGACAGTGGAAATGTTTACTCAGAAGAAAAACAAGTTTGTCTTTATCCTGCTGCATTTTCAGACTCTTTATTTAGCACTAATTTAAATATTCTCACTCGTCTAATATCCTCACATGTTGCCCTGCAACTTCAAATGATTTTAAACTCTCTACTTTTCAGTCAAGAGGACAGTGATTTATAAAAGAATAAATAATTTGGTTGCATTAATATCTATCATTCAGAAATTGTCTGATCAGTTTGTAGTAGATAAATTAATTTGTCGCGTTTTTATGCTTTTCGTGTGGATGTCGTCGTCGTCTTACAGTTTAAACCTGGAAAAAATGCTACAATTTAAGCTAATATGTAAACAGGTGATTCTAAAGAGTATATTTGAGATAAAATCTTGATTATTTAGAAAACCCCAGTTCAAACTACAATGCATGAAGACTTTCAATTTTACAAACACTATCAAGTCTCCATTTCCACTGATTAGCCTGGCAGAAATCTATCCATGAAAATATCCTGAGCCAGATGCTGGCTTTTCTGAATGGTTGAATGTTTGCAGCATTTTGTTTCAGTCGTCACCCAGATTAAAGATGACATTTTTTAGCTTGAAGCTACACAAAAAACCTGCTCCGTTTAGTTTGCAAACCACCTCTAAACGCTCAATGAACTACGATCATTGTTTTAAATTTCTGACATTCTAATAAGTAAAAATCAGTAAACATCAGCGGAAGTGATAAAAAGGATTAAGTGCAGCATCGGCTTTTGTTTTGAGTGTCAGCGTTTACGTTCTGATACAAATTAAGACATTTTTAACTGCCTGGGATTATGCCTCATTAAACCAGTTCATGCTAGAGAGAAACAAAGCAGCTGCTGCTATTATAAGAGCTGTTTATAAAGAACCAATTAAAAACCTGCTCTAGCAACAAAAAAAATAAAATAAAAAAACACACACACACACAAAAAAAAACACCCTCTGTTCCTGAACTGGTACAACTTTGTTGGGAAAACTAATTTAGGTTGCATCTCAACCTACAAGCCGTTGATCCACAGTCAGTGACATCAGTGCTAACAAATAAATATTGAATAATTATGTTAAGGCTGGACAAAATGGCTGAACAAACATATCACAAAATAAGCATTTCATATCAGTCAATATAGATAATAATTGATTCTTTTTTTTGTTTTAAATATCTGAAATACTTAAATGTAAATGTAATGTACAAAATCTAAAATGTATTGTGCATAAAGCTCTGAACAAAACACAATAAAAAAGGGCCAAGTCCAACAAGTTGCAATGAACTGGCATAACAAAAGAGCCAAAAACAAAACTATCTTGAGGCAGATTACATGTGAAAGCTGCAAACCGTGTCTTCAGTAAATGTTTTCCTCCATAAAAAGGCAAAAAAACCACATTTAAAAATGATGAAACTTCCTTTATGAACGTTTCTGATGCTGTGGGACGCTTGCTATTTTAAGGACTTTCCTAAACCCAGTCACAAATATTTTCAAAAGCAACAAAGGTAAATTAACGTAAAGTACATTGAAAAGCATCTGTGATGAGGGACGAGTTCATTTAAATCATGAAAATGCCAAGATGGTGTTTTGACCTTTTCTGTTTAACCCACAGTTTTTACTGCACTTCATTATTTTTCATTTCTAAGCAGTTATGAGACACAGTGGCGAAACATGAAACTGCTGCTGCTCAACAGGGTGTTGCTAGGTAACAAGTCATTCCGCAGGGTGTTGCTAGGTAACAAGTCATTCCGCAGGGTGTTGCTAGGTAACAAGTCATTCCGCAGGGTGTTGCTAGGTAACCAAAGAGTGAGCCAGTCGGTTGATTCCACCAATCTGAGCCCAAATCCCCCAGAATGCTGCGCGGTTCTGGATTGGAGTTCAGTGAAATTATTGAATATTCCATCATATGTATTAGCTATTGATATTGATTATATCACAATAGATATTGTTATTGATTTTTTGTCCAGCTCTAATCTATAGTTAAGCTAGTTTGCATCTTAATTTGTTCTAATTGTCCACTAAAAAAAATCTAACACAGAAAGATTAATATGAAATCGGTTTATTTAAAATTAGTTTCTTCTATTTTAGATAAATAGAAGAAACCTGAACTTGAACTTGACACGTCTATTTTGTTCAGTCAATTTCACCGACAACAACGTAACGAATTATGACGTCAATTTAAACTATTTAAAATTAATTTCCAAATTGCACAGATTGTTTATAGATGTTTGTCAATTTTGATTAAATAAATCTAACTCAAGTTAGTAATTTCTTAATATTGATGGAGAAATAGTTGGTCCATTGACAGATTATTCTTATAATAAGATATTTTTGTTATGGGATAAATAATCTGCCAGTGGATGTATTTTTTCATCAATATTAAGGAATTATGATTTAAAACAAGCTACTGTATCTTGCTGAAAAGTTACATTTTCAAGTGTGGTAAAATATTGTCACTAGAAATGAGACCAAAAATAGATTGTGTGTTTTGCAGTGCGAGGGGCTGCTAATAAAAAAGTCGTTTTGTCATAAAATAAAAATGACTTCCACCAGTCACAGTAAAAAAGAAAGCTTTCTTTATCCATCAGTTCCATCAAATCCACAGCTGAGGTCACTGCGCCTCATGGCTTCGGCCTCCGCCGGATGAAAAACCCGCCGCGTACGACTGATCTGAGGTCAGATCGAAGCTACTTCACCGTGAAGATTAGGGTTAAGATTCAGGAGGCGGTAAGCTGATTCAGAGTCCCAGCCCGGGGCGATCTTCCTCCCTTTTACATCGTGTCATTTATGTATGAGCGAGAGGAGAAGCGGCTGCTTTCCCTGGCTCTCCGACTCAGAGGTGTGCTGGGAGATTACCCCCGACGGCGGAGAAATCCTGTGCCAAGGAGATAAGAACTCGCTCCATGCTCATGTAAACTCACCAGCCTCAGACTTTAGGTGCAGCCAGTCGTTGCATCACCGCGTGATTCGCCGCAAAAGTATTTCACAGTTTCAAAAGGCTTCTTACATCACCGACACATGAGGGCTCGCATTAGCCTTGTGGTCAACAACGCGTGTCATCTTCCGGAGAAGAGAGAGGAAAAACAGTCTCATATAATGTTAAACATTATTTCGTTATTAGATACAAAATGTGTTTTGTCATCTTGTGCTGGTGGATTTCATCTGAGCTGCCAGGCTCATTATTCTTTAATTAGGACTCGCAAGTAAACGACTGCAAATCAATCTGACATCTGATAAACAAAGCAGACGAGATGCAAATGAACTTCCAGTTCTTCCTTTTTCTGAATCTGCTCTAGACGTCTTCTGAAACATTTAAAGAAGAATCAAAAGGAAAAGACGTGTAAAAAAATTTATCTGATATTATGGATTTAAATTTTGCTGATCCTAACTTAACCAGTAAAGTCATTAATTTAGTATCTTTCTGGTTGAAAGAACAGGGGGTTTATTTACTGAGAAAAATATATATTTTTTTAAGTTCAAATAGTAAAGGAAAAAAATTAAGTGCACCCCAGCTGCTTCGATTGTGTTTCTTCAAACATTTAAGATTTGAAGAAACCCTTTACATGTTTTCTTTTAATGTAGAGAACATTTAAGATTGACCTACTGTGCTTCCTTAAAGGGTGAGGATACATCTATGGCCTATTCAAAACATGTTCATTGCGCTTTGTTTTTGCACAAAATCCTTCTCAGATAATGAGTTTTCAGCTTTAGGCCACACCCTAAACTCAACATTTACACTCACAAATGAAAACAGCTGCAAATAAATGCACAACCGTACATCTCTGAAAAGCAAAAGTGGAGCCTCCTGCACAACCAGCATGAACGCAGCAAGTGGTTTCTGGATGGTAAATCAACAATAAAACGCTGTCTTTTCCAGCAGCCATTGCACAGCACCTACAGCAGTAAAACCAGCTGACTAAATGTGCTAAAGCTCCACTTTAGTCGCTATGTAGCAGCGCAGCATGACTCAACAGTAGGAAAGTTTTAGAAACAGCTAATTTTCCAGACACTTAAAAACTTTGACTTGTTACCAAAAAAAACCCACTGCTTTGTTTTTTTCAAGTGCTTGGTCTGTCCCTTAAAGCAGTTGAGACCAAAAAGGAAGAACAAAAATGTGCAAAAAATAAATTTAAGTCATCAAAGTTTGACTAAAAGATATGGCAAAAACAAAGAGCTGCATCTAGTTAGGAAAATATTCCTGTTAAAGCAACCAGCTTCTCCATATCCTATAGCTGAAATATGCAATATCAAGCACGGTGGTGGAGGGGTGAGGATGCGGGTCTCTTTGCATCAAACCAAAGAGCTGAGTTTATGCAAACTGAAGTAAAACTGGAAAAAAAGACAATTAGAAATTGCAATCGAGCTCTATGGCTGCTAAAGCTAATACTACAAGCTGCTGAGTCATAGGGTGTACTAAACTACTCACTAATATCCAAGGTAATGTTTTAGTCTTAGCCAAAAAACTAAATTTTTCCAAGTTTACTAATGTAACTGAATAAAGTTACTATCCAACTAAATAGACAAACTTTGTATTTATATAATAACTATGTTAGATTTTCTGAAAGATGAAAATTGCAAATAAATCATCTTCATCCAATTTGCAAAAGCGTTTATTCCCATGCAACTAAAACGTTCTCCTCCATGTTGAGTGAGACGAACATCTTCTGACACATGTTGCAAGCGGACGTCGCGCCTCTCTTCACGTGATCGGAGCGATCAGCCGCCGCAGGATTAACCTCAGCTAATGTCTTTTAAAACGCTCTTAAGAGGGCAGCTTTGACTCCAAGCTGGCTTGACAAGTGTCAGACATGGAGGCGTTTCAGGACGAGTCGCAGCCGGACACAAGCGGACCAGTCAAAGGACGTCAGCGGGTAAAGCTGGCAAACTGGCAGACACAGGAATTACTGAGAAAATGGCTTCAAATTTTATAATTCAGAAAGTTTTTGTGCTTCAGTTCAAGTTGCTAGTTTATTTTAGCAACAGTGATTCATTATGGATTCTGTCAGATATTTACAGAAGTCTAATAATATTCGATTAACTTAATCACGTAGTTCAAATTATTAAAAAGCCCCAAAAAATGTCAAACTTCTTCTAAATACTAAACAGTATATGGGATACTGGCTTAAAAATGTCTGGATTATTTAATTTTTTCTAATTTCTATTTTCACCATTTTATTCATTCATTGTCAGTTTCAAACTAAATATTTAATTAGCAAACTAAATGTTAAATTATTTTTTTTCTTGCTAACTAAATATTAACAAGCTAGATATTGCTTCAATCTAAATATTTAGTTTTTATTCCAAGCTAAATATTTATTTCAAAACTAAATATTTAGCTTATTTAGCATGCTAACTAAATATCTACATTTTTATTATATTTCTAGTTAAATATTTAACATAAACATTTAACTTATAATATTTAGCTTAAAATATTTAGCTAGAAAGGTAAATATTTAGCTTTTAAAACAAAAACTTAGTTTAAAACGGACTAAATATTCTTTTAGCAAACTATTCTATATTTGCTGTGCTAAATAGCATGTTATTTAGCTCCAAAGTCAAGCAAGATAAATATGTAAAAAATGTAAGTCATCCCATTAAAACAGGACTGAACATATTTATATATTTTAGTTTGTCTTGATAAGAAAAATTTTTCTATTTTCAATTAATTAGAATTTCAGTCTTTTTAACTGAAGTTTTAATGGGAAAAAACTTGTTTTAGATGCACTTTTATAGAAAAAAATATTAAATATTTGTTCTAATTTATAAGTTTAATTTAGAAACATGGCCTCTCATATAATGAATATTTTTAATGTTTGTTGAAGCTTTTTTCTGTTGGTGTTTTGAGCCATTTGTAAAGCATCACATCTTTTCTGTTAGCTCAGATGTCCTATTCAAATTCTGAATATGAACACTGCAGGGCACAAGGTGCCAAACCATGTGAGATATATCCTATAACATATTCTGCACAGGAACGCTGCTGCTGTCGGGGCCCAAAATTTACTGCCGCTTTTAGAATAATAATGGAAATCTAAGGCCATTTTTTCAGACTGATTCCACCTGAATTTCAATGAATCTAGAAGAAAAATCCTCACTAAAGAATAAGAAAGCGGATGTGCCCTTAATATTTAAAAGTGTTTTAATGCCATGCTGCAGCTAGTATTGAAGACGAAATGTAATTCATGCAAAAAGAGGCAGGATTCTATACAGAGCTGCAAAAACATAAATAACAAATAAAAATGGTAAATGTAGAGTTTTCATGTTTCCTCCTGGTCACGGTGAGCAAATAAATTATTTTTATAGCGCAATAAGCATTCACACAAAATGATACAGCAAATATATGGAGCGTCTCTTTTCCTTTTGTGACTATATTTATGGTTTTTAACTATAAATATAGACACAAGAGGAAACTAAGACAACAAACAGGAAGCATTTTGGGAGTAATATCCTCCAAAAAGAGGATTTTATAAACCAGGACTAAGAAATAGATTAAAAGAGGGCAAAAAGAGGCTACGCCAATCTGTGTCCTTCCTGTAGTTGATTAGTCTAAAATGTGAAAGAAATATTTTATATAGCCGCAAACCATCAGATTGTTCTGATTTAGACGCAGTTTGGTCCAACGACAAACTTTTGTCCAATTTCCAAGCTTAATATATCACAGTTTAGCTAGCGAGCTAATTACCGCAGGCTGGGCTGTTTTGTTAACTTTCAGTTCAATAAAATTCAACATCTGAGAGGCAGATGCAATTTGAATTTAAGCTAGCGCTTTAGCATGCTATCATGTTTTAGCGTTAGCGTAACTACTGTTTGTGATTAGGTGACCACTGGTTTTGACCATTAGCAGTTCTGGCTTAAAATGAAAATACCATTACAATTGAATTTGTGGTAGTAAAAGGTGGGGAAATAAACTGGGATTATTTCCCCAGCAGAGACCAGCTTGTCAGATTAGAGAGCTGTTAGAGTAGCTGCTGGCCTGCTTGCTCTCATCATGGCAGCCAAAATGATGCCTTCAGGCTTTTTGCCTCAGGCTGTTTGATGAGCATCTTTATTTTCTCCATGGAGTCGATACAGAAGATTAATTGAGACAACCTTCACAATATGGGCCTTAATCATACATTCTGCACTCTGAATTTTATATATCTCAAAGCTAATTTAAACAGCTCTCAGTTTTCACTGTGCTTGTAAAAACAACAGCCTGGATGCTTGGTGCATTGTGTATTGTGCATTCAGGCTGCAGAGCGTAATTTGTCCCTGAGATCATTTAATAAAAAGGCAGCTATAAAATTTATTTAACTTTCTTAATCAGCATTTGTCGAGACACTGAAAAAACTTAACGCTGGATTTAGAGATGCACTGAATTAGGACAGGAATTAAGCCTTTGCATATTTGCTTAATATGCAGAAGTGGTTACAACAGTAAATTGTTATGTTTGTTTTTGTTTGACTGCAATTAAACTTTAGCTTTATTCGAATGCTTGACAGGTTCTGACTGTTGTGGGAAAGTAAGTTTATTTTACCATAACCAAATAAGTTGTTTGTTTTTACTCTGTTTTTGTGTTTTATCATTTAAAACATCAGAAACTAAACATAACTGATTACATTGTCAAAACACTGCGTCGCTTTTTCTTTTATATATGAGGCCGACAATTAAGATTTGGAGCAGCTAAAACCGATGCTAGCCATTGTCAGGGAACAGTTTTTTGCCCTCCAGCAGGGAAATGGGGACAGGATGTTGCACGTGTGACATCACACCGCAAGATGTCGACGCCAAATAAACTGCCTGGATGGATTGAAATGGTCTCAGCTTTACCTTTGTCTTTTTCTTTGAGGTTGTTCAGGAATTTCAGAAGCTCTGCGTTCGCCTGGACACAATAAACTTCCCTCGTCTGCAGGCCTCCGCCGCAGAGCCCGGTCATGTTGGCGCGCCGTCGGTCTTGTTGGCTCAGCAGCACGTCGACCCGACAGTCGCTCCACTCCGTGGTTCTCCATGTGTAACTACAAGGATGACATGAAACAGCAGGACAGGAGAGTGGGTGCAACAAAGTGTCAAAATATGCACATTTTAAATCCTGCTGACATAAACTTATGTAAATAATATATGTCACACGGTTTCAGACAAGAAAATAACAGATGCTCAAATGAAGTGTGACAATTTCTTTCACTCAAAATCCATTTTATTTAACTTTTTGTCACTTGGGCCAAAAACTACAAAATTTCTAATCAGATTCTGATTCTTGCTCAACAACTAAAGTGACGACAATTTAATCTACACATTTGTGACACATTTTGTAAGATTGGGTGTGTAAATTATTGTATCCCCAAACATTGAGAATCCAATACACAACACAAAAATTACATGTTTGCCTAAAAATAAATAAAAATAAAGGCTTTTATGCATATTTTAGGGGGGAAAAATTTATCTATAAAAACAGAAGTTTCGTCACATTTTGGATCAAATTTGATATATTTAGGAATATTTAATAAAAAGCAGCTTTTTGTGAAGTAATAAAGTAGACATGTTCCTGTTTACTATAAACCAGAGAAAATGCAGGAAACATTAATATTTTCCATTATAAGAACATTTTAATTTGTTTGTGATAACTTTGTGTTAATTAATAACAAAAAGTCTCCATCTGCACAGTCCTGACGTAACAATTTAAAATGTGTAGGAGCAGCAAAGAGTGAGCAGTTTGACAGAAAACCAATAATCCCTTGGATTGGATTAAAACATATGGCTTCAGTCTGAAGTGAGCTGAAACTGAGCTGAAACTGAGCCGTCTGTCAGACTGAATGCAGGCACAACGTCTGTGAAAATTTAAAATAGCCTGACAGTCTCCCCGTTATTGCCTTTACTTTTTGTCTGGCACCAGCCCAGCCACTTATACTAATCTCTATCCATATGCTAACTCACACACACACACACACACACACACACACACACACACACACACACACACACACACACACACACACACACACACACACACATGCAGGAGGAACCACCCAGGAGAGCAAATTATCCTGGTGATACGTGAAAAGGGAGGTCAACAGGAAGTGCGTGCAGCCTGAGCCAACGCTTTTATTTTTCTGTATGGTGCGAGTGCGTGACTGAAATAGCGAATGAGTCCCTGCAGTATTTCATAGCACAATCTGAAAACTGCAAGAAAAGGTAAAGATACCATAACAACAATGCATATTTACAGTAAACTGGACATTTATGTAGCATTTATAAAAAACAGAACCAGTTTTTACCATCAGAATCTGAATCAGCCTCAGCTTTCTTGGTTTTAGATCACAAAATTGTAAATTAATTTCTGTGTTTTTGATTGTTTAACTCCTTTAAAGACAAAAGTCACTGAGATCACTGCGCCTTTAAAAACAATTAAAAAAATTCACCAGATCCATGAATTTTCACCAACAGATCAGAAGTTTTGACGTCAGCAGTGTTAAAATAGTTTTGGGTTTTATTTCGTACTTCAGCTCGTTTTAATTAGTTTTTAGAGTGCGTTTGTTGGTTTGTCAAATATTGTTTGGTTTGAACTTACACTGCAAAAACACAAAATATTCCCAAGTGTTTTTGGTCTAGTTTCTAGTGCAAATATCTTAGTCTACTTGAAATAAGATGAAAGCGACTCAGTAAGAAAAATAAACTTTTCAGTCAATAATTTCTTAATATTGATGAAAAAGTAACAGTTTCACTGGCTGTTTCTGGACTGGCTGCCACTTTTGCTGTTTTCCCTGTCTGAGCTCAATCATTATATATTTTTAAAGGCAATTTGAAACATCATAATCCATTTATGTTGAATATTTAAAATGTTTTCCATTTCCAGAGTTAAATTATCTTTAGAAATGTAAGTTTTCTTTATGTTTAAGTGGGTAAACTTGCATTAATAAGCTAATATTATTATTTTGGTGGATTACAGCCTCAAAATCACAACATCATCATTTATCGCAATAATTTCAGGGAAAATGTAAGTTTATTATTGTGACAGGCTTACGTAGCATCAAATATAAATTACCTTGCACAGGGAGGAACGCTTCCCCCCGGAGGTTCGCAGGACTCCGTCTCCTCCAGTGCTGGACACTCGACGCCCTCGCCAACAGAGAACTGGAGCACCTGTCGCCTCCGGGTTCGGTTTCCTCTTGGAGACTCGGGGTCCGCGCAGGCCTTGGAGCAGGAGCTCCAGTCGGTCCACTCCGTCACCTGGCAGTCTTTAGGGAGGACGCAGGACTGGATGGTCAGCGGCAGCTCCCGCGGTATGCACAGGCTGGGATGGAGGAGACAGAAGAGGGTCAGGTGTGAAGGAGGAGGAGACTCAAGACCACGAAGTGGTCGAGACACTGGAAATCCAAATAAGCAGCAGCTGCTTATTTGGATTAAACAGTGACAAGAAGCCCTAAAATACTAGATCATATTTAATGACTATCAAACATGCAAAGCTTGGCAGCCGGATCCAGTGGAGCAAACAGTGTGATAAAAACTGTTAATGCATAAAATGGAGCTAATCTGATCACTTAACTCCACAGATTAAAATCCCACTGATTCTTCAATTTGAAACTCGAACCTTCTCCGTTTTGACCTGACATGAATGGGAGGAAGGATGAGCATAAGTAAGGTTACCACATATCTTTAAAATACAAATAACGCTGAACTACGGCAGCTTTACATGATCAGGTTCAAGTTTTCATGCTAATGATCCAATTAAAAGTTTTTTAAAAAATCTAATCCTGTAATGAAATGCAGCCTCTGGAGAACAAGGTCTGACGCGATTTAAAGCCTCGTTTTGTCCATCATAACGTCATCCTGGTTTCAAGACAAGTCGCCGCTCTGAAAGTCTGAAACTTTGGCTCCTCAATATCCAGTGACGGATTTAGGGAAAGGATATAAATATATAAATAAAAACACGTTTTCTTTCTGCTTCAGACGCCGTCATTAGCTGAACTTATTCGCATACATGGTGCATAATGAGATTCACATCAAGAGTAAAACAGGGGCTCTTTGTATTCATAAGTCAAGTGTTAAGACGACCACAACAGGCTGTGATTCATTGTTCGCCCACTTCTTTTGATCATCTAACAACATTTAGTCGTAATGAGTAACCCAGCCTACTTGGGTCCCTTTCCAATCATTAGAAATTTGTTCCAACCAAAGCCGTCTGTTTTCTGGAAGTCCTCTCCCTCGAGGCGAAGCAGCTGACGAGCTATTAGTGCTAATTACAGCTCTGCTTCATTTAGAAGTCTCTCATTTAGACGCTACCACCGCATTTCACCTCCAGCATCTCTGATTTTTTATTTTTTTCGTACAAATTCTTTTTTATCTCGCAGCTCCTGTGTCTTTGCAGATTAAGACACCTCTGCAGGCTTTGAAGTAGCACCGAAGCGACACTGTGAATAATCCTGGGTTTGTTTTTCCGCCAAGCGCACATGGTGAGCTGGCTCGTTTCTGTTTTTGGAGAAAAACAATGAGAAATTTAAACAGTGAACGTGACGCACCGACGGCTCGATTTCTCATTTCAGATGGAAGTTGTTGTATTAAAAAGCCGTTAATGCAGCCAGTGACCCATTTTCTCTCCAATCTTTGGATCCTTTGAGCCTTCCCCGCTTGTTGTTGTCCACATCCGAGGACATTTTGGAGTAGATCTCAAAGTTGGAGGAAGAAGTCATTGTTTCTTCATCTCAGTTATTCAGACAGAATGAGGACAAAACAATTTCTAGTTAATTAAGTAAGCTGATGCAGAGAAAATGGTCATTTTTAAGCCATTAGGTTTTAAAGTTATGTTCTAACAATGGACTTTGTATCTGCTCTTGAAAGACATAATTCTGCATCTGTCAAAAGATTAAAGAAAACATGTTTTCTGACTTTTGAAGCTGAGAAAGAAACGTTCACATTCAGATGTTTACTTCACTTCAATCAAACTCTAGTTTGTTATTCTAGCTTGTTTTGGGAGGTCTGAACTCTGATGAGGACCAAAAAACAAACAAGCTCTGATCCGTCTAAAGACGGTTAGATTAATGTGAACTCTGGTGCAGCAAGCGGACCAAAGTGCAGGGCATTCTGGGTAAATATCACCAAAACAAGCACAAAAAATCAACACTCCTGCAACAAGAACTGCTGAAGAAAAACAACAGCGCTCCACTCAGCGCAACTTCCTTTTTCACAAAATGTAAACAAAATTGGAGTACAATATTTTGATGAAAAGTTACTTGTAAGTTAGTTTTGTTGTATTTGCACTAGAATCTGGACAAAAAATACTTGGTAATATTTTGTTTTTGCAGTGTAACCTGAATAAAGACAAAAGAAAAATCCTACAACCACTAAAATCTGACGCTACTCTATATTTGTTTACATTTTGTGAAGAAGGAAGTTGTGCTCAGTTTTTTCTTCAGAGGTTTCCATGTCATTTTCTTCAGTAGTTCTTAATGCAGCGCCTCCACAGGCGAGGAGGGGAACAGTTTTTTCAATTGGGTTGGATCATTTGACACAAAGCAGTGTCAAAGCGAACCTAACCGTATGAAAATGTAACAGGAGTATCAGGTGTGAAAAAATCCTTAACGTTGTGCAGTAGAGGCAACGTTTCCTCTAAAAACAAGCAGAGGAAGCCAGAAACTTATTTTTAAAGAAACCCGCATGTGAGGAACCAGTAAGACGCCATTGGAGAAAGAAGCGTCCCAGTGACAGATGTTCATCAAACAAAATTGGAAATGAAGCGAGCAAGATGTTCGGGGGACGCCTGGCTAGGACACGACTGGATCTCTGCTTCTCTGGGAAGTTTGCTCCAGTTTCCACCAGAAAAAATAACTATGAATATTTCAGAACGAGAAATAAACAAGTCAAGGATTAATATTAATGTTCCTAAGAGCATGCAAGTTGTTTTCAAGGTTCCTTTAAAAGTATTGATCCCAGTCAGTGGCGAGAGCCCCACGCTAACAAAGCCTCGATATCCCAGAATGAAGCTTTACCATAGAAGATATGTGACTGTTTGAAAGATAAATTCAGGCTTGCAGCTGTTTCCTGGAGTAGGAAAACCTTGATAAACCCACCAAGATCAAAGTCTGCCGGGAGCAGCTGTGACATTTAATACAGGGCAGGAAATGGAGACAACAGCTCATTAGAAGAATATAGATCTACCCTACAGTTACGCTGAAAAGCCAAATGCACATTACTCCACAAATTAATGCCAGTTATACAAAGGATAACCAATGGCAACTCAATGTTTCATCACTTTCAGTTGAATAATACTCGTGAATGTGCAGCTGTAGGTCAAGCTTTCTTTCTCGGAGAATAATAAGTCCCAAACCAAATACTCTGCAAATGAAAACAGAGCCAAGCACCGAAGCACATAATAACCTCTTTTCACAGCCAAATAATCCACAACTCCTCATTTGGGGGTTCATAGGAGAGCGATCGTAAATACGATTGTACCAGTTCTGTTCCCCTGGGTTACATATATATCCTGCTAAAGGGTCCATAACATGCAGCGATAGCAGATGTATGCGTCTGACATATTACTGGCAGGAAAAGAAACGTGGAGCTATTTTACAGAACATGTGAAATTGGTCTGTCTATTCACAGACACCTTGACTTTAACAATCGTGTCATAAGAAAAGGAGAGGATGCAACTCAGACTGGAAATATACTTTGTTTCAAATATGAAGTTTCCTGTAAGGACAGATTTATTTTAGTAACAACAGGAATCATGTTCTGCTCGTCATGAGACGGATGAAGGTCTGAGGGAGTTTTTGGTTGAAAAAACCCGAACAGGAGGCGATTTCTATCCAAAAGATTTTAATAATAATGGAAAACGCACAGAAGGTTGTTAATGCTTTATCCTGCTTTCAATTCATAATGTAATGAGACATTGTCAATAATATTCATAAAATATGTATCTTAAGAATATAAGTCTGCATCTTGATGCAATTGCATGTAAAAAAAGAAGATAATTTAAATGGGACCTTCTGCTTCGATTAGGTGAAAAACTGCGTCTGTAAACAACCTCAGCACTAAAAAACCCTTCCTGGGAATAACTTGAGGCTTTTTTAGTGTTTTTAAAATGAGCTGATTCAAAAACTTCCCAATAGTTACCACACATTGCATATTCTCATTCATAAATCATGTTGAAAATCTGGGATTGATTTTATTCCACTTCAAAGTGTTTTGTTGGTATTTTATGTTCGGTCAAAGGAATGTAGTAAATTAATTAAGTTTGCTGTTGTGCCATCAAAAGGTATCCCAAGATTTGCTTCCTTTGCCCTCATCAAAAAATAAATAAAAATGTAAAACATAAAAATCTTGCGTTCTACAAATGGTATGATGAGCTAAAACACTTCTCTCTGCTTTTATCAGAGCAAATCAACAATAAATGTCCAACAAATTAAACCAAAAACCAAACTTTACACAGTGAAATCCTCAATAATCTGTCTAATATAAATTATTTCAGTTCATTTAGAACACAGGTGTCCAAAGTGTGGGCCGAGGGCCATTTTTGGCCCATGGAAAATTTTGTTTGGCCACAAGTCAAACTATTTTGGTCAATAGAAAACAAGTAATGAATTCAAAAAGTTTGCAAATTGTTTTTATTTTAATAGAGGAACAATCCGAAACCCTTTTAATTTTATATATCTAAACAGATTTAATTCTAAAATTGTGTTTTGTTGTCAATCAGAAAGAAAAACCACAAACTAATTTTTCAATTTTCAATTTACTGAATTTTGTGGTCCGCCAGCAGTTTAAATTGACCCGTTTTGGCCTTCAGGACAAAAAGTTTGGACACCGCTGCTTTAGAAAATTCCTCCAGATTTTCCAACAACACATAAAAAATTAAAAATCCTCCATAGGTTTATGTAGCGATAGCATCTTGGCGTCTTCTGTGAGCAAATACTCTCCATGCCAGGTTTGACAGAAACATACGAATACAAGTTTCCTTTAGAAACATTTGATTTTAGTCGACTGCAAAGTTCACACTGACAGAACTTCCTGCCAGACATTTTGCTCTCAGATTCATTGTTAGACGGGAAGAGTGTGCAGCGAGTGAGTGGAAACTGACAGCTATTAATCTTTCTGATTTTCAGTCTGACAATGTGCCTTTGTAGCGCTCAGCGAGGATAATGACGGGTCAAACAGGTTAGATCTGACATGAGGAAACTCAGATTTAAAGACGTGTTGGAGAATAGTTCACCACTTTAAGTATTTTGAAAAGCTGCAATTTTTTACTTTCTTTTATTTGAGTAAAATAAGTGACTTGTCTCACTATTCTTTTGAAAATGTTGAAACTATTAGCTTTCTTCCCATCTGCAATTATTTGAACTTGACCTTTTGAATCTATAAATGTTTCAAAACAAGAAAAACTTAAAATTACACAACATAAAGAACAGCTTGCCTTTTTAAATACTAAAAAAAAACTTTGGAGATGCAACTTCTTAAAATCTAGCTAAGTATTCACAACACAAGAAAAAAGATGGAGTGAGACCTCTTGTTTTCCTTGGACATCTTTGATGTATAGAAAAAGTTTGTGAAACTAATAAGGTCAGAAAAACAAAATCTCTCAATTCAAAACATATTTTCTTTCAGATTTAGGAAGAATTGTACATTTGACTGCAGGAGAGGCATGAGGATAAAATGTCGTTCACACAAAAATATGTTTTAGCAGCAACCGGTCAGAGCATTGACAAGACCACAGGTAATGTTGGAGATATCAACCTTTCTCAGGTAAGAAAATGTATTTTTTTAAAAACCGCTTTACTTTTTTCTTCCTCCGTCAATCAAACAGCATCTGCTGATGTCTGCCACCTAAAACAAATCCACGTTTTTATCACTGGAAATGAATTATGGCAGTGAAATCCTGTTTTTCACCTCCAGCGTCTGAGTGGGATAAAAGGAAACAGATGAAGACTGACGTTATGTTTTAACTTCTTCTTATTTAAAGGACAGATAAAGCTGTCGGCAGAGTGGAGTGACTGGATCGTCAAAATAATATTTCTTTAGAGATTACTCAAAGCATTAAAAGTAAAAACATCACGTAGAATCCCCTGCTACAGTTTTCTTTCTCATTTTGAATCTATTTCTCAAATATGGACAGGAGACATTTAAAAATGAGCCTATAAATTTAAAAAGCTTTGAGTTTTATTTTAGATTCATAATTGCATTTTAAACTTTTATGACCCAGCAATAAGTTCTCTGTCTTCCTGAGTAATGCTCCTAACAAAAATTGAAACAAAAAATGAAAACACCCAATACGTTTTTTTGTGTGTGAAAAGCATCAAAGTCACGGCTTAGATTGATCTCATGTGACAGAGAGACGTTTTTTGTCACTTCTTTCCGCAGAACTCGACATCAGATTCACTTTAATGGTCGTTGGTTCTCTTAGCTTTCGCTAGAAAAGACCCGACCGACGATCGTCTTCCTCAACGTGTCGCCTCCTGACAGGGAGGAGCGAAATGAAGCAGGACAAATCCGACATGTTTCACTGTCATGAGCAGCAGACGGATCATAGAGGCAGGAAATGAGGTTAAAATGACAGGGGAAGATCTACAAATACTAAAATTCAAGTCATCCTTGATCTTTGTTTGACATAGTGGATGAAAGTGCAGAAAAAAAACAAAAAATACAGAAAAGGATGAGAAAAAAGTAAAAAATTTGACTTAAAAACAACTTAGTGTTTCTCGCTGTCATTGGTGGCCTTGCTAACTAGCATGCAAGTTAGCAAATGGGCATGATTGACAACGCTAAGCCCCGCCTCCTGGTTCTGATTGTTGTTTATCACTGGGAGAAGGCAGATGAGTTAGATGGTTTTGCAGATTATTTGTCTCATACTGTTCTGCCATGACATGGTGACAGTTTCACAAATATGAAAAAAAATATTTTTAGGGTTAAGTACTGAAGCTTTAATATTCAATTTTCAGTTTTATTAATTTCTTTTTGGTTGGCCTAATACTGTTCAAAGGTTTACAGCCACACAGAGTAATAATGATCCAAAGTGAGGTACTTACTTGCGCCCCACTCTGCTGCCGTTCCGGTGGATGCAGGCCACTTCCCGGGTCTGGTATCCCACCTGGATGTCCCAGAACGGACTCTCCTGCCGGTTCAGCCGGTTCCTGGACCGTTTCTTTTGAATCAGCTCCCTGGTTTCAGGATCCTTCACCCCTCCTCGCTCCCTGAGGCCCTGACCTTTGCCTTTCCGCCGTTTTGCCTGCCGTGCGGTCCGGGTCTGGGGCAGGACGCAGGGGGTCCACGGTCCGACCCTAAGGCTGTACAAGCCTTCTGGACCCACACAAGCTCCCGGTTTACAGGACTGAAACTCGGTGAGGTTCGGGCAACCGGCTCCTCCGAAAAGCGGAGGAACCAGGACGCTGCGGACTCTGTTCCTGAGGCCCGTTCCGCACGTTTTGGAGCAGGAGGTCCATGGCAAATACTCGGTGACAACGCAGTCCTGAGGGCAGGGGATCAAACACGCCTGCTCCAGGCGCGGCTTGGGCTCAAAGTACTCACAGATGGCGTCCTCTGCTGGAGTCCCGTCCGCCTTGAGCGTGCAGCCCACCTCCCGGGTCTGAATGCCCTCCTCGCCGCCGCTGCACGTGAACTGCCGCGCGGCGCCAAAGGTCCTGGCCGACACCGGTACGCACTCGTTCCAGGCTCCCAGCTGCCAGTCGTACAGGTCCTTGTGCCAGTCGCACACGCGGAAGCAGTTCCTCTGGTTGGAGGGCCGCTGAGCCTGGTCACAGTTGGTGTGGAGGGTCGTCCAGCCGTCCACGTGGGCGCACCAGACCGCCCGGCTCTGGCTGCCGCCCGGGCCGCAGTCGCTGCCCATGCATCGCCCCCACGGACCTGGGGAGGAAGAAGGAGCAACATTAGAAAAATGGATAAAATCCTATTTGATGCATGAAACAATCTTGGGAAAGCCGTCTGTTTTCACTGGGAAAAAGATATTGTTACCAGTTGAATTAGCAGATTGTTTCATCTTGTATTTTGTAGTTTTTTTAGAAGAAGAGAGTGAGGAAGAAGAAAATACTTGTGTGATTCGTAGCCATTTTTAGTTGTTGTTGGCTTTGATTTGAGAAACAATTATTTCTCAGATTCTGGTGAGTGTGAGCAAATTTAAGAGCAGTTAAAATAAATCCTATATTGTTCTAATTTAAAAGGATAATGAGCCATAAATTAACAAGCTGGACAAAAGCTTGTATATCCATTAAATTTCCTCAGTTTTGAGGGATCAAGTTGAACGAAAAACTTGAATTCCTTTATTTTTTGCAAATATAAACCTGAAAAGTGTTGCAAGTGTTTCGGTTTCACTTTGCACAGCTGACTGGTTGACATGGAGATTAAATGATTTCTCAAACATGCATGAAAGAATCAAAGCAACACCAGAAAACATTGAATCAAAGCAGCAAAGCAACACCACAGGTCTGTTTCCGAAGAGGGAATAACATCACAACATAAAGGAAGGCTCAAAAGAGTCACGTTTACATGATACTGCCCCTTTAAATAAAAATACATCAACATATTAATCAATGTTCCAGGTATTGTGAAACAAAGGCAGGTTTTTTTTTGTGTAGAACTCTGTGTTTTGGCAGGTTTGCAGTTTTCTGGAGGTTTGTTCCAGACTTATGGTGCACAAAAGCTGAATGCTGCTTCTTCTCATTTGGTTCTGGTTCTGGGCATGAAGACCAGAACCAGAATCAAGATCTGATACGACCAGAAGGTTGAAACAACAGCAGATCTTTAATGTATTGTGGTGCCAAGCCAATCAGTGTTTTATAAACTAGCCTAAGTATTCTAAGTATTTTTAAAATCTATTCTAAGAGCTACAGGGAGCCAGAAAACATTGAATTTGACTCTCCAAATCAACCAAATCTGCAGGAAAATAACAAATCTAACAACAATAATGACAAAGTTGGAAAACTGCTTTGATTAAAAATAAATTAGGGGAGAAAATAATGGAAAAGTTAGGATGCAGCAGGACAAATTGATGCACAGACACAAAATTACCCTTTGACTTTTATTTTCTGAATGTAAACAGCAAGTGAACGTTGTGTTTTTATATGGGATAGTGATTATTAAAGGTGATCAAAGGGAAGCATCTGAAAGACCAAAGTGCTGTGAATTATCTGTGGTATTCATCAAACCCTTTTGGCAGCCAGCAGATATTGCTTCAAACATTCAATACCAGCCATTTCCAGGCAAACATCAGACATAAGCTTTCGTTGCATGAGTACTTATACAACCCAGCGCACAGATGATGCAAAGAACAGGACATGCTTGCAAATGTTGCAGAAACCGAGTCATTTAGAGAGATTTTGAAGCTCCCAACTGAGCTGCAAGGAATTGTGATCTAAACTACGGTGATAAATAAGTGGCAAAACTCTGTTGCAAACTCTCAAAATGATCTTGTGTGTTTTGTGACTTGGCCAGTTTTCTTCAAAAAACTAAAATTATTTATATTGTATTTCATGCCAGAACTTAGAAACTGCAAATGGTGCATTGAGGTTATTTTAGATATGAAACTTATTCTAAGAAACTCAGATATTTTTAGATTAAACTGAATTTTTTTTAAAAAAAACAAAAAAGACATTTGAGTTAAAAAGGTAAAAAAAAATATTGATTATTCAAAAAAGATTTCTAGAAGACTTCTAAAGTCAAAATTTGCTAGTGAAAACCCCTGAAATTTTGAGATTTCAGAAATTTAGCAAAACACAAACATTTCTGAGTTTCAAAAGCTTTTCCAGGGAAGTTTTTTTTTCTTGCAAATTTGCGACTTAAAAACACATGCAATTTAATGTTTTTCTAGAAAATTATAAGATAAATTTCAAAATCCCACTTTTTTTCTAGCTAATTTCTGACTATTCTTGAATTAATTTTCTAGATTTTTTTGTCAGAAATTTTGGACCTTTTGGCAGGTAAAAAATTCCTACACTGTCCTATTATGCTGTCATAAGTATCATCCCTTTAAGCGTTCTTAAAGGTTTACATCTAAAATGAACCAACCTGTGATCAAACATAGCAAGAAAAAAAATAGGATTAATTAGCACAGTTTGGCTGTACTCTGATCGTGTGGTCCAAAGGTTATTAATACCACAACAGGAGAGAAATTTAATTCAATAGGAAGCTTCACATTTCAACTAGCAAGCTGATTATGTTAGCATGTGGCAAATCAAAATGCTTGTGGTGATAATTAGATGGCGCAGCAGCAAAGAGCGAGCGACAGCGGCCGTCTGCGGCCCGATGTTTCCGTCAGAGGAACTAGAAAGGTGGTGCAACAAGTTTGTCAAAACTGGTTTAAAATGTTGTTTTTTTTCTTCCTGACATTTATTGCTGTAGAAGTTCTGCTGCTGTTGGCGGTTAACTAACCTTTTCTAACTGTAGTGTGTTGGGATCAGGTCTGTTTTCTTTACAGGTTCTCCATTTTAATGGCTCAGGCTAATATATATTTCAGACAAGTTTTATGCATAATATTGACATATTTTCTATATGTTTTAAAGCTGTGTTTAATTGTACAACTATTGACTGCTGTTAATGTTATTTATTGTATTTTATTTCATGTTTAGGACTTTTTAAATCAAAGTAATGCTGTATATTTTCAGTTTCATTTCATGGACTGAATATATATATGTATATATATATTCTGTATATTGGAGGCTGAGGCCAAGTTGATTTTCTCTCTTGTTAGAACAACTGCAGTGAACCTGAGTGTGTCTGTTGTGAAGTCAAACAAAGTAGGGTTACAAATGTAAGGTTTAAAAAAATGTGATTACTAGTTTAAAAATAAGATTAGTAAGCAGATTGAAATGCGGTACATTCTGTTAAATTTTGAAAACTTTGGATTTATTGTTTATTGCCAGTTGCAATAAACAATAAATCCATTAAAAACATGGTAAATTAAAATGAAGGATTTATTGTTTTTCGCTTGTGGATGGAAAACATTGACCAATATATTTGATTTGGATGATTTTGGTGATGCCACTCACCAAAATGTAATGTTTGTTCAGTTGTTGACTGTATGGTGTTTTCTTTAAAATGTTGTAAATGTGTGTTTTTGCAATGTAAAGCACATTGCTGCTGAAATATGCTGTATAGAAAAATTAGATTGATTGATGTAAAAGTTTTCAGTCTGGTGTTGAGAATTCATTATTTGTTGTTTTGTTTATTATTTCTTACTATTTATTTTCATTATTTAAGATGTCTTCCAGCTCCAGTTTTAAATGGTCATCAGAATTTAACGTTTATTGATCCATGAAAATGTGTGCACAGTATTATGCCATTATTGCAATTATATATGTTGAAAAGGGTCAGAAAACAGCAATATTATTGATCATCACAATAACTTCAGGGACAATTTATCGTCCAGCATTAATCATGACAGGTCTGCACATAAAACTACAATCTAATCAGAGTAAGAAAGAATCCGTCTCCAGGTCAGAGGCGTGCTGCAAACCTGCAGCACATTGTGAAAAACAGACAGAGAACCAAAGTTTTATCTCCAAATATTAACGTAAAGCTTCATTAGCATAAAAATTACTTTTAATATTGCACGAAGCATCATTCGAATCTGTGAAAAACAGTTTCACATCAATGTGCGACGTTTGGCAGGCTGCAATCAGGATGATAAATTACTGCTAACCTAATACATTTAAATAAATTAACAAATCTGCACGTCATAAACTAACATTGGCTGTCAAGTTATCGTTTTTATTTCTAGTATTGCACAAAAGGGGTTTGCAAATTGTATTCCCTTAAGGGAGTTTTAATCTCCTCCCATCCTTAGATAATCTCACACTGCTTCAGTCTTTTTGAAGGTCAAAGTACAACTACAGGATTAAAAATAAAAGGAAAAGACTTTGGAAGAAACTTCAGACAGAATATTGACTCAGACCATCCTGAAAGAGTTTCAAAATCTTTTAAATTTAAAAAGAAGTGGCTGGTGGTGAAATGTGGATAGTACTCTACTGTAACTTCAATTGTACTGCAAACAAAATATTAAAGAGAATCAGGGCAATATAGGTTTGACTTTTGCATCTTTGTAAATTTCTTTAAGCTTAATGAACATCCAGTAAATACGTTTAATTTTAAACATATTTATTGGAAATCTACTGATTACTGATTTATTTAAATAAATATTACCGTAGTGTGTTGTGAGACCAAGTAAAAGAATCCAAAACGTTTCCCCTGACATCATCTCCCTCCATCTTTGCCGTGTTTGGGTCGTAATATCCTCACTGTCGGGACCAGAGTCTGATCTGTGTCCATTTAATGAACGCCGTCTTTGTCCCTGCAGGGTCAGCCTCACTGATGAATGGGTCACTGTGTTTCCCTGTCTCCTCTCATGTCTGTTTGCTTATTTATTTTTTGCTCTCCAAAACAGGATGTCTCTCGCCGCTCTGAAGGGTCAAAGTTCACCGGAGGTTCATTTCTGCGTCGCAGTGTTTAAAGCCTGCAGACGTGATCCAACTTCGCTACGTTTACAACAATATAGACGGAAAAACAAAACGCAGAATAAAAAATAGGCAGCAATATTTTCAGCTGGTCTCAAAACTCCTTCACTATGTTGTCAGAGTGGGTCAGAATCTGCAGTAGAACAATAATATGTAGAAACAAACTGAAGGGTGAAATGGAGGTGAAATGAAGAGGGTAAAACTGAGAAGTGAATCCAGGTAACAAGCCAGATTTAATAAAAGAAAAAACAGTTTTTAAGATTCAAACTACTTGGAGTTACTTTTTAAACCGTTCTGAAACACTGATGCTGGTAATTTGCTCTCTAACTTGTCAATTTTTCTCACTTCCAACACCAATATCTGAGGTTTAGTATCGACCAAAACCAATATCTGAGGTTTAGTATCGACCAAAACCAATATCTGAGGTTTAGTATCGACCAAAACCAATATCTGAGGTTTAGTATCGACCAAAACCAATATCTGAGGTTTAGTATCGACCAAAACCAATATCTGAGGTTTAGTATCGACCAAAACCAATATCTGAGGTTTAGTATCGACCAAAACCAATATCTGAGGTTTAGTATCGACCAAAACCGATATAGAAAATCAGAGCTGGATTCACTTAAAATAATTTTTTTAAACACAGGTATAAACGTAATTAATTACATATTTATTTGATAAATCTGCACCAGTACAGCACATTTAAATATAACTTCACAAGTTTTGTGTAAGAAAACAACTTTAAGGCGAGACGTTAGTGCAAAACCACCTACTATTTATGTTAAGTTGATAAAGATTGTTTTTATAGAAACATGAATTTTCTTGTTGACGTTACTGTTAAAAATTCACTTTTCAGGTTGAGGAAGCAACTTAACTTAGTTACTTTTTAGATCAAGTAATCAGTA
The DNA here is from genome assembly GCF_027474105.1 of Poeciliopsis prolifica. NCBI lineage: Eukaryota > Metazoa > Chordata > Actinopteri > Cyprinodontiformes > Poeciliidae > Poeciliopsis > Poeciliopsis prolifica. Next base: position 3,361,612 of record NW_026562400.1, on the reverse strand, counting down.
AAGTAAGTTGGGTCTAAACGGATCCAACTGATTTATTTACAACACTGTTCTGAATTAAATATTCATATCAATAAAAGCAAATTTAGTTACTTATGCAACCATTTGTTTTAAAAATGCACAATTTTGTACATCTTGTAATATAATCATACTTTAACTGATGATGGGTGCAAATTGTAAAAATTAAAAAGTAAAAACTAACTTTTGTCATTTATCTAGCTTTATTTATTGCAATTTTGTACAACTTTTGCAAACATTTGGAGCAGGTGAATTTTGACTTTAGTAAATGTTTCTTTGGATTAAAGGCAGCGATTGTTTTGATTTTCCGATCAACTCTCAAAGAGGGAATTAACCCTGTAATTCAGTAATTGCATGTTTCTGTAGCCGCTGGGAGGACAAAGTGTTACCATACTGAACTTTCTGCCTGGAGCCACAGAAAGCTCAGCAGTAAATTCACTTGCCAAGAGCTACAAAGTAAATCTGCAGTGAATGAAGCAGACAGACAGACAGACAGACAGACGCGCGTTACATCATTGTGCTCCCTGTTGTTCGGTTCCTCATCGAGACCTTTTCTGTGTTAATGGCCGACATCAGAGCACAAGACGTTAATGTGGCAGAAAAAAAAAAAAGCTGAATATGAGGGAGAGAAAGAAAATGACCAGCGGCTAACACTTCACATCTGAAGGAATATTTTCAGCAGCTTAGCATTCATGAGAGACGGTTAACCCCGACCTGCTTTCAGTGTGAAGGAGGCCCTGGGCGGCCGAGCCACATTGACTCAAACTGGGTGTAAATTTCATTAACTGTAATACTGCGATTATGTGAGCGTGGCTTGAAGGAAATGCTTTGATGACGAACTATTCATCACGTCCATGCAGCAGCTGCAAAACAGACATTTTAACCCATTGTTAAACGAGTCTCCGTCGTTTTTATCTGCGCCGCTCTCTGCATACAGAACCGGGATTACAGCTTAATGACACCAAGTGGGTCCCATTTAATGGGCTCATTACCTTAAATAGCCTTCCTGAGTTAAATGCAAAATATGGAGAACAGGTTCGTTCCCTCGGTGAATTCATTTCACTCAACTATGAGTTTGTCTTCACATCTGATTAGACTTTTTTTATTGTCTGTGCACAAAGACAGAGTTGGAAAGTAACTAGTTACATTTACTTTTTAGACAGAAAATGTTTCTACTGCTCTGTCTGTTTTACTTTCACTTGAGTAATTTTATATTTAGTATATTTTTGTATACAATTTTTTCATGCTTTTTGCACAAGAGCCCAAAAAAACTTTGAAATCTGTTATGTTTCAAGAAAGTCTGGTTGCTTTGAAGCAAAATTTGAGAAATGAGAGATAACATTTATTTTCCTGATTAATTAAAATCCTTCCAGCAAAGGAAGGAGGACAAAGTTCACAGTGCTGATGTGTTATTACCTGGTTTAGCCAACCTCGTATAATGAGGCTTCACAGCAGAGCTCTTTTCTGGGTAAAATTAAAATTCTCATGAGGTTAAGCTGAATTATTGTGTTTTGTGACAGCGAGCCAGAAAGGGGAGAAGACAGGGTTGTTTTCTGTGGTTTACAGATAAGTTGAGTTTGTTTGTGAGCTCATAAACAGCCCCAGAGGATGGATGAGTGACAAGATAAATGAGGGGAAACATGTTCTACTCCTAATAACACCCACATGCTCCAGTGGTGACAATAACGCTCGCTGGCAACATCAAAGAAGTTTTCCAAATTCCTCGAGCCAAAGGGTCAGAGACGTCGACGAAGCGCCGATCCAGAGCGACACACCTGCAGCCGGTAGCTCTATCCTCAAAATGTCTTCGATTTAAATGACTGTGTATCGCCGCTCGGTTTTAGCTGTCAGTTTGCAACGCGAACAGATTCAAGATGCTCTGAAGTAGCAGACTGTCAGGAAAAATGTCAGGGCTGTCAGTAAAATAAACTCCATAATTTTCCCACAAAACACTTTTGATTCCTCGTGGGCTCGGCGGATGACAAACACAGGAGTGATGAAGATGTTTGGTGCTCAGGTGCTGAGCGGAAATGTGAAAAGACATCAAAGATCAAACAACCAACAAACCCTTGACATGCTCTAAATTATCTCAGAGGGAGGAAGCATCAGTTTTCCTACATGTAAACACAATGATTCAGCCGCTGGGAGGGAAATGGTTTGTTCCACAGGGATGGTTTCAAACACTGCGATCACAAGCATATACAAAGAATAAACAAATATTTCGAGATTTTATAAATTGCAAGTTGAAATTGAACACGGTGATGCAGCACGGTTATGTTTATGTCTGAACAAACTTCATTGGTTTGCTGTGCTCTTCCACTTCTCTCCCTTTGCTCATATAATGTAGTTTCATATTTCGACAACAAATTTGCTCAATGCAAACGTGACAAAAAAAAGAAGAAAAACTAGTTTATTTCTGCAAAACTTCAATGCAGGCTATTCTTTTCACAACACACAAGAAATAAATGGATGTTACCACTGGTGGAAACGACAAAGAGAAAGACGACAGGAAGTAGTTTGGGGACGATGGCGCAGATGTTTTTTAATGACTTATTACGGGTGATTTTAATTGTGTTTCTTATTTATATTTTTTTAGCATACTATCGACAAAGTTTTTCACAGATTTGCAACCGAGGCTAATGGTGTTCCTCACGAATAATCAATATTTTTTACTGATTCATCCAGTGGTTTGTCGTTATTTTGAGTTAAAAGTTTTTTTTAAATCTGACGGGAAATTTAAAAATATCACTTGATGATTATGTGTCATTGGAAGATTGGAAGACTAATGCCTCAACATCAACTAGCAAGCAACTGTGAGATTTTATGACAATAAAAATCTTTTTAAAACGTTATTAAAAAACATAAATTTGAGATAAACAATACTCAGCCTGGTGACCCGCCAGGCCTATAATAACCCTGCTGGCAGCTAGTCTAGCTAAAGTGTTAAATATTGGTCAATACAAATATAACCATAAGCAACATAATGTTTATTTAACAATATATATATAAGTGTAATATTGTAAATTATTTAAATATGAGTAAATAGAAAAATGATGATAAAATAAGAATACACATGGAAATACATCCTTAAATAAATCTGTAAATGAATTTAAAAAATGGTTTAGAAACAACAAAATGGTTGGTTTTTTGCAGTGATTACCAGGATAAATTTAACAAATTTTCTGATTGTGACACAAACCTTTACAAAACGGTGATCAATAAGCATCTGCTGCATATTTCCGATCACTCTCATTGATAAGGCGTTCTGTTTGTGTTTGAAAAGTGAATGTTTTAATATCTTTCATACCATTTTACTGAATAATGAACACTGTTGAAGGGTTTGGCTACAGGAGAAACAAAACGAGGCATTAAAATGCAACACATCCAGCAGAAAAAGCACCGCTTTTCACTTTATGCAGAGAACAAACAGAAGTCAACGCTTCCGCTACGTTTCTCCACCTATGGAGGTTTTGTGACGGAGAAGGAGAACTGAATGCAAATTTCCTCCAGCAGAAGCTCAAGAGCGAGAAATACAAACTCTGAATTCCTCCTCTGCTGTGAAATTTACCCTTTGTTTAACGTTCCACCGTGGCTTTGACGTCCGTATTAGTGGGAACACCAGGATTTCTGTCTTTGCTCCATTTTCTTCTCACTGCTTCACTGACTTCAAATTCACAAACCAGAAATCAATTAATGGATTATAAAACTCTCCAAAATGAAGCTGGGACTTAACGTTAATGGAGAACCAAAGATCATTTCATACATTTCACAGACTTCCTCACGCTAATTGATTTTAGAGTGTATTTCACGTTTTCAGCTCTGTGGCTCTTTCAGTGATTACATTTCACTCTCACAATCTTTTCATCACTTTTCCCTCCGACTCCGGGTCTCAGTACTACAGCACAACATGATTAGACATTCCTGCAACCGATTAACAAGATTTCAGTTTGTTTTTTCATTACAGGGCTGAATTTTAAAGGAGATTGAAAGACCAAACCGCAAAAAGATGGTGACAACAAGGAACTGAACAACAAAAGAATATAGTGTTAAATATGAGACAATAACATGCATTTAAATGAAACTTTATGTGAGATTTGCACATTTTGTGACTATTTATGTCATCAAAAAGAAACCCCCAAAACAAATTGATCTGTAGCTGTTCACTGTCTTCTGCAACGATGAAACGTAAATGTTCCCGTTCGCCTAAAACTGCATCTGGTCTGATTTAAACCTGATTTTTCAGTATCTTGCTGATTATTTCTCTTGGCGCAACATTCCTTAACCTCACAGACGCAGCTGCATGGGGGCTGATAGTATCACAAGCTAATCCTCAATAAAATGACATTTTGCTACATCAGTTCCACGTACAAACATTTAGTCATAATCTTTCGAGTTGCTCACTGTGACGGCGGTTTGGGAATAATCTGCTGCAGAATGCAACATTTAAATAATCCTCTAAACCAAGGTAGACCCCCTCCTGGCGCTTTGGGCACGTTGCTCAACGGCGACGTAGCTTTGATTAAGTTTGAAGGTACGATATTGTTTATTAATGTCATTGTTTTATACACTCTGTTCTGCATAAATAACACTTTGCTCTAAAAGTTGATGGTTGAATAAGCCCAGCTCTCCATGGATGACAGCAAGATTAATCACCAACAATGTGGGGAAATAATTTGGCTTCAGCTAAGTAAGCAAGACTCACTGCAGAAGAATCGAGTGCTAAAGGCGTCCATGACGAGCTGTAACAATAGACTTTATTTATCTGAGATGTAAGAACACTGTAGGCTGTTTCGTTTTTATACATTTTAACATAAATATTGCCACGTGGATGCCACTGAGGTTGTTTACGTTGCAATCCAAACTGTGTAGATGATGTATGTTAGGTGCTAAAGCACCAACTCCAGTAACATTCAGTCCTTACAGTTTGGACCATGTTGAATAAAGAAATGATGAGGAAAGAAGAAAATGAGGAGAAAACTGGAGGAAAAATCAGGTATTTGTGATTCTGCTGCTTGGAGCTCCACTTTCTAACTTGAGATATCTAAGTAATGTATTTTCCAGACTATACTTTTAGGTCAAGAGGAAAGTTCCAACATATTTAGGTCAACATGTTCAGACATGGATCCCTTTAAAGCTACAGTATGCAACTTATACTCAAAATAAATATACATTTTACATATTTGTATATTTGTATTTGCATGGCCATCAATGGAAGTGGATAAACCGTTTTCTTGGAATGGTAAGTTGTTTCTCCACCGTTTGCACATTTAGCAGCGAGTACACAAGGATGATTGACAGCGCTAAGACCCTCCTCCTGATTCTGATTGGTTGTTTCTGACCAGGACCAGTGCATTTCTTCAGGTGGCTGTAAAACCACAGGGAGACGTCGACTGTTTCACAGATTACTGTTACAACATGGTGACAGTTTTAACAAACGTAAAAACAATTTATTTTAATAAAAGTTATAAACTCCAGGCTTAAGGGCCGAAGCAGCGGTATAAATGCTGCCAGTCTTCAGAAAATCTTTAAAATGTGTCAGATTGCTTCGCTGCTGAGACACAGAGGGAAGGAGATATTTCCATGTTACTGTGCAGGAAGCAGAACCTGAACTGTTAAAACCGTCATCAGCAGGAACAAAACACACTTTACATCTAAAAACAGTAAAAAAAAAAAAAAAAAAGTGGTATGCAGCAGCTGTCATAAAAATAAATATGAGCCTACATGGCAACATGCTGGTTTCTCTTTATCAAGAAAGTAGTGAGGTGATACAGACGAGACAACGTTCACTCCCACAAGCTGACCAATGAAACGAGAGTCGTCTCGCCACTGACCAATCAGCAGCTTCACTTGCCCTTTCTCTTCACCGGTTGACTTTGATCTGAGCTGACAGGCCTGAAGACGTTTTCCCAGAAGGGCTGCGATAGGCTGGCAGAGGAGACGGCGAGGTGAAGAGAGTTTCTGGCCAACAAGCTCCGGGCGGCCAATGGATTCTCCCCTCCAGTCGACGGGTTGCTGCACTGGCAGCTCCCCCAACAGCAGCAAAACATTTGTGACATTTTATGAGCGAGAGAATACCAGAAGAAAAACGAACAGCAGGGAGGCTTGTTTCCCGGCTCATGTTGTACTTTATATGCAGCTATTTGTAGGCTCAACAACAAAGACTTTGTAGCCCAATTTCTCCTAATCTGACCTCTATTTTCCTGCAGTGATCCACTCCTGATGTTCATCAGAAGAACAGAAATCGCCCGGCAGCAGCAAGCGGAACCCAACGGCGCTGGTTGTGGATCCAATTACACTGTAATCCAGCCGGGTAATAACCTCCAATCCTGGCCAAGCGAAGGGAAGGTGGGACTTCAAGTTGGTTTCCAGGAAGCCGCCTATATCTACATCAAACTGTATTGACCCAACACGAAAATAACCAGGACATCATGCCTGACCTGCAGCCGGACAGTTTAGAAAATAAATTACAGCGTTGCAGCAGCTTCCAGATATTCCAGATATAAAATTTGTTTCGTCTCAATTTGAAAATCTTAACATTTTTAGTCTTAGTGGATCATTGTTAAAGTAAAATCTGTTTCAGAAAAAAAAGGTTTATCTTCCAGCACTGGCAGCTCTGAATATTCTCAAGGTTTTGCATTTCAGAAATTTGCCTTTTGGCGGCTGCATTAAGTATTATTCCTTGATAATACTCCAATCGTAGAAGACTGAAATACATTTTTATTAACAACCAGTCAGTGTCTGGTGAAAACCAAGCAGCAGTTTTAATTATAAGTATCGCTGCACAAAGTTAATCATCAGAAGTAAACAAACTAACTACATTGTAAAACATTCGAGCTGCATTTAGCTGCGTCTACCGTCTTCTGCTCTTTAAGTTGAATAAATTTAGTGACTTTTAACCTCAATGTGTGAGATTATGAAAAATAAACTTACAGTAGTAGGTTGTGTTAGCATTTAATGAATTTTGTTAAACCTCCAAGACTGAGATAAACTAGAGTTTTTAAGTTAGCTCTTAAAAAACTGAAAGAAGGACAAGACAGGGGTGGGAAGTATTTCCCAGAATGCTTTGTATCCTGAGATGGAAGAGCGTTACATTGATCTGACTCTGTGTTTTATTTTAAATAAATGTTTATGTCCTGTTTACACTAAATGTTTTGAGCAGAATTTATTATAATACTTAATAAAATTATCAGATCATAAATTTGGTTCATGCAAACAGTTGTTTCCTGCATATTGTGAAATAATTATTTGGTTTGAATCGCAACATGAAGTTAAAACTCACAGTTTAAGATTAATGAAGTTAAAATATAATGTTTTGACAACTTGTCTCTGTTTGTTAAATCAACTTTGTGAACTTTAATTTCTGAGTTGAAACCAAAACAATTTTCTTGTTGACTTAAATTGCATTTTCAAATTTAACCACCTTCAAATGTTTTACAGTGTAGAAAGCAGCAGATGTGTAACTTAGTGTAAGAAATTAGTCAGATTTCCACTGATGACAGAATTGCAAATGCACCATTCTGTGAAAACTTGACTTAAATGAGGTAAAATAACCTTAGTGTTGAGATAATTATGTATTTTAAGACAAATTGTGGTTCCTTCATATTAATGGACTCAATAATACTGATATTAAATAAATGGGTGGAGTTTTTTCTTTCACTTTCCAGCACCTTTCTTTGACAAAGTTGCATCAGTGAAGTGGTTCAACCATACACACATTTCCATGAATCTCCCACTGAGATTTCGGCTCTCGCTTCAATCCAACCCCAAAGTAAAAGTTTCTCAAGGGTTTAAATATGTCTGTCACGTCTCACTATTCTTCACTGGGATTACTTTCAGAGTTTCTGCAAAAACTGCTGACAGAGTAGCTGTGGCACTCCTTCTGGAAGGAGACATTGTAGTGTTTAACTTGGGCAATTCAATACCGTCAGTCCACCTCTGCTCCATCGGGGTAAATCTATTAAGCTTCGTAGCGCACAGAAGGAGTCAAAAATAACACCTCATAAGTCTTTTTCTGAATCGCATTTCCTTCACCTTGATGGTGAAGGACAGAAGAGAACATTTAGATTAAATTAGGATTAAAATAGATCAGAGTAAACATGGGACGTTTATAAAATGCAGGAATTAACATACATTATGTTCAGAAGTTAAAATAAAACTATTTCTCTTCAGCTAAAGTTGGTTATCTTCAGTGGAAACTTGTCATGTCTGTGAAGGTTTTATCAGAGCTAGCAATGCGAATAATCTAAAAACTGTAACGCAGATTGATCACATTCCCTGTATTGATCTAAAAACTTCTTACACAGTTACAAGCTAAGCATAGTGATTAATCGTGATTAATAATATAATCATTAATCCGACTTAATTTATTAATCAACTGTCAGTACTAAAATATAATAAACAAAAGTGACCCAAGCGCTCAGCCCTGAGGAACACTGTTAGCATTAGCATTTTTTAATCGATTCACAGCTCTTGTACTTGTACAAGTTTATTTAAAGTGAAGTACTTTCACAAACAAGGTGGAAAAAAGAGAAATAAAACTCCAATAAATAAAAGTAAAGGAGAAAAATCTGATTAAACTAAAACCACATTAGTTAAGAAAAAAGCAGGTTTTTGTTACCAAACTGCTTTTCAAAATGTCCATCAAGCCTAATTTTTAATGTTCTGCATGTTTATTCTTTTAATTTTTATATAAATGCCATCTATTGCTGCTGTTTGAGGAGATAAATGTAGTTTGGAGAATTATTTTATGTAAAGTTGTTCGCTAAAAACAGGAGCTTGTCGTGCGTTAATGATCTAAATGGATCCTTTTGGAGACATCAGTGGATCCTTTGTTTATTGTTTGGTTTTTGACTTTATAGTGATCTGAGGTTTGGTTAGAGGCAAAGCTAACCTCGTTAACGAAATAATGAAAACTGAAAACAGATATTTGTTAACTGGAATAAATAAAAACAATAAGTAACGGGGATAAACTAACTGTAAATGAAACATACTGCAATTACACATATAACATCCTTTGTTTTCATATTTATGAATCTATTTATTAGCTTTTTATATTGAAGTGAAATAGATTTTTTATGGCGCTCCATGTTCATCTTGGCTTTTGTTAATTTGCAAAACGTCGACAGCAAAAGTTTGGAGAAAACGCTGGAGTCAGTTGGTTATTCGACAGTAATTGAACAATTCATTTGAGAATTGAACTTTGACCTTTTTCAATTCTGCATCTAAAAATTGATTAGATGCCAAAGTATGAAAATCTAAAAACTACACAATGTTTAACTGATAAAACACTCTAAAAACTAATTACAACTAACTGAATTAGACAAACAAAAAGACATAATGACATAAAACTAAACTATAAAGAAAAAAACTCAGGTGTTAAGCTTCATAAAATTTAAAAAAATAAAAAGTTACAAAATGTTCCAGTTAGTCATACAACAATCTCTCTTGTCTAAATAAAGAACAGACCCACATTTCAATGTTTGCCTTTGTCTTGTTACATAATTAATTCTCCAGTTTAAAACCGTTTCATTTCTGCATCACTTGTCCTTCTCTTCACCTTGTAAAATGTTCTGATTTCTTGCGGATTAGTTTGCCTCCTGCATAAACTCTTCATATCTCAAACACAATCGTGTGCAGATCAGCGTGCTGCAGAATATAAGGCCTCGTTATAATACCTTGAAGCCATTGTGTCAAGTCTTGGCAACCAGCGGAGTCCACAACAACAGTTGCACGCCGTGTCCTCTGGCAGCGAGATGCTTTCCAGAGATAGACGCCTCCCTCCCGCACGACACATCATGGAAATCCCAGAGAGCTGGCCAAGATAATGCCGGCAAGAATATCCTGGTTTTTAAATGTCAACACAGATTTTCTCCAACCTGAGTCTATTTCTAACTCAACAATCTACGTTGTGACCTTCTCCAAACAATACGATAACATGAGGATATACAAGTCTGGGCGTATAAAAGCTGCAGGTTTAATAATATTTTAGAATAATGTTCAGAGCTGGATGCTACTTTCCTGGTTCTGTGAATTGCTGCAGCGTCTTATTTCAGATTCTGTCTGAGCAGCTCAGACTGCCACATGGAGGAACCCGGCACAGAGGCAAGCTAGCAGCAGGTTCCCACTACAGATTCCCTCTTGCTGAATTAGAGCCAACAGCAAACAGACTCTGTGCAAAAAATAAGCAGGAGAGAGTTCTGCTTCGGATCATTTCTGCAGGGAAAGCAAATCAATTCTTCATATTTCTACCTAAAGACTCAATCAGAACAAACTTTCAAAAATGATTTGAATGACAATTCAGTTGTTTCTAACTTTTTATGACATTCTTTGCGTTATTGTTGAAACAAAAGAGTTAAGAAGCAAGAAGGACAGGTGTGTAGAGCAACCTTTTTGCATTTCCAATTTCCAATTTTTCTATACAAATTGCCGACAGATTCTGGACCGGTTGTAAAGAAAAGTGTAAATAAATACAACAAAACAACTATCATGTTCCAACTGTATCATATTCCATTAGTTTATATTTAAACAAAAATACGGTCGTGTATAAAATGCAACTTAAATGATCAGTTTTGGGTTATTTTAGATATTTGCCTTTTTCTTAAATAAAAGATATAGAAAAATATCAAATAATTATTCATATTCCAAGCTACCAAACCTCAGCCTCACAGAGTAAACTTCTACCATAGAGCTAACCTCTATAGAGCTAACCTCTAAAGAGCTAACATCTAAAGAGCTAACCTCTAAAGAATTAACCTCTAAAGAGCTAACCTCTATGGAGCAAACCTCTAAAGAGCTAACCTCTAAAGAGCTAACCTCTATGAAGCTAACCTCTATAAAGCTAGCCTCTAAATAGCTAACCTCTATAAAATCTGCAGATATTTCTCTACAGAGGTCAGCTCTGTAGTTGTTAGTTCAATAGAGGTTAGCTTTGTAAAGCTAACCTCTATTGAACTAACCTATAAAAGCTAACCTCTAAAGAGCTAACCTCTATGAAGCTAACCTCTATAAAGCTAGCCTCTAAATAGCTAACCTCTATAAAATCTGCAGATATTTCTCTACAGAGGTCAGCTCTGTAGTTGTTAGTTCAATAGAGGTTAGCTTTATAAAGCTAACCTCTATTGAGCTAACCTCTATAAAGCTAACATCTATAGAGCTAACCTCTATAAGCAGGATGTAGAGGGATTACTGAGTCATGCACTGCAGGTGTAGATGTCATCATCCTCCCTCTCTATTTCACACTAATTTGACAAGCATCTACATTTTCTCATCTGCTTCTGAAAATCCCTTGTAATATATTGGAAAGAGCATGAAGCTGTAGCTGGATAATCTTTAGTGTTTTTGTAGGTTAAGCTCAAGCGGTGTGGATTTTCTGAACGTGGATAGAAAAGCAGAGACAATGTGTGAATGAATTTACTCCAGGCAGCGTGAAGAGGAGCCTGAATGTGAGTGGAGTGCGATCCACTTGAGACAGAGAAGTGAAATCTTACAGGTGCATTTTCCTTTTATTATTATTATTTTTTACTTTTTTTGCAGCGTATATGTGACAGCGCATCTGCATGTGCTGTTCTGTGCGGGCGCACCCGTTGCTCCGAGGGGCCGCGCCTTGATGATGTTCCTGTCACAATATTGAGATAAATGGTCCAATCACGTACCGATATCCTGCGCCCTCAGGAGGGCCAGCAGCGCGGATTAGATTACCACTTCCCACAATGCACCATGCTTTACATCACAATCCAATAGGAGAGGAACACCGGAGAGGACTCTGCAGCCCGGCGTCTTAAAACAAGACGTCTAAAATAAGCTCCATGTAAGCTAAATAAAACAACGTTTTGGTAATGATTCAGATAATTCAGGGTTCTGTAATCATATATCAGTGACATAGAGCCTTTCATTAACTCCAAAACTGCTCAATAATGGGGCATGTTCAGAAATTAGAGCCTCATCGTCTGCTTTGAATGTTATTGGTATTAAAACCAGGAAATGAACAGCTGAATACAGTTCAGTGCAGCATGTAAAGCCAGGTGTAATAAAATACAGCAATAAATCACGAGGGACACAAAGCGGCTCGTAACACCAGAGATGATTATGACTGTTCAGAAAAAAGCCCTGCCATCAGTTTCATTACTTTATTATTATGCCGAGACACTGTGAATGTCAAAATAATCAATATCTCTATATAATTGATTATAATTGTATTTTTCATTTGCTACAACATCAATAGAAACATTAAGCTGCTGCTGAATGTTTTAAACTCTGCTAACGTAATGAGTAAATCCAGAAGAAACAGGAAACAACCTGTAACATAAGAACTGGTCTGACCTTCCCTACGAGGCAAATATACAGGAAAAACAAGGCGGTGAAGGCTGCACACTAGCTAGCTGTGCTAACGCTACAAGCTAATGCTACAAGTGAAACTGATACTTGAGAGCAAGTTAAAGAGTTCACTAAAAGCTCCTCTAAATGCAATAATGAAGTAGCCACTGCGGGCCACGACCCCCAACAAACAGATGCGCAATTATAAAACCGTACACCTTTGAAAAGCAGAAGTGGAGCCTCCTGTACAACCAACCAGAACACAAGTGGTTTTCGGATGGCATGTCAACAACAAAGCACTGCTCTTTTCCAGCAGCCATTGTACAGCCCATTAGTTGAGCCAATGAGCTGCAGCTCAGTTTGGGTTGCTGGGTAACGTGCCGTGCCTACTGAGTTGTGACATTTTTATTTATGTTATAAAAAACAAATGTATAAAACAAATTGTAATAAATGTAATGCGCTGTGGGAAACCCTGCATCACAACTGGAATAATTTCATTTTAACTGTTTTATCAAAACTTTCAAACCTCTCAAGAATGTCGCAGAATCACAAAACAAAATGATTAAATGTTAAAATGATTAACCTCGGCTTGTACATTTTAAAAAATAGTGAGCAGAACCCTTTATTGGGCAAATTGCTGCTGCCAGATTTAGTTTTATAGATCTAATCTCTAGTTAATCACTAACTGTGTTTCCTTTACAAATGTACGCAAACTTTGTCAATATTCCACCAACATATTTCAGGATTTAACCCTTCAGGGCAGAGGAAGCCCACCGGGACGCAGGAGAACCTACGGAGATCCTTCTTGGACTCTAATGTAGCGGCAGCAGTCAGGAAGTGGGAGGTGTTGGAACGAGATCGCACAAACTGCAGCCAGGCTTCACTCGCAACCGACACACATAGCGCATGCATGCAGCCATGCACACACTGGTCGGTCTCTGCAGGCCAAATCAGACAGACTGTGACTGTCCAACCACGATGACCCGCCGCCTTCTGTCAGCGTTTTATGCTTCCCTTTATTTCATCTTAGCTGAAGAGCATGATGAAAACGAGAATCAGGAGGTGAAACAACCGGGAAGCCTTTGGGTTTCGCAACAGGCAGAAGTCAGAAATGTTTCTGCTGAACTGCTTCTGGTTTTCTCTCGCTGCCCTTCTTCATGTGAAGCTGCTAATAAATAAAGGCCACACTGCCAAAAATAAATAAGTAAATTAAAGTTGTATTTCATAAAAACAAGAGCAAAAACACAAAATCTTATCCAGTGGTTTTGGTCTAGTTTCTAGTCCAAATGTCTTAGTTCACAAGTAGCTTTTCAGCAGATTGTTTTAAGTCAATGATTCCTTATTATTGATGAAAAAGTATCGGTTCCATTAGCAGATTATTTCACTAATGATATGTGGAAAATGTCTTATTACAGAATTATTAACTCCAGACATGCTGATATAACTTGCTGAAAAGTTAGTTGTAAGTTGGTTTGATCTTATTTTAAGTTTACCAAGATATTTTCACCAGAACCACAATCACTCGGTCAGATTTTGCGTTTCACAAATTGAGCTGATCCATTTGTTTGGTCAAATCTTCCAAATCTATGATAACATTTCTCCTTTTGGCATGAGTTGAAATTTATGTTAGTGACCTTCACCGACCTGTTTTATGGTGCAGAGCCTGATTTAAACTGGAAGAGTTCACAAAATGAGAGCAAGATATTTAAGAGCTCCTGATTTGTGCGCAGAATTAACGGCGTACGTTTCACTCCTGCCAGTCAGCGATGCATAAAGACGAATCGCCAAGACAAACACACATGGTTAGTCATTATCAACTGCATCCGTGTTCCTCTCCTGCCCTTTTACTTCATGTTTCCTCCTTGCCAACATGCGGTGCAATTATAGCCCAACATCCTAACAAGACCTCCTGGAGGAGCACCAGCCTGTGACGCTGTCAATTTGGCCGCCGCGACGGCTGGAAATGTCTCATTACTCTGCAGAGCGCAGGGGGCAGAGCCTCGCCGAAGCACACTTACTCTGCGTGAAGCGGTCCCGCCCAGAAAAAAAAGTCATTATAAAGGAAGCACCCAAGGGATCCGGCACTACCTCTACCTGACCTCGGTCCGCAGAATGAATAAATTACACAGAGAGCTGCAGACCTGCCGTTAGCACGCGAAAGCAGCCATCCACTGTCAGCCATGAACGTCAGCAATGTTCTTGATCATTTTAATTTATTTATTTAAAAATAAATCTAGATTCAATCATGCATGCGTTCCAATTGATTCTAGTTATCGCTCAGTAGTATTAGCTCAATTTTAATGTTTATATTTCAGTTTTAGATTGCAGCATTCACTCCAGTATCTGTTCACCCAGAATTTATTGGTAAAATCTATTAACTAATGTCTGTGTCTGCATCTGTGTCTAAATAATGTTGAATATCTTTTCAGTCCCTCAGGATTTCATTGTTGGTTCTTGTGATTTTGTGACGCTAATTCAGAAATGTCTAAGAAATTTCACAAAATTTGCATTTATGTTTGATGGTAAATGTGACCTTTTGCTACTCGCCACATCGATCACGGCCTATTCAATAAGGCAGTGTCGTAAAAGTTAGAATTACTGCCACCTAGATGTGGGAGTTAGCATTACATAAACCTGGTGCTTTTGAACATTTTTAAGGAAAATTAGCTACAAACTCGTAATTAATGTGGGGATCACTTGATTTTGTTTTTACAAAATCGCAGATCGTGCAGAGAGATTATATATGGAACATAAACTGTCAGTATGGTGGGCTACACTGCAAAAACACAAAATCTTAAGTATTTTTGGTTTACTTTCTAGTGAAAATATCTTAGTATAGTCAAAGTAAGACGAAACTAACTTATGAGTAACTTTTTAGCAAGATATAGCAGCTTATTCAGAGTCAATTATTCCTTAATATTGATGAAAAAGTTCTAGTTCCAATGAAAAATTATTTCAATTATAAAACGCTAACAATGCTTTAAGTAGAAAAAAAATCTACGAACCTTGTACTTTTTTATCAATATAAATAATTTACTTAAATTAAGCTGCTATATTTTGCTGAAAAGTTACTTGTAAGTTAGTTTTGTTTTACTTCCAGTGAACTAAGATATTTGCTCTAAAAACACAGATGAACAATGCTTGGTAAGATTTTGCGTTTTGTCGGGATCTTCATTAGATTCTCATTAGAGTAACAGGAAATAGTCGCGATTTTCCACCAGATTCCCAGTTGCGTTTGTGACTCTTTGGGGAAAATAGCCGCCCACCATGGCATCGATCCATGCAAGCAGCGATCGCAGATCCCCGTCTGAATATCTGATCGGCTTGGTCGTGACTGATATGAAATGCTGAGGCAGCCAATGGGAGGAATGATTGATTACTACAAACCCGTCAGGCGGCCTGGCTCCTCCAGCTGCGTGAAGATTCCCCGAACCAGGAATAGATCGACAGACTGACAGCTGCCTGTCCTGTGAGACGCCAGCCTCTTGCTTGCGCTAATTTGTGCCAATGCCTCCGCATGTGGAGGTGTGAGCACGTAATACCAGAGAGATTCGGGCATGCTTGTCAGAATCACTCAGTGTTCCTTGATTCTGTGAGCAAGGAGTGGGAATCTACTGGAACTAATATTCCATGTCATGTTTACATGCCTCTGCATTTTATAAACAGTACAGTATAGCAGGGCTGCAACTCACGGTTGCTTTGGTTAGCGATTAATCGATTAATCGGATAAAAAGAACAGGCACATTCTGTAGGTTTTCCATTTAAGACTTTTTATACCATATTATAAAACCATTAAATGATTCAAATAAATAATCCAGTTCATTTTAAAAAGAGAAAAATAAACATCTTGTTGTCTGTAATGCAACATTACTGGATTATTTGTAGCAAAGAACGCATCTGCAGTAAAAAAGTATTTCTTATGATACTTCTAATCTCACTTATCAATATGTTGATTAGTGTTTGAATTAACTGATTAATAATAACATCAGGTGCTGGTTAGGATTTTTTTTGTTTTTTACAGAATTTGAACTGGGTGAAGCTAAAACTTCAGGAATTGTGTGTAAAAATGAACATCGGTTGTTTTTTTATCTTAAGTGCAAAATGTATACAGTTTCTATACATTAGCTAACATACTGGCTTAATTGCTGCTCTGAGTGTTTAGTTTTCTCAGTAAATTACCTTTTTTCGTGTCTGTATACTCTAGTTAATGAGTAATCAATTCGTAAATTCCTTGACGATCATTTCAATGATCAACTAATCATGATTAATCACAATTAACCATTTCAAACCTGCAGCATGGATGCCTTTTTGGCTTAATTACCGCTCTGAGTGTGTGTGTGTTTTTTCAGTAAATTGCTATTCTCTGTTTTTGTATACTCCTGTTAACAATGAATCAGTTACTGAACTAGTTGACAATTGTCAATGACTGATTAATCCTAATTAATCACGATTAATCATTTCAATCTTACAGCACAGATGTTCCTTTGAATTAATTGCTGCTCTGAGTGTTTTGTTTTATCTGTAAATTTTTTTGGAATCTGTATTCTCCAGTTACAGTAAATGATTTCTAAATTAGTAGACAAATATTTCAATAATCAATCAATCACGATGAATTGTTTCATCCTTAACGTTTAAATGTCGTTCTGCATCACCTTTAAGGCCTTCTGCATCGGGGATCCCGATGATTCAGAAGCAACACACAGCTAGCTCAATGTCAGCTGTGCTACTATAAGAATGGAAGCCCTGAATAATTTATAGGAGCTGCTCGATGCCGATTGAGCGCCAAGAAATGGGAGCAATACCCCCTTCAAGGCACCCCTGTGAGATAAAAGAGGCGCGGGGTATGGAGCACTGACAATACTGTCTGCTTTTTATAGAGCTGGAGCAAAACTGTCAAACCATGGATGCAGATAAAGGCCATCTATACGCTCACCTGAGAGATCCGACAACCTTACTGCAAACATAACTGATCAGCGGGAGGCTCGGTTTATATCACAGGTGCATGCGGTGGTTAACAATTCCAGCTAGGCTGCGTCTGAGGCAGAAATGGCTTCACGTCTGGCAACCGGCCCGAGATCAGTGGCTATCTGCTGAATGAAGCGGCGGACTGAGAAGTGGAGTTGCACCTAATCAAATCAAAAAACGTGAAATGAACACGGTGAGAAACCCGCCAGCTGGGCGTCACTGAAAATATCTGCGGTGCCGAGTGGAAGTGATGAAACTGAGATCTCAGTCTGTGCTCCTCTGATCCCCCATCACACTCTGCTCACTTGTTAATTGGAAGATGGGGAGATTATGTTGCTTCTGAGAGATGGTTGCCAGACTATTTTCCTGGCTTTTTGTTCTAAAGGTATGCTGCTTCATTTCCTAACTGATTTGTTTTTATTTTTCACATATATTACACTAAGCATTAAACAAATATTTAACTTTTTGTCATCTTAAAGCTACAAACGGTGATGTATTTTAACAAGATTTGAAGTGAGGGACCCGCTGGAAGAATGGAATAAAAAATGGTACACATTTTAAAAATGTGTTGCTCTCCCTGTTCATTAAGGGCTGGTGTCCCATAGCATGATGCTGCCACCACCATGTTTACCTATGGGGCTGGTAATATTCAGGGTAGTGAAGTTTTCTTTTACACATGTGAAAACCTTGGATTTTGGTATCATGTAACCAAACCCCTCTTTCCATACATTTGTTTTTCACAATTATGTGCAACTTTGTGTTGATGTTTCACAGAAAATGTAAGTAAAACACACTGGATTGATTATCTCATGGCTCAGTGATGGAGCAGACACATACAGAGCGTAAAGTCCTTAAAGGAGACCTATGATATAAAATTACCTTTTTGGACTTTCATCTGGGTTTCTAGTGCTTCTAAAAACGTTTTTTAAAAGCGTTTTTTTGGCAACAAGAGAATGTTTTTTGGTGTCTGGAAAACAAGCAGTTTCAAAAACCTCCAGGATTTAATGTTCCCAATCAGCAACCACCGAGCAACCCGTTACCTGTTACCAAGCAACCCCAGCCAACCCCAGCCTATTACCTAGCAACCCAAGTGGAGTTCCAGTATGTTTGGTTGGCTGGTTTTGAATGTGCTGTACAATGGCTGCTGGAAAAGACAAGTGTTTAGTTGTTGACATGTCATTCAGAAATCACTAGCTGCATTCCTGTTGGTTTGTTTTTCAGAAATGTACATTTGTATAATTGCACATCTGCTTGCAGCTGTTTTCATGTCTGAGTGTCATTGTTGGGGTGCAATGCCAGCAGCACCTTATTCAGATTTAAAGTGACAAGACGCCCAAAAACATCTAATTCTGAACGGAGCTCAAAGTAGGCAGAACTGATCAGACTAAAATCTCATGATCTAAGAATTATTTTGTGCAAAAAATATGAAAACTTTTAGTATAGCTCATAGACCTATCCTGACCTGATCAAGGAAGTACAATAGGTCACTTTTACCACAGTTGTCACCAGTTCAGTTTACAACCACAGACCATTTTTTCTATCTACTACTATTGACACAAAAACATTTAGAAAAATACATTGACAATAATGTGAAAGTTCTAGCAGAGAGTAGAATATAAATTTAACTCTCTGCAGCTTTGAGCTTAAGAGTTGCAGATGATGAGGATGGGGTTGGGGGAAACACCTTATTATGACACAATTTCAACTTCCTGGCCCTGTGCTTTTGTGAGAACAACCAGTTTCTATAATTAACACTAACCTATTGGGAAGAAAAATCGTTTTCAAGCTCTGAGATTGATCATATTCCTTTAGAAGTGAGATTTCCACAGAGTCTCCCTGGGGACATAATTTACTTGAGGTTAATGGATTGACCAGAGGGCAAATCAATAACAGCAAGTGACTGTTTGTACACTTCAGCAGTAGCATAAATCCCTGTCCAACAACACCAAGTGCCAATGCTCTGTCACACAGTAGCAGATGTAGTTGCCTTCTGAGCCGTTCGGCTGCATGAGTGACGGGTCGGCTGCCATCACTCCCATATGGCGCTGTGGTCAGACACATATGCTTAGTGTAAGCCAAGACAGGCTGCCTTGGCTGTGACTAACTACTAATCACTTCTGTTAACTGTAAGCTGGAAAAAATGAAGGACACAGCCAGAGAGAAGTAATTGAATTGGCCAAACAAAGTGGATCTGCAAATATGCAATGCATTACGACAACAACAGTTGTTAAGAAAGATCTTATCTGTTTTATAAGGTGGAATTATAGCACTGATTTAGAGAAATCTTTCTGAATTGGTAACAATGACACAAGCATTGGGGTCAGACCAAACCTTTAAATTTAAAGGCTTAAAGAAGGTAAAACAATCTGTCCACTGGTACACCAAGTGCAGACCAGTTTAATATGAGACAGAAAAGCTCAATCTCCTCCAACTTCTCCCAGTGCTGCTATTGCTGTCTAAAGAAACACAGCACTCCTGATCAAAAGCGACCAATCAGAGCCAGGAGGAGGGTCTTGGCGCTGTCAATTAACCACCGTCATTGGTCGCAGCGCTAAGACCCTCCTCCTGGCTCTGATTGGTTGTTACTGCATAACACTGGGAGAACAAGAGGACCTCAGTTTTATCACATATTATCTGTCTCATGCTATAATATAAGCAAAAAAACCCAAACTGTTTTTGAATAACATACAGCAGCTTTAACAGTTTACGTGACTAAATAAATTATATATTTTTATAGGTATGGCATCAAAATCCTAGAGAAATTTAAAAAAAAGATCTTTGCAAGTTTTAATTTTTTAAAATTTAAATAAATAAAAGATACAGTTTAATCCAGATTACAGGACATGTTGTGAGTACAGCTGCATCTATTTAAAACCTCCTACCTGCATAGATTGCACAGGGACCGCCAAACCTGCACTGAACACGTGGGTTATCGCATCGCTCTTATCTGATTCTTCTACTGCTACCTTGTCTGTCATCTTTGCCAGAGAGATAACACGAAGTGGCACCACAAGGAATATCATTACCCATAAATGAGCCACCCACTGGTTCAGTTTCCATCACAAATTAGCTCACAGAAAAGAACAAAGCCTTGAAGGAAAAGCGAGGCGATGCTGAAATCCTCCAGTCTTACAGTGGAGAGAAAGCAGCTAATGGATGGCTCACAGCGAGCTGAAGAGACAATATCATTGCAGGAGAGATCAGGTGGAGGAGGTCCAAGGTGAAGGTAAACACGCACCAACCCACACCACACACATGCACAGCGCTCTGATCACATCAGGGGGGGATGAGCTGCAAAAAAATCTGCCACCTTCCATCTGAAAGCAGTGAGATAAATGAGCACACAGCTCCCTGTTTTTGTACTTTGATTTCAGAGCTGCAGGCCTCCAGGTGAACATAGCAGGAGAGTTGGAGGAGATGGACCCACTGAGCATGGCATCGCTCACACCCACTAACAGCAGCAGAGCCAAGATGACAACAACAAGAAGGATATGCAGCTTCCAGAAATATTTCCATGCATCCCTGATTTGATTTCCTGCTTTCAGTCTAGAAATGTGACATTTGTTCATTTCCATCCGTCAGCTGAATCCTTAACTTGAATGACTGCCATCAATTTTAGGAATAAAACAATAAAATTTCTAAAACTGTCTGATGAAAACCAGATGGACCTGCAGAATGAATTGCCACCAGTCCTGTTCAGTCCGGTTCAGTCCAACTTTAGTTTGTTCTGTAAAAAGATTGAAGCATTTGAACAAAAGCTTGTTCATGAAGATGCAAGTCATGTTATGTTATGTTCTTGTAACTGAAATATGTTATTTAGTTAGCATTATTATGTTAGACATTTAGTGACTTACTTAGTTTTATTATGTTAGTTAATTATATAGCATTATGTTAGTTCATTTGCATTATTGTTATGCTATTTAGTTAGTTAGTTAAATAATCTGCTACTACTACTATTTCATCAATATTAAGAAACTATTGACTCAAATCAAGCTGCTATATTTGCTGAAAAGTTAGTTGTAAGTTATTTTTGTCTTATTTCCAGCGTACTGATATATTTTACAGTAGGAACGAGACCAAAATATTTTGTAAGAGTTTGTATTTGTGCAGTATGCAACATAAAGACAGAACAAAAACCGCGATCTGTTGCCTACTCCACTTTATTCCTTCATTAAATAATTTGGGGAAAAACAAAAAATTTCTAGTAAAATTCTTTTCACAAACATTTCAAAACATAGTTGTAGGGATAAGTAGAAGCAGCAGAGGAAGGGATTCACCCTTTAAAGTCCTTTTTCTTTCATCCTCGGCTGGTTTCTCCAGGAATCCGGAGTTGGTTCAGACTCCACTCATATTCAGATAATAGCTTGTCTGAGTCTGTTATTAAAAGCGGGCCTCCCTGTGAGCCAATCGATTCACTCGGCTCCAACAGGAAAGCTCTGCAGCTTCGGCTCGCCCTGCGCGCGCACACACCTCTTGCTCTATCCAGTTGTAACATCTGGATTGCAAGTGGAGGTTTAATCAGGGGTGAGCATCAGTGCAGGAGGAGAGAATGTGCTGAATCCATTAAATATGGATTAGAGTGGTAATCGCTGGAGAATGGGACAGGAGGGCAGACGGGTGTAAGAGTGCTGCCAGGTGGGTCAGCTGCTGTGATCCTGAACCACAACAGAGGAAACGAAGAGGATGAAAGCCCCCATAGGTGCTGCATGCACACAGTATTAACAGGGAGTTTGCTGCATGCTAGCAGTGGCTCAATGTGTTCGTGAACAAACAACTGAGCAGATGAGAGGAAAAAATGTGAATGAATTTAACATCTGAGTGAGTGAGTGAGTGAGAGAGTGGGTGGGTGTTTGGGATTAGTCTGTGTTGCCCACGGAGGGCATTACAATCTGGGAATAAATGTGGGTTAATGATGCTGCAGACCAGATGTGTCTCACTCACATGTTGGACGCTGTACAGACGATAATCAAAAATTAATGGCTGCATTTTTTTTCACGCACTACAGTGTGGATTGTAACAGTATTTGATTTATTAAAAACAAGACAAGTAATGAGCCAACAACCAAGAACAAAATAATGAATTCATCACTACTTTTCTGTTTGAGTAGGAAGAAGTAAACACTAACTTAACCCCGCCCCTTATCTCGATTGAATTATTACCTACTGACTCAATAATGATCAAAAATTTGTAATTAGATTCACGTTATATTTATGTTCCTGTTCAATGTACTGTGTTACAGAGCCAACTAATAATTTACATTATATACACAAGATGGCTACAAACTTAACTCATTTCAAGACAAAAAGAAATTCTATGGATATTAATAATAGTAATAATGACGACTGTAATTCACAACCAGACGTACATCAGAGTGATTGCACACACAAGTTGTTTCTCCAGACATTTATTGGCGTTTTTTTAAATTTTGCCATGTTGCTCTTGGCGGTTACCATTATAACTGGAAACTGCGTGCTCCGCCCACTTTTTCTGTTGCTGTCTGTAACTGTGGCATCAGCTCTGCGTCGTCTTTACAAATATATTTTCACATATATTTTAGACAGATTTAATAATAATTCTTGTTATGGTTTGAATGTTTTTAACTGCTATCATGATTAATATTGTTCATTTTAGTTCTGTTTAATTTCACAAATGTTAATTGCTGTTAACTGGTTTTCACTCCTCATTGGGAGCTCTGTAGCTTGTTAAGGGTTATTTATTATATTTTGTTTAATGTCCAGGAAAATAATAATAATGATAATAATGATGGTAAGATAACGATAATGAACCACCAATGTTGGTAACAGTAACACAGACGAAACGAAGGAAATGATCGTCATATTGTCCAGGTGTCAGTTTGAAACAGTTTGTGCTTAGTATTCAAAATCTGATACTGTTGAACCTGCAGAACTAAAATAACAGTAATTCTCAGAGATTCATAGTATCCCTAAGATAAGAAATCCTATGAATAGATTTGCATTAAGCTACCAAGGATTTAAGTCAGATTATGGTTTGTTGAAGAGAAGAATAGTTAGTATTCATTGAATATTTTGCAAAGAAGAAAGACAATAAGCTTCTTATAAGATATCTTGTAAGATGCCTCACTGTGGATTACAAAACAAAGACAGTTGCAGGCACCACTAGTCAAAAAGTTTGTTGTGCTAACCCTAAAGCTAATCATAAACACTGCTTTAGTTAATTCAATTCAAATTAGATTTGCCCTTTAAAAAACTCCAGCCTTTGTTTTCTTTTGTTTGTGAATGTTTCTGGTTTGGAAAGAAAAAAAGAGAAGATGATGTAAACAGTCTTCTTGCACTTCAAAATAAAGTTCAACCTCTGTGTTGAAGTTCTGGTTAACTGAATGTTTAAAAAACAGCCAAGGAAATTGGCGCTTTGGAAACATTTATTGAGAGGACGCTAGGAGCGCTAAATGTTTTTAAAGTTAGCAAAAGCACAAAACAAATAATCAGCTCCTCGGTTGGTACAAAAGAAACCAGAGACAACTTGAGATGTTTGTTGGAAGAAAATATCTTCCAAGTCGGTGTTTTGAGCAGCAAAGAGAAACAAAAAGTCATGACATAAAACTAAAACATAATGAAAACCTCATTATAAAGCTGCTCAGGAGCAACTAGGGATCCATAAGAAAGAAGGATGCTGGAGACTGACACTCAATATGTGGGGAGTTTCACTATGGGGATGCTTAATTTAGGGCTAAATTAATAACAAAGAGCTTCAATATTAATAAAAGTTAGATTAGCTCTGAAGTAATGCGAGTCATTTCATCTTTCCACCATTGGTTTTAATATTGCCCATCAGTTTGTGAATGTAGGTCAGGGCTGCTTTCAAAACTGTCATCAGAAAAATGTATAAAAGTCATTTAGCACAGCCTTTATTAACACCATCAGGTCCTTTAATATCAGTGGAAAGGACTGATGCATCTTCAGGGAAATGGTGACTCTGCTGCAGAGTTCTTTATAAAAACTGCTTGATATAATGATCAGCACTGTGAACACCAATAAATGTTCAGAGACATTATTCATATTCCCCATTACTGAGGGTGTGTGTGTTCCCACACACCCTCTGCATCATGCAAGTCACAATAAAGATGGAAAAGGTGTTAAAATTATTTATTATGGCCTCATTTTTTACATCACTATAACCTGGGATTTCAACAGATATGTGGACTTTTACATCCACTGTGCAGAACAATTTATAGCTCAAACAAGCGAAGATTTAAAGATCTTATTTCACTGCAACATATTGGAAAGGAGGAGGGATTGTAGTTTGACTTGGGACAGAAAATGGCCCAATATCTGACGATGTAACTATAAACTGGAGATAGATGGCGACACTGGGAACTGCTGCAATGTGACATTAGCTCATCATCAGATCCATGTGAAGCGATAGATTTTCTCGACAAAATAATGTGAATTATTTGAGGTTTGGCCAAAAAAAAAACAACATCTTTTTTAAACAATCATGCTTAAGGAGTACGTTAAAACATCAAAAGAGTAACACCAACACTAATTTATACGGGATCTATTATTCAACATTCACTTTTTATGTCCTTCCATTTGGTCTTCACTGCTTCTAAAAGCAGCCAAAGGGATTTAAGAAAAAAAAAAAAAAACACTCAGTTGTTTTTTGGTGTCTGGAAAATTAGCCGTTTCAAAAACCTTCGGAGCGAAACATCACAAATCAGCAGGGTTTCACCCGTCACCTAGCAATCCAACTCATTCTGAAAGGAGCTCCTTATTTAAGAATAATTTTGTACAAAAATGTGATTAACTGTTTGTTTAGGCCACAGTTCTATCCTAACCTGATCCAGGAAGCATAACAGGTTGCCTCTATGTGTCTGGGAAAGAATGTGCCAACGGTTCTGTGGACCTTCTCATGCAGAATATCTAAAACTGAATCTGGAAGGAAATACAGCTTGTGGAGGTGAAATACCTCGGCAGAATGCGGCTTGCCAAACTATTGGATGGCATTTGCAAAGCAGCAATGAACTGGCGGCACTGATTAGCTTTACCCTCCAGAGCGGCAATAAGGACAACTACAGATCTCATCTTCTGCGACAGTGAAAAGACAGTTTCCACTCAGCATGTTGAGGTATTTGGTGTTTCAACTATTAAAATAAGTACTAATGAGCGTTTTTAAAGGGTGTCTGAAGTATTTGCCCCTTTTCAGCCATTAACAGGTGGCCGTTGTCAAATGCACACAACATTTACAGTTTGAAGAAGCCAGAAATCACATGGTCAAATTTTTCTGTGTGTGAAGTAAAGAGACATTTTTTATAGCGTGGAAAATATTTAAAAAAAGACAAGAAATGTCACGCTTCGATTTAAAGCCTCAGCAAACTGAAGGCTGTAACAGAACACATTAATCTAAAAAATACCCAATAAACCAAGAAATATCAATTAAGAAATTGAAATATTGAATTTTTTTTGTGTTTGTTGACTGGTGTATTATCCTTCAACCAGCAGTGAAGCTGCACTTTGTAGATGAGACGGGCCTCAAACGTCACTTTTCAAAGCTTTCCAGTAGGTGAAGGATGAAAGCAGCTCAATAGCTGCTCTGGACAATCACATTAAGCACCGTGTTTCTTTTTTTTTTTTAGCAAATCAAACCGCTCCAGAACCGGACAGACCACACAGAATATGTAGGAATATGAAGTTCTGATCGGATCAAAAAGTGTTTGTGGAGAATAAGACACATAAAATAGAGGAAAATGGCTCTTTTCTTACACAATTTTGCTGATGTTGCTGCATTTGCTCGGCGTCCCCTATGGAAATCAAAGTTTTTAAATCTAAAACTGGGTTGGCAGTGAAACAATCAAACTGCATTTCTTTTCAGATTGCGATGCCTCAAAGGCCAGCATGATGTCAGTGAGCGGTGTTTGATGCTGGCAGCTTGAAAGTCAGACTCTTGCTTTGACAAGCAGATTCCGACAGACGGATCAGGGTTCGCTGGTGATATCGCTGGCAAATCGAAGCTGACACATGGAAATAAATTTCGGATTAAATTCAGTCTACTTCCCTCTCATCCCAAAAGTCTTGTAGGAAAACCCCTGCTGCCGGTGGAGAGTGATCGTTGCTAATAAAGAGCGGAGCTTTGACTTGATCAATCATCACGTTTGGCAGCAGAGAACGCTGCGGGAAGGCTTATTACTTCTGTCGCTCCGTCCCGCACTCATTTTCACACCAGGTCTTTTTTGTCTTTGCTGATCTCTTCCTCTTTCACACCCATTCCATCAACTCTATTCTCTTAGGCTTTTTATCTCCCCCCCGTTTGCCTGTAATATCTCTCCATTTTCCCTTTATCAACAGCAGTATCCCAGTGGGGTGATCCCACATGTTCAGCCTCTTCTGAAACAAGGGATCATTACAGAGTGAGGCACCCCGAAAGGTTAATACCGACCATTTTCCAGCTAGATACTCAAGTCTTTTATGGCAGCCAAGTCCACTTTATAGAGACGGTTCCAGGTTTGAGGCACAGACTGCCGCAGCAGGGGTCCTTTTGTCTACAATGAATGTTTCCCCCGTTACAACTCCTGCCAGTGCAAAAACAAAAACACCAAACAAAGAAAAACAATCACCAAAATTGTGCAGCTGAAGCTTCCTATTCGGCTAAACTATCTCAGGATTAAATCCTTCGGTTATATAACAAGTATAAACCATACAGAGTGTCATGTCCTCTGTTTCTGCTTTTTGAGATTAAGCTAATTTATCAGCCAAGCTGGGTTTGGTGTTAACTGACGATGTCTCCAGTCAAACCCATCCAAACGCTGAACAAATCGCTGTGGATGTGACGCAACCTCCTCCAGCTGAACAGAAACTAAATGTAAGCTTCAGTCATTTCAGCCAATAGCTAAATGACTGAGTGGTGATGGAGTCAGACCTGAACATTCAGAGCCACATAAAGACAGTTACAAAGTCGGCCTTCTATCACCTGAAGAACATTTCCACGTTCTGCTTGGTCTAGTTTCTAAAACAAATATTTTATTAGACTTAAAAGAAGACAAAGCTAACTCAGAAGTGACTTTTCAGAAAGAAATAGGAGCTTGTTTAGAGTAAATAATTTCTTAATATTGATGAAAAAGTTACATCGGCAGATTATTTCAATTATAACGTGGACAAAATGTTTCATTTTAAGTAAAATATGCTAATAGAACTAGCAATTTTTAATCATTATTAAGGAATTATTTACTTAAAACAAGCTCCTAAATCTTGTTGGTTAGTTTTGTCTGATTTAAAGTGTACCAAAATACTTGCACTAGAAATTACAATAAAAATACCTGGTAAGATTTGGTGTTTTTCCAGTGTTTCATTTGGAAACGGACCAAAACCATCTCAAAATACTGGTCTTGGTCCGGTTGTTCGGTCTGTTCCAGTGTCCGTTCAATGTTTTCACACCTCAACAAAACATCTGAACCAGCGGGAGAAATTAATTCTGTCCTGTTAAAGTTTTACTTTGTCTTCTTTGACTCTTTTTGAAAGTTTTAGTTGCAGATTATCAACCTGCAGTCACGAAGCAAATGACAGGCAGCGCCGTAATAAAGGCTTACACTCCCATGTTAGGGGTTAAAATAAGTTAGAAAGCGTTTCCATATTCCCTGCTTTATTCACATTTGTAAACTAAATGCACTCAAAAATAGAGCACACCAACTCTGAACTTGCTGGTACTTTAATGTTGTGCCATAATCAATTGATCCAAAGTGAATAGACAAATAAATGTCCCAAAGAATTAACCTTAAGCTTTGTTCTTCAGAGTTTCCTATGTATATTTTACAGAGAGCCTGAGGATAGACACCATTTGATGAATCAGCTTTTATTGCTGCTGAGGAACGCAGTTACTGTAAAATTAGTTTGTAGCTGTATTTAGTTTTAGCATTTAGCGCTCAGTAGGTTTGATGTTTTTATATGTTGGGATTCCACTTTTCTGATATTTTTCTTCCAGAATGGTTTGTTGGTGATGTCTGACTACAAAGAATAAGAATTTTCTTCATTGACTGAATAAGATTTGATAAAGATTTAAGAACAAAATAGAACATAAATATAATTCATTGTTTCACAATGAGGAAGTTTCACGGCAACAGCAACAAATGTCAAAACATGTAGAATCTAAAAACAGTATTACGAATAACATGTTGTAAAATAAGGGCAAAATTACGACATAAAATAGCATCTGCATCTTAAAAATAGTGTGCTCTGGTCCAAAGAAATGCACAAATGATTAAGATTGTTCCAAAAGTGCAAAATGCATTAAAAAAAACAAAACAAAAACTAACAAAACAAAGACTGACATTATTACTATATAATTTACTCTGTTTCCACATTCTGGAAGCTGAAAAAGAAAAAAAAAAACATCAATCCCAACTTCTGAGGTATAATTTTCATTTTCCTATGCATTTATTTTGTCTCAACTTCATTTTGCTTTCTGTATATCTACTTTAAAGGCCCAACAAATTAGTTATTTTATGTAAAATAATGGAAATACATGTTTGCGTTCTTTCAGATTTTAATGATTACGTCCCCATACAGCCCAAATCTGAATTTAAAAATATTTTTGTAACCGTTCCTTTTCTCCTGTACTGCACTTAACTCAGGTAGCGTTATTGAGTTAACTTTACATTATTAAATCATCTAAATGCTTCAGACTGTGCTATTCTGAAACATTTTCCTGCTCATAAATTTCCCATTTTCTACTGCTACATAAAATATAGTAATGTAATTTATCACACCACCGAGCTAATTCATGATCTGTGTTCGCACTGAATATTGCAAACCGCTAATATAAAACCTTACCTTCTGTTGGTTGTGCTGAATAAATAGAAAGGGGTGCAGTGTGTCAAATTATTGTTGGAAACAAAACCCAGAGGCTCCCTTCAGGTAACTACTGGCCTGTTTCCTGCCATAATCCCCAAATAATGACAGATAGAGCGGTGGATGATTCCTGGTCAGCAGAATACCATGAACGTACGTTGGATTGGACGTGTTTGTCCTGCAGAATTCGGGTTGCATTCATATTTAGAGGTCTTGTATTTTGCATGCACAGCGGTCCAGTTGCAGAGGCTGTTGTGGTTTGTTTCATTACACACTCTGTGGGTTTTGGGACAGAAGGAGCAGAAGAACAAAATGTGCAGTTTATGTATAACGAAACCTAAAAGATTATTTGAGGCGAGCTCAAAAAGCCACATACTTTAGCGGAGAAAAAGCTCCAAAATTGGAAGGCATTTTTGAGAAAAGTTACTCAAATACATATAATCATGAATGCATTGTAATAGCTACAAATATGGATGTAAAAAATACTATAAAGACTTTTAAAACCAAATGTCATTTATACATAAAGCAGGAGAGAAAAACTGCTCAAAGCAACAACTCTGAATCTTTCATTCAGGTTTTGGTTTCTGAGGTTATCAAAAGAAATTGCCAGGTGAAGAATAATATTTATTATGGTTTTCAAATAAAAAAAATGTACAGAGAGAATAAAGTTCAGAGCTAATACTGCTCTGCTCTACATCCTTAGAAGAATAAAAATCAAAGTTTGTCAAAAACTTTGATTATGTTTGAACCCTGAAAACTTCATTCAGTTCAAAGCCCAAACCTGCCAAGTAATCTTGAAATTGGTTAATAATTTTTCATATTTGTAGTTTTAATGAAAGTCAAGAATGTTTTTTTCATTTTAACATTTCAGTGATTTTTCAAACATGAACATGAGCAGCATGCATAAATGAACAGTTTGGCTTCTTATTAATTTAGTTTTTTTTATTTCTGACCATTGTTGCAGCTTAGTGTGTGCGCATCTTTTAAAGTTGACCGCATTGCAGGGATCTGCACATCTGCTGTGATGGTAATCCACCATTGCGCTTTGCTGATGAGTTTCCAGAAGGTTAGTTTCCCACTGTGAGGCCGACCTTTGCACACATTGTGGGAATGGAAGCAGGATGAAGGATCTCTGCTTGGCTCACTTCTGTTTACACTCAGTCTGGGTAAACAAATCAAAAGTAACTGAATAAAAACACAAACATTTTATTTTTGGTGTCATTTCTGGTGCAGACATCTTACATAAGACAAAACTAACTTGCAAATACATTTTTAGCAAGAAATAGGAGCTTGGTTTAAGCCAATAAATCCTTAATATTGATATAAAACTTCGGCTGCTTCACTCATAAAAGCTGACATACAAAAAAAAAATGTCTTCCTTAAAAGTTTGCACTGATTTTTTTGGAGCCTATGCAGAAGTCAACGTACATCATGAGAAATGAAGTTGGTAAATTAAGTAGTAAACTCCTTATAGATGAAAGCTCCAGTGATTTCTTCACTTTGTGTGTTTGTTGTTGTGATCTGCAGCTTCCTGTTTGAATGCTATTCACTGCAGGAAAAAGTCGGCAAAAATCCTCTCTGTTTCAGAGCTGCTCCCAATTCACTGCACATTATTATTCTGAGGAGTAAAACCGACATAAAACTCTCTTTTATCACGAGGAGACTCCCTCACAGTCCTTTCACAACCTTCACTATCAGTGAAAGAAGCACTCAGACGTATTCATGAACTGCTGGGAAACATTAAAGAAATCAGGCTGAAGATTTTTCTTCTCTGGGACTATAGTGGCACGTCTTGCGTCCCAACATTAAATCTGGTTCAGGCATGGTTTTAAATCATTAGTGGAGTGCAGATGCTTTTGAAATGCAACTCTGAAAGCCCTTCTTCCCCCTCCAAATTAAAGTTTAAAACTTTAATAAGTAAACTTATTTAGATACTTTACAGACAGAATGACGGAGAACATTTGAAAGGGATGTTGACCTAAATTTGTTGTAATTTTCCTGCGATATCTGGCGACTTGTCCTGGGTGTACCCTGTTGATAGCGCCAGCATCCCTCTCAACCCCAGAGGTATAAGGGCCAAAGAAAATGGATAGATGTAAATTTCCATTTAATTAAAAAAAAAGAATGCTGTTTGTGATCCACCAAAACTCATAATTACTTTGAAAATGTACATTTTTCACCCATGGAGGAAGCCATTTTTTCACCGATGACGCACAACGTTCCATTCTGTACTGGAGTCTACAGAGGAAACACCGGGAGACTAACTCTACCTGTAGCTGTTTATCATGTTGCGTTTGACTGGTGTAATTTTAGATAATGCCACACTGTGTCACTTTTGAGTGAGGTGAATCTGGATCGCTTCACACACACAAAAAAGGAAGAGTCGGTACCAAAAAACTTCTGAAGGATGTACATTGATGCTCAACATTTCTCTCCAGAAGACTTTGAGTCATTTGTATGAGCAAAACTGACAAAGGCTCCAACAAGCGAGTTTTCTTAACGAGCTAAAAATAAATGGAGTGTCAACAGTTTTTATTCGCACACAAATTAAAAAGGCTTCATGATGTGACTCATCACTGTTTGGGCTGGACAGAGCTAGGCCAGTTGGACCTTTAGACATCATTTACCCAGAATGCATTGCAGGGTTAACAACATGTCAACGTTCTGTGGCAACATTATATTGAAATGTATGAAAACTAAATAAACTACAGTACTTTTACTGTATTGTTTTTACATTTAAAAATAAATATTTCTCAAATAAAGTCTATTGTTACAACTAAGTGTTGATTACTTTAAAGTCTGGAATATCTGCAGAATCTAGGACACTGCTGTGAAGGTGATGGGAAGGACTCTTGAATCCATTTATGAGCAGTCTGGGTTCAAACAGGCACAAAACATGTTTGTTGAACCTGTTACACATCCTTCATCTGCTGAACGAGCTCCTGCCTTCCGGCGGATTGTAAGGAAAGGAAAATGAAAGCAGTAAATGAAACAATTTATTGAAGTCAACCATGAGGTGACAGTAATGTTTTCTCTGTTGCAGACAGACAGTCATTAGTACTTATTCCTCTGGAGAAGACTTCAAGCTGCCGCTGAACTGAAATATTTAATGCTCTGTTATCAGTTGCTGGTAAGCAGAACTGTGCATTCGTTTTCTTTTAATCATCTGTTTCATTCACTTAAATGTGAAGTCAAGTGTTAAAAGTTACTCTTCTGCTTCGGTAGCTTTCAGTAACAGTAGCTACATAATTTATAGTTGCAAAAACAAAATTGGTGACTTCAGTTGTTGAGCTGACAAAATTCTGATTTTAAGTTTTTGTACAGAGTAAAAGGCGGTGGCTCTCAGTATTTATGCCCTCATTCAGGATATTGCAGATGACAGAATTACTCATTTTTACATGAGTTGAAAGGAAAATATTCAGTTGGTATGAAAGTTTCCGGAAGTCAAATCAAGGCTTCCACTAGAAAACTTTTTTTAAACTTATCATTAGGCAGGTGAATAAAAATTCACAACATTATTTTTGCAGATTTTGGCTCCTGAGAATTTTAAACAGAAAGCTTGGACACCCTTGGATTAGTCCATACATTAGGGCAGGGGTGTCCAAAGTGTGGCGCGAGGGCCATTTGTGGGTCAATGCTTATTTAAAGCATTAAACAATCCCCGAAAACTGTGATTTTTAGACTTAAACATAATATCCATTTAAAATTTGGTCAATCTAAAGCTTTTTTAGCAGCAGAGATTACATAATTTTATTTTCTCAATATTTGAGATATACTCAAATATTGTCGTCTCTCCATCTCTCCTCATCCACTCTGTTTCGGCCTCATCTGCAGTCTCATGTAAACACCAGAGCGTTGCAGTGTCTTCCTGCTGCGGTTCTGCTCACTTGGGACCAGGCTGTTCGTGTGAAAGGCTGCGAACATGAACTGCCAGGCTTTAATGACCCTAATCCTCTGTAAATTAACAGTAACCCGAGGTTTTATCAGATGGGAACCTCGTTTAAAAACCAATGAGAAGGTGTGGAGGCCGCCTCTTATTGCCTGGCATCTTTATTTCAGATGCCACATATGATGGAAACATTAAAAGTAGTGGATCAATGGTGTAGTAGTTGGGGGGAAAAAAACCCCACATGTCCATTTATCAACATCCTCTTGCCAGTTCACATTTCCCCTAGTCTGACTGGTGGGTTCACCAGCAGGGTACAACAGCAGGACTGACCTACATTTCACTCATATGTAGACACACACACACACATGTTTCCATGGCTATCTTTGTGGGGACTTTCCATTGACTTGCATTCATTTCTACGGCCTAATCCTTACCCTTATCCTATAAAACTCAACTTAGCTTTAATTTAGTGCATCCTATTCAAAACATTTAAAAGGTTTACTGCTTCAATAGTTAGCTTAGTTCAATAGTTTTATATAAAATGGCTCCAAGATTGAAAAACAAAATTACAATATGGAGGTCAAAGATCGACATAAACCTAAATAAACAACCTCACCTAAAACAAAGCCTAGACGTAAATTCAAACTGGAAGATTCTCGAGTCCACCTGCATCATCCAATCTGTGCGTCTCGCTCATCGTCGTCGACCTATCAACGCTGGACCAAGCCATGTCACGGCCAATCACCGACCGATCTCTGGCCAATCACTGACCGATCTCTGGCCAATCACCGGCCGATCTCTGGCCAATCACCGACCGATCTCTAGCCAATCACTGACCGATCTCTGGTCCATCACCAGCCGATCTCTGGCCAATCACTGACCGATCTCTGGCCAATCACTGACCGATCTCTGGCCAATCACCGACCGATCTCTGGCCAATCACCGACCGATCTCTGGCCAATCACCGACCGATCTCTGGCCAATCACTGGACGATCTCTGGCCAATCACCGGCCGATCTCTGGCCAATCACTGACTGATCTCTGGCCAATCACCGGCTGATCTCTGGCCAATCACCGACCGATCTCTGGCCAATCACCGACCGATCTCTGGCCAATCACCGTCCGATCTCTGGCCAATCACTGACCGATCTCTGGCCAATCACCGACCGATCTCTAGCCAATCACTGACTGATCTCTGGTCCATCACCGGCCGATCTCTGGCCAATCACTGACCGATCTCTGGCCAATCACCGACCGATCTCTAGCCAATCACTGACTGATCTCTGGTCCATCACCGGCCGATCTCTGGCCAATCACTGACCGATCTCTGGCCAATCACTGACCGATCTCTGGCCAATCACTGACCGATCTCTGGCCAATCACTGACCGATCTCTGGCCAATCACTGACTGATCTCTGGTCCATCACCGGCCGATCTCTGGCCAATCACTGACCGATCTCTGGCCAATCACTGACCGATCTCTGGCCAATCACTGACCGATCTCTGGCCAATCACTGACCGATCTCTGGCCAATCACTGACCGATCTCTGGCCAATCACTGACCGATCTCTGGCCAATCACTGACCGATCTCTGGCCAATCACCGGCCGATCTCTGGCCAATCACTGACCGATCTCTGGCCAATCACCGGCCGATTTCTGGCCAATCACTGACAGATCTCTGGCCAATCACCGGCTGATCTCTGGCCAATCACCGACCGATCTCTGGCCAATCACCGACCGATCTCTGGCCAATCACCGACCGATCTCTGGCCAATCACTGACCGATCTCTGGCCAATCACCGGCCGATCTCTGGCCAATCACTGACCGATCTCTGGCCAATCACCGACCGATCTCTGGCCAATCACCGACCGATCTCTGGCCAATCACCGGCCGATCTCTGGCCAATCACCGTCCGATCTCTGGCCAATCACTGACGATCTCTGGCCAATCACCGACCGATCTCTAGCCAATCACTGACTGATCTCTGGTCCATCACCGGCCGATCTCTGGCCAATCACTGACCGATCTCTGGCCAATCACCGACCGATCTCTGTCCATCACCGGCCGATCTCTGGCCAATCACTGACCGATCTCTGGCCAATCACTGACCGATCTCTGGCCAATCACCGGCCGATCTCTGGCCAATCACTGACCGATCTCTGGCCAATCACTGACCGATCTCTGGCCAATCCACCGGCCGATCTCTGGCCAATCACCGGCCGATTTCTGGCCAATCACTGACAGATCTCTGGCCAATCACCGGCTGATCTCTGGCCAATCACCGGCCGATCTCTGGCCAATCACTGACCGATCTCTGGCCAATCACCGGCCGATTTCTGGCCAATCACTGACAGATCTCTGGCCAATCACCGGCTGATCTCTGGCCAATCACCGACCGATCTCTGGCCAATCACCGGCCGATCTCTGGCCAATCACCGACCGATCTCTGGCCAATCACTGACCAATCCCCCGTCGATAAGGACCTCAATCGATGGCATCTTCCGCTTTCAACCCACCGCCGCCCCTTCTCCACTTCACCCATCCTTCACCGACCTCCTCCACCAGTGTCGGGCTCTGGGGGATGACATTCCTAATGCTCATCTGAGCTTATTGCAATTCACAGCTCGATGTCCTCAGCCGGAGTCCGAGCGCCAAAGAACTTTAATTCATGCATGTCACTAAACCTTTTAATCGCCATCTTTCTCCGTCTGAGTCTCTCCAGATTGAAATGGTAATTGGTTTATTTTTATGTGAATTAATTTCAAGAAGAAATTAAAAATAAACCACAATAATATTTAGAGTCAACATTTGGAGCCCATCTTGTTTACATTCATGTTTTGTGTCAAGCTAAGTGCTACATAACAGATTCGCCTTCAGATGCTAATATAGGAGCCTAACCTGGCTGAACTTAAGGTAATCTATTTTAACCTGTCATAGTCTTTACCCCCACCTAAGCTCTTCAACTCCAGCTAAGCTCTCCCTCAACCTCAAATGCTTCGTCTGCTCTGTATTTAACTACAGAGTTTAATTGGCAGATGTATTTAATTCGTTAAAGAACAGCAAAGCATTTGCTCTTACCAAACATCCATATTATAAAGTAACATAACTGAACTTATGAAAAAAGAAAAACAAAAAAACTTTACTTGAGCCTCTTTGCAATGATTTTACGGCTGGTAAAATAAAGTTTTATGAAATCCCACCAAGCGGGTCAGATTCAGTCAACATTTCCCAAACCAGGAAATTTCAATCCAAGGCTCACCAGATGGTGCCTAAGGCTCCATTCCTGCCTGCCAGTTCACTCAGTCTTGAAGGGTTTGAGCTGTAAATTTCATCATCTTCACGTTGCCCTTGAGGATCCTCCAGGTTCCCTCCAGATGACCGTGTGCTGTCCAGATTTTTGAAACTCTGCTGACAGTAATCAGACACTGCAGGATCCCAAATTATCATGTAAAAGCGCGAGTGTACAGGTGAGGAAGTGCAATAATGTTCACCACGGGTGGAGCAGTCAGGTCGCTCTGCGTGGCGTTATACCCAGATTTACAACAAACTCAGACGCTCAGTCAAGTCCTGGTTCAGCAATGCAGGCATGCTGTAATAAATAAACACCATTACATTTGGTCAAATGCAGCCTACCATAACTATTTATGTGGCGCTTTGGACTCCACATGTAACAGTTGTGTGCTTAAGTATTATTGTAACAATCAGATCAAAGCAGATTTATCTGTGCACTGCCAAATTGCATTAGTTTCTCCAGTTTTTCCCCCCGACTCTAAGATCAATGGATCCCCACAATTTTTTGCGATACTTAATTTTGAGTTTACTGCTAATTTTCCACCAAAATGGCCAAAAACATTGGCCATCACACAAAACATTAGGTTTGTGTGATGTTAATTCCCACCTGTAGGTGGCAGTATTTCTGACTTCTACAAAACTGCTTCCTCAGCTTCACCTGTCGTCATGTTATAGTTCGTTAAGTTCGTTATCAATCAACATGTTTAGTGGAAACACTGCTGTGTGCATCTCTGAAGTCTAACCACAGTTGTAATCATGTTTTTGACGAAATGTTAACTGATGCAATGGTTGGAAAAGTAAAGCAGAATAAAAGAATTCAATAATAATATGAGTTTTAAACATGTGGCTTTATGTTGACAGCAAAAAGACAAAAACTGTATGTTGAAAAATGTATAATTCGTGATGTAAGCAATGTATGTTTTTAATTGTCCAGTATGGTAAAGTGTGCAAAGAATAGCAAAATGAAGGTCTGGGTGGCATCAAGGGTTTAACTTTATTCCTAAATCTGTCAGCAATGAAAAGAGCTGTAAAACAAAGCAGGTTTTTTTACTGCATCCCTGTGGTGTTTTTAAGACATGTCACAGAAATGTCATTGGAAGCTCAAGAAATTGTGTCACCTTGTAGAAAAAAGGCATAATGAGCCTCCATTCATGCTGCTAAAATGTCAACTTCTCCTGGAAGAAAAATCTATACCCACTTGTACTTGAAATGTGCAATCCAGCTGCACTGAAAACATCAAAATCCCTCGCTGAGCAATCAATACAGATGCAAGATCAGGGTGACATGTTGGCATTAGCGTGATCTCACTTTCCAGCAAGCCTCACACAGTTACTTAGCCAAGATCCATCAGCTTCACACTGAGAGCTGTATATATTTTTAAACACTGAGACATTGAGAAGTCATAAAAACTAAACTCCCAGCCTTCAACACCTGGGTAAAATTAGAGTCTTCTTCGGGAAAATCTGAATTTCTTTGTCATAATGAGACATATTAGTCAAATGAAGCAACATTCAGTCACAAATATTGCTAAATTGCAATACCAAAAGAAGACATATTTTAGAGCAAAAAATGAAATGAAATGAAGTATAACAAGTAGAGCTAAGCTGATTTTAAAAGCAGCTAGGTAGATCACTAGCTAGCTAGGTCAGCTAGATTGCTAGCAGCTAACTCGCTAGCAGGCCGGCTAATCAGCTAACTAGAAGCATATCAGATACACAATGATAGATAACTGTTTTCAAAAGCAAGGAGTTGTTTTTTCTCAACAAAAAAGATCCAGAATATAAAAACTCCTTTTGCTTATTGCTTATTTTTAATGTGTGCTATATTAGCTAAAAATCTGATATGGATTAGATATCAGATTAAATTACCAGCTTAGATAACTTCCCCATTTAACTTCAGCTCTGTTTTTTTCTTTGTCTTTGTGAGAAAATGATAATTTACTAGTAATCGATATTTGATCGATTAACAGTATTTAAATGCAGCTTTAGTTTGAACTGATATTTCATCATCAAACATCTGCTTCCTCCACACTTACTGACAAATTTCTTATTTTTTATTGTGAAGTTTGTAAACATATGTAGCCTTTGTAAACATATGTAGCCTTCTGAAGTAACACTGACAAGGAAGCATTTTAAGTCTTACATAATAAATAAGAAATGAACTAGATTCAGTTTTTTAATGCTTTTTAAGCCCCATTTCTCCAAAAACAGAGCAAACCTTTCAAATAATTAGCTTCACCGCAGTTCAACAACTTCCCATTAAACGCACGTCGGGGGTCCGTGACAGGTACATCCACAGGTAGCGGGACAGACATGCACGCAGCCATCAGGAACCCACAAATGGAGCGAGAGAGGTAAGGGGGCGGATGCTCGGAGGCAAACCGGGCAGCTCAGGCCTTGACTGACGGCTGTGACAGCTATATAATCCCATCTACAAAAACGCAGCCAGGCAGGCGAGACGGGCTAAACGAGGGCCGGGACGACTCGACGAGAACTTCTGATGAGGGACGCGTTAATTATCTTATTTGGGTTTTACTCGCCACAGAGGAAGAAAGCTCGATAAACGTCTGATTCACAGCCAAATAAATGCAAAAGAAAAAAAAAATAAAACGTTTAAAACTCGGAACAGAAACTCTGCCACAGATTCAACAGTCCCAAAGCGAAGGTTTTCTCTTTATCACACAATAACTGCTGGACAAATATTCCCCTTTTCTCAAAGTAAAAGAAAATCAATACAATGGCTAAGCAATGGGGATGTGTTCCTCACTTAATGACTATTCTGCTCTTGACTTAAATGAAAAGCATACAGACAGGTCAGCGAGTAAATCGGAAATGTCAATCAAGCAAAATTCAGATTTGCACAGCTGCTGCTGATGTGCAGAAGTCAAGAAGAGGAAGAAAACGATCAGAGTGCAGATGGTAAAAACACTCAAAATGGAGGCAATGAAGTCCAGAGACAAGACGTCTGCCAGGGCGTTCGAAACGTAAGAGTAGCACTACTTGAACGAGCAAGAGTAAAACAGTATTTGGTAAAATGTCTGATGAAATTATCATTTAATACTTTAAAATTACATCAGAAGGACCAAAATGTAAAGAAGAAAATCCGATATTTTAAGGACCAAAATGGCAATTTATATAAGTAATAAAAAAAAAAAACAGGATCAATTAAATAATATTTTACAAATCAGTTTCTGTGAATATGACAGAAAAACTACATGTGATGAATTTTTGGTTAAAAAATTTGTTTTTCATTCAGTGGGTAGAAAATCCAGAAATTTTATTCAAGAGTAAAAAGTACAGCACAGAATTTTTATTCAGTTTTCAGTAAATACAGATGAGTAAATGTAACTAGTAGTTACCCAACATTGTTTTAGAGGTATTGATAATATAAATATCAAGTCAATCTCAGTATCGGATCGATACTGGCATGGTAAGATACATTGTATTTTATGCAATTTTTGCATATTTTTTTAGTTTCTCTACTTCAAAAAATATTTTGTTTTGATTTGCTTTTAGTTGATATTTTTTATTACGCTATTAAAGTATTTTGGAGACTTTTACACTTTCAAAGATTATGTATCAAGCTTAAGTGAAAAGTATCGATATCGGCAATACAGACCCTGTACTTACCAAAATATGCAGAATCATATTTAACATTTCTCTACTGAAACTCTTTCTAAAAACCAAAATAGAAAACTAAATCTAAGGCAAACCAGAAAATTAGTTTTTGAATACCGACTGAGGAACTCTTGATTGATAATAACCTCAAGATCAGTCAAGGTTGAGTTTTTCATTGAAAGAGAGAACATGGCGGCGCGCCCTCCGAGAACGTCTGGCAGGGCTGCAGCTTCGCACAAACTTGTTCTCATCCGGAGTACGAGAGCGAGCCAGAAAATGGATAAAGGCCAAGAGAAAGCTGGTCATTTTTCACTGTTTCCATGAGGAAGCCACCCTATTCTTCCCCTTCCTGTGGGTTTCTAACAAGGACCCTCGCAATGAAAAACGGATTTAGAGAGCGTAAACAGGAAAGTGATGGATGACATTCTCTGATCTTTTGTCTTGCAATTAGTTGTAGTGAAAGTAATCCAATGTCCCATTAGGGCTTTTTTCTTTAGCAAAGACTTTTTCCACCTTCATTGTTTGCAGCTATACAGATGTGGAGAACTTTAAATAATTTTCCTTTAATGCACATTCCAAAATGTAGAAGCATATTTAGCGTCTGTTTCTAAAAATGTATATTTTGTTTTTTGCAGGTGGTGTGAAGCAGCTATAGAGTTAAATTTAGCTTAAACATTAATGTCAACATGCTGAATGGAGTCAGTCAATGTTCGTCAACATGTTAATGATAACCCACGTCTTACTGGTAGATGCTAATATTAGCCTAACAGCTAAAAAATAAAGCATTTTAACTTAGTGTACTGACTCCTAGTAGGATGTGTGCATTATAAATCAATCATGTTTTTTTGATTGATTTATTAACATTGCAGCAACGGGGAGGTTCAAAGTGTTTACATCAAAAAACACAAAATTTAAAAAAAAATCATTGATAACACTAGCATGCTAACATTGATTAACTCTTTTCAGTATGCTAAACATAGCTAATATATTAAAATGATCTAAAACGCTTATTTTAGCTGTAAAGCTGACACTAGTATAAGTGCTATCACTAGCATGTAGAGCAACTAGCATGTTCACAATACCAGTAGGATGTGAGTTACCACTAACTCGCATGTTAACTAGCACTGAATCAGTATGCAAACAGTATGCAAACAAGCTGAAATTAGCTAAAAATGCAAAGGTTAGCTTAAGTGTTAACAGGGGGTACCACAGCACTAGCATGTGACCTATCTTTGATTGGTCCATTCAGTATACCAAACATGGCTAATATATTTTTAAAAATAGCTAAAATATTTATTGTGGCTATTGGATAGATTTTAGCAAACCTTAGCATTTAGCTCATTTTATTGTATATTCATGATAAATGAATTAAATCACTATTAATCAAAATGCTAGTGATAGCTCACTTTAGCATTGTTGCTAATTTTCAGCATCAGAAAGTCTGACGGACACGCCCACCTTGGCAGGCCTGACGTTTCATAAATGTTCTAGTTTCTGTCTTCATCTCGACTGTAAAACAGAAAAAACATTTTCTGTTTCTGAAAATGTTTGTTGCAGCTTTCTGTAAATCATCCTTCTGCCACAAAGGGCAGCATCACATTTACATCCAGGTTTTAAGAGGGATCCATTTTTCATTAGCAATTTATAAAGTGTACTTCTCAGTTTTCAGAGGCTGTCCTGATTTTAAAACTTTAATATGGTTCAAAGAGTCATACAGTACATTCAGAGGTTGACATGCACATGTGCCACTATGAATCATTTAGGTCTCTTCAGACATGCAGCAGCATCAAACAGGCAGTGACTGATTAGAACAGCTACATTAGCATTGTTCGCTCCATTTTCCCCAAAGAAGTGCTTTCAGTTGATGCTGATGGACTGGCACAAGCTAAGACGGCACTTTAAAGAGGAAAGGATTGTGAAGATATTGGTTATCTTGCATATTTTTGTTCTGCAGGATGAATAAGGGCACAGCAGGATCAGCCAGCGGCAGTAGAGAGGTCACGAGTGCCATGATGAATTACAGTAGACACGGATGTCACGGCTGCTTGTTCATTAATGGGTTCGCTTCTTAGGGGAGTACACTGCGACAATACAAAAGGGCACTTCATCACTACATCCGCTCTCATCTGCCTTTTGGGCCGGCGCTGGATCTGACTCTGCGCTCTCATTACCGAGCAAACCTAACTTGTTTTTATGTTTTATTTTTAAGTGGTAAAATCTGATTTACATATTATTAGGTTCTTAATTTGATTGTTTGAGTGCAAGCAGCACGCAGATTATAAGCATTAGCAGAAATCTCTGTATTTTTTCATTAATTATTCTTCACACTGAAGTACTTTACAAAAATAAAGACTCTTCTGGAGTTAAAAAAATTACACCAAATACAGAAATCAATTACAATTGGAAACACTGCTAATTCAAAACGGGAAGAAAATTTTTTATCAAATGATCAAGCTACAAAAATGTATCTGCTTTCTTACATTTATATTGGATAATTCCATGTTTCGCCTCAGAAATACGTCTGTCACAATAACTTCTGCTGGACGATAAATCGTTCCGGAAGTTTTTGTGATAAACGATAATATTGCTGTTATGGTAATTTAACACTGGAATTGGAAGATATTTAAATATACAATCAAACAAAAATAAATAAAAATAAATTACAAAGTCTCTATAAACGAAACTGTCCTTTAAAAAAAAGGATAGTTGAGACCAAAGCACCAAACGTTTGTCATTCAGTTTTTGGTAAAAAGATGGAAAAACAGAGAAAAACAATAAATAATTCCTATAGAAGTTATTCAGTTTGTTTTAATTTATCATGAAATTAAAACATGACAAATTATCGATAATGAAATGAATTGGTAATTTATCGTCAGCTTTAAGATTGACAGCAACATAATTTCCAACACTGGAGAAGAAACAGCTGCATTCATAAACTTCACTTAAGTCTTAAAAGACATAAAATCCCGTCACGATGTGTTAAGATCAATCAAATTGATTTGACTCAGAAACAACTTACCAGTGATTATAGAAAGTATTTAGAATGTTGATCTTTTGAGACGTTGATCTGGAGCGAGACGCTGAAGCGAGACGCTGATCCCTTCCTGGTGGCTTTGGTTTTTTTGTGTCGACTCGTTTCAATCTCTGCGTTTTCTAACTGATCAATGATCGGCGTTTGCTATGAACAGACCCGACGTCTCAGGATGAGAAATGTCCCCTCAGCGAGACGTCTGAGCGAACTGCACTGCTGCTCGAATTTACCGTTTGCTGCTGTTCTGAGAAACAAAAACAACAATGTGTTGTTTGTGTTTCCTGTGGCAAATGGAAATCTGGTCACCAGGGGTCATTAGTTTGAGCAATTAGGGAAAAAATAAATGAAATTACAACAATAAAGTCATTAAGTATGGGAATAAAATCAAAATATTACAATAATTAACTCGTGAGCATGTTTTGAGAATAATGTCATAATTTTAGAACAGTAAAGAATAAAGTAAAAAATTACCAGAACATAATCAAAATATTATAAGAACAAAGTTGGACAAGAATAAAGTTTTATTTTTGCAGGGATAAATTATTAATAAAATGAATAATAAAAGAATAAAGTCAACTTGTTTTGAGACAATAAAGATGAAATGTGACAAAAATAAAGTTGTGATAATATAAACTATCTGTTAATTTTTGTACATTTCATCCTGATGTTCAATTTATGATTCAATTAAAGAGCCTGTTGGTTTTTCTTAGATTCTTTTAAACTTCTAGTAAATAATTCTCCATTATTTCTAAAAATTTCTAATAAAAAAATTGTAAAATGTTTAAATTCTATGCATTTTTTAAAAAAAAGTATACATTTATGAAATTTTATAAATAGAATTTAGCAAGATGAATTTAAAAATTTTATTATAAATATTTTCATACATTTTTTCTCATATTTAAACAATATTAGCAATA
Organism: Poeciliopsis prolifica; assembly: GCF_027474105.1. NCBI lineage: Eukaryota > Metazoa > Chordata > Actinopteri > Cyprinodontiformes > Poeciliidae > Poeciliopsis > Poeciliopsis prolifica. Next base: position 3,317,754 of record NW_026562400.1, on the reverse strand, counting down.
TTTATTTATCAGCAATTAATGAGAATACATCTATATTCACAAAACCCGGCATTTTTAAATACAATGCGATTATGTTGAAGTAAAACAAATGAATTCAGCTAAAAGAGGATAAATGGCTCCAAATCGCGTATAAAAACTAAATAAATAGACTTTCTTTGTATTTTCTGCCTCTAACTTCTGACATGCAGTTGAAGGAAAGACCCAAAGCAGCGCCGCACATTATCCCTTCTCCATTTTTTATTTTCCTCCAGTCGAAGCGAGTCTCGGCTCTCGGGAGGTTTAGTTTTGAGTCATAACAACAAAATGTGCCTGTCAGACTCCTGATGACTTGAGAGACCCAGAGAGGTTCTGCAGCCAGATTGACTGGGAATTATTCTGGTCCGAAACCTCGGGGAGATTTAGAGATAAGGAGCAGCAGGAGCTTATTTTGAACGCAGAAAAGGCTGGAAAAAAAAAACAGCATTTTCTAAAGAAAAGCTCTGAAGAAACTTTCACAGAAATCAGCTTCACATATTAAAACTGTAACAACTGATAAGTAAAACAGACCTGATGCCTGGACTCACAAAAATAATTAATCTCAGACATACACTACAAAAACATAAAATCTTACCAAATGATTTTGGTCTAGTTTCTACTGCAAATATCTTAATTCACTTTATCTTTTCTGCAAGATAAATGAGCTTTTTAAAGCAAATGATTCCTTAAAGTCCTAGTTAGCATGCTAGCTAGGACCCCTACAATCTGCCAGAACCAGAACTTATTATTTGCCTGTTTTTGATTGCATGTTTAAAATCTCCAATGTTTAAAGCAACCTCTTTCTTAAACAAAAACAACCAAACATGCTCACAGCAATATTTATCTTCCTTTACTCGCTGCAACCGGGCAAAAACTTTTGACCTCTGCAAAGTCAGAACAGACAAAAACAGAGAAAAGAAATGTTTGTGCCACTGCTGAAAAAAAGAGAAAGAAAGAAATCACATTTTCTGCAGCAACTGATTTAGGTAATCATTATAAATCTTTAATATTAGGAGGTACTAGCCGTTGTTCTTCAGGTCAAAGGGCAATTTGAATTTAGTAGCTCAAAATTATGGATTTTAAAAGTTTTTAAAATGCAAAATCGTTTTACTTTTCATTAGTGAAGTTTAACCAAAGCATGTTGTATGAATGATGACATGAAAATAGAGAAAAATTTTCCTCTAGATTTCCCTTAATCCAGAGCGGGGGTGTCCAAACCTTCTGGAAAATGGGCCAAATTGTCAAGTCAAAAGGATTCGAGGGACAAAACAAATGTTTTTACCAACTCAACAATAAACTAAGCATGAAGTACTTCAAACAAAAAGATTGGCTGCAGGAAATTATTTTACATCCATATAAAAAATATCAAAATTAACAAAAATAGTTTTTGATAATTTTCTAGGTATTAATTAGAAAAAAGTAGAACACAATTTAATCAACTCTAATGAATAAAGTCAGAATTTAGGTCACGCTTACTTTGAAAATAATTGCAGTATTTAGCCAAATGCAAACAGCAAATCCTTTGCGCTGAAGTCAAAATTTTACTTATTTGTGTTAATTTTGTCCAAATTAAAGAGAGAAGTCTCCACCTACAGGCCACTGCACCGAACCCCATAGAAAACCTCCTGTTATTCATCCAAATATTGATTCCTGAATCTTCCTGAGGTAAAACATTAATACTGTTGTTTCAAGGTGGAATAACAGGAGGTTTTCAATGGGGTTCAGTGCAGTTTTATATCTTTTCCTTATTCTGACCATTTCTAATTTTGTGCAAATAAATACATTTTTACTTGTTTTCAGCAGTTTGTAGAATAAAAGAGCAATGTTCATTTTATTCAAACATATACCTATAAAAGTAAAATCAGAGAAACTGATCATTTGTCTTCATTTTTTCCAGAGCTGTAGATTAAATACATTGAGCTGAAGCCAGGCAGGGGCCACACACAATCAGTCCAGGCGCAACAATTGGCCCCCGAGCCGCACTTTGGACATCCCTGATTTAGAGAGATATGGATGGTGTAAAGCAGAAGCAGTGACAGATCGTTATCGGTTGCTTTCTCAGTGCCAGACTCAGCGGATAAGTTACTCAGGCAGATGACAATGGAGAAATAAATGTTGAGAAATCCTCCTACAATCTGCCATGTGGGTGCAGGAAGCCAGATTTAGGCGGAGGTGCAAAGACTTCTGTTGGACTGTAACAGCTAAAACATGTTAAAAGCTGCCTGGTTGCACATTGTGCTAACTGGAAATGCCAACATTGTCTCTGTGGATTGGAAGTGTGGAGTTGCTGGGATGTGTGTGTGTGTGCGTGCGTGCGTGCGTGCGTGCAAGGAGGAGGGGTAAAGTTTTGGCCACAGACAGAGTGTGTGAAGGGACGCCCACAGCGTACACCCACAGCACTACGGCTAGAGAGGGTAAAAAAAACAAAGCTAATGGATGAACAGATGAACAGCACTTTGAATCAATGCACAGATGAAGAGCTGGATGGTGTTCAAGAGTGTTATGCAACCACTTAGAAGCTGCAGATTGAACCTCATTGTTGGGCTTTTAATATATTTATGGTAATTATCAGTTTCAACTCTTTCTTTTTTGGTCGAGTTGTTCACCATTAAAGGTGATTCTAGATTGCCAAAGCTTTCCATTTTTATATTTTACTGATTTTACAATCGACATGTTGCTTGTTAATGTTTACATCCAGAAATGTTGCGCATGCACACAACACTGCAGGGGTTAGATCAACTTCAATAATAAAATTAAACCTATAGATGTAGGTAATATTCATTTAGTGCAGAAAAAAAAAACATAAATTGTGCGCATTAGTCTGATTTCAAGAAAGTTTGACCACTAACATGTGGCACTGAGGGCTTTCTGCTTCTTAGTTTTTCTTGATCTGTTCTGGTTACTGCAAAAACAGAAATTCAGAAAATCTGTGCTGGTCGTCTACAACCAAACAGATTTCTTCTGCGATCGTGAATCGCATATATTTGGGTACCGTTGCATATTCAAGCATCCAGTTTCCTTCGTGTCAATTTCAATATTTGTCATTGGAGTTTCATCATTTAAATTTTGGCAGGTCAACTGCAATTCGCAAACCAAACCAAGGGACATGAGAGTGTATAATTGAACTGTCAGCTGTCCTTATTTACAGCGTCTAAATGTAAACCAGAGCTACTGTAAATAAGATAAATCCATCACCACCAAGTGCATAAACATCTCTGGTGTTTTCTGGGTATTACCATTTCCTGTCACTCTCTACATCTGTAGAAGATTCCCTACATATAAGCAAAGTTGTGGATCTTATAAAACTTTTAAAGGAAAATATAACTAAACCAACACCAGCAAATCTACCAGGCTAACTTTATGGCTCCTATGTTAAAGTTTGCAATTAAACACTTTTTCAGTTTTTCTCTCCAAGACCAAAAACAAAAGATTAAAACTTTCTAAGTATGGTTCTGCTGAAGTTTCTTTATTTTTGTTTAAGGGGAGTTATTCCTCTCCACTGTCACCAAGTGCTTGTTGAGAATGAAGACCGTAAAGATTTCATTCGATTGCATGGTTTCCTTTGGCAACTTTTACAAATCGATAAGTAATGATTGGACTGAAACAACATGCTGAACGTCAGTGACATAAAGAAATAATTCACAAAATATATCAGCTGGAAAACTAAATATATAAAGAAAACACTGCAAAAAAAGGAACAAAGTACTAAAAATTAATCAGGAAATGTAGATTCTGTTAACCCTGTGTGTCTGTCCAGACTGGGATATTTATATCTGCCTGAGCAGTTCCTGGTTTGGCCTGGAGCCATCTGCCTCCCTCTTTTAATCCGGCAACTTGCCACTAGTCATCAGTCAGCCGCTCCATTTCTCTCTCCTCACCTCTACAATTATATATTTCTACCTTATTGTGTTGATACTGCAATTGAAATTTCAGTGTGGCGCGCTCTCTTTAATGGAACGACTCTAAATGGATATTTGATGCCCTCCAATCCTTTACGGCGTCTCCCTTAGCGTCTGCCCCCATCACCCGTTCCTTCATTTCAAATTTCAGGTTAAAGCGCTGATGTTAGTGGCTTAAATGTGCCTAAGTGCTCTGGCTAGCGCCTGGTTCGTCTCCATGCTTTCTAAAGAGTTTTTAGGTTCTTTCCTGGCACCAAGAGCCAAAACTTCTTCCTGGACAGAAACAAGAACCACACACTGTCTATTTTAATATTTATCCTTTTAACTTTCACTGCATAAATAATAAGTACTGACCATTAAAGTTGACCTCTTTGAGGCACACGAAGCAAAACTATGAATAGACTGGGATACTGAGTAAAGCCAAATACATTGAAACAAACTGCAGTGTCTCAGCAGTTGAATGAAAGAGTCGAGAAAATTTAACCTTTTTTTATGAACATTAACTCTTAAATGTTCAACAGAAAATAAGAAAAACATCTATACAATTATGCTAATACAATAGAGATTTGATCAAACTTTTGAAGCAGGAGTTATTAGGAGCTTTCATCTCCACTTTTCTAGCTTCCTTTAGCTTCTACCTGTGCAACAATAAAGCTAACAAGTCTATAAACAGGATCAATAAGTAGATTTTTTACGACAGTATATTAAGGCCGGTGTATATTCCAAACTTTCAGAATAATTTCATAAATTTTAGAAAATGTTTAGAATAAAACAAGGAAATTTTTGAGCTCTAAAAGTCCTGCAAGAAAAAAAAAAAAATGAAATGTTGCGACTGGTCTCAGAAAAAAAAACAAGAGTTTCAAAAGTTGAATTTTGGACGTTTGATATTCAGAAATCTTCCAAAAGTCAAAAACTTTTGACGTTTGGTATCCAGAAGGTATTATGGATATCTGGATGATTTATTCATTTCCAAGTTCAATAACTGAACTATTACAAAACCTCCAACTATATACATAACACATTTCATATTTCTGTGTCAAACTTAAACAAAATCTGCTACAATAACTTTTGGGCAGAATTTTGGTTCCATACAAGTTAGGATTCTGACTCAACTAGATCAGGTCCGACTAAATCTCACAGTTAATCACACAATCCTGAGTATTATCATAAAGTACATCAGTTTATTACCAACTTTCAAAAAGAATCAAAGTATTGGACAATGCAAGCATCATTTTTCTTGATTGTATTTTCGGTTTTTTAAACATTTCTCCTAATCTCTACCCTTTTATTTTCATCAAAGCACTTTAAATTACCTCGTCTGCGAATTGCGCTATCCAAATAAACCCGTCTTGCCTAATGTAAGGTGCCCTTTTGAAGGAATACATAGAAAAAAATTAACTGAAATCGGGCATGGCAGAGCAAACACCGGACTGTCAGAGTGGGAGATAAAGGAGAGGGGAAGGTGGTGGAGGATAGACGGGAGGATATTTACTTCAATCTCTTCAGCTTTATTAGAATAGCATCTGAGAAGGCAGCAGGGGCTCTTTCAGCTAAATGTCACTGCTTTATTCGATGAAACCGCCATTTCTCTCAGCCCACTGAAGCCGGGTGGTTGAACTCTCGGGGAGTCAAGGGCCTGTTGTGAATGCCACTCCCTGACCTGCGCTTGCTGAGACCCTGGTCTCATTTGCAACGAAACATTAAAAGTAAATTCATTAAAAGAAATGCTCTTTGGATTAATTTTGTGGCACTGGGTAGGCATACTTTATTTCTTTTATGCCTTTTCTCAGAGTGATTTTGCATGGAGTTTTACATGTATGCTGGTCAAGGCAAGTTTATTTTTATAGCACTTTTCATGCCTGTTTAAAGTACTTTACATCATAAAATCATAAACTATACGGTCATCAGTAGCTGACATTACATCTAGAAATAAACCCATTAATGTGATTAATAAACATCAAATATGCTGATCGATGGTCCATTTATTACTAATCCAAGGTGAATCTGGTGGGTTTTTGGTTGAAACATGTTTGTTTTTCATTCAGCTGGTAAGGAATCCTGAGTAGAAATACTTCAGAACAAAATTACTCAAGAAAATGTAAAAAATACTCCTAAAGGCAAATTGACTTTCAAAAAAGCTTCTGAAGAATATTTAATGTATGGTGGTGCTAAACTGTTCAGTGATTTATAAACCAACATCAGTATTTTACAGTTTATTCTCTGAGCTACAGGGAGCCAGTGTAGGGACTTCAGATCTGGGCGATGTGCTCCATGTTCCTGGTTTTAGTCAGAACACCAGCAGCAGCGTTCTGGATCAGTTGCAGCCGGAGGATTCATTTATTCAGACACAATGTGACTAAAGATAAACGCTTGGATGAGTTTCTCTAGATCTCGCCGTGACTTTAATCCTCTAATCCTGGAAAAGTTGTTCAGGTGATAAAAGGCCGACTTTGTAACCGTCTTTATGTGAATGTTCAGAACCAGACTTCGGGCCTTATCTGATAACTGAATCTGTGTGCTTTCCGTTTTGTTCCGGTTCTTCAGGAGAAAGTTAGTCACTCATTGATTCATTCTCAAAGTGATTCCTTAGGAAAACTTGCTGAAAGTGCTTTAATCCCAGCTAAAAAAATCGTTTTATGGCAACGTGTGTCAGAAAGCAACAGTATCTCTCCATCATAAATCTACCACTGATCTGCTTACTTGACTCAAGCTGTGACCGTCTGGAAAAAAAAGAAGCTGTAGCCCAGTTAAAGTGCTGCATCTAAAATTTGTTATGAGCCATGGGAATATATTGTGGAATAAGGCAGTGGGAATCCTCTTATGCGAGTCTAAATAAAGTTTTTTGGATGAAGTGTAATCTCTAATCCTGCCATCCTTCCTATATCAGTAATAGCCAGGTCTTATCGTAAGCACTGCCATTTAGATTAAACAAACTGCGGCATCTCTTTGGCATCTTTCTGTGCACGATGGATGGGCAATTTCAAAAAAAGGGCAGTCGTCTGGCATAGAGGCAAAGCAGAGTAATATCTCCAAAGCCACAAAATAGATCAGTGTGGGTCAAAGCAGACGTATTTTTTTGCTCTGCCCGCTTTTAAATCCAAGTGCGACGTCATGTTCTTGGCCAGCTGTGCTATTTCTGCAGCAGTGACACCGAATGGCAGAGATCTGGCGCTCGAGTCGCACACATTCCTTCTCCTCTGGGAGTGAAAGTAAAAATAGTGCAAACACCAATCACAGACAAAACACGTGCGAAGCTTCAGCTCCAACTCCAGACCAACTTAAAACAGGAAAACAAAAACAAAGCAGGCGTGCCAAATTAGAATAAAACCCACTGGCTGACAATGCCATGGAAATTCCCAAGGAAATTTTCTTAATTTATATGCATGGCCTAAATTTGTTGCCTGTTGCTAAGGGCTTTAACCAGCATCTGGCCAATTACAGTGCAGACTCTTGTTTGCCTTTAGGTGCGAGGTTAATTAGGGTCAGAAAGGGTCACGTTGCAGTGCACTTACTAAAATGAGGCGGGGGAATCTCCAAGGGACATTCTCATTTGGGATGACGCCAGTGACTTTGTGGCTACGCTGCATGTTGGGCGAGCTCAATGAAACGGTCTGGCAGTAGGCAGGTAAGCAGGCATTAGCACACAGCTATTTAAGGAAAAGGATTTCAAAGACAAGGAACCACTAATTCGTGTATACATGCATGCTGCAGTAGGATTGGGACAAACCCGTGTTTGGGAAGATGTTGGCTGAAGCTTGAAAGAGAGTCATAATCCACAGTGAAACGAATCCTGTGCAGACACAGACTTATTAAGCTTCCTTGAACAACATAGGGTGGGTCGTTGCTCCATACAAAACAAGTTTATTACATTTTTCTGCTGAAAGTCATTCTTAGATGATGAGGTTTTAGTCTGGTCAGCTGATCTCCTTTCTCCTGTTTTAGGGTGTCTTGTCCCTTTAAATCAAAATAAGCTGCTGCTGGCCACACCCCCAACTCAAAGTTTACACTCACATGGAAAAATGGCTGCAAGCGTCCATCTTTGAAAGGCAAAAGTGGAGCCTCCTGCACACAACAAGAATGCAGCAAGGGGATTTCTAAATGCTAAGACAAGAATATGTTTCTCTTTTCCAGCAGCCATTGTAAAGAAGAAAAACCAGCTCACCAAACGTCAAGGAGTTTTTAGACCATTTTCAGGTATTATGACCTTAATAATGCAAGAACACATTTAAATACTAAAGAACATATAACACTGGAACTGGAAGATGTTCTAAATATCAAAAATAAACAAAACAACAGAAACAACAAATAAAACAAATTATGAAGTCTCTGTAAACAAATATTCCCTTCAAATAAATGGCTCATTAAGACCAAAACACCAGACTGAAGACTAGTTTCTTTTAGAAAAAGAGAAAAACCATAAATTATGCAAATGGACATTATTTTAATTCATTGTGCGATTAATTGATTGCTTATTGCTAAAGGGCTATATACAATATTCACCTTTTTAAATTTGTAATTTTATCTTATTGGCAAATGTAAAGTTGGGAAAGTTTAGTCTGATTGGTTAACAGACAGTGAGAATAAAAGTTTAGTTTCTTGATGCAAGTATCCAGTTTGAACCGAATTCAAAAGCTCTAGAAAAAAAAAAAAAGTCTCCTTAATTAGTCCAAAGCACCCACCGAAGATCAATACCACATTCAAGCATCCTCTCATCTCAGAGCTTTTCTGTTTAAACTCTGCTTGTTTGCCGTGTTTGTTTACAACAATCAGTTTGGCTCAAGGCACTTTGCCACATAATGACCTTGCCGTGCTGTATTGAACTTGTGAACCCGTCAGACCTGCTCTCCTTCAATTTCCTGGATGGCCTCTTCAGCGAGGCTGCCGTAATAGAAGGTGATTGTGTGAGAGCAGCTATCAACCCTCCACGCCTCTGACATCCTTCACCGCTGGAGCCGCTGCGAAGGGAGGAATGCATTCGGCTAACGATGGCCTGTCAGTCCCGCTCGGCCCGGTCCCGCGCCTTTAAAAGTGACATCAGCCGGCCGCGCTGACACACAGCAGCGAGTTTGTGGTGCAGAAAACAACAGGCGTTGTTACCTACTGGACTTACTCGAAGCGAGGGCGACGGTGCTAACCGTCACACTGCTCTGTCACACCGGAGAAACACAACAGGCCAACAAAACACTGGAATATTGACTGAGACCCACAAATAAACTGGAGAGAAGAAAATACAGAAAAAACAGACACATTTCAGGAAACAAAATTATTATTAAACCTCATAAATCACGGCTGTTTATTTCAGCTTCTCAGCCAGAGCATATTACAGTTTAGTAACTTTGCTATTCTGGAAGTTATTCTGCTCCTCAAGTTTAAAAAAATTAATCAAATTCAAAAATGTTGTTTATTAATTAAGATTCTTTAAAGAGTTATTTGCAGATGATGACGGCTGTTGGCAGGAAAGGTCTCCCGTAGCAGTCTGTACTGCACTAAATCTGACGAAGCCTCTGACTGAAGATGCTCTGTTTTCCCAAGACAGTCAAGATTTTATTGATCCTGTGAGGGATCCTTATTTGATTGATCATCTCCAGAGGTTCCACAGTCGTCCCAAGAGCAGAACCAGAACAGAACCAGTCCTCCGTATCAGGCTGTTGGGCCTTTTTAAGTCCCTGGTTCTGATGCAGAAAAGATAACGCTCTCAATTGGTTATAGGCCAAAAACAACATTAATATCGAATTTCGGCTCAAATTTTGGTATCGGCACATTCCTAAACACAAATTATGAATGCGCCTGAAATTGTGTCAGGATTTACAGTTTACCAAACTTTTAGACATTCATCCATTCACATAAGAAAAAAAAAATCATTTGTAAGACCATTTGTACGAGCAGGTGACTCAACAGGCCAAAAATTAGCAAGGCACGTGCTGAAAAGTGACGTAATGGATGAAGACGAGAGGCGGGATTGGACTACCTCCTCCTGAGGCTGGAGGTGACTCGTGCATAATCTGGAAAACCGATAATCCCAATACCAAGAAAGATTACGCACCTGCTTTCCAGAAGGGTGAGTAACGACAAAGAGCCAGCAGATCATTAGGCGGGTTGACCTGGCAGGTGAAAAGTCACCTGCTGATGATGAGGCCAGCCGGTTTTATGAAGGTGAAGTTATTGTTTTAAGCCTCAGTTTCACCCGGGAGGGGAAATAACCAAACTCGGAGGTTCAACACAACACGTTTGCTCTAATACACCAGAGACAAGCGCTATAATTGCTTTGCCAGGTTTGAGCCGTCAGGAATTCCCATCTGCCTTGAGACAAACTAATCGCACCAACAGCAGAGTCTAATAAAGCATCAACATCACAAATGACAGATGATCCGGCTGTATGTGGATTTACTGGGAAATCTCAAACTAGAACTGAGAAGGTAATACATTTCACTAATTAGGCTTATTTATAGGTTAATTACACCGTTTTGTTAATTGTTGGTTACAGGAAAACTTGGACTTTCTTAAAATTAGAATATTGCACTCGGATACAGAAATGCCAGCCTAGTGAAAGTTTGTTGAGATACTATATAGTATATCTACTCCATAGTACTTCTGCATGAATTACTGCGTCAGTGCAGCATGGCATGGAGGCAATTAACCTGTGTTAGTTTTGTGTTGTTAAAGGGGAAGTATTACATATAGCTCTGGAAAAAATTAAGAGGCTACTTAAAATTATCAGTTTCTCAGATTTTACTGAGAAAAAAGTAAAATCTAAGAACATACAGGTATATTCTTGAGTAAAGTGAACGTTGTTCTTTTAGTCCATGAACTGCTGACAACATGTCTCTCAAATTCCAAGCAAAAATTTTGTATTTTTTTGCAGAAAATGAGAAATGGTCAAAATAAAAAAGTTTGAGTGCTCAAACAAGTTAATGTTCATTTAGAAACAACAATACTAATGTTTCAACTCAGAAAGAGTTGAGGAATCAATATTTGGTGGAATAACCAGCAGGAGGTTTTCTGTGCCACAGCTGTACTTTTCAGGCACATTGCGCCAATTTTTATTATAGCACAATCAAGTAGCTATGTTACCTTTTGTTATAAAAATGCTGTGTAAATCAAACATGACTTATAAGAAACTCGACTCCTTGAAATTGGGCCTCTGTCTCCTTAAGAAACCCCTTCGTTTTCCGACACAATGCCTTCAGGAAGTTATGACCACATCACTCCTCTTAACCCTTTAGCAATGTTTAATTTTAGCAGCGTTTTACTGAGAAGTAGCTCATATAATGAGCTTGGCTGATGCGCAGTTGGTGCTAATTGGTGCTGGCTAGTCTGAAGGAGCGGAGTGTGGACGTGATACTCTGAAAGAAGGCGTGTGGTGTGATCAGATGCTTTGCACTTTGCCATGAGACTCAAGGATTTCTCAAAACAGGTACGAAAGAATCAGGGCAACATCCCAGGTGTGTTTTTATAACATGAAGTAAAGCTTAAAACAATAATTTTTAATAAGTCTGACCTCTAAGGAAGTCCAGCTGCCTTAGTTTACCTCCATTGGCTTTGGTGTCCAATCTTCTCTCGAAAATGCTCTATAGGTTTTCAACTGGAATTTGATCTGGCGTGTTTTAGCCAAACATAGAGACACCATGACCATTTAATCCGTTATCGGTGCTTTTGGGATTGTGGGCTCACCATAGAAGCTCAGAAGCAACAGAAAGCAGTTAGTGCTCTACAACATCCTCAAAGATGACTGACTTGTACTAAATTTATACACGTCACACTGGACCTCCTCACACCAATCCGATCCTGTGCCGCTCCACTGTCGCTTCAAATTCTGATCTTGAATTCCAACTAAAATACAAATTTAACCATCTGTAAAGGAAAAGTTCAGATAGGCAACATTTTCTCCTCAACACAAACATCCAACACTTTCTCTGACCCAACTCCAGAAATGAGGACTGTGACAGTTGCAGCCAATTTCCTGGATGTGTGTGTGTGTGTGTGTGTGTGTGTGTGTGTGTGTGTGTGTGTGTGTGTGTGTGTGGCGGCTCTTGAACCTGCAGCTCCAGTCTCCACATTGTGAAAGGCTGCGATCAGAACTGTTGCTTGAGCACTTTCTGTCCCCAATCATGCTTAATTTCTCCACTAAATTTTCCAACAATATGCTGGCTGAGAAATATCATTTTAAAGAGCCAGCTTCATTAGCGATGGAGCTGTGCAGCTTACCCTTCCTCTGGAGAGTGTCAGTGACCGTGAAAGGAAAAACTGTCAAGTCTGCAGTCTTCTGCAACACTGTGTAGGCCACAACATTTCCCTATTAAATATTCTAAGTTACACAGGAAGTGAATGAATGTGCAGTGAATCTAAATTTCATATTTTGACCTGAACTTACTGAAATAAGTGAACTTTCCAGTTTTTGAGATCTAACTTGGTGGAATACAGCAGTACTTATTAGACACATTGACATCCTGGTGTGCCAGTGTAAGCACAGCTAACAGAAAAGGTTTCTTTCAAATTTCATCATATTCCCCTGTTTCGTTAGCTAGGGAATATGACACTGGAAGAGAAACAGCAATATGCAATTAGATGCAGAGGAGGAGGTGCAGAGACAGAGCCCGACTGTCAGGAAGTGACACGAGGAAAAATGGTGCGAGAATCTGAATGCGAGAAACTCCCAGCAAGGCCCCCGGAAGAACTGCGGTGCGCCATTAACATCATCATCATCATCATTACTTTCATCATCGTTACTTCCAGCCTCGTGTTTTTCTTTTTTTTTTTTATTCCTCCTGAAAATAGAAATCCCTTGCGAGCCTCTTGTCTCCATCGGCCTCATTTGAATAGCAAAAAGGCGGCACTGACCTGTCTCACCTTCCAAAACAGATGCATCATATTTTCACAGAAAGCAATAAAAGCAGAAGCAGGGCCCAATTCCCCACAGTGTTCAAGACAGAGGGTAGCATTTCAGCTAAACTCATCAATATGCAAAACATCAGAGCATATCTTGCCACGAGAATTTCCTCCACTGCACCCTCTAAAGATGTGCATAAACATCACATTTTTTCCTCCTTCCTCTTAAACAAGCCTCCTTTGGCATAGAGGAAGTATGCAAATGCTGCACAAACATAATCACATTTTGATGAAAAGCAATGGGATCCTAAGCAGCAAATTGCCCTGTGTGATTTTAATACTCTGCAGGCAATTGTCAAACCAAGAGAGGCAGAGAGAAAAACTCCGGGGCTGGAATCGATGCGCTACCTTTTATTTGCAAAGAGGTGAACAAAGTCCCAACACTGGATTACATTTCAAAGCACAGAGCCTAGAGCTTTCCAGTGTGGGAGCACAGAAAGGTGGTGTAGCGTGGGAGAGAGGCATAATCATTATGACCTAACGGCAGGGTGGATGTGGGTTAAGGTATCCTCTCTCTCCCACTTTCTCTGCCTGCAGTGCTCACTCTTCCTTCCTCTTTTTCCAACTTAGTTCCCTGGGCTGTCGTTCCTGGGTTGTTAAATCCCTGCTCCTTTAATCTCCTTACTCAGCTACATCCTCTTTAAGGATGCACAACCGTCGAGGAGAGACGTGGGATATGTCATCTGGGGACTGTTGCTTAGCAAGGCAGGGCAGGACATGCAGGCTTTGAGTTGGGCTAACATTGAGAAAACCTACCATATGTGGAGAAAAGTTGAAACACAAGCAACCGTCGGTTTCAGGGTCATTAATGTTTAATTTAGGTATTTAAAAATGCAGTTAAAACACTAATGATGTAAATATTTAGTGCATCCAGTTCTCTAGACAAGTGAAAGTAGCACCAGTGATTCATGTCTTCGCTGTAAAACCAACAAGCATGTGCAGAGAAAGTCAGCAGTGCAATCAAAAGCCATCCAGGTTCTCCACCACACAGCATTGTGGGATGAAGTAGCCATCAGTCATCTCCAAGCCGTAGCTCACAGCACCAACATTCTAATAATGGTGCATCACCTGAAACTCTGGGAGATGAGTGTAATCCACTCAAAAATGGATCACAGCTTGCCCTGCGTGCCACATGCTATTCTGCACGAGGAGACGGCTCTAATGTAGATTTCTGGGTCATCTTTCATCTGCGTGCGTTCCTTGAAGTTCAGCTGCATGGAGTCTGATAACTCCCATAGCAGATTTATGTGGCATCCAGAAGCTTTGTCTATCATTGTGGCTACGTTGAGCAGGAAAACAATTCCTAAAACCCTTGTTTTTGTTTCCTGACACATATTTTCTGCAAATAATGAGCAGGGAGTGTGGGATTTCACATATCTGCACACAACAATTCATCACACCCTCTCATGAACAGCCGATATGTAAATACAGAGCTTAAATTCAACGTGTAATTAGTGGTTTAGCGGTACCTGTTTCCCAGAAGTAGACAGACTTCCCATCGTCTGTCTGCGAGTGAGCCTTCCAGAAACCACAGAGCAGCAATGTCACCAAAAGGTACCAGCTCCCCCCTGTCCTTTTCCCGGGGGTCCCTCCTGCGCCCCGCCACCCCATGGTCCACCACAGGAGAAAAGTAAATCCACTCAGCCCGAAAGGTCAGCAAGCAGCAATAATACAGAACAACCCAAACACGCGAGTCCAGGAGGCGACAGAGAAGTGCAGCGGGCTTCGGTTTGAAGGAGAGGGTGTGATGAGGAGTGTGGGCGTGTACAACGGGAGAAATTATTGCAAAGGGTGTGAACGGCGGTCCTGCAGAAGTTGAGCTCCAGAACTTGTGATCTCGTGAAGGACAGAGGTGGTAGTTTCCTTCGTTAACTTGGCGGGACGTTCCCAGAGAGAAGGGGTCAGTTGTGGGGAGCGAGCCGCAGACGGATGGTGCAGCCGTCCTCCTCCATCGTACCCCGCTGACGCTGGTGCTGCCTCTGTCCTCTGGCTGCGGAGCAGTGACAGCGGATGAGTGTCTGCAGTGTTGTTCGCCTCCCTCCCTTCCCGCTTACTCTCTCTCTTCCTCTCCCAATCGCTCACTTATTCCCCGTGCCACCCTGCATTTCCGATTCCAGATTTCTTTCCCTGTCTTTATTCTCCTCCCATCATCTCGTTTCATCTCTTTTCATTTCCACATTGTTTTTCTACTCTGCATTTCAAACATGCTCACTTCTCACTTTTTTTTCCCCTCTTGCTCTCTCTCCACTGCATGCAGGATGGATACTCCCACTCTTCTGCTAACACTCGTCTTCCCACGTGCGGAGTGTGGAGTGGGTGACTGGAGACCAGCAGGGCTTGCGCTGGTCGGAGGAGCTCCTGCAGAGCAATGCTCCAGGGATCAGAGAGGCAACGAGACAAGATGGGCTTAATGCAGAGCGGGGGAATGTGCATGTGGGTGGGGGTGTGTGGAAACGGGGTAAAGCAAGGAGGAGCGAGACAGGAAAGCAGCGAGGGAGAGTAAGATGGAGTGGGGGTTATTGTGCTTGTGAGAGAAGAGGGTGTGAAAAGAGAAATGATGGGGGAAAGAAATGTAATAAGGACTCAATCATGTGTTAATATATTCTATTGAACAACTATAGAGAAGTTCAAATGATCTGGAAACGTGCGAATATGAAATTCAGTGGCTGCATTTTCATTGAATTTTAAAAAAAATGGAATTATGGCAATAAATTTGCAAATCAATTAAGATGAAGTGGAAAATGCAATAGAAACACTTTGTTTGGATCACACAAGTTATGTGATCAACAACCAGATGTTACCACAGGCAGAAACAATGAAAATGACGACAGGAAGTGATTTTTTTATGGACTTATTGCGTCCACAACTTATTCACTTGCCAATTTTAACACCATTCCTTATTTAATGTCGGAATTGTGTACTTGTTTTTTCAACATAAGTGGAATATTGAATTTTTGTACGCATTTGAAATAGAAATAAAGCTATTGATTTGACCAGTCGTGTCCCACGTTAAAATTGTAATCTTTGATCTGCAGATATTCACCAAAGATCAAGGTAATTACTTTCCATCTTTATCTTGTTCTTAATTGGCCCTCTTTTTTCTATTTTTAAGTACGTGTGTCTAAGTGTTGAGATAAAAAGGAGAATCAGCAAATATATGCATCTAGATTTGGAGAAACATTGCCAAAGGGCAAACTGGTGCATTCACACCAACCCTGTTTAAACTTGTGTAGAAAGCCTGGTTCATTTGGGAGGAGTGAAAGCTCAAACATGTATGTGGATCAAATGCATATGTGAACGCCAAGCTTACTGGAGACCGCTCCAGAAGCAGGAGGCAGACTACAGTGCAGGGTATTTTGGGTAAATAGAACCAAAAAAATACGAGAGTCTAATGCAAGCAGGAGAAATGTCTCGTTGTCTTTTACCAAAAACAAAACATAAATTCTACAACCTCTAAAATCTGATGCTACTCTATTTTTATTTACATTCTGTGATGAAGGAAGTTGCTCTGGGTTTTCTTCTGAGGTTTCTGTGTTGTTTCCTTTAGTGGCTCTTGGGACAGCGCCCCCACAGGTGAGAAGGGGAACAGGTTTTTCAGATAGTTTCAATCATTCAACAGTGCAAAGTGGAAACGAACATCAACTGAAAATGTAACAAAGGCTGTAATTTTGATCTCCAATCAAACCAAGTCTACCACACTACCAGGTGTGAAAACACACTGTGACATTTTTTGATGCCAGTTTGGGTATTTTAGAAACTCTTTCATTCACAGTAAAATCTCAGGTTTTATGGATTGCTTCAATGATTCAGGTTCGTGGTGATTGATGTGAAGGACATCATGTTGACACATTTTGAGAACCTGAGCACTGTTTAAATGCACAGATTATTTTATTATGAACAAAAAACAGAGACCAGAGTCAGAAAGTTTGACTTTCTCCAAAATGCAGTGCTTTCATCATCTGATGGCTGCTTGTCAGAGATCAAATCACCTCTAACTGGCTTCTTGAACACAGAGATCCCTGTAGTCCAATAGCCTCTAGAGTCTCAATGGGGATTACTTTTTTTCATGTGCAAGTCTGGATTTTTGTTTTCTGAATCCCAGATGAATGTATGCAGAGGAAAGTCAAGGACTTTCTGAAAATGAAAAAGTGTCAAACCCAGTAATAGCGAGAACAATCTTTTTTACAGCTCAGGTATCTTGAAACTTTGATTCCTTCATTACAAATCTCAACTTTGCTCCACAGTTCTTCAGTTACTTTTTCTACACAATCTTAAACTGTCACAAGAAATTTCTCAATGAACTGTTGATCTCCATCTCTAATGGTCCGTTGTGAATCCACAGAGAGGTGGGGGTGCAGGAAGAGATAAAACAAAAACAAAGAAGTTGAGACATGAGGATGGTGGAAGAAATAAACAAAACTCTATTTATGTCTTTTCTATCCAACACCTGAAAACATAAAGCCAGAAAAAAAAAAAAGTAAAACTTTCCCTCCCTTTTGAGGGAAAAAGCAGAATATTACTCAAAGGTGGAAATTGACTTGAGTGAAATACTAAAACAAAGAGTCATCAGCAACATTTTTTTTTACATTTCTTTGCATAAATCAGCATTTCTTTGAAGATAACATGGCAATAGCAGTTTAATTTCAACTTGCATGTTTGTTTTTGGAAATGTAGAAATGAAAATGAAACAACTCACAGTTTAGAAGTGAGCAAAAGTCAAATTTACTCCATAGTCTATATTATTATGAGGTAATTATCGGGGCAGCTTTATTATTAACAGAGTTAACCTATGTTGAAACTGAAAATTGGAGCCAATCTGCATCAACTCTGGTCTGGATGAAAATAATCTGATAACACGACAGACAGCAGCATCCAGAACATCGTTCCAATGGGAGGAGTGATAAGTTCTGTTTTCTCTAAATATTTTTTATCCAAATATTGAACCAGTTTTTCATATACACCACTCTTCTTCAACGTAATGTTACATTGTAGTTTTTTTGACCAGTCTGTGGATTTTAACCACTTAATTATTCCTCTTGTCTTCATGTGCAAATTCATTAGTTAGCAGTTCATTAGTAACTAAACAGTTTAATTTTCCACACCTGCTCTATCGTTTTCTGGGTATCACTGGGTTTGAATCAACCCACAATGAGGAGTACATCCTGCTCAGCTCATCTGTCCATCACAGCTTTACATCACCTAAACCTATTAAGAGAAGGTTTGTCGAGGTCATGGGTCATATGAGACCAAGATTAATTGTAACACCAGCTTCTGTTTAAACTGACTTTCCTCACCTCCAACTGGTTATTTGGATATAATGCAGGTTTTTGAATGATAGTTCTTACACATGGCTAGTCATAACATTGGTCCTAAAACATTTTATACAGCTATTGAACAAAAATAGACAAACTAAAGTAGTGAAGTTACCATGTCATAATATAAAATATGATCCTAGCTTTGGATTTTAAGTGCTTGGGCTGTTTTTTGAAGGAGTAGAAACCCAAATGGAAGTATAAAATGTAAATTTTGCATTATACGTTTCTTTTAATCCTTTTTGAACACGTAAACTATTCGTCCTGAAAATTGCATTTTGGATTGGCTGTGTTTTTGTCATCCTTCCTGTAGCAATTCTTTGTACTTTTACAACTTGTAAAAGGTAATTTAATTACACATTGTGTTGTATTATACACTTTGTTGAGAATTTAACAGTCAGTGTTGGCCTACCTGTCAGTGTAATACATGGACTAACGATAGAAATTACAACAATCCACAGGATGTGTGGAGGCGGTGAGGAGGTAGAGTTATTTGTCTAAGTCAATGTTCTTCTGTCTCAGTCTCCGGCAATGAGATGAGGCTGTGTGAGGACGCTGAGCTCCTTCGCTCTAACTTTGGCACACTGAGCTCATCATAGCTTCTTTTAACCAAGTGGCAGCTGTAGCTCTAGTGATTGAGAAATCTAGTTAGTGGCAGTTACATTAAAGACTTGGCTGTTAAACAACCGCATTGGAATGGATCGATAAAACTGAAAAACACAGCTGCAAGCACTCATTGATTTAAGTCTGTATAAACAGCATTTTTCTGATGAATTTCCAAACGGGCAGGCTTTATCTACCTAAACATCTATGTATATTTTCAAAAAAATGTCAGGAATTAGATCTAAATTTCCAACCAAAGCACCTAACACTAGCCGTCTTTTCATGGACCAGATTACTGCGCCATTTGACATTTTAAAAATTAATCTGTTCAACAGAAACAGGCCAATTTTTGAGAAAAATTCTTGTTTTTTTGCACTATGATGAAGTGTTTTTTTTTTTCATATCAAAACTGCTTTATATTGCAAAACTGCAAAGGAAACATGCATTACTCAAGTCACATGAGCAACAACCAGACATTGCTACTGTTGCAAACCACAAAAAAGAAAACAGGAAGTAGTTGGAGGACTATGACATGACATGTTTTCTGATGACTTATGTGAACAAATTTATTCATGTCTGATTTTATTTGCTTTTTTTGCTTAATGGAGACAAACAATTGCAAAACTGTTTTTTCTACATCAGCGGAATATTGACAAAGTTTTGCGGCATTATTGGTTTTAGCTGTTGTCAATGAACACGTGGTGTATAAAACAAAATGTTAGCTACTAATTGTCAACATTATGACAACTAGACAACAAAATCCAAGAGGGATTATATTTCAGGAAAAGTACTGGAATTGAGGAGCACTGGATAGTGAGAGAGAGCCTGAAAACAGTTGAATACTTGCGGATTCAGTTATTTGTCATTTCCCCTTTCCTGTGGCACATCCTACTAAATTAAAAATACCTACATCTCCATGTTTCATTTTGTTAACATGATTGTCCTACAGGCAAGGTGAAAAAAAAAAAAAAAGTCTTTTTGCCCCCCAGAGTTGTGTGAAAGCACAAAATGTCCGTTTGCGAACAATAACCTACGTCTGAAAAGAATTCACTCTTGAAACACTTTTTTTTCTGCTCTTATCTTATGAGCTCAAATATAACTTTGGGAAGGTTCCAGAGTATGCACAACTTTTTTTTTAATAGACGTTACGTGAGCACAACCAAATCTTCTCCTCTCAGCTAAAGAATCAAAATCCTGATGAATTCTCCACTGCCACAAAGGCTGCAGCAGAAAGGTCACTCATGTGTTTGTCACTCAGAAAACCTTGACAGCTTAACAATAGTGCAGGAAGTGCCAGCCGATGTACTGTTTGGATGTCTCCTTTTTTTGCTATGAAATGTCAGCTGTGAGCAGCAAACTGCAGTTGGACAGATGGAGCATCAGATGGGAGAGACGTGTGTGTGGAGCCGACAGGGTGCAAACTTATAATCAGCTGCCACCAAAATACTGGCAAAGAAATTTATCAGCTGATGACAAACTGCTCTGCAAATCAGATTTGCAACTGATCAGATTACGAAGAGAGCATCTCTCAGTTTGCAAATGTGCAATCAGAGAAGTCCTGAAAAGAGCAATTACTGTCTGTAGTGGGCATTGAAATTGGTTCAACAAAGTCATTACATAGTGCAACCAGACAAGCAGTCATCATTCGTGTTGCATCACAGTTAACATTTCACATCAATGAGCAGCAAAGGACAGGTGTTACTTTAAATAAATGTCTTCTTCATGCAAGAATGATCAAAGAACTTTCCCCATCTATCAATGCCGGCTGAAAACCACAACTTAAAGACTGATGCACGTTAACAAAATGCCACAGATTAACTACAACGTGCAACAATATTAAGCTATAAAATCCAGCCTGTGTTTGTGCTTAGTACAGTTTTCACAAGGTTAACAGAAACTAACGAGCAGACTGGGGCCATTTCGTTTTAAGACAACAAGAAGAAGAAGCGCTCGACCAATAATTAGAACAGTGCATATTTTAGCTGGCATAACAAAATGCAGGGGAGGCTGTGAGTGGACGCTTTCTCTTTCACCTGCTAATTTACAGCAGGACAAAGCAGGACGCAGAGATCAATCCTCATTGATGTAAGCAATTTAGATTAACAAGTGAAACTTGTGTCCGTGCCCAGTGCTTGAACAGAAGCCAGCTGAACGTCAATTGATTGGTTCTCGAACATGCTTTCACCTGATGCTGGAGGATTCTTACAGAGAACTTAGATACTATGTAGTAACCATAAGGTTGGATGTAATTACATAGTTCTCTGGATCATTTCAATCTGAACCAACGTGACCTCAAATGGGTTTTTATAGGAATCTCACAGCAGTAGATAGCCGCCTCTTTGTGGTTCTTTAATTAGAGATTTTTTGGTGATACAAAACATTCATAAAAAATTTGCCTACTCATCAATTTAGTTTTGTAGAGAATACCTGGACTATTTAAAAGATAATGCACCTGAAATACCTACTTACCGGCTGACATTTGCAAATCAGCCAATCCAGGAGTGCCAGTCATTTTCCTCACCACTGATTGCCTGAATGTTGACTTCTGTGTTGGTATTGTTTCCACATATTAATGCAAATTGAGGTACTTTTGGTGTTTGAATCATTAAAACGGGCAGGTAACACTGTTTTTAGATGGGCTTTCAAGTATTCACAAATTTCAGCAGTTTGCAAGCGGTTACTGAGAGTCCGGTGTAATTGGGAAAAGTTATGGAGAAATAAAAAAAAAAAAGATTTTCCAGTTAAATAAAATAACGTAAACCGCTATAGTTCAGGATCAGTCTGCTCTTCTCACCAGTGGAAGCAGTTTGGAAATAATTGGGCTCGATTTAATCTCAGAATTCAACAGGAAATTGGATTTGGCACACATCATGGACCATGTAGGAATTTTAAATCATATTATATTTAATTATCAATTAACTTTATAGAAGGAGATAATACCAGGATTTTTATGAAATAGTAATATTCCAATTTACAAAATACTTATGTTAAATACAAGAATAATCAGAAATGCTTCCCTGAACCCCAGCTGGCCTGAAGAATACATTTCATTGTTATTTAACCTTGGAAAGAAATGAAGATCCATTGCATATGATAAGCACTAAATTTGTCTTCAGTTGTTTGTTGGTAGTATGTCACTTTAACCATGGCTTGTTTTTCTTTAAATAGAACATCAAGCAATAACAAAACTACACTAAGGGATTAAAACTGTGATGCATAATGAAAATCTCAGTGACTCCCTTTGAAAAGCAAAGGCGTTCCTTTTTAAAGTGACATTACTCATAATACTCAGCAGCGTTGTCTGAAGCCTTTCCAGTTTCTCCCGTTTGCTTCAGATTTATTTTTAGATGCTCTAAAATTACCTCAGGTTTTGATTTCATGTTTTCCACTTCTTATGATAGTGAAATATCTGATGATTGAGAGAATGTGATTTTATCCTCAGTATATATGGCAGTGTCGCTGCTCAATCTGCTGACAGTGTGTGTTTTTTGTGCTGCTCACCCTTGCGTCACATTCGCCTCCATGCATATTTTTAGACATCTGTGGGCTTTTCCATATGTTGAATACAAACACAAAAAACATATGCAGTCTTTAATATTATACTTCATTTTTACATTTTCAAACAGACCTGTGCTGTAATATTAAAGTCAGGCTAAAATAAAATGTGAATCATATTTAATCCAGTTTCTACTTCTTAACCTGCTGCTGAGAAAATCTGCCCTTTACAGGTAAATGGCAGTTTTTTAATTAGTTTTGAGACTATAGCAACACTTTATTATGATAGTGGCTTATGAAACCCAGAGTGTAATATAAATCTATAAAAGGTATTTGAGAATATTAGAACTTGTCGTCGTAAAAAGAATTTATAAAGGAGCCAAAAACGGGGTCAGGCTGTGCAGGAAGTAAGATTTTGGCATAAATATTTGTGCAGTCTACAGCATTATTCAGATCTTTTTCTGCAGCAAAACACAAAAACAAACTGTGCACCATTCGTCAGATGCAAAATTGGTTTGGCAACATTTTGTTTTCCTCAGTTGTGCAGTTCATGTGCAGTCTGATAAATTTGTTGCAGTCAATAGCCCTGATCCAGTAGAATAAAGCTTTTGATGGTTAAAAAATAAAAACAATAAAGTTCAACATCTTTATTGTTATTTTGACACAGAATCCCAATAGGGTTTTTTGTTTGTTTTGTTTTCTGTGAGATTATCATGAGATTATTATTACTATTATTTTGTATAGCCAATACAGGCAGGCATGTATCGAATACTTTTGGTATGAAACCATTAAACCCCTATTGCTCATCATTAATAGTGTGCAGAATATGGTGCCCACTATTCCCACATGCTTTCTTAATACATGTTCTGACATGATGGAATAATGACAATATTCTAATCATATTGAGCATTCTGTAAAAATAGGTGAACATTAGATCATTTATGGTGCACTTAGCTTCCTTCCTTTACTTTAGATTATAAGCATGCCGATCACCTCTACTGTAAGCAGGAGCTGGGTAAAATATTAACCATCCCTTTAATGTCGTTCTTTTAATTTGCTGCAGAAAAACATTTTCCCTCGTGTATTATTGTTTCATTTTTTTTTTTGCTGTTGCAAGTTACTGTTATTTAATTCATCATTAGACCTTAATTTGCAGAGGTTATGTTGAATTATTCAAAAGTGCTTCCTTAGGTTTTTTTTCATCCCGGTAATTTGCTTATCAGGGATTTGTGGTTTCTTTCCTAATAATTAAGAACAGAGCAGAATAATCTATCAGCATTCCTGCAGCAATGAGGTCATTTGTTTCTACCTCTCAGAAGGGATGTAGGAAAGTTCTTGAATAAACTTAAACATTCCCAGTGCAATTCTGCGTTACATTCTGTAAACAAAATAAATTATCCTGAACAGGACGTGGAACTTGTTTGCAGTGGGTCTGTATTAGTTTATTTCCATTGAGGTAGTTCTCATGCAATTTGTTTGTTTTAAGCAACTTGAGGTACTTTTAAGTTTTGCTTGACTGAATGAGAATTTTTACTGCAGGAAAGAAAATTAATCTAGAGCAGGCAAAGTGAAAATAAGGTTTTATATTTTACATCAACATAATTTGGGGGCAAAGGGAACTTTTCTTGTTTTTGTCATTATGAAAATAGGATTTAAAGAAAAGTACATTTATTGTTTGTAAATTTATCCTGGTTATCAAAACTACAGCAGCAGCACATATTCTGCATACCATTATTAATATTACAGTAGGTGTATGGAGGAACCGAAATGCCAAAATTAAAAATACAGTAAATAGAAATATTTACTCTGCAAAAACAAAGATTCAGTTTAGATGCTTAAGATCTGTAAAAACAAATGTAGCATAAGTTCCATGTTTTTAGTTTCTACTTGTAACAATATTTTTAGTTCTTCAATATGGTGTTAAATTGTTAAGTGAAAATATTAAATTTTTTATGATGTATAAATATAGGATGTTTCTCAATTCCATTAGGCTACACACATCTACACTTTTGACACTGTTTCCTATTTACATTTCTGTGGTAAGATGATTAAAAAAACCTCATTTACATCAAATTATCACAAGTAAAAAAAATACATTCCAATTTTTCTTTTTGCATTGGATAGCATGGTCATGTTTAAGAATGCTCTTTATATATTTCTATATTTATTTTTAATCCTGGTGATCCAAGGTCAGCACAGCAATAGTAATAGAACATTTTCCTAATACAACAATTTCATGATCTTTTAAAGATGGTGCTTTAAATAAAATTATTTGAAAAGGAAAATACTTCAAATATCACCTCGATGTTATCATATAATAATATAAATTAAACATTTTTAAAAATAACTATATAAAAGTTGAATATTCAATTTTGACCATGGGTCTAAAAACCTAAAATGCATTTATACAATTTCCAGTTGAACATACAGGATTTTAATGTATTTGATCATTTAAATTAAAGTGTGACTATAAAATAAAAAGAAAAGTTCAAATAAAATATGTTATCTCTAAATTCTGTATCAGTTTTTATGCAGATGGCAATTAAAATAAATAGAAAACCCCCCCAAAAAACTATGTGGCACTTCAAATCATAAGTTCATTTCCAAAGTTGATTTAGTGTTTGAAGTTAAATGTATTCATTAAAATAGAGCATAAGTGCCTGTGCTTTACTCTCCAGGTGTGGGAAGAAAAACAGAAATGTCTCCACATAAACTTCTCGTGCCGATTCAGGTCACTGAGAACATTTCGTTAGTGATACAAGTCTTTCACTCTGTTGTATCACATTTAGCTGCCAGCACCATGTCAAGTACAACTGCTGAACTCAGCAGCGTTTATGATTACAGTGTGATGAAGACGGAGGAGAAAAGTCATCACAGTAATCTCACAGCAGACCAAACACCATTTCAAGGTAAACTGCCCATAATCACCAGGTTGAAAATAAGGAGATACATCTTGCTTTTAAAGGACAAATGACACTATCGGCCCTGCGACGTAATGGCTACTGGATATTCTATGGCTTTCAATGGTTTTCTTCTTGCTCTTTTTACGAAATGTCAAGGTTGCTAATTGAAGTCCTGTAGACTCTGACATCTGAGTTGTGGATCTATGTCTCTCCTCCAGATTTGTCATAAACCTCTGGCTGCCTCCTTCAAAGCTCTCCTTGTCCCTCCTGTCTGCCTCATCTTAAAGGTTTGCTGTAGACTTGGATGTACACTTTCCAGTTTCAGATGATGGATTGAACAGTGACCTGTAAGGTTTTCTGAGCTAACCCTGATTTGACCACTTCTATAACCTTATTCCTTGTCAAAAGCCAGTTGACAGCTTTGTATGGGACAAGTTAATATTATATGCCCCCCAATCACAGCATGCTATGTCTAGTAGAAAATGAATGAATATTTGTCATTTAAAAATATGACTGCTCTTCCCCCTTATTCTTCTCTCCCATATTTCCCTCTCCTTTGTGCTCAATACTATGGTTTTTAAAGGTGACCTATTATGCTTCCTTAAACAGGTTCAAATAGGTCTACATGCTACACAAAGCATGTTCATTAGAAAATCACTTAGATAATGAGATTTCATGCTTTTCAGTTCTGCCTCTGATGCTCTTCTCAGAATGAGATGTTTTAGGGCCTCTGTCCCTATGATTGTAAAAAAGCTGCTGGCCACACCCCTAAATGGTGATCCTGCCATTTGCACTTCTGCTGTAAAAAGATGCGCAATTATGCAAGCATACATCTCTAGAAAGCAGAAAACGAGTCTTCTGAAAACCAATGAGAATGCAGCAGATGGTTTCTGAATGATAAACAACAAAACACTTTTCTTCAACATCAGAAATTACACAGTGCGTACAGAGGTAAAGCCAAATGGGGTGGAGTTCCGCTGGGGTTGCTAGGTAACGGGCTGGGCTTCAGTGGGGTTGCTAGGTTACGGGGAGAATTCCGCTGGGGTTGCTAGGTAACGGGCTGGGCTTCAGTGGGGTCGCTAGGTTACGGGGAGAATTCCGCTGGGGTTGCTAGGTAACGGGCTGGGCTTCAGTGGGGTCGCTAGGTTACGGGGAGAATTCCGCTGGGGTTGCTAGGTAACGGGCTGGGTTAGGGTTAGTGGGGTTGCTATGTGAGGGGCAGCACTTGCTGATTTGTGATGTTACATTCATGCACCATCTTGTGTTGGCTGAACACCGAAACAACTTCAGTTTGAATGTGATGAAATAGAAAACTTTCCTCTGACTTTTGCTGCCTTACAGTTTAATAGAAAGAAAATTATTTAACACTCTTTATGTTCTGGTAAATTATTCCCTCTGAGTATTTGTAATATCCCGAAATGTGCACCGTTTTGTGTAAAAATCTAACAATGTTAGGGCTGCAACTAAGGATTATTGTAGTAATCAATTACTCTATTGATTATTTTGACACATTTTGCAGATTGTTTTTTTAACCACTTCAAAATTTTTCAAATAATATTGGAAATAAATTAAAAGTTGCAAATAAGTAAATAATTTTATTACTTTTTTGAAAACAAAAAAACTATCGCCTAAATGTTACAACATAGCATTCCTTTAATAAATGTTTGATGATTTGCAGTGAAGAATGCATCTGCAGCTATGAAACACTTTTAATAATCTGTTGATAATTTTTTGGATTAATAAATGTACAACCAAAGGTTCTTAATGATTTTTTTTTTTAACAGAATTTGTACTGGGTGATGCTAGAATTACTATTTGAAGAATTCTGGGCAGAACATATTTATAGATAAAGAAGGCTTTCATCTTAAATCCAAATATAAACATCTCTGGAAAGAAAATTAAGAGCCCACGGCACTGAACCTCATTGAAAACCTCCCGGTTATTCCACCAAATATTGATTTCTCAAATCTCCCTCAGTTAAAACATCAGTATTGCTGCTTCTAAATTAATCTGAATTTGTTTTCTTTGCGTTATTTGAGGTTTAAAAGCAATGCATCTTTTTTTTGTATTTTGACCATTTCTCATTTTCTGCCAATAAATGCTACATTTTTGCTTGAAACTTCAGGGACATGTCAGTAGTTCATAGAAAAAAAAGAACAATGTTCATTTTACTCAAACATAAACCTAGAAAAAGTTAAATCTGAATTTTTCCCCAGAGCTGTACAAAATATAATATTCTCTGGCTGCAAGGAGTTGCTAATTTCAGTTAATTTAATTTGAAATGTAATTTATTGATGCATTTAAATTCATCACAGTTCTACTAAAAAGGTTTGGACATTTTATGAATATTCTTTGATAAAATCTCAATTTTTAAGAGTCTATAGACTAGCCCGAAAAAATTACCTAACCAGTAATGAACAACAAAAAATAAAAAAAGAACAAAGATGAAACGGTTGTGAAAGTGGCAGAAAAATAATAAAATACTGTTTCTGTGGAAAAGTTTTATCTTTCAGAGCGAGAATTGGCTTAACAGCTAATCAACTGATAAAATAGAGCGAATTTTTCAAAGACACAGCTCTTCAGTGAATCTGAAAATGTTATTTTATAATTGATACGGTTTCTAGATCAGGGTGGGTTTCATGTGGGTGACCGTCTGACTCGCAGCACAGAGCGAAGGCAGAGTCACACAGCGCCGCCTCGAATCTGGGTCTCCAGACGATGACTCACAAGGTGCAGAGGGGACGCGGCGGTGCAACATTGCTTTGACTCGCCAAGTCACAACAAAGCTCTACAGGAACCGCGTTGATCCTGTTCTATACGCCACCGCCACTGACACAATGAGATCAGCGTGGAGGAGCTGTAGGACATGGTTTGGAATCTGCCAAACTTTGTTATTGGAGCTGATTTGGTTTGCATAGGCAGCAAAAGCAATACAAACACAGTAATGGAAAACAATAGGAGGAAAACTACAAAATTCTCTGAAATTTATACTGCAAAGCACCCCTGGCAGAATACGACGCGTCTCTGGTGTAGTCTCATCGTTCATAAAGCTCCCCGCAACATGATTAACAACTGAATAAGCTTGTATCTGTTGGCGAGTTTTAAAATATGAATGAATTTTATGGCAGAAGCAATAAAAACTGTCTTCTTTGTTTGGTTTGATTTAATATGCTTGGGACTCTGCTGGTTTAGCGGAAGGCTATTATTCATATGACTTTATTTGCTCCTGGTATTATGCAAGTTTGTTTGTGCATACTGCCCATTCTGATGAAGCAATGTTGCTTGTGCAAACAGCTGCACAAAGCTCAGAACATAAAGGATCATTTCAACATTTCTGCTAAATGATTTATGTTGGCGATGTTTGTAAAGCAAAGCAGCTTCATATTCTGAATCTTAGCCCCTCCTAAATCAGGATGCAAATTCAAATTTAACAATAGTCCAAATATTTTGAGAATCTAACTCTGTGTTTTTGCATTGAAAGTTGATAAAGCCAAAGTTGTACACAAAATCACACAAAAGGTAATTTGGTCTAGTTTCTCGTACAAATATCTTCAATCATCATATTCAATAAGATGTACTAGTTCCATTGGCAGATTTTCACTTACAAAACATTTTTCCAATGTTATAATCTGACAATGGAACTAGTACTTTTTCCATCAATAGAAAAGAAAGACTGAAAAAAAGCTCCTATACCTTGCTGAAAAGCTACCTAAAATTTAGTTTTGTCTTATTTTAAGTGTATTAAGATATTTGCACTAGAATCTAAAACATAAATACTGGTAATATTTTACTCTGACCATCTGACCTTTGAAGGAAACTTTACAGAAACACTGCACTCAGCATGAAAAGTCAATATGTTCAAAGAAGCATGCACAAAACTGCACAGAAAGCCTCTCCATTGAATCCGTCTGAAGTGCTGTTAGAGTTGTAATAATAAGATGTGAAGTTTCAGCAATTGCCTGGGGCAATTACAGTGGGAGAAATCTGAGAACAAGTGAGTCCTGAAAGGAAATGTACCAAAGACACTTTGATTCACAGCACACATTTTATCCAGTAACTGTTTGTTGCTTACAACAATCCAACCTCGGGGTTCACCGATCAAAATTTTGAGGTAAATTTACAGCCAGCCATCCAGTAACACTCCACTTACTAGTTGAATCTGTTCTGGCACGCCACTGAAGACTCCAGAAATGTTTTATTGTTGCAAGAGAGTGTTATAGATCTGAAACAGGGTCTCCTACCAGTGGCATGTGCCAGAAAAACCTCCCAAGTTCCACTCTGACCTGTAGATTACATCCAAACCAAGTCAGAAAAACACAATTTCAAAATTAAAATGAATTAGCATAATATTAAAACTATAGCATCTTTAAATTATAGAATCAGTATCAACTTATTTGTGTAAAAAATACAAGAAATTCATTTTGGGTTTGCATGCTCACACCAGCTATTGTCCATTAGAAATGTGTCAATATTCTGCTAATGTAAAAAAAAAAAAAAAAAAAAAAAAAAAAGAACAAATTTGCAGTTTAGTTTTCACTAAATTAGAAACTCACGTCAAAATCACAAGTGAATGAGATTGTTCTCCTGATAAGTCTTTAAAACACATGCCGTACCATCATCTTCCTACCACTTCCTGTCGCCTTTTTCTTTGTCGTTTGAGCCAGTAGTAACCTATGAATATATATACTTTAGAAGTGATGATAGTTGATATATGTATAGCTTTATTTTGCATTGTAGTAAAGTTGATCGAGTTGCCTGAAGGAGTTGCAAATTTTAGTTAATTTCATTCAAAATGTAATTTATTAATACATTTAAATACATTACAGTTCTATTTCAAAGATTTGTACTAAAAACGTAAAACTCTTAGTTTCATTAAAAATTATATCCAAATGCCAACTATTAGGACTTATAAGCATAATTTGATCCGATGGAGGTAGAATATTTGCATTTGCATCATTTGTATAAAGCATATTTTATGGTAAGACAAAAATGACTTCCAGCCAAGGCAAGCGGAATCTGCTGAGAAATCTCTTGGTCCAACCATCTTTGTCATCTTCTCAGAACTGCCTTTAATGTGGGTAAGCCCCACCCATCTGATCCTGCTCGCAAATGCTTTCAGTGTTGTATGAAAGCATTCGCGACTGGAAACATAAATCTGCTCCATCTCAGCCGTATCCCTTTTTGGTGCACTTAAACTGAGATCTGATTACCATGCATTTTGAAACCAAAATCGTCTTCTCTGCAAGCTTCATCAAAATAATCCGCAGTGTGCGTATGTGATCTGTAATCCACACTAATGGATCTTTAAGGGAGCACAAGGTGGGTAATGGCTTAACGAGATCAGTACTGAGATCACAAAGTCTTTCGAGGAGACGTCTGCAAGGTGAATCGGACTCAGTCATGCCAACTTGTGTTAAAAACTTCAGTCATTCTAAATATTCGACAAACATTTCATGTCCATATTACGAAAAATATGAGAACAGTGAATAAAATTACTCTTGCTGCTTTTGAATGAAGAGCCCACTGCATTGAACTGCGTCTAAAACTCTTCCTGAGTTAAAACATTAGAATTGTTTCTAAATGTATATGAACTTCTCTTTGCATTATTTGAGGTCTGACAGCCACACACATAAAAGGAGAGAAACTCACTCCCCACTGGTAATGAACTTGAGATCAGGTCAGAAACCTCTCCACCTTATTTAATCCAAGCTTAAGAAACTGCTGAGAGTTGAGGAGAACTGGATCATTCACAACCAACAAAGTGTTACTCATTTGTATTTTCTAGTCGAAGGAAAACGTCATACAATTAGAATGCCAAACTATGTTTCGTTAGGGTTGGGACTTTACAAAATAAAAGTTAATTCCTTGTCAATTTGATAAATAATCTCACTCTTTAGTAAGCAGATTAATAGTCACTGTAACTGTAGTCCATGTAGAGCTGTGACGATTCCTCGAACGATTCGATTACTTCAATTATTAAAATTCCTCGAGGCAAATTATCTGACTCACAGCTTTGTTAATTATGTTTTATTATTTAGTGCACCGTGTTCCAGTCGGAGGATTATTTGTGTTGTGCAACACAACAAATGCGTGGCAGAGAGTGTCGCGGCGGTACATAGGTGGTAAATGTGTTGACAAAGGAACCAAATCCAGTTGTTCACATGGACATAAAAGCTATAAATAGCTGGGAAAAGTGAGAGTTAATCTGTCAAACTGAAGATGAATACATGAACTAAAAACTGAAGTATAGATGTTTCCTTTAACAGATGTATCTGTGAGCCTGACTCTTCATTAAGAAGTTGAATAAGATTCAGATTTTTTGTCCAGATTAATTTAAAAATTGAGCTATTATTACATGCTAATTTTCTCAGCTACAAAGAATTGTTAGGAATCCTGAAATATGAAAAATCGGGCTGATGTTTATATCTGATATTAATACTGCTGTTATTGCAGTATTTATTTTTATTTGATTACAATAATTGATAGAATACCTGATTACTAAAATAATTGTGTACAACAGCCCAGTCTAAGAGTAATCCTATGTCATTCGATTGAATCTTGTAGATTGGCTGCAAAGTCCCTCTGACTTTTGAACACATTTCTCAATTCTTAAGTCTGAAAGTCACATTTTAGAGCAGACATTAAATCCACAGGGAGCAAAAAAGGTGAAGGGTTCAATCATCCATCAAGAAGGTGACCACTCCAACTTGACCTAATCAAGTGATCACTTGTCGATTCCAATAAGTGTGATGACACAGGAGGGACGTGGTCCTTTCACCATTACATCAAAGTTTCTACTTTATTTTGCCCAACATTGATTACACCCACTCTCCAAAATGAGACAAAGCAGCTCAATCGACTGATGAACTCCTCATAGTACATTGAAGCCTCGAAGACAAGGATGCATATTAATGCAATCATTCATTTGGTTTGCATTCATTTACAGATCCGCCTGTAAACAAACTAAATTAATTCAAGATTTTAAAAAGATGATAAGAACTCTGGTGTGCTCAATTTATTAGGCACAAGGCCTTAAACATTCTCCAAATAAACCATTATATCAAAATATTTTCAGGTTTGGACCAAATCAATGAGTCTTTCTGACCATGCTGCTTTGAACTGAGTGTGATGCAAGAATTACTGCACTTCTTTTGTAAAAGAACTAAAACAATCTTAGTGGTCATATTTTTGCCTCCTTTAGTTCATCTCTTTTCACCTTCTGCCAGTATTTGATAGATTTCCAACACCTACAGTGATCAAAACAACAGATAAATAAGATGTATACCATAAATTCACCTGCAGTTCAGACTGACCTTCAAGAGTGCTGTAGTATAAAAGTTGCACATGAATGCATCGAGAAATGTACCGCACCTAGTGGCCTGATGTCACATTAGCAGAGAAAAAGAAAAATATGTGAAGCAAGTTATTCAATGCTGACTTTTTCCTCTGACAAATGTTGTCAGTATTCAGAAGTCACTGGTTGAGTCAAGCAACCAATTTGGGGGTTTTTGTCCTTGGAAAATTTTGCCAAAAGTTGAAAAATAATATACAAGTAGTATAAGAGAAAACAAGAAGAAATCCCTGCAGTAATGTAAACACTGAAGTATGATCTCCAGTGTTGTAGAAATAGTGGGAAATGTACTGACAGCAGAAACAGGAGATTCTTCTAAAGCTGTACCAGAAAAAGACAGGTGAAGGATGTTCAACTTAGCTCTAAAAAAACTGATAGATTGATAAGTTTACGGTACATTCCGCTATTTGGTTGGTGTACTTATATAAGCAAAACACTTGCATGACGAGTGGCATCTACTGCTCAAAGCATGACCCAATGGAGTTGGTGGCTACAACTGATTTTATTGATTTCTTAAGAAAGCTAAATTACTCTCACTGATAAAGTTAAGCAACTTGAAGAAAACATTTTGTTATATTCACATCTTCACCAAATACCGGCTCTTGCCAAATTCAAGTTTTGACCATTTTTCTTCATGCAAACCCAAAATGTGACCAACATATAAAATGTCCAGCGCTGGAATCGTCTTTTATTTATTTTTCAAACAGAGTTTATAAAAGGTTAGATTGCATTATACAAAGGAAACGGTTGCAATTATGATAGGGCACATAAGTCATATTTGATATATGCAGCATTTTATAATTACTGAAGGTAACATAACTACTAGTGCTATAAAATGACACTATCTGCCTAAAAATATGCAAAACTGCTCCTTTAACATGCCAACTTTACTTTTTAAACAGCATCATCTTCATGACAGCAAAGATCCAAAAGAGAATTAGCCTCAAGCTGAAGGTGTTACAATTCGAGTCAAACTTGGAGAAATAGGATAGTACCCCAATATGTGTTGCTGTTGTAGACAGACTCCACCATTTCCTCAGAATAGGTGTCATACTGAGCACACCACTCAAAACCAATAATTTCCTACAATAAATTCACAACTACAGAGTTTGTAAGATAATAATCACACAGTTTGTGTCCCAAGCTTTAAATACACTCTGTCAAATTATTCAGTGGCACCAAAACCTTCAACAACACCTCATCACATTTCATTTTTCTCTCAAAGACAAATAACAATTAGATGTTTTGCATGAGGTACATTCCTGCAGCGGTGGTGAATAGATTGATATAAAAAAAAGAAAACTCAAGCGTGGGTGTAAAATATACATTTACAGTTTTCTTACAATCAGAGCAAATCTAATTGCTCTAAGATTACAATCTAACAGCAGTGAAGGTTTTTCTTATTTAACCAGTCACTGAATTTTTACTGTCAGCAAGTTCCTAAACTCAACAGCTTGTCGTAAATTAATAGGCTTTGGTGTGTGACGGGTTTGATGCAATTACAGTTCGTTTCCATGAGGGAAAATGTGAGCTTACATAACTGAGCTGTTTCAAGTTATGCAATTCTGCATCTTTTTCTCCAACTCTCCTGTGATATTTAGCCACAGGTCTTTCCAAATAATAATTAAAAAAACATTTTCTATTAGTTTAGTCTAAAAATAATTTGAAAATGTATTGACTATAACAACTTAATATTCATGAATGTGGATGTTGGGATGAAACTATTTTATAAGCAAACAAAGTTGTTTAATCAATAGATAATTACAGTCCACAGTATGTGGGTCAATATCCTTATCGAAAGTTGTCCGAAAAGGGGAGGACAAATGTAGAATGAGGTCAAATGGGAATCGGTGTTTATCAGTGAAAACTTTATAATGTCTAAGATTAAACTGGGGGAAAATGTTTTTGAAATAAAACAGCAGAGCAGTTTTGGGAAATGCATCGATTTTGATACAGCTGAAAAACCATCTCATCTTGGCGCAACTTTTTAAAAAAATTTTTAATCAAAACACGAGTTTTTTCAGGATTGGAGTCTAATTTCAATTTGCGCAATTCTATTATCAATGGAAATACAACTAATGAAATTTACTGTAGCATCTCTTATCTACATTCATCTGTACAGTCCATGTTTCTTTGTAGCTTGTGAAGAAAGAGCCACTGTTCATGCATGCAATACAGCCTATGGTGCAGAAAATCCCAGAATCAGGCCTCAGCATCTTCACGGATCTCCATAATTTAACCCTGTGTGCAAACCAGAGCAGTGAGTGAGATACTTCAAGGTCACTGTCCAAGGCAGACAGGGGGATGGGGCTTTTCAGCGAGATGAGAAGCCATAACTCAAAATGATAGGCTTGGCTGTGAACTGCATCCACAACTGGTCTGCAGACTGGTTACCAGACAAACCTGAGATTCCAGAAGTTTCCTGTTCACAAGTAGGACAGTAAACTTTAATTTCTAATGCAGCTCATGCTTCCTTTAAAGTAAACAGCTTGTTCTTTCTGGATCGTACAAACACTCTTGGCACTGTGTAGTTTAATTAGAGGCATGAAAAACTTGGCATCCTGATTTTGTCAATACCATTACTGACAATTTGACCTAAATAGATGATGGCTGTCTTAAACTCTGCCAAAATAAGATAATGCAATTAGATTTAAAGATTTATGAACTACAGAGAACAGCTATTTAAGAGTGGCAAAAAGCAAACTTTTATTGGCAATTAAAAAACCGGGGATTTTTATTACACTAGATTTAGTGACAGACAGCTACAGTGGTTTGGTGTTCTGGGATCTCAACATTATTTTTCTCTCTGTCCAACATGATGATAATAAAATCCAACCATATATTTCTGTTACAAAATAGTGACTTTGATCAAAGAATTTACCCAGGAGAGATAAAATTCAATATCAAATCAATGGCCAAACCTTTGGACAGACACCAACCCTAAGAAATCATTCAATTTAAAAAGTCACATAGGTCTTTCTTAAGTGCAGTTATTGTTTGTTACCTTTGTTGCTTTATGGTCTTTTAGGATAAATGTTTAAATCTCCCATTATTTTCTCCACGAATATGATCATTGTGACTAATGACCAACATCAACCAGGTTTTAAACATCTTTTCAATATGGCAAAAGAAACTTAAAATGCAAAGTGCATTTTGTAACGATATTTTTCTGTACTAAATGTGACAATAGAGCTTTGGAACCAACGTCACTGCGTACGTTTACAACTCGCGCAGTCGCTTGGTGCCATCTTTGAAGGCCACAGACCAAAGCAAACTTTATTCTGGCGTTTTCATTGCGTTACCGATTTTAGTCTTTTTTTTATTTTTTTATTAATTGGCATTTATCGAAACCATAAATCAAACTTTATATTGCGATAAGAAATTTTTCACAATAAACAATTTGATAAATTGTTTTCTCCACTATGAATTATGGAGAAAACTGTAAAAATAACATGTTAGTCTTTTTTTTTTAAACATTGACTTAAATTTAAGGAAACCATAAATCAAAATTTATATCATAAATGATAAACAATATAATTAAAAAACATTTTAATTTGTATCATAAGAATTTTTTTATAATAAAAAAAAAATCCACCACTACTGTAAATTTTACAGTTTTATACTAAACAATAATTTTTTGGACCATCTTGGAGAAACATTCGCCAAGCAAACTTCAGTTTTAACTTTAAGACCGGAGCTTGTATTAGACTTTGACTTTTTCTTACATGGCAAATCACTGCAATTAATAAACAATTTAAACAATTTATCGATGAAAAACTATTTAATCTTCACTTTTAGAATCTTGACTAGTTGCTCTCATTTTATGGTGCCGCGACGCTGTTAACGCCTGTAGGAGCAACCCTCAGTCCTCTTGTTGCTGCCATGGCAACCATCTTGAAAAAAAAAAAAAAAAAGGAGCCTGACCTGATGTTAATATGAAGTGACAGGCAGGAATGTGCTTGCGTGTGTGTGTGGGTGGGCTTTTATTATATTTTTTTAAAATTAGATACCTAAACACTTTTCTTGTGCGTTTGCGTTGCCATGTGCGAGCATGTCCGCGTTTCTCTGTGAAGCTCATTAACAACTCTGTGTGCCGACGCCACGCTTCTTAACTGAGATTTGAACAACGAAAAAATGAGAGTGGCGGCGGCTTTGAGTCGTCGCCTAAAAGGTTACGACGGTCGTGTCAATTTGTTGTTTCACTGTGTGCACAAAAATAAAAACTAAAAAGCCTATTGTGTCTTTATGTTGTTCACAACTAAAACATCTGAACAACTGCGAGGACTGAGATCATTAATTACTTAAGCTTTTGCAGGATTTGTGTCTACATAAGCATTTTTGTTGGCTGTTTTGTCCAGCATGGTTTTCTCCAGTAGCATTCTGGCAGATGCAAACTCTGATCTCTACAGTTGATTTGGTTCTAGAAAAGCTCCACCCTCACAAAGTGATCCCTTCCCCCACTTTGCTGTTGTGAGGCAATAAATTAATCCAGGGCAGAACAATACATTTACTTTCCATCTGCCTAAAGAAGAAATAAAAAGAACAAAGCAGTTAAGTGAAATTAAAAAAAAATTTGAGGATCTGGAAAGCATTTATTTTTAATAAACATAACTCTCTCAAGTTGAATATGGCTTTTTCTTACATCTATATTTGATATTTTACAGGTAAGGTGTTTCAAAAAATTACTTTACATTATAAGTAGTTCAACACACATAAGAAATTAACTTCTGTTTTTCTTCCTTATATTATTTTTCCAATATTCTGCTCAAATGTTTTCAAGCATTTAAAAAACAGCAATGCTGTGTTCAAAACTAATAAAACAAATACAATTTAATTCTAAGTAGTTAAAAAGATGGGATTTAATTTCAGGATTTGGAGAATTTTTTTTTTCATAATTTTAAACTGAATGTTTAAAATTAATCTCCTTTTTAATTTTAATCTGAATGCATGACTATGACATCATGTAGATTGTGTGTTTTGATAGAACCCTGTCAAAAAATAAATGCAAACATATCAAATCTGTGAGCAATCTATTCAAAGCACACTTGGCATGTTTCTTTTTGTCCAGAAGAAAGGTTAATAAACAGCTGTGTTATTTTACCTGCATTTCTCGGAGGACTTCCTTATGGATCCGGATACTTGAGATAAAAAAGTGGCTAGATGATATGACGCCATCTAAAAAAATGGTTAGTGTAAAAAAGAAATTATTAATTACAAGGGAGACGGTATAAAAATCAAATGGACAGAAAATGTTGTAAGTGAATGCAGAACCTGTCGAAACCTAGCTAACCTAGCTTCTTCCTAGGTGCTATGCGTAGTATGCGTTCCAATTAGCTCGTAAGCTAGGTTTGACGTCACATCCGAGGTAAGGGTTCAGGTTAAGAAGTAGAAATTGACATTTTGATAGGAATTTTAATATGGCGACGCCTGTAAACGTTATTTTCCACAACTAAACACCACTGTTAATTTTTAAAGATTCGGGCGCTACATGTAACATTGACTTTAGACGCACTTGCCCACACTGTGTCTTGTAAAATAAACATGTTTCCATCGCATCTTACCACCGTTGACGCGAGGAGCGGCCATCTTGAAACACAAAGTCAGGTTTACAAGTCGTAGCTGGGGAGTATTCGGAGTTGCTCCCAGTCTCCCTGTGGGGAATCCGACTTCGGAGGGTGTTCCAGTTTGCTTTTCTGACTGGCGTGTCTTAATTTCCCAGCCCTGAGTGCAACTGTAACTCAGCCTACTGAGTTACAGTTGCACAGGTGTAAACAATCAACAGGTGTAAACAATCAAGCAGAGCAGCAGGGGGAGCACAGCACGTTATAAGATGCAAGAACAGTGGGGAGGTTCCCACATTCTGTTTTAAGTCTTTTATAATGAATTAATAAAACTATTTGAAATTATGTTTATCCTTAAGTGTGCGTGCCCTTATAGTAATATATTGAAGCACCTTTTGATTTTATCAAAGCACTCAGTCATTTTATGGCGTCAATTTGGGAATCTATCAGCCTCTTGACCTGATGATATTTACCCAATCTTCTTTCCAAAAACTCTGCTGAAATCTGCCAGACTGCTAGACAATCATGACCATGATGCTGCCACCATCATATGATGATATGTATTAAAATATGAGACAATGACAATAAATTTATTTTAAGAATCAAACTTTAAAAAAAATTCTTTATACTTAATAGTTTTGCGTGAAAACAGGTAATGTTTTGCTCTTCGACCTAAGTGTTTATTTTAACATGGAACATTCTAAAACCTGCTTCAGAAATCTGGTTAGGCATATGGATTTGCCAAGAAATTAGGTTTTAAACCAAAATTCCCACTACAAATCTAGGTCCCACTAATCCCCTTTGCCTTTAATGGAAGCCAGGTCTATTCTATGCATAAAAAATCAAGCTGCAGCAGATATGTGGTGGTAACGAGGTTATATAAAAGCTTTATAAACTGCAGAGAACGCAAAACAGAGCTGCAACGGCTAACAGTAGCTCTGTCCTCCCCTGTTCCCAATTCAAGCTTCAATTTGGTAAATTAAAAGGTGATCAAGGAGATTAGAGTAAATACAGACTGCCACATCCCATTTGACACACTAACCCTGCTGCCAGAAAACCCTGTTTCACACAGAATAAAAAGCCTTTCATTGTCAGTATGGAGGGTGTACCAGCAGCCGTGGTTAATTTAAACAATAGCACTTTGAAATCACATCTTATGCTTTTATTTTAGGCTCCTTCTCCTGCACATTCGATGGTACAGGAGAGAAATGATGTGAGATATTCTTTTGAAATGCAACCAATGGACCCTCAGGAGCTCCTCTTTGGTTTTTGCAGATGATGGTTTTGGGTTGGCACTGAAACAAATGGGATTAGCATTAGCTTCTGCAAGTCTTCGGCCATATTTCTCAGTAGAAAAAAGTTTAATCGCTCCATCCGGGTCTCAGTTTCTGCCTCAAACGTAAAGGTTTTGTGTCTTTTTCCCAAAGTCTGACGTTAGGATAATAATAAATATTGTTTGGTGGGATGCAGGTTGTTCTCTGGTCTATTGTGGTGAAGACCCAAAAAGCTAATTTCTCAGTTGTCTACTTTCCAATCCTCCAGTTATAATAAATGCATCATGATCAGAAAACAAATCTACACCACGGATACAAGTGGCTAAATTTAGCTTTTTTGGTAAAGTAGGTCAATGCATCACTTGTATAATAATTTGTAACACAATGTATATTCAGCTTAGAGTTTAAAAAGTTGGCTGAAACTTTGGGTTTTTATTATGAGTTCTTCACCTGCCTGAGAACCTGCATTAGTTTCCCAGTGGTAAGTGCAGATGCTCAACTGGAAGGTTGATGTAATGTACACTGCTGTGGATGATGGGCTGTGAGGAATCTAATTAGACAGCCATTCAGGCCATTTTAAAGGAGATGTAAAACAAGTTAGGACAGGAAATTGTGTTCTAGGTTGGCTGCTCTGGCTTTCACCACATCCATCATGTACATTTATGGAGACAATATGGTATTTCCATCTGAAGGGTTTTGCATACGATGGTCAATGACTAGATTAAGCATTTTTGATAACTGAGAATGGAGTGGTTATTTCATGTCATTATGCTACAGTATCTAAGATTTAGAGCTGGGAAAGGTAACTTTAAAAAATAAGTTTCTTACAAATGTGTTTAAACTGTCATTGTGTGACAATATGAGACGGATGATGGATGTGTGACAACATCAAGTTTCTCCACCTTTTCCCTGAGCTACTCCTACCTTCAGTAGAAATTAATCGTTCCTGATCAAAATAACAAAACAACCAGGAGGAGTGCCCTATCGCTGTCAATCAAACTCTTATACACGCTGCTAAATGTGCTAATAGCAAAGAAACCACTGACAAATTGTTTATCTGCCATCATTGGCCATGCTAAATAGCCATAGCCTACTTCATGTTGTAACTTGAGTGTTTTTTTTTTTAGTAATTTTGATTTTAGAGATCTGGCACAAATTTGAATTAGGTGTGGCTAATGAAATTCAAAATCTTTTTGAAAAATATATGATTTATTCAAAAGGGGGCAGTTACTTTTCACTGTTTTTGTGAAACTTTTTTATTTACAAACAAAATCCTCCTTTGAAAATTGCCTTTTGTGCAGTTTGTTTGGATATCAAATATTTAAATGTAAGCTGGTAAACATTTTTTTCACAATCTTACATTCCGACTTAAACTTTGTCTTATATAACAAATGAAATTTCTTAATACATCCGGCTTGTTATATAGCTATATTCTTTATTGCAGATATATTTTCTCATCTTTTGTTGCTGCAGCCAACCCACGTCGTCCCTCTTTATTAAAGAAAAAAAAGAGCATCATATTGGATTCCAGCTTGAGTTAAGCTGAAATGCTGGATAGTGCCAGAAGATGAAATGCTGTATAAACAGGGTGAAAAATATCAGCCTTCAAAAAATAATAAATTAAAGGCTGACAAATTTGGACGAAAAATGCGATGTGATTCAGTCAGCCCTTCAGGCAGCCAACTGCGGATTACAATGAAATCTTTTGTGCTCCAAAAAAACATTGTAAACTGTGTCAATTTGCAAAACGATGAACTTAGCAGGTTCTCCATCCATTCAGCCTTTCAGCTCACAGCTCACAGTTTCCAGTAGGAAACATCACTTAGAGCTTAGAGTTGAATCACAGGTCAAGTGTGAAGTAGCTACAGGACACTGCGAGTTGCCAGCACAACTCGCCGCACATCTGCTTGCAGTTGCGTGGCAGACCCCCTCCTGGGGCCGAACGGCCTCTAAAGTGTCTCAGCTCTGTCAGTGATGAAGGCTGCTGAAACCATAAAGGAATAGAATATTTATATTCTCAGCAGCAAACCAATTCAAAGTGCTTTACATGAATTAGAGGAAATACAAATAAAACTACAAACCAAAAGAAAGAAAAAAAGATGAAAGTATAGAACTACATACTAGTTCCTCATGTTTAATAAGAATAAGAATAAATTATGCATAAAGTAGTGGTCTCTCTGGATTCTTGTTCTGATAAAACTAACTGTTGGTTCTCCATGTTTGATTATTTTAGTAAGTATAAATCTAAATGTTGGTTCTCTTTGTTTGCTTCTTGTTCCAGGTTGTTCAGTAGACATTAAGTTTGTCTGGCCAACCCAGTGATGCCAACCCTTTGGAGCATTAAGTTTGTTCTAGATTTGTAAACTAGCAGGTGTTTCTATAGATCTTATTCTGATATTAAAAGTATAATAAGACTTTAGACTTTAGTGTCTCTCAACAAGTTTTTTTATATTGAGGGTAAAAGTTTATCTTTGGATTCATCCATCCAGCTTCTTTCCGACATTCTCCTGATTATGAATAATCTACACTGAGTTGAACAGGACTCTGGAGCTCTACTTGAGTGACTTTAATGCTGCTTTAAAGAGCTCCTTCAGAGATGTTTATGTTCGCCATCACTACTCAGTTTATGAGCCGTACAGCTGCATGTGACTGGAACTGATAGTTATACACCTCTCAGTGATGCCCTGTAATTTCTCATTAGATCCAACAGACTCTGCGTCGCATGCTTGCCAAGTGAGTCGTGGGGGGCTCTCACCATGATGCTGGAAATTGCTTTTAATATACTATTAGAGGTCTGTCAGTCAAATGCGTACTATTTCACTTCTTTGAGAGCAGAAGTGAAGGGGACTCGGCGGCGGCGATGTTTCATTTTTCTTTTTCTCTTTCAGGTTAAGAGCCAGTTGACACCGGACATGAAATACAGCAGACTCAGAATATCCTCCACTTCACCTATGCAATAGGGAGTGTCAAACATTCCCACAGAGGCCGCGTTCCCGGTTTGAAG
Organism: Poeciliopsis prolifica; assembly: GCF_027474105.1. Lineage (NCBI taxonomy): Eukaryota > Metazoa > Chordata > Actinopteri > Cyprinodontiformes > Poeciliidae > Poeciliopsis > Poeciliopsis prolifica. The sequence goes on along the minus strand of NW_026562400.1, from coordinate 3,275,451 downwards.
TGTTGACACCTGAAGTAGGTTGTCATGTCCTCACTACTCACTGCTTCTTATCGAGGACCTGCAGGCTGCATTTTCACTCAGCAGACCTCAGACCAGATCTGCTGTTTTCAGCTTCCAGAGAGACGATCTCTCGGTGTTTCTGTGCACTTTGAATGTGCAGAAGGATTTAATTCATCTTCACCGGCTAGGCGAGCTGCAGTGAGTGTCTTAAAGGTGGCCATGCTTCCTTGAACAGCTTAGGATTGGTCTATGAGCTTTTTTTTTTTTTTTTTTTTTTTACAAAATTATTCTTGGATAAAACATTTTTCGGTCTGATCCGTTCTGGCCATTATAACTCCTTTCAGAATGAGCTGTTTTAGAGCCTCTGTTATTTTAAATTGAACTTTGCTACTGCTGGCCATCCTCCCCAATATCAATGTTTACACTCGCACATAAAATTTGCTGCAAGCAACTTAAAAAGCATAAGTGGAACCTCTTGCACATCCAACAACAATGCATTAAGTGGTTACAGGATGATAAAGCAACGACAAAACCTTCAAAATGTTTATTCGCCATCATAGGTGGCTATGCTAACTTGCTTAGCATTCATGACAAGCTCTGCTGATGGTGGGATTGATTGACAGCATTAAGCTCCGCCTCCTGGCTCTGATTGGCTGTTTCTAGTTAGCACTGGAAGAAAGCAGAGGAGTTCATTGTAGTCACATATTATCTGTCTCATACTGTCAGAAAATAGTGACAGTTTCAACAAATTCTTTACAAACTGTCATTTTATTTTATTTTATAAAAGCTACATACGGCAGCTTTAATTAAAAAAAAAGGAACTATATGAAAATCAAACTTGAACCAATATTTCATGCACTGTACAAGATCTCTAACCTGGTGAGATAAAAATATTCACATTGGTTCAGATCAGAGAAACAGAAATCAGCTCACAGTGATGTCCTCCTTTCAACTGCAACAATAACTGGTTTCCTGCCAGAGAGCCCAGTGAGCTGACATTCCCACCAACGCCTCCTGGCATATCAAGAAGCCGGTGGTAATTTCTAACTCGGTTAATAATAGAAGAGGAAGTGATCTGATCCCGAACTCTCAGATCCGAGCTTCATCTTTTTCATGTCAGCCCCCAACCCCCTCAGGTTCAGCCCTCAGTTAATGTTGCTTCTTGCTGTACACTCATCATATAATCATTGTGAAACTCTGGGGGATTCACAGTGTAGATGGTTGGCAGAACATTTAGAAAACACTGAGAGTGCACGTCATTAAAATCATATTTTCTCTCAAGCAGCAAATCCGAATTTAGGCGGGGATATTCAGAGCTACTGCTGATGTTGATTTCTGTCGTTTAGATCTGGCTCTGGGACAGATGTGATGATGCCAAATAGGACGAGAAAATCTGCATCAAACAGAAAATTTATATATCTTTTTCTACATTTATATGTGATTTATTTGGGTGAGTGAACTGGAGAAAGCTGCACTATCTAACTTTTATAAAAAAATATATATATATGTTTTTTTTTTAACATAATTTCTGAAACTATCACTACATAATGTGTGTTATGAGATAGATAATCTGCTCCTCTGCCTTCTACCAGTGTGCTCAATGTTAATTAGAAACAAGCAATCAGACCCAGGAGGCGGGTCATCAACCCTCCCTCACTTCCTCTCTGCTACAACAGCTAGGATAACTGTAGCTATTGTAGCTACTGTTATGCTAGCGACAATAGCTAGCATAACTGCAATAGCTAGCTGTTATGCTGATTATTGCAGCATAACTGCAATATTAGTTGTTCAATCTCCAAACACATGCTGGTATTTGGAGACCAAACATCCGAGACTGACAATGATAAGGCTCGTAAGCATAGCATTGTTAATGCTAAGGCTAGTAAGCATAGCATTGTTAATGCTAAGGCTAGTAAGCATAGCATTGTTAATGCTAAGGCTAGTAAGCATAACATTGTTAATGCTAAGGCTAGTAAGCATAGCATTGTTAATGCTAAGGCTAGCTAGCATGGCATGAAAGGACAGCAGATAAATGGCTTTCCAGCTTTCTAGTAAGGGTGTGTTGTTTCTCTGCATTAGCGCATTTAGTACTCAGTACATATTGATTGACAGTGCTAAGACCCTCTCTGTGACTGATTGGTTGTTTCTGGTTGGAAGCAATGGATTTCTTCAGATTGCAATAGTTGCTCAGGAAGAAGATTATCTGTCTCATAACAAACTGTCACTAACAAATATTATTTATAAAAGTGACATACTAAAGATAACAACACATAATCACAAAAATAAACTGGAAATGTCTCAGATTCTTAAAAGTGATTAATACATAGAGTTTGTAGCACCAGTGGAGCAGGAATTATAATATATATCAGTCATTCTCTGTCTTCCCCAAACTCACCTATGTATGAAATATTCAGACCGGCCTCTCTGAGATCACAGAGATTAGGACAGATTAGATTAAATCCATTATAATTTGATGTTAGCTCCTGGGTTTTAATGACCATGTTGATAAGAGGCTCGCTGCTGTTAAATTATGATCTCAATCGTGGCAGCACAGCGCCATCATCTGGATGATGGAGTACCTGCACAGACATTCCTGGTATCTTGGTATAAATTGAAAAAAAAAAAGAATATTCTTTTAAAAATTCAATTAATTGATAAGAACTATTTATTACCCAACCCTATGTTATTCATTCAACACCTGTACTTTTTCATATTTTCCTTTGTGTTAGATTTTTATCCACCTTTCTTTCATATTTACTTTTCAAAAGTAAAATTCTTAATGCCGCTTGCTTAGGTTTTGCCAAATTCATTATTAACAAACATTAACACTGCAGATGCTCCTGTAGAAGAAGCGTTACAGGGCAATTTATAAATTGTTTTATGCATGAAATAACCAATTTTTTTTTTTTTGTGATATTAAAAGGTTTTATTGGAGGTGTTTATGCTCTCCACAGAATATGTGGAGAACACAGAATACACCATAGACTGTACAGCCTTTATGCTTAGATTTTTACATTTAATCTACATTTATTATTATCTTCCTTACTATTTGCTTGTCCAGCATGGTGACAAGTAATAGGAAGGGCATCATATTTATAACACAAAAAAAAAACAGGAAGACATTCTTTTCTACTTTGAAGCTGAACATATGAATTCATAACAATAAAAGTTAAATCACACATTAAGAAAATGCAGCTATTTCAGGGTGTTGGTTATAATTTTATTGAAATGTTTATGTGCCATTCATTTCCATCTTTTTCCTGCAGGTTTAGACATTTTCCACATATTTTAAGACATATTCACCAAATAATGAGGTAAATCTTGTCAGATTAAGAATAACAATGGAAGCACTTGTTGCAAAAGATCCTCTCTAAGCCTAAACCTAATTTCTGTTGGCTGACAGTCAGGTGACTCAGATTTAAAACTGCAGGAATCCTCATGCATAATGGTGTCTGGTTCACTACAAACAGCACAGGGTTTCCATACAAAAGCTGCAGACTATTTTGAATTTTTAAGACAAAAATATCACATCATTTTATCTTGATAAAGCCAATTTATTGCTTCAGTATAATTTGTGATTAATAAAACACTGCAGTAAAATTACTCATAAGTAATTTTTTCTTATAAAGTTACTCAAGTAAATGCAACAAAATATAACAGCAAAACTTTGAATTTGAAGAAAGTAACAAAAAATAAACATCCATCTATCTTCTAGTTTTGGCATTTAATAAATAAAAATTATTTAGGGAATTATGGCCTAAAATCAAGATTATGCCTGTGTTTTTAATGCATTAAGTATTTGGTTGCAACTATAGTGTTACAAAACCATCATGTCAATGAAGACTACTCTGATCAAAACTACAAATACAGTTTGGGAGAAAGTTATATTCATTTCCTAGTATTTTTAAGAGAAGTTTAGTATTTATGTGTTTAATAAAAATACCAGATGAGAATACTGAATGCTATATAAATAAACAAACAAATAAATAAAGCTGATACATCAAATAATATTAAAAAATGGATTGGGAAATGTCAACAATACTTTTCATCATGCTTGAAAATGTGGCCAGACATTCACCAATCAGAGGCTCTGATGCTGTTGATCTGACCAATCAGGAGAGGTGAGGGGCGTTTCCGGCCTCATTCCGGTCCGCTTCGTGAACCACAACAAACACGGAGGATTTACAGCGGATGGTTCAGATAAGACGCATTTAAGGTAAGACCCTAAGTTTGAAGAAAAAAACAAAAACAATCACCTGTGTAGTTTTTCCACTTATTTATATTTAACGGTTTGGATTAGAGGCTAGTCTCGCGCGTCGTCGAGCAAATATTTTAGTCGTGAGATATAAATTTGAGCGTCATATTAACGCCTCCAAAGAATACTCTCTCTTCTAAATGTGGAGGAATAAATTAAATAACATAAAAATCCCGTTTAGCGTCGAGATTAAACGAAGCCGAGCTATTCTGTTGTTATTCCCCGGCTGGTCGATGCGTTGTGTTCGCGGTTAGCTCCAGAGGAAGCAACATGGCGGAGGCCTGGTTTGTTTTAAAATTCAACCCGCAAGCAGACAAACCACAGCCTGTTTTCACCTCTCAGTATCACATATGTTGGGTTGAAATTGGTTAAAACTCTCAGTTAACGAGCTCGACGGAGGTTGGTGTGGCCTAGAAATCAGCAGGCCACGACAGACTAAACCTATTAAACTGTTACGTGGAATGAGCCGTGGATTTCCAACCACATTTTAACCAAAATAACCAAAGGGCGCTTCTGGCAAAGTTTGTAAAGGCACACCAAAATCAAAAACTGCATCATAATTGTGCACGTTTTCTGCAGCAATCCTCATGCATAATGTCTGGTTCATTGCAAATAGCACAGGGTTTTCATACACAAACTGCGGACTATTTCGGATTTTCAAGACAAAAATATCACATATTTTTTTTTCTTGATAAAGCCAATTTGTTGCTTCAATATATCTGTAATTGATACCAGACACATCTGTATTCCTATTTTTCCCATCTTTATATTAACAATTTATTGCATTTAGTGGGAATTATTCAGTTATGTTTAATAATAGCACACCAAAATCAAAAACTGCATCAGAATTTTACTAGTTTTAGTGAGAAAGGTTGTTATGGTGGATGAAATTAGAAATATTTATATCCTCCTTGTCCCTTGTAAACTTATGTTTAAACTGGCTCTGTATAAAAGCATAAACTAATTTTAAAACATAGATATTTAGCCCACTTAATAATTTTAATAGCCTCCTTCTCCTGATGCTGCAGAATTAAATTTTTTTTCCTACATGTGTTAAAACTGCCATCATATCATGTCAGTATGTTGTGAAATCATTTAGCTGTCTGAAGAAATGCAGCACAATCAAGTCATCACAACCAATTAGAGCCAGGAGGAGAGTCTCAAAGCTCTCAATCAACCTAATGTATTCGCTGCTAAATGTGCTATTGGTGAAGAAACAACTTACTTCTTCAGGAAAACTGTTTATTTGTTGATACCGAGCCTGGTAGACTGCTGGCTGCAGCGCCACAGGAGGATTATTGACAGCGCTAAGCCCCTCCTCCTGGCTCTGATTGGTTGTTTTTAAATAGCACTGGAAGAAGGCAGTGTGAGTTTTCTGTTTTTCCACAGATTCTGTATTATACTCTCACAACAGTGATAATTTCAGCAAATGCTTAAAAATGATTTTTATAAATTTATTTTCAGCAGTTTTAAGTGCTGACAGTTGAAAACTAAAGTTTACATATATTGAATAAAAAGTTGCACACCTTTTAAACTTGAAGTCAGAACAATTTTCTCTTATTTCAGCCCAGATTTACAAAGATGATTTCTTTTTGCTAAAGGCTCAAAAATAAGAGAGAAAGAAAATAGCGTTCAATAAATTAGAATATTGAAATAAGTTTAAGTTTGCTGTTAATTATGGTGGCTTTCCATTTACGCATATTAAAAATATTTAAAATGGTAATATGACATTAGACCAATAAAAAAAACTTGATTTAAAAGTATGTTTATAATACCTGCATAAATGTTATTTTCAAAAGCCAGTTTTAATACGAAAAATGAGTTACATTCTAAATTATTGAATATAATTTTATATATATTTCATGCTTTTAGAATGAGAGGTTGTATTTGAACTCTTTGACTTGGTTCAAATTTGTTGATTTTCATTCAACTGCTAGAGTTACGACCCATTCCTCCTGACAGAACCGGTTTAACCGAGTTGAGTCATTTCTGCCCACAACTTCTCTATAGGATTAAGATTAGGGCTTTGTCATGGCCAAGCCCAAATATTAAACATACCAAGCTCATTTCATGAGGACATTTCAGCAGTTCAAAGTGCTTTACATGGTAAACATTTAATACAACGTACAAAGAAGAAAGAAACATTGCATTACAATGCGGGAAAAGCCCAGATTATGCAAATTTTGCACAAATTGAACCTTGTCTTCTTTCTTTGTATCACAAAAAAATGCCTTTTTTAAATCTAGTTAGATTTTAAATATTTTTATAATTGACTGTTTGCACATACTTTCCTAATGATGCAAAATATGATTCTAATATAAATCAATTTATAAATAAAAGCTTGCAAATATACATGTGAGGTTAGAAAAGTCAAAGATGAACTGCTGAACTGTTAGAGCAAATATGACAGCTTAAAAAAGTGCTCTGTCTACAAAACTTTACATTTAAATTGATTGAATTGAACAGTTTATGCTGTTGTTATTCACAACAAATGATATCTAAAGAAACTTTACAAGAAAAAGCGTCTAAGGCATATTATTTACATATATAAAAATAAATATACTGGTCAAGACAACAAGCTTTGAGGACAGGAGGGAAATTCAGATTTAATTGCACGCAGCCCCATTTCAACCCTAATAACATAAAACTAAGGAAATTCAGCTAATAGGTTCATGTTCTATAGTGATCAAGCATGTGGCAGCAGTGGACAGAAACAACTTCCTTTTAACAGGAAGACAGATCTTGTGATATAAAGACATAAACCACAGATAGATTGGTCTTACACTACTTTCACTTGTGTGTTGTGAAATATAGCCAGACATTTATACTTTGAGCTCATATTTTCAAAAAATACTGATCCAGAATTTTTTTAAACCATTTTTTTCAGCTTTTTGGTTTTTTTCTAACATTTCTGTCATGAACTTTAATATTTACCAGGCTAACTGAGGCTGAAATTGAGCTTCAGTTTGTTCAACATGATTTCCTGGGACTTGCTGTTGAACAGTTAATGAAGTGCATTTTATTAGCAACACCTGGCTAGGTTTTCTGTTTTTTTCCCCATCTCCTGAACCTGGTAGAGCCAGTTTTGTTCTTATCTAATGCAGGTTGACGGTGTGGAAACTGCTGTTTTGTACATTCATGGTTACATTTAAAGAAGTCCTGGAAAAAAGGAGTGGGCTCTTCTTTTCACAGTGACGTCAAATTTAATTATGCAAATCGTGTCATTCAAAAACTAGAAAATACTGCTTCAGACTTGCCCTCATTGTGTGAATATGTTAAAAACATATGAAGCAGAAACATTTGTAGTCATTAATGAGTCTCTGTCAATGAAGACTAACTGATTTTGACTCAGGAGTTAATTTTGTGGCACTGTGATGAATTCACCTAAGAAATTGTCTGTTAAACTTTTGCTTTTGTGTTGGAAACTAAAACATATTGATGAAACCAGCTGGGATGTAAATGTTGAGAAAATGTGTACCCACCAACAAAGCCTACTATTGACAAAGGACAGTTTTAAAGCTATTTAAGAAATAATTATGCCTATTAACTAGTTAGCTGCAAAATAACAAAAGTATTAGTGCATCCAATAAATATTTGATTTACTAATAAGCTTAGTGTTTGGTGTCACAAAGAATCATTTCATTTGCACCAGCTGCAGCTTGTTATCCTGGGAAAAAATTTTGTGGAATCGGTCCAAGTTTCAATTTCACATCCAAATGGTTCCCTGGCACGTTGCTAGTCAACCGTCACGCTCCTCTGTCTCACTTACTCTCACTCTGTGTTATCTTTTCTGTTTTCAGCAGCAGCCATGGGCAAGGCCCAGTCACACTTGGCCAAAAACAAAGACGAGAGTCAAGACGCGCTGACGGCTGCTGGCGAGTTCAGAGACGGTCAAACGCAGGACGATGAGAAGCATGGAGACGTGTCTCAGTTCCCGTACGTGGAGTTCACTGGCCGGGACAGTGTCACGTGCCCGACATGCCAGGGTACTGGCAGAATCCCACGAGGTAAATGCTTCACTTCATACAAGGCTTGATTGTTTAGCAAGAAGGTCCTGACCAGCTACTGTGTAATTATGTAATGCAAAGTTTTGGTGTCTGCAGAGAAAATCTAGGATTGTTAAACATCTAAGATTTACAAGCTTGACTAAACATGTAAAAAATTTTGGCAAAAATTATTAATTGTGATTGATTTTTTAAATCATGAACTAATTTAGTAATTGATAAATTGTTAACTGGACTATACAGAAAAAGGGCCATTTCGCTAAAAGAACAATTATGTCAGTAATTAAACCAAAACTGTATAAAAAAATATAGAAATTGAGAGTTTAGTCACAAAACAAATATTATAATTTATCAATAATTTTTTGAGCAAATTCATCATCCAGCAAAATTTGCCACAGTGGCAGAAATATTCTAAATATAATGTTAAAAAAAAAGTCACTCCGAGCATAAAGCATAAATGTAGAAAGAATAGAGCTGTTGTGATAGATCGGCACATTGTCACAGATATCTAGAAATGTTTAAAATACCGGGGCCTATGCAGATATTATTACACTGAAACATTTAGCATTAAGTTCTGTTTACTGTAAAATGTTATCTTGTTTCTTACTCAGTATGCTGCAGGACTCTGAGCTGTTTTGTTTTTCTAACAGGTCAGGAGAATCAACTTGTGGCTCTGATTCCATACAGTGATCAAAGGCTGCGGCCAAGCAGGACGTAAGTCTGCACTCACCCCGTTTTATGGATTAGCTGTTTTAGTTTTCCGTCTGATAAAATGAAACGATTCAGCAACCACAGTAGAAAGTGGTGGAAAACCATCAGCTGGTTTCAGGTGCTCACTTCTTGTTTTCTTTCTTCCCCAGGAAGCTTTATGTCACCATATCTGTGGCTCTCTGCCTCCTGCTGTCCTGCCTCGCGGTTTTCTTCCTCTTCCCGCGGTCCATCGACGTCACGTACGTTGGAGTCAAGTCTGCCTATGTTTCCTATAATCAGGAGCAGCGAATTGTCTATCTCACCATTACAGTAAGAATTAACCTAATTTATTTTTGTCATTTTTAGCATTTCCATGAACGATGCAAGGCCTGTCAGAATAACAAATTTTGCTGGGCGGTAAATTGGCCCAGAAGTTATTGCAATAAATATTGTTGTTTTGAGACCATTTTCAAGCAATATCACCTTAAAAATACAAACTCTTACCAAGCAATTTTGGCCAAGTTTTATTGCAAATATCTTAGTTCACATGAAATAAAACAAAACTAACTCACAAGTAGCTTCACAGCAAAAAACAGGAGCTGATTTTAAGTAAAATATTTATTAATATTGATTAAAAATTACTAGCTCCACTTGTAACAAGACATCTTTCCCATGTTATAAGTTAAATGATCTGCCAGTGCAAGTAATACTTCCTAAACAATTATAAACAAGCTACTACATCGTCCTGAAAAGAAGCTTCTGAGTTAGTTGTCTTATTTTAAGTGTACTAAAACATTTCCACTAGTAACTAGACCAAAACTACTTGGTAAGATTTTGTTTTTGCAGTGATATTGATAATGTCATAATAATGCAAAAACAAATTCTCAAAGGTCAGTAAACTTTAAATTCTGATGAACTTTTAAAACTGGAGATGAAAGAAAATTTAAATATAAAAATAAATGAAAAAACAAACAAATAAAATTAAGTATGATGTCTCTGTAAACAAAGTTGTCCTTCAAGAAAAGGCTAGTTGAGACCAAAGCACCAGACTGAAGACTTTTATCATACAGTTTTTGGTAAAAAAAAATAGAGAAACTATAGAGTTTGTTTTAATTTATCATGCATTTGTTTGACTTATCAGTTGTTACAACAGGCCTACACAGCACAAAAATAGAAAAACAAGCACTGCTAACTAAAGAAGCTAAGGTTAAAACAGAATGAATCCATATATTTGTTATAGTTGTTAGACTGAAACCAAACCTTTCATTTTAAACATGGTTAGGTTTATGTGTCATGAATTAGACACTGAGGTAATTTATGTGTACTGTTAACTCTGACAGAAAACAGTTGTCCATATATGGTCTTTCCTCTTTCAGAAATGGGTTTCCAGGGTTTGCCCCAGTGTATGATAAGCCTGGCGGGCCACCAGGTTTACTTGTGTCTCCATCGGGCTCAGCAGTGCTCTTTTTTTTTTTTTTTAATGTTTGCATTTTTTAAGACTTTATAATTGGTGATAAGGTATTAACCTTCCAATTTTTTAATAACATAAATATTTACTGATATTTTCAAATTTTAACTCAAAAACATGTTGGGCCACAGGATGAATGACTGTCCTAGTGCCCAACTGCCAACTCACCGAGTTTTCTGGGGGAAACCTTGGCTTTCCTTTTGTCAAAATGCTCACCACAGCGGATTAAAATGTCCAAATAGCCTAGTGATGTGTAATAAATTCAATCAAAGTTGGCTTTTTAAATGTTCGTACGAATTTTGTGTAAGAATAATTTTATTTCCACTTGAATCTCTCCCCAACAGAACACTCTGAACATCACTAATAACAACTACTACGCCATATCTGTGACCAACATAACGGCACAGGTGCAGTTCTCCAAGACGGTGATTGGGAAAACCAAAATCAACAACACGACGGTGATTATGCCTCTGGATGAGCAGCAGGTAGGCCCAACACCAATAACTACACTGGTCAATGGAAACAGCTTTTAAGAGATGAAGTAGCAGTCACCTGCTTTAAGCTGAAGCAACTGCAGTGAAGAAAATCCAATCAAATGTACAATGATAAAAAAGTTCTGGATAAATTGACTTATAAAATGGGGAAAATGTCTTTGCAAACTAGTCCTTTTTCATCAATGTCATGGAATTATGTACGTGAAAAAGCTCTCGTATTTCGCTCAAAAGTTGCTCATAAGTTTGTTTTGTTTTATTTCAAGTGTACTGAGATATTTCTGCTAGAAAGCAGAAATAAAAAATGGTAAGACATTGTGTTTTTGCAGTGCAGGCCGAGTCTGAAAAGTTCTTAAACTACTTTTTAAAGCATCTCAAATGATTCTGCCCTCAAAATTAGAGATGCACTAATTGGATGTTAATGTTTGTATTGGTTCTGATATTGAAAAAATTTGTACTTCGGGTATTGTGACAGTCCATTAGAGCAGATCCATTCAGTGTAATTCTATGCTGAAACGATGTCAAGCTTTATTGTTTATCTTGCATCATATTGAGGATTCCTAACTGCACTTTCTGAGGCATTTCAGAGAATTTGTTGAAGTTTATTTTTACATTGCTTTTCCCAGCTTCAGTTTCTTCATTATTTATTTTTGATTGGGTGTTTTACTCCTAACTGAACAAATTAATGTTGTTTTTTACATGTTTAGTCAAGCTTGTGAAGTTACTGATGTTTAATTGTTCTCTAAATGTCTTATTTTGCAGCTTGACTACACTGTTCCCACAACCATCGCTGATGAGATGAGCTACATGTTGTGAGTATCCAGGTTTTCTTAAATATTAGTAAATTCTTTATATGTTTCATACTAAGTTGTTTTTTCTGTCCTTTAGTGATTACTGCACCTTACCAACTATAAAAGTCCACAACATAGTGGTCATGATGCAGTGAGTATGGCTTTAAATTTGAAGTTCTTGTAACAGTGAGGGATTTGTTTGAGCCTCATTAGTCGTGAATATTTTCCTGTTCCACGCTCACATTGTTGCACCCACACATGTTGAAGAACCGCCTGGAGCCGAAGCAGCCCAAGACTTCTGCTTCCTCCTCCATTCATCATCTTTATCAAAGCAAGCGTTTCTCCAGAGCTTAATTAGCTCACCTAATTTTATTTGCTCAAAGTCATGAAGCAGGTCTCTATCTTAATATGATCACCCTGAAGTGCAGAAGCAGAGAAACTGCGGCTGCTTTTCATTAGATTTGCAGCTAAACCTTGAAACATTTCATTTATCCATTTTTTTATGTGATTTTTATGGCAAGGACAAAAAATGGAAAACTATTGTATTTAGATGTGAAAGATGTGGAATTAGAATTTATCACTACATTTTGTAACACTTTTATGATAGTGATATATATTTTTAAATGATTCCATGACACAGTATTCAGAGGTCCACAAATATAAATACTGCTCTTGCTACTTTATCGGCTTCTTTAGAACACCAGTCACATAACGAAGTGTGATTTTTATATCACTAAACTACGATGGCATATTTGGGCAGTTTTAGATAGAACAAAGAGGAGTACATTTTTATCAAAAAATTCTGAAATGGAGCTGGAAAAATTCTGAAAATTTTTGGGGGAATTTCTGAGTTGAATAGTTAAAAATTTGCTAAACATTTTTTTAAGAATCTGAAATTTTGAGATTTTCAGAAATAAAAAAATGCAGACATTTCTTAATTTGAAGTCAGAAGTTTGCTAAAAAGAAAAAAAACCCTTTAGATTAATTCCAGAATTTTCTGAGAAAAAATTTATAAAATTCTGAATTTGAACAGTTGAAAATTTGCTGCAAAATAAATTCTGAAATTTTGAGATTGATTTCAGAAATCTACAGGGAAGTGACATTTCTGAGTTTGTGTGAAATTTGCTAAAAGAAAATCAAAAATTTTGAGATTGATCTCAGAAATATTTGAGTTAAAAACTTGGACATTTCTGAGTTTGAAAAGTAAAGAAAATGTTTTAATTTTGAGATTAATGTCAGGAATTTGCTAGAAAAAAACTGATGTAAAAAAATTACTGAACAATAAACAAAAATTACAATAAAAATTTAATAGGATTCAATGCTATTTTATTTTTTGCTACCTTCTCAGCCTCCTACAGCTCCCCCTAGTGGCCGACCACTGAAAAAACCACTGCATTGAGGCTAAACTTGAAAACCAGTCAGTGAGGAGTTGTGCATAAATCACTCAGTGTTTTGTTTTTGTTTCAGGGTCACGGTAACGACGTCGTACTTCGGTCACGCGGAGCAGGTCTCTCAGGAAATGTACCAGTACGTGGACTGTGGCGGGAACACGACCTCCATGCACGGCCATGTTCAGGTCTACCAGTAGGAAGGAAAAAGTGTAAACTCCTTTCTTAGTGAAGATAGTTTCTCCTAAAATACTCATCGGGCCCAAAACGCCGGCCTCCTTCACTGTATTTTGTGCTTTGAAATTTGACGTTTTCCCTTTTCAGACTGCAGAGTTCCTCACTGCAAAAACACAAAACATTACCAAGTTTTGCTGCTCTGGTTTCCAGTTCAAATATCTTGGTAGACAAAATTAGCTTACAAGCAACTTTTCAGAAAGACATAGGAGCTTTTTTTATTTTAAAGTCAATAATTCCTTCTTACTGTGCCGTTACCTAGCAACCCGAGCCTTGCTGAGCCCGTTGCCTAGCAACCCGAGCCTTGGTGAGCCCGTTGCCTAGCAACCCAGCATTAGTTCCACTGGCAGGTTGTTTCACTTTAAAGTAAAATAATCTAGCACTTTTTCCATCAATATTAAGGACTAATTTACTTAAAATAAACTCCCATATCTTCCTAAAAAGTTACGTGTAAGTGAGTTTTGTCTTATTTTGAGTGAGCTAAGATATTTGCACTAGAATTTAGACCAAAAATCACGGGGTAATATTTAGTTTTTGCAGTGTTCCTCCACATTAAACCTGTTGGAATGCAATAGATTCGATGCACTTTAGAGCGTTTTAGTGGAAGCTGGATTGTTACAAACCTCTTTCCTCCGTCAGTAAACTGAGACAGAAAACCACTGGACTACATTTCCACCCATACATAACCTTTTTTTATTATTTTATTTCCGTTATGGTCCTTTGATGTAAATTAGTGCAATATTAACAACGGCTATCTCGTGTCACTTTTTCTTTTCTTTCTATTATCATCAACTACAAATGTGAAAAGTTTTAAAGGAAACTAATTTTATCTAGTGATTTAAAAAAAAAGTGTGTAAAAGGGAAAATGTTGTTTTGGTCCAAATAAATAAAGGCTAAAAATACAGGAATGTGCAAATGTACTCTCTGTCTGGGTTGTTTTAATAAAAATGTAACTTAAATCAACTTTATTCCAACGTAACGGGAGCTTTGTACAGTTTGCTTTTCTTTTTTTATCCACTCTGCACTGTGCAACTTTAATACTCAATCATGAGTTCATCTCCTGTTTGTTGTTCCCCTTTTTACTTTAATCCATTTAATGTGTTCTGAAACTATTAGTTTTTCCAACCCAACTAAGTTTTTCAGTCTAACTTTATTAATAATCATCCAGGTTGATTATTGTTGAAACCTTAATGTGACTTTTCCTACCATTTTTACACTAAGCGCCGTCGTTATTATCGTAACAGTATAGATGTGCATAGTTTTTAACATCAGCAGTTTGTTTTTTGTGGCTTTTGATGCATGAAGTGGAAAATAAAATTATAAGTCGATTCTGTAAGTTTCTGTGTTTCTGTTGGGGAAACTGTTAGTTTTCCTTGCTGCCACTGGGTGGCGCCAAGACCATGTTGCTTTATTAAAGAAAGAGATTCATTTTAGTGAACATTGAATCCTGTTAAAGTGCCAGATTTAATCAGTTATTTAAATTATGGTGTTTCTGGAGTACAATGAAATGTTTACACATCTTGATAAATGTTCATAATTCGACACAGTACATTCAAAACTATTGACGTTTGCATTGATACTGTACAAATTGCCAAAGAAAACCTTGCAATAAGGCCTTTTTAAAACACATATATATGACTAGACTTACAAAAATGATTTTATCCTGGATAATCTGAGCACACAAATGCTGTATGGAGGTAAAGAAGTGAAATACTTTTCTAGTCTAAAGTGGTTTTTATCCTACAGATAAAACTTAACGGGATAAACCTGCAGATAAAAACCTCGTTAGTAAAAGAACAGCAGCTAAACAACCAATGGTGCATCAAAAATATTCTTACTGAAAAATGTCTGGGCCAGTAAATGTTCTATGACAGCGTATTGGGGTCATTGTAGATTTAAAAATTCTGCCAAAATATGTTATAAATACATGCAAGAAAATGTCTGAGCTTGAAAAGTTTCACATTTTCTACAAAAAAATTATTTTTTAGAGTAATTATAGAAATTTTCTAGAAAAACAGGGACATTTTTGTTTAAAAAATGTTACATTTTCAACTAGAAACTCAAATTTTCAAATCAAACATTTTTTCTAACAAATTTTATTTTCTGTACACAATTTCTGAGATTAAAAACAAAAACTTTCTTACCTTTCAGACTGGGAGACTTATTCAATTTCTCTAGACAAAAAATCTGAAAATCTGTTTTTTAAGCAAATTTTCAACTTTTCTTTCTCAGAAATGGCCTTGTTTTTGTTTTTTAATAGAAAATTTCTAGGATTAATCTGAACATTTCTGAGTTTTTTTGTTTTGGCTGAATTTTTATTTATTTTTTATCTTCAGTAGATTTTGTATTTAATGTCCATGTCTGAACACTATTTTAGTATTTCCACTAAAATAGTGCCAGTGTATTAAATACACTCAGTCTTTTGTAGCTTTCTAAAACGTGGGTCCTGTTATGCTCACATCTGCTCAAACCATCAAAACACCAGTTAGCTTTCTGTCTTTTCCTGTAAGAGGTCAGACCCAAAGCAACAACAGAGCAAATGTGTCAAACTAACTATACGGAGAGAAATTATACACGTTTCAGGGTGAAATTACTCTTTTATTCTGCTTTACGTTGCATTTTGTTCCCTCCATGTGGTGAAGTTTTGAAGATACATGAAGTTTGTTTATATAAATTATTTTCTCAATAAAGCGTATTCCTCAGCATCACAATAACTATAATAACAGAAGAATCATTTTCCTCTAGGATCCATTTAAACGTGTTAAAACTTTCCGGAGAGTTTGTAGCTAACGAGCCAAAGTGGCTTCCGGAGCAGACGGCTACATCCTCTCACGTCTGTTGTTGTCATTAAAGCAAACCTTCCTCCATAGTTCATATATATGTCCAGCATTTTTCTTTAACAAGCTGAAAGGAAATGGCTTTTCCACATGTGCTCTCTCAGTAATGTTTTGTTGGAAATCCACACAGGTGCCCTCTGTCTGAAACTAGCAACTCTGAATTTGAAGTTAAAGTTTATTTGAGGGCTGATCCAACCAAGTGATAAAATATCAGATTTTATCAATCTACTGGCAAGTTTTTAAACAGGAAATGTGTTTTTTTTTCTGTTCCCAGGATGAAGATTTATTGCAGCAGCATTAAAGCTCATCTCCTACTCCTTCCCATTAATATCCAATAAAAAGAGCATATTTTTGAGCATTCAAACATTATCAACATGTTTATTAGTATATCTTAAACAAGTATTTGTGCTACCGTCTTAATTATCATGAGTGCAAATGTACTGTTTCCATAGTTATCTCTGTTCTATACATGTGGCAGCCATATTGGATTTTCAAGTTGACGTTATTGATGAGACACTTTCAAACTTTCCAAGATGAATCCCTATTAAAATTTAATTATTCCAACAAGTCACATGTAACACTGTTGAAATTGAACTTATTAAAATAGACACTTTAGTAGACGCATTTCCAGTGGCTATATAATTACGCAAATTGAAATTTGGAAAATAAACTTGCTGTATGGAAACATGTTGAAAAAAATTTATTATGCCTTATGACTTTTTTGAAGTCATAAGGCAGTTAGTGTTCTTCGCAAAACTGCAAATACGCATTTTTTGCATCACATGAGTCATGTGATCAACAACCGAATGTCACTACTGGCGGAAACGACAAAGACGAGATCAGGAAATGGCAGACAATAATGGTGGCACATTTTTTAAATGCTTATTGTTTGAACTTAGGAGCATGAGATTTAACGGAAATGTCACAATTCCTAAAATTTTTTTATTTTATTTGAAATTTACTAAAATTTAGATTGATCTTTAAAAATTTCTACAAAAAATAATTCAAATTCCAAAAATTCCACGTTTGTCCTTATTTTACAAAAAATTTGCAAAAGTGGAAACTCAGAAATATCTTTTTTCCCCAAAGGTAATGTCTGCTTAATTAAATAATTTTACCTTTTTTAGTTTTGGCAAATTTTCAACTTTCGGAGTTAAGAAATTTCCAAATTTTTTCCTATAATTTTCTTTTAAAATAATCTCAACATTTGAGACTATTTTTATAGAAAAATTTGGACTTTTGCAGCTTACAAAAAATCTATTTTTTTAATTTGCAAGTTTCCAATTTGCCTAAAAAGTTGAAAATTGTTGACTTTTCAAACCCAGAAAGTTGTTTTCTAGAAAACATTTAAGATTTAACATTTAAGTTTTTTCTCACAAATTTTTGACTTTCCCACTGGAAAATATCAAAGATTATTTTCTAGAAAATCTTTGAGCTGAATCTCAAAGTTTGAGATTTTTTTTTCTTGCAAATTTTGAAGTTTTGGAGCTGAGTTTTTTTTTGGGCAGAAATTTACTCCTATAAATCAAAGCCATATATTATATTTTTAAGAAAATATGTTTTTTTGTGTTGTTGTACCTAATAGTCCCAGGTGAAGTTTCCTGTTTTTTTTTTTATTTTAGTTTCCTCTGTTTTTTTCCCTTTTTTTTTGTAAGTTTCTTCTGTGTTTTTTTTTTTTTTGTTTGTTTTTGTTTTGTTTCTTTTTTTAGGTTTCCTCTTTTTTTAGTTTCCTCTATGCTATTTTTATTTTATTTTTTAGGGTTTCTCTATGTTTTTTTTTTTTTTTTTTTTTAAGTTTTCTCTGTTTCTTTTTTTTAAAGTTACCTATGTTACCTCCAGCTGCGGCCGGTCAGCCAGCCCCCCGGAAGGCGGCGCTCTCCCCGCCCAGGTCTCATCCTCATTCGGCCCCGCTCCAACTGGAGCCTCGGTGTGGAAACTGGAGAAAAACCGCTGCGTTTCTTCCTTCCCAGCCTTCAAATAAAGCGGAATAACCACCAACCATGAGCCGTTTTGTCCACACTCCAGCCCTTCCTCTCCTTGTCTGCCTGCTCGCTGCTGCCGCTGTTTGCTCCGGAGGGTCGGACGCGCCGCGCGGCGTCGCGCTCGGGTTCGTCTTCGACCTCCAGGCGAAGTGCGACCCGCCGTGCGAACACGGAGGAGTCTGCATCCGAAACAACAGCTGCCTCTGCGCCAAGGGCTACGAGGGAGAGACGTGCCAGTACGGTGAGGAGCTGACGATGTATCTAGGAAAACTCTTTAATCCATCCGGGTACTTTAATTGTTTGATAATAATACAATCAATAGTTTGCATTAATGGCGTGTTTAAAATTAAACTGGATAATTTCACATAATTGCAGTAACTAGTTACATTTACTCAGTTACATTTACTTGAGTATCTTTTTTTTATTTGTATTTTTTGAAAGAATGTACTTTTAGGATTATTTTTAGCATTCTCTACTTTTTACTGTTACTTGAGCAATTTCATTATGAAGTATTTCTGGATTTTCTACCCACAAACATATTTTAACCAAAAATTCACCAGACACAGACACACAGAGAAAGTTTCACAATTAAAATGTATCATTTTGTTATTTTTGCTACTTATATGAACTATTGTCATTTTCATCCTTAAAATACCAACATTTCCTCTTAATTAATAAAATACTTGTAAGCTAGTTTTGCCTTATTTCAAGTGAACTAGGATATTTTCAATGGAAAATAAACCAGAATTACTTTGTAAGATTTTGTGTTTTTGCAGTGTATGAGCTCATTTATATTGAACTACCAATGGAACCGTTTGCAAACCATTATTTCCTGGTTTGCAAGCCAGGAAATAATGATTTTTCACCAATATGCTGACTCTTAAAGAGCAGTAAATTTGGTGTGTAGTTGATAAATTGAAGGATTCTTGATATTTATTATTTCCTTTTTTCTCAATGACATTTTTCACAATTCTGGCTCATTTAAAGCAAAGAAAAGATATTTTTAACAAAGTGAGTTTATGTTTAGTTCAAAAACATATAATAGATTAGTATAATTAAACTACAGTGTTCATTATTCTTTTAGAAAGTCTGAAATTCAGATTAGAGGTATTGGAAAATGATAAATAAGACATTATTGATTCCATTCCAGCAAACTGTTTCCCCAAATGTAAAAATGGCGGCGCTTGTCTGCGACCAGGGAAATGCAGGTGCCAACCTGGATATGGAGGAAGATACTGTCACACAGGTCAGATGATTGACAAATCAATCAATAGATCCATCAGTTTGTCATATTAATCATTACATGTTCCACAGTGACGTGTGCGGGCGGATGCTGGAACGGAGGGGAATGCAACGCCGTCAACGGAGAGGCCAAATGCATCTGTCCGTCCAGCTGGAGCGGATCAAAATGCCAGGATGGTGAGTTTAATGGCTGCACCTGGTCATGTGATCATCACAGAAAGGTCACAGAAAGGTCAAAGGTGCTACATGCACTGCAAAAACACAAAATACCGTCAATGAATTTTGGTCTAGTTTCCAAGGCAAATATCTTAGAAAAACTTGAAATAAGACAAAACTAACTCATAAATAGCTTACTTAATTAAATACTTAAATAATTACTTGATACTGATGAAAAACTTCCAGTTCTATTGACAGATTATTTCACTTCTTACAAAGGAAATGTTTTAAGTGAAATAATTTGTTGGTTAAACTATTAATTTTCATCAATATTTTACTTAAAACAAGCTCCGATATCTTACTGAAAAGTTATGAGTTATTTTTGTCTTAACTCAAGTTTACTAAGATATTTACCTTAGAACGGCGGTGAAAATGTCATTGGAAGTAAAGTTTTAGTTATCTAAAATGCTAAATTTGAATTTACTGCAGAGCTTAAAGAAAGCTATGAAAGGTTTTTTTATACAGTGTGAACAAAGTCTGGGTTTGTCTAAAGGAAACAGTTTGAAATCTCCACAAAGAACAAAACCTTAAAAAATAAATATATTGATCACAATTACATTGAAAAAGATGGAAATACATCAACAGGTCTATTTCAACTTTCTCATAAGACAATCATGTGGCAAAAATGAAGATTAAAAATGGGGCAAAATAACGCGTTTCACATCGTGTTTTTTCATCCCTTCATAAAAACCTTCCTGGATTTTTTTTTTTCATGAATGACGCCATGGAAACCATTCAGCTGTGCTAAACGCCTGCATGGACTTAGCTCCGCCTTCAACGATGCAGCTCCTCCTTTGAGCTGCAGTCCAGAAACTAACTGTCCCACTCAAATCCTTCAGACTAGCCAGCAGCAAATAGCAAACATCTGGTGAAATTACGCATCTGTTGGTCTTTTTTATAACAGCTGTGGTAAAAAAAAGAAAAAAAAAGTGTTGTTAAAGGGTTAATAGAGGAGCCATGTTGTGATGACTTCCTGAAGGTGGAATTTCAGAAAGAGCAGGAGTTTCTTAAAGAGACAGTGACCCAATTTCAGTTACATTTAAGTCATTTTTATAACAACTGAAGCTGACATGGTTACTTGATTGTTCTATAACTTTGTGCTAAATACATAATGCTGCCCACTTAAGAAAGATTTGCAACTTTGTACATTTTTGAACTTTTTTTTTAAGTCAGTAACTTTAGGACACAGCAATCACAAAAAACATCTCAACATCCTGGATGAACCGATGTGGGATTTTGTTCTCTTTGGATGGATTGATTAAATATTCAGTTTGTTTCCTGGCTTCCTTCTTGAACCTTGAGCATTTGTTTGGTTTTATCCTCCAAACAGCCATCTGTCCCCAGGGCTGCAGGAACGGTGGCGTCTGTGTGGCTCCAGGAATCTGCAGCTGTCCAGAAGGATGGCTGGGAGGAGCGTGCCACAACGGTGAGTTCAACACTTTCATCGTCTTTTCTGCTCAGATTTGATTTTTTTCTGCCTTTTATGAAGGCATTCATAAAAGATTTAAAAGGCAGATTTTCATAAAAGGCAGATTTTTTTCTGCCTTTTATGAAGTTTATGAAGTCAGCTTGGGATTTCACAGAAAAAGCTAACAGCTCTTGGTTTTGTTTCCTTTGTGTCGGGTTCAGCGGTTTGCGGTCAGCCCTGCCTGAACGGAGGGAAGTGCATTTCTCCAAACAAATGCCGCTGCCGGCCGCCTTTCTCCGGTCCTCGCTGTGAGGAGAGGAAAAAATCCCACTAATCATTTCCAGACTCCAAAATCAGGATTATTCTCTTGTAGCTCAAACATTGTTCTGGATAATATGTATCACCTTTTTAAGAAATAAATGAAACATTTGTACCATGCTTGTTTTTTAAATACTGTAATTTGTCATTAAATCATAAATCATGTTGTGTCAAACATTTATTTACAAAACAAGTAAATTTATTTGCATTATAATTGCAAAACATTCATGTTTATAATTATGCTTTCAACAATGTAGGCATTAGATGTAAATAAATACAACATACTTATATAAGCGCTTTTGTATTAATGTAAAAACATAACTAATTTATTTTTATGGCAGAATCATAAAACTGAAATGTTAATACATTTTTGCCATCAAATATTTGCTGAAAGTTAATGTTTGTAAAATAAATCTGAGTTAAAATATCATAATTGTGAACAGTTAAACAAAAACACTCCTGTTGTGATTTTATAAAATGAAACCTCGATAAATCTTTAATGTCACATGTATTTTTTTAATAATTCAACTGGAAAACAAGAAAATCTGTTTTTGCAGTGAAGCGTTTTGTAGAGATTTTGTCACAATCTGAGATGTCTGGAGAATATTTGCAAGAACAAATGTTCTCAAATCAAGATGTTTGACAAAACTGAATGATGCGTTTCAATTAAAAATTAATCATTTGAAGAAACTGAAATAAGGTTTTGTTTTTCTGTTGGTTTATACAAGTTATAACAATAATAATATTAAAGGAAATGCTGGAAAAAATATTTTTTATTATGGTTTTGTTTTTTAAAATACAAAACTATAAAATTCATCCACTGCTTACAGAGTCGTATATATTTAAAGTACTTTAAATGAATTCAACAGATTTAACTTTTAGCCTTGAGGTAGTGAAATGCAGGGACAAAAACACAAGTGCAATAAATCATTTCCCTCAGCTGAAATGTGCACAAATTAGCACATTTTGTTCTCCATCATACATTCAAACACTAAAACACATCCGGTTGTTTTCAGCTTTTTGCAGTAATTCTCTTCATCTTCTCATGCATGTGAAGCCTGTGAAGAAGACAAGACTTTAAGAAAACCAGGTTTACACAGAACATTTATTACATACAAAAGATAGAAAATCACCTCCTGTGATTCTGCAAACGCCTCTAAAACCATAAAGTAGTTCAGTTTTTAAGAATGGTGACCTCCCGTCTCACCTTTACGGCGCAGGTGAGGCCTTTGAAGCCTCTCCGGCAGTGGCAGTAATCGGGCAGCACGCACCGCCCGCCGTTGAGGCACGGCCGCCTGCAGGAGGCTGAGCAGAAACACACCGTCAACAAAAAGGTTCTGCAGAAGTGAGTCTCCGATGAAGTTTATTCAAATTCACATACGACAGTTAACGACTGAGAACATAAATGTTCCAGTTAAAATTAATTTGATTGATTTATCTTCTCAAAATCATGAAAAAAATGAAAATGTTTGGAAATTTTTAAAAACAAACAATAGTGTGTGGAAGTATTCACAGCTTTTTCTGAAAATTCATTTAAAACATTTAAGAAACCTAAAGAACGAAAAAGCAAACATAAGACATGGGTGGACAGGTGCCTGATTTTTATTAGATTACATTATTATATTATTAGTGAAACAATCTCCAAGTGGAACCAGCATTTTATATAATTTCTATTCACATTTTCTTTATTTACAAACATGAAGAAACGTGTTTCATCTGTTTCAGCTCTTTTTTTCCATTAATTTTAAGGAATTATTGATTTGAAATAAAACCAAAATAAGTTACAAGTAACTTTTCAGCAAGAAATAAAACGTAATTTTAAGTGTTTTAAGATATCTGCATTAGAAACTAGCAGAAAAAAGAATTCCTTATTGAGATTTCAGAACGGCTTGTTTAAAGAATAAAAAGCAAACAACATAAGACCTATAAATATTAAAGTATTTATTATATTATTAGTGAACTTGCAATTTTTCATAAATTTTAAGAGTTTATTGACTTAAAATGTGTTTTTTTTCTTGATGAAGACATAACATCTCTGAGTGCTCTATTGTGTGTAAAATGTTGATGAAAACATGAATTTATTCCATTTGCAGTAAGTAAAATCTTTTTGCAGTATCGTCTGGGGGGCCGGTGTCATTTATCGACTCACGTGTTTGACAGTGCAGACCTTCCCAGCCGACAGGACACTGACACGTGTTCGCTCCCACGCACTCGCCGCCATTTTTACACTTCTGCAAACAAACGGCTGCAACGCAAACAGGCAGAGTCAAGTCTTTCAAAACTTATTTACACTTTAGAAACACAATGTTTGATATTAGGGATGCACAGATTGTAGGAGTCGAAATTTATGCATCAAAGTGTAATAACGGATTAGTTAAAACAAAACATTAAAACAAGATTTATAAACGATTTAATAAAAATAAGTAAATCTTCATCTCCACATTACACAGATTTTACATTTTATATTATACAAGATCATAAAACAGATGCATTTATGCCTGAAATTATATCTCAACAGAGCTTTTTGCACCTTATTTTAAAGTTTTGCTCTGTACTAATGAACAAATGAGTCGTTATCATCTTAAACAAATGATTACATCTTCAAATTCTGGCAATATGATTGTTACTTTTGCTTTTCAAGTTTCAAATTAAGATTGAAATGATACTTTGGTTAGTTAGTGATCTGATTAATTTAATCAGCATTTGATTATATTAATTATACAACAAAAGGTTTGGGAGACAATAGACTTGTTTTCTGTCTTCTCTGCAGGGTAGAAGTAAAATAAATTCATCTGAACATGCAGACTTTTTAAAAGGATCTTAATTGTTTTAATAAATTATTCCAGAATAAACTCAAATATCTCGATTATTTTTGATTCCGGCAGCATAATCTGTGAATAGAAATAAACTCACGCATGTTGCATCTTTTCCCGCTCCAGCCTGAAGAACAAGAGCAGGTGTTCGGTCCGACACACTTTCCTCCGTTCATGCACGTCGGCTCACAAACACCTGGAACAAAAAACATTTTCTCATTCTTAAAGAACCCTTAATTTTTTTCTTACTTTACTCCGAAGAAGCCGCATAATCCCATTATCATTTGAAATGTTGAGTGATAATCATTCAGTCATTCAGAATGTTTTCTTAGAACAAAAGGAGAAAAATATCAAATTTTCTTAAAATATTGTGTGATCAAAGTTTCCTTAGTTCAGCTGCTGTATGTTGAAAAGCAGCAGAAATCCAAAGAAAAATTGTATCAGAATCAATTTTATTTACAAAGTTTGTGAACAAAATTAAGGAATTTGACTTAAAAACAAATATATAAGGAAGGAAATAAAAATATAGGTTTTCAAATTTTTTATGTTTACTTCCAAAAATATGGTTTTAAAAATAGGGAGAAAATGTTAAAATAGTGAAAAACTGATTGTGCATCAGAGAAAGACTCGTTTTTGCAAATAATCCTCTGTTGCGCCACCATGAAGGTAAAACTGTTTGTGTCCAGGATGTGTGGGGTCTGCAGAGAAACTAGCTGCCATTTTCCTGATGCTACGGCTATACAGGAAGGTCAACCGTCTGTCTTCCAAAGATTGCAGAAGATTTGATGACCTTTGCACTGAACTGAAGTTGCAATACAGGCTCAATAAAAAAACCCAACAGACTGATTACTTACTTTTTTGGCATCTTTTTCCTGTGTAGCCCTCTGGGCAGGAGCAGACGTTGTTTCTGATACACTGACCCCCGTTTTTACAAGGCGGACTGCAAACAGCTAAAACAAAACAAAAAAGAACTAACTTCTTCAACAATAAGTTGATTTTTTTTTTAATGCAACAACCATCTTAGAAGTAACAGAATTTACATTTACCCAATTATATTTACTTGAGTAACATTTTTTGAAAAATTGACTTTTAAGAGTATTTTACTACCCCGTATTTTTTATTTTTACTTTAGTAATTTTATTTGGAAGTATTTCTGCTCTTACTTGTGTAAAATTTCTGTGGATTTTCTGCCCACTGAATGAAAAACACTGGATAGAATTTTAACTACCCACTGTTTTAACCTGAATTTGGTTAAAATTCAGCTTAATTTTAACCAAAAATTCACACCTGAAGCTTTTGTTAAAGTTTCACAAGTTTATTTAATTGAAGGAAACTGATTTGGACATATTTTATTTTGGCTGATTTTGTTATTTTTATGAATTATTTTAATTTTTGTAATTAAAAATACTCCACTTAACTTTACATATTGGTTTTAAATATGAAATGATTGATAATTTGATCAGATTATTAACCAAATACTTGGGTAATTTCTTCAAAGGCTACTTTTTACTTTTACTTGAGTAAAAATATGTTGAAGTAGAATTACTCTTACTTTGGCACAATTTTTGAGTATTTTACAACCTCTGCAAAAAAAGCACACTGCAAAAACACAAACTCTTAAGCTTAATATTTTGGTGCACTTGAAATGAGACAGAAGTTTACAAGCAACTTTCCATCAAGATTTAGGAGCTTGTTTTTAGTCAATATTGTTGATAAAAAAGTTCTAGTTCTAGTTCTAAGTGAAATAATCATGAATATTGAGGAATTAGTTTTTGCAGTGCAAGGAGAGGTGTGTCTTCCAAATGCTTTAACTAAATATTACCAATTTGGCACTGAGAGCCAAAGAAGCCAGTGGGACAGGCGCAGACATTTGGCCTCAGACATGATCCTCCGTTGAGGCAGACGGGGTCACACTGAGCTGCAGGGGAAACAGCTGTTAGCTTAGCTTATGCTCCGTCTCTGAGGTGAAGCCTGTCTGCGTTATCGGGTTTCCTTCCCTACCTGAGCCGCACGTTGGTCCGTACCAGCCGTGTTTACATCTGCAGACGTCTGGAGAAACACACTCACCTCCGTTTTCACAGTGCCTGCTGCACACCACTAGGAGAAACAAATCAGCCCAGTCAGCCCTGATGAATGGAAACATTAGCATAGAGCTAATGAACTGGATCACGCTCTGTCGGGATGAACCGCAGACGTGTTGCTGACTGGAGGACAACTTGGGAGATGTGCGAGAACTTCACTGCAAAAAACACAAAACCTTACCAAGTATTTTTGGTCTGGTTTCTACTGCAATTTGGTTCTGATCTCAGTACATTTGAAATAAGACAAAACTAACTTAAAAATAACTTTTCAGCAAGACATACAATCTTGTTTTACGTCAGTGATTCCTTAATATGGATGAAGAAGTCCTAGTTCCACGGACAGACAGATGATCTCATTTATGACAAAACAAAGACATTCTCCCCATGTTATAATTTCTCGAAAAGTTGCAAGTATTGGCATTTTTTAAAACTATACCAAGACATAACATGTTGTCAGTAAAATGATGTACAAGTAGAACTTTTTAAGAACTTTATACTTAATGAAGGTCATTTTGTATTCTTGAAGGTGAAAATTACTTTTTACTTTTTACTTTTTTCATACAAGTATCTGTACTAGTATTTAAGTAGAAAATGTGAGTTCTTTTGACACATCTGTAATAATGGAGTTGCAGCAACAAAATGAACATTAAAAAAGATCTATAGCTGGAAAAACTGTTTAAAAAGTCAAGGTGCATCTCACTGATTTCGCATCTGGGCCCCACGTAGCCATAGGCGCAGGTACAAAGGTTTCTGGCCAGACAAGTGCCTCCATGTTGACACGGCGGCTCGCAGCTCGCTGCACAGCAAACACAAAAACACCCAGCAGTAATTAGTGAGACGTGTGTCGATTCAGCTCAGGATCTGCTCAGATTACCTTCCTCGCAGGTCGGCCCGCCGAAGCCCACAGGACATTCACACACGTCGGGTTTCACACACCTGCCCTGGTTCTGGCAGTGAGGCCGACACACGGCTGAGAGGCGGGGTGAACACACACAATCAGACGCTGAGATAAACAGGACGAATCTGGAGAGGTGCTGATGAGCTAGTTTTTCTGCGCAAATCGACACAGTGAGAAAGCTCCGTCACTCTCACCTGTGTGACAGTTGTATCCGGTGTAACCTTCTCTGCAGGTGCAGGTGTTGGGCAGAGAGCACTCCATGTTCTGCCCACACGGATATCTGCAAACAGCTGAAACAGAAAATACATTTTCAACAAAACCAGTAAAATAAGGGAGAAAAACTCATAACCATAACAAAATTGTTCCAGAAGTTAAAATGATAAACAATAATATTGTTGTTTTGAGACTATTTTTAAGTAATATGTTGATAATGACATAATAATGGAAGAGCAATAAACCAGTAAACAGAAACAACAAATAATATTAATTATGACGTATCTGTAAACAAAACAATTTTCAAAAAAGAGGGAAACCAAAGCACCACAACTCAACGCTTACATGAAGATGTTCACGAACAGATGCAAAGTAACACAACCATACATTTTTGAAAAGCAGAAGTGTCGCCTCCTGCACCACAAACAAGAGTGCAGACACTGTGTGTGTGTGTGTTTATCTGTGTACTGTTATTAGAAAGAAACTTGTTACAGTGGATGTTTTATTTTATTTTTGTATTGTATATCTTATCAAAGGACTGCAGAGGCTATCATCTGGTAAAGCACGTTAAATGGTGACGTTTATGTTTGAGCTGTATATTGTCTTTGTCTAAGTAAAGATTGTTATTGTTAAGTGGTTTCTGAATGGTAAGTCAACAACAAAACACATTTATTTTTTTTAACCAGCAGGCATTCTTCTGGGCACACAAACCACGTGACCAAACGACCTGAAGTTCAGCCAGGTGACGGGCGGGGCTCGGATGGGTTTGCTAGGTAACGGTAGTGTTGTTTAATTTGACTAAATGAATTTTCCAGACACCCAAAACATTAACTTATTGCTAGAAAACATCCAGATGTTTTTTTTAAGAACTTTTTTTTTTGTTTAGTTTTTTTTAGAATCAGTTGGAAGAACAAAAATGTGTAAAATGTAAATTCTGCATAATAAATCATATTTAAATTTAAAACTGTTCTTCATATTGATTTTATTTGCAATTGGCAGGCAATTATAGGTGGGCATCAAATTGTACATATTAATAACCTACATCAGCCGATCACAGTTTACAACAGGTGTTTGTCCGAAACTAAAATGGCGGCGTTGCGCTGTTCTAAATGTCGCAGTTTGACGTCATAAATCGGCGTCGTTCTGAAGGATTAAATACTTATCGTCACCTTTACATACGACTCCATCCCCGGCGTAGCCGAGCGGGCATCGTCCACACCTGGGGGATCCTGAGCGCGTCGGTTCACAGGTAACACCGGGAAAGCAGGGAGAATCAGAGCAGGTCACTGTGCTATGCTGCCCCCTGTGGACAGAGGGGGAAAATGCTCGAGAACCAGTGGGCTGTTTGTCCCTGAAGGAAACTCTCCTAGTGTCTGGTCTCCACTTCCTGTCTGGAGGTTGGTTGTTTGAGG
This sequence comes from Poeciliopsis prolifica, assembly GCF_027474105.1. NCBI lineage: Eukaryota > Metazoa > Chordata > Actinopteri > Cyprinodontiformes > Poeciliidae > Poeciliopsis > Poeciliopsis prolifica. The sequence continues at coordinate 3,246,710 of NW_026562400.1, read as the reverse complement.
CAGGAGAAGAAGAAGATGAGGAAGACGAGGAGTGGGTCCTTTCATCGGTGGAATTGGTCCCAGCATATTTTCCACTGGTGAGTTTTTCCTGACCTGCAAGTGCAAGACACTTAAAGTTAGAAAAAGTGACTTTAAAGCCGACAAAAACATTGCCTTGATTTTATACAAATAAGACTCAGATGTTAGTTTTTTTTAATAAAAAAAAAGATCATGATGAACATTAAAAATATTTGTGAGGAGATAAAGTTATGTTTTTCAATCTTTAAATAAAGAAATATAAAAATCATTAACTCCACAACAAGCTTTTTTATTATTTCTTTTTTGAGTTCGTCAAGAGATTAAACTGTAATTTTATGATATGTTTTAGGAAATATAGAGGAAATGTTTTGTTTCTTTTATTCTGATGATGCTTTAAGTATAATAAGCTTCTATTTACACTTTGTGTTTTTGCCACTGACGAGAACTTAATTATTATTTATCCATTTCTGTGCTTGTCTTTTATCCTTTTTCAACTTCTTTATGGAAAAGCAAAAAAATGACCAATAAAGAAATAAATATTAAATATATATTTATTTATTTATTTATTTATAACTGGGCTCAAATGTTATGTCTTTCTCAAACTAGTGTTTTTTTCTCTGAACAATGTACTTGGTGGGTTTAATTTAAATAAAGGCTTGTGCCAGTCGCAGTCTTTCTTCATCGCCATTCTGAAGCATATTTTAAATCAGAATCCTAATATTCCCATCCCCATGATGCAATCTTGGACTTTAATTAATATTGAACGTCTTTGGTTAAAGTGGTATTTTGGTCCAGATGTTTCTAATTTTGAATCTTTAGTTCATAAATCCTGATATGACTTATCTTAAGTGTGACATGAATCTCACCCATTTTTGTGCACGTTTGTCCGTTTCCTTGGAAACCAGGAGGACAGGGTCCACAGGCGAACCCGGCTGAAACATGGACGCTCTCGAAGCACAGAACCCCCGTGTAACACGGCGCCCTGCTGCACGGCGAAGGACCCGGCGGTTTGGGTCTCTGAGAAACCTGCGGCGCCGTCACTGGAGAACCTGCAATGTTTTTCTCTGTGTCGGGGCACAAAGTTCAGAACAATAAGCTGAAAGACGGGTCATGTTTAGCTGGAGAAATGTTAACACTGTGCGTACCTTGGCACATTTTCCCATCACCTGTGGATCCTGATGGACAGGATCCACAGGTGAAGGAGCCCAGAGTGTTGCTGCAGCTCACTGCAGGGAAGCACGGCTGTGACAGACACTCGTCTATATCTTCCCTGCATGTTCGTCCTAAATACCAATGAAACGTTACAGAGACGAATAACGTTCTAAACCACCACCGAGCATATAGGCATCCTATTCACTTATAGCTAAAATAACAAGCTCAGCTCTTCCTACCCGTCGTTCCAGGAGGGCAGATGCAGGAGAAGGAGTTGGGTCGGTCCACGCAGCGACCCAGCCTGCAGGGGTTCGGCTTACAGTCGTCTATGTCCATCTCACACCGCCGACCCGTGAACCCATCAGGACAGACGCAGACGTATTCGCCGCTTCCGACGGGGGAGTTCACGTTGGTGATGCAGGACGCTGCGTTGAGACAATCGCAGGACTGCACAGAAACCTGAGGGCAAAATAAAATCAATTTTCTTTGTATGTCTGCTACTGGATTAGATATTTACATCCATCTGTGACAAACTTGGTCCCACAAATGCAAAAAAAGAAGATTTTATCCATGAGTTTCAGTTAATACAGGGAAAGATTGGTTATGTCTGACAAAATCATACACTTATTTTATTTAACAATTAAACAATTTCACCACTTATGTTCACATAACCTTTTCTTTTTACTGTGAAAAGCAGTGTAGTGTTCAATAATAATTAAAAAACAATAATATTTGGCAAGAAACATAAATGCAGAAAAATAACTGACATAAATTACAGCACATCTATCCTTAAAAATATATAATAGTGCTACATCTATGTTTTAATATGCTTTTATATAAATTACTCAATAAGACGACAAACTAGAATTTTAAAGCTAAATTTTGTTGTAAATTTATTTTAAATAATACAGATTTTTTCAGTTGACTTTGAAATTTTGTGCATTTTTTTACTTTTTGGCTTTTTTCCCCACAACTTCTCACAATTAATTATCATTGTTAAGAGTCTGAAATATGTAGGCTCTGCCAAAAATAATTTATTTTAATGTGCAGTTAAAATAAATATCAAATTAAATTATGTACCGTTAGCACCCTCTAGTGGTAGGAAGTTGAAACACTTCCTAGGGAATATTTGTTTCAATTAGGACTAATTTAGTAATACTGGATTATTATTTATGTTCCAGTTTTTCCTCAAGAGCTGAAACACATTTTTCAAACTTTAAATGTTAGATTATTTTGAAACTCTTCACAGCTGATTTTGATCATTTTAAAGCGTCTAAATAATAAAATGGTTTGTGTCGATCTCACCTGGACAGAGGTGAGCGTCTCCGCACTGCACGCATCACTGACAGTAAACTGGAACGTGTGGGTGTCTGAGGGTTCAGAGGTCGCCTTCCACATCAGCAGTCCGGCTGAAGTGAGCGAAGCCCCTTTTGGACCCGAGACCAGGCTGAAAAGAACCGTGGAGCCTTCAGGGTCGTGAGCCTGTAGCTGGTAGATGAAACTTTCCTCCTGGAAGGAGCGGAGAGGAAACTCTGGCGGCTGGAACAACGGAGGCTTGTTTTCTGGATGAAAAACAAGAAACAGCTCAAATATGGAGGGGGATTTTTAAAAGAATCATAATTATGAGGCTCAAGTTAAAAGTATGAGTGTGAGATACAAGCTTATTTTTTTTCATCAGTGTGATGGAAATGTCTTCCATAAACTCTGCAGTCTGCAGATTATTCAGTAACTCCTGTGAGATTTTGTCATGTTTCTAAGCCCCGGCTGACCTAGTTTGAGCTTCAGAGGTAAAAGTTAGCCAAAAAGTGTAACAATGAGATCTGCAGCCTTAACATCAGCGCCGAAGGACAGATGTGACTTCAATCAGCTCTGAGCTGCTGACAAATCATCCAAACTGCCTCCGGTGAGCAGCAGCCGTCTGATGGAGGACACGGCTGAGCTGTGAGGCGTTCAGGTGTGATTAGAGACACGGTCCAATCGCTCTGAGAGGAAGACAAGCTCGGACTTTGGATTTTCATACACACGGTGTTTTACATGTGGTTTTCTACTTTGACAAAATCCAGGCCAGGAATTAAAGAAAAAAGTTCCTTCACTTTTTTTCCTGTTAAATCTGTGTTTTTAGTTTGTGTCAATTTGAATATTATACAAACTACAAACTTTATCCTGGTTTGCACCGGGATAAAAATGACAAAAAGAACAAGGACCAACTTATATCCACTGTAATACAGGTAACATTATTTTTGCATGTTTTTTGTACACGATTAATCTTTAATCTGACAAGCATATTTAACCTAAAACAGAAACACTCAAATTGTAAAACCATCTGCAAATTTACAAGATACAAAATCTTATGAACATTATTTCAGGTCCCGTCTATCTAAGAACTTTCTCTGCTTTCGTGCATCATTATCCAACTATTCTCCGTTCTTGAAGTCTTTTTGCGCTGATTCAAGTCATTAAATGTGAGTTTCCTGCACATACTCTCAGCTTTGGACCATGCGTGTTTAGAGAGGTCTGGACGGCAAGTGAAGCAAGGGCTGCTGGGATTGGATTCCCCTTCATTGTAGCACAAATCCCCAATGATGCAGGTCTTCTCCTGGTGAAAAATCATTTAAATTATCACCATCAAAACATAATTTGTTGAGGATGCCAGAGAAACAGTTAATTAATTGCATTATAAATTAAATAATTTGCATGATTTATTATTTCTCTTGTCTTTATCTATCAAAAACTGGATTATAAAAGTCTGGTTTCAACCAGCTATTTTTTGTCAAGAGACTTGATTAGTTTAGTTTCTCGGTTTAATCTTAAGTACAAAACAAATTCAGCGAAAATAATATTTGATTGTCTCCAACTTTCTGCTCCAGCTCCGTTACGCTACATCCTTAAAAACCCTCCATCACCGACCGAAACCGACCCGAGGAGATTAAAGCTGCAGCTGCGTCACGGTTAAAGGATTAGGAAGAAGGATGTCTCACCCGCAGGGTGCACATGATTTCTGTGTCGAGGCTGCAGATCTGACAGCCTCCGTCATACAGAGTCAGGATCTTGGCGTTGCTGTAGCTGTAGCCATCGTTTGAAACCTGCCATCAGCAGAAGTTGGATTATTGCGGCCCACACACACACAGAGCCATGGAAAAGTTGTAGTCTCCATGTATTTACAACATCCAGCTACAGTGATGATAAGACACATAAACTGATGATTTTACTGAAGCTTTACCAATTCATTTTAGAACAGAGCTTCAGGTGTGACTAACTTTGATCTGCCAGCGCGTAACGGCTCGGTTTGTCACTGCGTCTGCAGGACCCCGGTTGTCCTCCAGGGGGAGCCGGCACTCAAGACCTGTTTCATTCAGGAAAGTGGCCTGAACAAACCAAGTAGCAACCGAGACCGACTCCCCGTCTTCAACCTTGATAAGAGATTAAAACAGAAAATAAGAAGGAACATAAAAAAGGACTATAAAAGCCACAGTGTAATAGTTTAATTAATGGAATAATTAAATGGAAAATGAGGACAAAGTACCTTTTCTTTAACGAACTCACACTTGAGCTGGCTGGAGTCCTTGAAATGGTGGCCATAGACCTGGACGGTGGAGCAGTCTTCCTGACGGACGTCACAAAGACCTTCCTTCCTCAACTTGGTGATCTCTGGAGTCTGGTCTTTACAGAATTAGCATACGGTCAGTTGAGGCTTAAGAAGTGGTAAAGAGCAGAGCATCCATTGCTTTAACTGTCACTGGATCCTCGGAAATGAATATTCATAAAAGCATTCCTGGTTTCGTTGATGTTAAAGCGGATCTATTATTCAAAATTCACATCTTGCATTTTCTTGCCCTTCCGTTAGGATCTGTACTGCTTGTTCCTGTTTGTGAATGAGAACATGATTAATTGTTGTCCTTTCTCCTTGCAGTTGAAAATAAGCTTATATACCTTACAAAAAAGTTACTTATCAGTTAGTTTTGTCTTATTTCAAGTTTGCAAACATATTTGCACTCGGAACTAGACCAAAACCACTTGGTAAGATTTTGTTTCTCAGTGCAGCCCGTCACCTGGCATCCCAGCCGGAGATCCAGCAAGTTTGGTCAGCTGGTTTCACTGCTGGTACAATGACTGCTGGAAAATTCAAGTGTTTTGCTGCAAATTGCAAAGATGTGCTGTTGTATAATCTGTTTGCAGCCCTTTTCAAGTAAGTCTAAACGGCTCTAAAACAGCTAATTCTGAAAGGAGCCCACATTAAAATCTCTTTATCGAGGAATGATTTTGTGCAAAACTCATAGACCTCTCTTAACCCATTCAAGGAAGCTCAACAGTTCACCTTTACAATCTGAGTTTTTTGGTATAATCTCTTGGGTTTTGTGTCTGCTGTGTGTTTTACCCGTCAGCTCGCTGCAGTCATGTGAACCGAACCCAGGGAAGCAGACGCAGCCCGACTCGGAGCACTGGCCGTTCCCATTGCACAGGTCCGGACACCTCAGGATGGACGCCGCGTCCCGGTGCTCCTCCCATCTCCTCCGCTCTTCCACCAGCTTTCGCTCGCACTCGTTCTCCAGCAGCGGTAAGGTGGCGTTCAGCCACGTCGGCTCATCTTTCAGCTGCAGGTCGGAGACGCACATGGCCACCGCTCGGCTGATTGTTGGGCCCGCTAACAGGAGCCGGCAGCCGACGGCGACACTCGAGTTTCCCACTGTGCGCTCACACTGAGCCTGAGCCTGCTGCTGAGTTAGACCAGCAGGAGTCGGCCATCTTGGGAGTCCGTCTGGCTGAACGGAGAACTCCTGATCCTCTGGGAAGAGGTATGAGAGGCTGTCCGGATGTGGCAAACTTTCACTGCGCCCAGAAGTGAGCTGTGGTTTTTTATTTTCTTTCTGTAGCTCCACTGATCTGATATATTTATCTGTGACATCCAGAGCAGGGATAAAGCTCAGAAAATGAATAAGTCTGTGATTGGAGCAGCTGGATTCAGATCTGAGAGATGGTTTCAGGTGATCTGCTTGACAGTTGCAGTATGTGTGAATGTTTGGCGTGTTCACATCGGCTGGCATGGAGTCAAACAAGCTGCTGCCTGCAGGGAGTCTGAAAGAAACACAGAAGAAGTCAGAGTTTAATCCAGAGACAACGAGAACAGAAGTAATTGCTGTATTTTTGTTACTTGTCATATATTACAGGAAAATAGAACATATTTCACCAAACATGCACATTTTAATATTTTGGAGCTGAATTTTGGAACATTTTCAGTCCAAAATTTTAAAATAATTTAAAATAGTCCTCCATGTTATGGAAACAGACGCTAACATCAGCATCATTGGCTAGCTGCAGTAGGCAGCCATATTTGATTCCAGTGCTTCTTCTGGAATCAAATTCTCACTTTGTCAGATTAGTGTTTTTCACCAAATATCCAAATTGCTTTGATGACTGCAAGTGATTTAAAGGCAGTGGATGGTTCTTCAGTGTTATTTACCTTCAGAAAAGCTGAAATAGCCATTTAAAATCTCATGCATACAGAATAAAGGAGAACTTACTCAGCTAATGAAAACTAGTGTGCTCCTGAGCGTAGTTTAGCTTAATCTGTGGATCAGTTCACAGATATTGTGATTCTTAAAACACAGCTGAAACCCACTGACCTCCACTCAGATATGAAATCCTGCAGCTGCTCCAGCACAGCGCCCCCTGCTGAGTGGAAGTCATTGTCTGGCCATCCATCATATGTCCCACACAGACCCAATGTGTGGTTCTGGTCTGAACTGGGAGCCCTCAGAGTCAGACTCATTCCCCAATTTGAGACATCTGCACGAACAAATGCTCCAGAGGAAAACGAGATCTGCAAAGAGAATCAGAACAGAAGTTTTTATTCAAAACCTGCAGATATTAAAGGTGACCCTTGAACAGGTTAATAGGATTTTCATTAAATTTTTTGCACAAAATCATTCTTAGGTCATTTTTATTTTATTCTGCTCAATTCAATTATTTCAGAATAAGCTGTTTTATGGCGGCTTGTCACTTTAAATCCAAATAAACTGCTGCTGGCCACGCACCCAACTCTATATTTACACTCATATGTGCAATTATACAACTGTACGTCTTTGAAAAGCAGACATAGAGCCTAATGCACAACCAAAAAGAATGCAACAAGTGATTTCTGGCTGAAAAGTCAACAACAAAACACTTGCCATTGTGCAGTGGTATCGTGGTAAAATGAGCTAGCCAAATGTACTGTAGCTCTTGGGTTGCTAGGTAACAGACTGAGCTTCCACGGGGTTGCTAGGTTGCAGTGCTGATTTCTGTTGTTGCATTTGGAAGGTTTTTGAAATGACTCATTTTCCAGGCACCAAAAACATTTTTAAATGGCTAGATGTTTTTTTCAGAACTTGTTTTGTTTTTCGAAGCTGTAAAAACCCAGGGAAGTACAAAAATTTGCAAAATGTGAATATTGTACAATAGGCCCCCTTCTAAACCCGTTAGAAATGATAGAAATGTAGATTTCCAGTTTCATTCATGATGAAATGCGGTTGCTGTTGACTCACAGTGACTTTGCGTCCTTGGTACGACTCGCTGATCCGAAAGCCGCTCTTTAGTCGTTTAGCGTTTCTGCTCTTCACAGACAGACGGGGCTTCGTCTCGCCCATCTCGCCGTCACACATGTCGAACGCGACAACGTCGCCGCCGTCCCACGCCGCAAATCCGCACACGCAGGAGGCGGCGTGCACCAGGCTGCCACATTCCCACTGACGGACATGGACCTCAAAGGGCCAAAGGTCACTCTTGTAGAAAACAAAGGTGCCTACTTGATAATTCTCGTAGTAGCTGAGGAAACAACAAGATATGTTTTCAGCATAGTCTGAACTAACAATGCAAACAACAATAGTATTAAATCATTATAATTATTACAATAGATGATTAAAATTAAGTACCTGCCATCAAAAGTGATCATGTGGGGGTCAGTGAAGGAGTAGCAATAAGCTGGGGGAACATCAGTAATGATTATCTGGAAATAAAGAGTTATTTTTATTCCTTCCTTTGAAGGTTATTTGTTTAATTATTTAACTTGACCTTTATTTTTATGGTTTATCTCACTGAAATTCAAGGTCTACTTTGAATTGGCTTGCTACGTAACCAGCTAAACGCTAAAAAAACATTGACATATATTTAAGAAAATGACTAAATGTTTTTTTTAAGTCACTTCTAATTTGAATTAGTTCTTGAATTTCAAATACGATTCAAATTAGATCTGATTTGTTAAACAAGTAAATTTACAAACACTGCAACAGAAATTTGACTCAATTAGATAAGCTGATAAATATAACAATTAAAATAAGTTAATAATAAATAAATAATAATAAACTGCCTTTTATATAATTAATGTGAACTAAATGGAAACGAATTCAAGGTGCGATGTGCTTACCCGAACAGGTTCTGGTGAGTATCCGTTCCAGAGAAAGTTCTGCGAGACGACGGGTTCCACAGAGATGTGACTGGTCCGTTCACCGTCTTTAATAAAGTCCGTGTTGGGACTGAAGTGGACCAGAACCCGGCTACAGACCCCGCCACTGCAGCGACCCCGAGATAAATCCACTTTACAAGATGACAGAGACAAATCTGCACCCAACAAATCCTCATCTGTGGAAAAAGGATGCAATGTGAGTTTGAAAAGATTTAAAAGGCTTAAAACTGTGCAGTTTGTTTCAGAAAGATCAAATTCTGCAACCATAATTGTATTGGGGTGAACATTGAAAGAAATCAGATTTTCCTAAACTGAGAAAATGTGCAAAAACATTTTACTTCTTCAACTAAAAAAGTTTTGGGCAAATAACTGGGAAATTTTTAGAAACTTTCTTACTTGTACTAAACAGCTGCCTCAGCCTTAATTGATGTCAGATTATAGTCCATGATCTATGTAGCAAGTAATAAAAAGTCACTTTTACCTTCATAAATAAGCACAAATATCGCAAATAATACCACTTGGATTTTTACTGCAAAGAATTACAAAAAGTATCACAAAACCCTGGAGGGACAGAAAAGATGTCCAATATTTAATTTTAAGGATTCACTGATTCCTTAACAGTTTTTGAACAGGTTTTATCGATACCGGCCCTTTAAGAGCATTCACGATCCTGATTTGGCCCAAAACAAAAATGATTGTGACACCATGACCTACTAGTTTTTTTTATCTTTACCTTCACTGCTTGTGCTGAGATGCAGAGATAAAACACAGTTTTCTGCAGAAGAGAAAGAGCCGTCCGGACATGGAACCGGAATCGAGCTCTCAACCAGCAGCCGATGCCGCCTCCCGTTCTCAGGCACTCGGCTAACTTCTGGTTTTAACTGCACAAAGAAGTTTTAAAAGAAGAGTAAGTGACTTTATATAGAGGCTCTTCACTGATCAGTATAAAAATATCAACAGGAGTTTTAAAAATAATGGAAAATAAAGTCATTTTTTGGCCAAAAGGGATTTTAGCAAAAATTGACTTGGGCCATGATTTTAGAAAGGCGACTATATGTAATTAATAAACTATGTAGATAAAATATACTTTGCATTCGGATTTATCTTTTTATAAATGAACATACGTATAATATACCTTTATTCCTGCAAAGAACTCCTGACTTTCCACGGGAGAGCCTTGAATATCTGGTGATTCCAACAAGAAACTGGAGCTGGAGCAGTAAATCTAACAAACAGGCAGATACACAGTCATTTTGGTAAAATCTTTTTAAGCGTCTTAATCATATTAGCACCATTTGTGTTTGTTGCCACTGATTGGCTGGACACCCAACAGCAGAAGATAAATTCAGCAGTAGTTCCAAAACAGTTTCCACTTACGAAGGAATATTTGGTGGTTGAACTATTTCAGCCATAGGTGATGAAGATGGAGTGAAAGCAGCCCAGAGTCTCACCGTGTCCCCCAGTCGGAGGTTGAAGCCGTCCAGCTCAATGAGGGCGGAGGTGTGGATGGTGGTCTCCTTCCTGAGCTCCTCCTTCCTGCCCTCAGGTGAGAGGCGCGACCAGGCCACCACAAAGCCCACAGAGCTGCTGGAGCTGCTGTCAAAGCTGCACCTCAGGTACACGGTGTGACCTTTCACCTCTGAGACGATCACAGGCACAGAGGGAGCAGGAGGTGGCTCAGCTGGGAACAGAGAGAAACAAGAAAATCACTGGGAGTAACAAATCAGTTGGATCCAACTGTGTATCCATCTATTAACAGATGGATACAACTAATGGATATGATGTATTCGTCTATGTATAGAAAGAATGTATTAAACATCACAATGAATTCAGCTCAGAAACATTTAGTGTGAACAGAACATTAAAATAAACATTTGCCTTAATACAACACAAGAGTTAATTCAATGTTCAATGCTGCTAAGCATTTTGGGAAATAGTTCCCCCTCCTGTCTTTTTCTTCTTTCAATTTTGTTAAGCGCTATCCTAAAAACTCTAGTTTATTTAACTCTAACAAAAAGTTAACAACTTATTGCTGTGAGCTTATCTCTCACAAACTCTCACATTTAGGTTCAGAATCTAAAACTCACTAAATTTATTTGATGTAAATAGTAAAAGATAGACACAACTGAATGCGGCTCAAATGTTTTACAGTGAACCAGTTTTCCTTTCATTCAGAAACTGACAGAGACTCAAACCTATTTCCTACAACCTTAAATAAGCAAACAATATATAAAACAATTTTTTTTTTAAAAAGAAAACACAGAATCTGCTTCCTGTGTGTATTTACCTTGTGCACAGTAGCCCATGCATCCCGGTGTGGGCTGCAGCAGGTACACATAGAAATCTCCACAGCTCCGGACAGAGACCGGGACGCGGAACATGCAGCAGTCTTTGCTTCCGCTCTGAAAGATCTTCCAGGCAGCGCAGGCTGTCAGCTGCTTGACCTCCAGCGACCCCGGGAGCGTCTCACCATCTCCCAGAGACAACCACACCGGAGCCTGGGTCCCACAGTGGTTTACCTGCGTCACGCGGATGTCAAGGAATACGTCTTTACAATGCAGCTCAGAGCATACATTTTAATCAACATACTGCTTGAAAAGCTACATTTAATGTATATTTAACAAATTATTTTGTCTGTTTAACAAAACTCAAGGAACATGAAGACACACACTTGATTAAAGGGAAACTTTTGTGCTTCCATTTGGGTTTCTACTGCCTCTAAGAAACCAAACAATAAAAAAACAACACCAAACTGTTTTTTGGCCATAAGTTCATGTTTTGAATGAGCAGTCTCAAAAAAACTCCAGCCAAATCCAGACTGTTACTTAGCAACTCAAGCTGAGCTTCAGCATGTTTGGTTAGCTGGATTTACCACTGTATTTTGTTACCAGAAACCACTTGCTGCATTCTTTTTGATTGTGCTGGACACTCTACTTCTGCTTTTCAAAGGTGTATGGTTGTATAATTGCTCATCTGTTTGAAGCCATTTGTACATAAGTGTTGAACCACAATAAATGGGACATTAACCAACATATTCAATCAGTATTGATGGTTTTAATGATGACACTTGAAATCTAATGCATGTTTTTGGTTTTCACAACTGTTGATGTGTTTGATGTTTTCTGGTTTGTATTTCACAATGTAAAGCACTTTGAACTGCCATGTTGATAAAATGTGCAATACAAATACTTCCGACATCCATCATGGCGCCTGGATGATTTAGTGACGTAGCTGAAAAGGGTCAACACACACAATATAACTCCTTTCTAAACATCCCACCCAAAAAAAGAAAAAAACAAAAAACCCATTTACCTCCACACACTGTGTGGGCATTCTGGCACGCTTGTCAAAAATCTGAAACTGGTACCAGCCTGGAGTGAGTGAGTGGTCGCAGATGATGTCCTGCGGTGCTGACTGCTGCAGGCTGCTGGAGCTGAAGGTGGTGCTGCGGTGGGGGTTCTGGAGAACCATGTGGCCGTCAGGCAAACACTCCGGTGGGAGCTCTGCAACGACAGCCAGAGACTCCCGGTAAACACCGGAGCTCTAATACTGCCAGAACATATGATGAAGTATTTATGGAAAACTTCTGACTATGGGGAAGCTTTAATGCACTGAGCAATAAAACATAACAGACAAAATATATTATTTTCTCTAATGGGGCTTAACATGAATATTCCTAGCTCATATAAAAAGAGGAATATTTGCTGGTAAAAGTTGTGACTGATCCTTTAGCAAAGAAGCAAATGAACTTGCTTCTTTGCTAAAAAGAAAAAAAAAACTTAGACAAAATAAATGATTTTGTAAGTCCGACATCACATTAAACCAACTTAATAAATTACGTTGGCTCAACTTAATTCTACACACAATCGAATAAATCAAACTGAAACAACAAATAAATGTTAATTACTGCAAATTAAACAAAAATAATTCACAATGTGCAAGAATAAACAGCTCTCACCAGTTATTTTCATTCACATTATGAAGTTAAAATAACAACGTATTTGACTTTAGAATAATTTTAATTCTTGTTTCAAACTGCATTAACAAAATTTCTGATAATTAAATTGATCAAACATCACAACAAATTCAAGCACATTTAGTGTGAACAGAAGATTAAAATAAACATTTGTCATAATAAAACACAAGAGTCAGATCAATGTAAGGCTCTTCCATTTCAGTATACAAAAACATGCCGCTAAGCATTCTGGGAAATAGTTCCTACTCCTGTCTTTTTCTTTTTTTCAATTATTTTAAGTGCTATCCTAAAAACCTTATGTAACTTAATAACAAGTTAACATAACTTACCGCTGTAAGTTTCTCTTCCACATTTGGGTTCAAATTTATTTGACTTAAAGAGCAAAAGGAAGTAGACACAACTAAATGCAGATCCAATGTTTTACAGTGAACCAGCAACAGGAAGTCTGAGAGACTACTTCCTGAAAGCTTCCTGACAGTGAAGGATCAAAAATTATTGGCTTCATCATAGATTGATGATGGGAGGCATGAAGGTGAAATGAGATGTTAAATAACATATTTTTGTAATATAAGTATAGATTTTAAAACAGCTGCAAAGTTTAGTACTCTGTTAAATGTGGATGCATGCAGAAAACTACACTTTAAAATAAGACAAAGCTACCCCATAAGTAACTTTTCAGGAATTCCTAATTGGCAGACAATTTGACTATGACATGGGAAAACTTTTATAAGTCAAATTAAACATAAAGTTACTTAAGATTTCGTGTTTTTGCGGAGAAGAAGTGAGAACCTGCCTGTCGGAGCCTGCATTGCGTTTGGTGGTAAAAATACGGCGCAGAGAAAAAGCCTGAGGAGAAAACGCGTCATTCTGTGTCCGCGTGACTATTACACCGACCAGCGCGAGCTCCGTGTTTGGATCAATAAAGTCACGAACTGCGTCGTGTTTTCTCCCCCACAATGTTTGTCTGTTTCAGTTGATTTGAATCCATTTGGTCCTGGAGAGCAGAAGCTGTCCGATGATTGGAGCAGGAGGGCTGCGAGTTAGGAGGAGCGTTGGTCCGCTCCCTGAAACAGAACCAGCTGTGCACAACACACACACACACACACACACACACACACACACACACACACACACACACACACACACACACACACACACACACACACACACACACACGCATTCATTCTCACATTTTCTCACACATATTTGTTAAACTTTTTATTTAAAACCTGTAAAATTAAGATTTTTTCCCCTTTTCTTCCTGTTATGTCGACCCAAATTTGCATCTAACATGCGCCAAAAATGTTAGGTTTTTAGCCGATTGCTTCTAGTCTTTAAACTACGGAAGAGGATAAGGGCCAGGGGGGAAAAGAAAAAGAATTCTGAGATTAACGTCTGAATTCTGTGAAGAAGTTTTATTCGTATTAAATAGTGTTCGTTTATGTATCATATAAATGTACACAGGAAAAATAGGAGAGTAATTTTTTAGGAGTTAACATTATTTCATCAAAAAGAGTCAAATTTATACATTAGAGAGTGAAATCATTTCAGTTGGTCAATAGAATCGGAGTAAAAAAATAGAGGAAATTATATCGGAGTAAAACAAGACCACGCCCACTGAAGTTCCTTAAGTTTCGTTTCTTCCGCCATCTTGTCATCCCGCAGTGGAAACGGAGGCGACGGTTAGCTATGTGCCAGGTAAGTCCCCAAACGTTTATATATATATATATATATATATATATATATATATATATATATATATATATATATATATATATATATATATATATATATATATTATATATATATAATTAAGACTAAAGGTGTGATAAAGTGCTGCTGTATGGTTGTGGGGGAAGGAGGGATGCAGCGAGGAATTAACATGGTTGGCTAACTAGTTAGCATGTGTACTTCAGCTATCTTAATTTAGCAGTTTACAGCAATGTAAGCAGAAAAAACATCAGTGCTGTCCAATGCTTCGTCCATTATTTTATTTTCACAAGTCGAGGCTGTCGCTATTTTTAAGCTGAGAGACTGAGCTGTACTGTCGGAGCTAGCTCTGCTAGCATGTGGAGTCAGTATTCCGCCCAGAAAAAAGCGCGAGAAGGCTATGCTAGTAACTTCTCTTGAAATTACTAGCATAGTATTATTTTAGTGAATCCTAGGGTTGCAGCTCGTAGAGCAACGATAAAATAAAAAAAAAAAAAACAGAATTCAAGTTGTGCTTTATATGCAAATTGTGTAAGTTGTCACGGTTGTCTTTGTTTTGACAACTTTAAAAACATTTGTCATTCACCTACTTTTAGGAGCATTATTACAATGCAGAAGATGGAAGTGGGTATTTGGCTTGGAGACTGAAGTTTGTACAGAGGGAAGCTTCTAATGGACAAAAAAATGTCCCCAGACTGTCACAAACCCAAACAGGTATATGTATTTATATTTGTACACATTTCATCCTGCAACCAAACTGCACAATAAGTTCCCAAGCCTTATTTATGAATCCTAACATGGAGTCTCACATATATATGTTTTTTTAGGGGGACCAACAACTGATAAGAGAGACTGTTTGAGAGAAGACTATCTTCTGACAGATCGCTTGTCTCTTCATCAGCTGTGTGCTTCATCAGTGCAATCACTGATGAAGCACACAGCTGATGAAGACTGTTATGAGGAACATGAAACAAACTTTCAACTCTCGTCAGAAGATGATTCATGACCCAGCGAAGTCATCTAGTATCTTTTTGGACTTCCCAAGATTCCTGGACATAGGAGGATTGGTATGTTTATTTTCACTTCAGTTTAACCAACAAAGTTTAAATAAGAAAACTTAACAAAATGATTTTTAAAACTTTCACTTCATCTATTCTCCAGGTTGAGCAAGATTTTATGTTGATGTTTGGGGAAGCCATCTCTGCAAAGTTCCCTGAGAAGTGGCCCACTGTCTACAAGCATAAAGTCCTCAAACAAAGCCGCAGTCTCACACAGTCTGATGACCTTCAGAACCTTCTTTACAATGCTGAAGGCACAACAGAAGTGGAAAATGGTAAGTTTGCAATTACTTATAAAGAAAGTGTTTTATGTAACAGAATTTTATTTGAATTGGTTCAATATAAGTGCACCTCCTCCTGCTGTTAGTTAGATTTGGTAAGCTTTCTCTAGAAGTATTAACATGGTTGCAAATAAGAAGTTTTGGTAACATGTTTCTTTAACTTTTTCTTCTAGGATGGGACAGTGACATGTCATCCATTTTGATCCTGGTGTACCTCCTGCCACAGTCACCTCCTGGATACAAGAGACCAGGAAAACTCTCAGCCAGACAAGTCAGTGAACATCTTGTGAAGTTTGTCAAGGTAAGGTTAGAGTAAAGGAAACATTTATGAAATTGGTCTTCAATTTCATTTCAAGTGACATTTAAGATATCCTGAAAAGTAATTTGCCTTATCTATTAGAACCCTGTCTTCTTTGAAACCTAAGACTAATAATGTTTTATTCTGTTTTTGCCACAGACAAGAACCAGCATCAAGGAGCACCTTGATGGCATCGCAGAGAGCTGTCAACCATACCTGCTTGCAGTAAGGACTCAGAGGAGCGTGATTTGATGAGCTTTTTAAAGCTCACTTTATGTTTGGCACTTCATTTGATCATGATCTGGTCAATGTGTACAAGAGACGGACCTCATGTTATTTATGTAGAGAGCTTTACTGTTCCAGAGCTTTTCATTTCGAGGTGTCATACAGTCATGAAGACGCAAATGTTTAAATTGTTCCATGCTGTTTTCTGTGAACAATAAAAAATGGCTGTCCAAATTCTGATTTCTGGTCTATGCATTGTACTCTTACAAACAGCTGTGTGTTATAGCTGTAAAACAATTGCTTCGTCAGTGAAATAGTTACATTTGGTACTACTTTAGAATTTAATTAAATGTTTAACTGCACAATATGGAATAAAATGAAATTAGGACTAAAATTTTATACTATATGGAATAAAATGTTATTCTAATTTATGTAAATTCATTTTTAATTAGATTAAAATTTATCTCTACTTAGAATAGAATGCAATGCTTTTTGGAGTAAATTATATTCTACTTGGAGTTAAAATACGGTAGAGTATTTTTTCTTTTAAACAACTTGGAGTAAATTCTCTTGGCATTGATTAAAATTTTTGCACTAAATTGTGTTGATTTTAATCTGTAATTTCAACTCTTCCATGAGAGTAAATTTTACTCTATTTAGACTGGGACCAAATGTTGTCTTTTTTAGAGTAAATTTTTTTTCAAATTGTGTAAAATTTACTCTGGAAATTTTACTGTGTAATGTTTTTTGTATCACAGTCAAGGTGTTTTTCTGTTTTTCTGTGTGTAATGAAACAAGATGTCTCTACTGAAATAAGTTTCCAGGGTTGCTGAACTTCCCCAGACAGTTATTTGGGAACTCGCTGTTTTTCCCGTGGCCTTCCCTGCATGGACATAGAGTGTTTAGTTTTCACATCCCATAGACATTACAGTGAATGAGTATACAAGGTTCCATATGTTTTCCTTTGTTTCTTTTGTTTGGTCTTAGAAGATTGAGTCTCCACCTTGGTAGTAAAGAGAGATGAATAAAGTAACTATGCAACTCTGAGTTCGTCAGAGCGGATCCTAATTTGTGCCTAATGCAGTGTATTTCTTGCTCTCTGTCTGCAGATGTATTAAAGATTGTTTTTGCTCCTTGACTTTTGTCTGGACCGCAGTTTCTGAATTGTGCACTTCACAATTCTGACATTTGAAATTAAAGTCAGAATTCTGACTTTTGAGAAAAAAGTAAACATTTTGAGATTAAAGTCAGAATGCATGCATTATCTATATGTAACCCATTTCATGCACAGCTGGCAGTGAATATCTATCTGAAAGCCGTTTTCTTGTGCTTTATTTTTATTTTGTAAATGCACAGATTTGTGGCAACAAAAGTTACCATTACTTAGTTTTACCTGTTTAAATATTTTCTTAAAACTTATTTCATTTCAGATTTTTACTTTTGACCTCATTTCCTTTGTACCTTCACTAAAAATACATGTATTACTTTTAGATTAGGATTTTAGTATTTGTTAATTGTATTATGTGACTTCTGTTTCATTCTTTTTGTGTGCAGCTTTTTAGTCATGTTGGAGTTTAAAGTTCTTTAGAACAAAATCAGGAATAGTAACTCCAAAGTTGCAGTTTAGATGCTGCATGTTAATTTCTGATATAAAAACCAAATAAATGAATTGCTTCCTGTGTTCTTCGTGTGATTTAAATCTTGTCACATTTTTAGACTCAGTTCAAACTTTACCATGAATGTAAAGACAATCAGCCAGGATATGTTTCTTTTCATGCATTTATTGATTCATTATTTTTTATTTCTGAAACAGAGAAAAATCCGTTACGGAGATCAATTCTAATTCTACAAACATCTGGATCAAACTAACCAAGATGCAATGATAAAATTATATCTGAGAGGAAATTTGATGAGAATAATACTCCATGACAGTCATTTTTTTAGGCTAATTGTTGCTTTTATCCACTCCATGTATTCACACACATCCATGATGGAAACTGCGCTCTGACATTCATTGACTGGTACACCAGGAGAAATCACACCATAAATCTTGCCGTTGAACATCACCCCTGAACCAGAGTCACCCTGTAGAAAAAATTATAATATATTTATTTATGTTGTAAAACAGAAAAGTTTTCTGATCACTGTATAGAGATACTGAATAAACAAACTTACATAACATGCATCCTTGTTTGGTGCTGCAGTAGAGAATACATGCCCATATGGCTTCAGGAGATGGGAACCCTCAACAACCTTCATGTCGACACACTGAAGCCCTCCTGCTCTAGCAGCTTTGGGTATTGTAGAGAAACATGAGAATCATAAACATGTTCTTCACTTGACCTTCTCGGTAGAGACAGAAACAAAGATTTTATTCTCATAACTTCAATATTTGTCTCACATGGCTTATTACTGGGGCGGATTGTCGTTTCTCCCTCTCCTGCCAGCTGAACGACATCATCTCTAAAATATAATTAGAATAAAATGTAAAAATACAAGATAGCAATGTAGAAAATTAATTGTTACAAAGAACAATGGAAGAACAGAACATAAATCCATGAAGGACTTCATGTACTGACACAGGAGTGTCCACCTCCAGTCCCCAGTTTAATTGTCCTTTGTCCTTTAAATGTGTCTCTGGTCCAACAAACCTGAGCTAAACTGCTGGCCTGATTACCTGACTCATGCATCAGAGGCAGCAGGACTGGAGAAGTGGAGACAGAAAATCTGGAGTCATGTTTTTGATCAGAAAAAGACTTACTTTTTAAGACGATTACTGCAGTCTGGAAGCGAAGCAGGTGTGACGCCTCTTGCTGGTTTCTGAAGCTTCAGCAACATGATGTCATGCTGCTTGCCTTCGGAAGCAAAAACCATAGGATGGCCTTCAATTCTGGGAGCATATGTTCTAGAAATCCCTGGATGAACTTTTAATGTTGCTGCTTTAATCCTGCAGAAAAGGTTAGATTATAATGCACACACACAAAACCTGATCATCTACAGATAAAACTGTGTTAATGCCTCTTTCCTACCACCGTGCCCCCGACTTCCAGCAGTGAGCTGCAGTCAGGATCCACTGAGGGTGGATCAGAGATCCTCCACATAGGATGGTATGAGTACGATTGTTGCCCGTTAGCCGAACGTGATAAAGACGCTCCGCAATACCACAGACATGACCTCCAATGATTCTCTTCTGCAGAGAAACATCTGAGTTCACTGAAACACCTGGAGATGAAAAAAGGAGGACGTTACTCAGAAACCAGGTGTAAACATGACTGCTGCGTCAGAAAAAGGATAAACAGTTAAAGATTAATAAGCATCACAGTTCATATGCAAAGAAGTTTCAATCTGAAACAGAATCAGAGGGAAGTTTGAGAATCACAGACAGCAGCAGCCTCCCTAGAACCAGTGGAAGTGTCTCCAGTTTCCCCAGTGTGTCCAGTGTTTCTGACTCACCCAGCCCCAGCAGCAGCAGAACCTTCAGCAGAGCCATTGCTGGTCCAGCTTCCTGTGAATGTCTGCAGTCCTGCAGCAGCTTTTAAACTCTGTTCACGACTTCCTGCTGGAAAGAAAGCCACCAATCACAGGACAGACACTGATCTGAACAGTGATCTGGACAGAGGAACTTTAACATTTCATCGTTCTAAAGAAACTAAAAAAGTTTTTGTTCCATTGTTCCATTGGACATTATCCAATCATTTCAACTTTCATAACTTAAATAATCAGCCAATGAAACAAGAACTTTTTCATCAGTCTTAAGGAATTGACATAAAACAAGGAGCTCCTATATGTAGAGCACCACAGTATTTAGCCACAGATGCCACCACAGTATTTAGTTTTTTTAAAATATAATTTTGAAATATTTTCAGATACAATTTATTCTATTTTCGCAAATAAATTAACAAATTACATTTTGTTTGCAGTTCATTTAAAGTGCTTTCCTGAGGTGGAACCTTTGTTTGGGGGTCGTTGCTTCCAGGTTGGTTTTGGGATGGACTTCCGATTTGCCCCAAACACAATCTGGAAGCTAAAGGCAGCGCTACCTATGTCATTGCTGACTCCTCTCTATTTGTCCTTCAGATGGTGTCATCACTGTTACAGCAGTCCTGACCCTCGGGACCTGTAACATGTATTTGGCTGCATAATTGCTTGTAAATTAGTTTTTCCTTATCTCAAGTGAACTGAGAGATTTACATTAGAGACTAGACAAAAAAATAATCAGTAAGTTTTCTGCTTTGGCAGTGGACAAGCGTCCAGTGGATTTTACTCAAGTGAAAACTTGATTGTAAACTTAATGAAATAAAACAGATTTTTTGGAGAAAGAGAGACTCTTGTTTTCAGGTTCATGGCTTTTTTTTTTTTTTAGAGAAAACTGGTTTCCAATCTACAAAAATTCACATCTGCCTTTGCTCCCGACAGTAGAATCAGTTTGTTTATTGATGAACTGTGAAAATGACCCCTCTTGAGAATAAATAATTCTGTGTTTTCCTCAATCTCTTTAACTATTTTCATGCTTGATTGCACATACATTCATTCATATAGATAACATGCTCACAAAAGCTAAAGCAAAAGGAAATGACATGTTAGTAAAAACCCTCAAAGCTAAAGCTAAAGGAAATAAGGGAAGACCCTCTTTATGGTGTAGATTAGATATAGTCTAACAAAGGGAATTACACACTTGTTTGATGCTAAAGATTAACAGTCTGTGATTTGACAAGAGATGTGATTACATATTCATCTGCTAATCAAAAAAGCATCTGTTTTATGTGACTAAAAGATTGGTGTAAAGTGGAGCTAATGTGCTGACAAAAATCCAGTTAAGGACAAACATAAATACAAAAAAACCCAGAAAAGAAGCCTGATGCTACATTGTGAAAAACAAAAAGAACAACGGAACTAAATGGCCTTTGTAAAAGAAACTATGAATCTTGAAATTTTATAGACAAGAAATGTTACAAGAAATTCATAAAGAACAGTCTGTTGTGGACAAAAGAACTTGAGTGAGCTGGTTTGAGCCCATCACTGAACAATTTATGTCACTCTATCTGTTCCATTTGGATTACGTGTAATATTTGTTAATTTTCTGCATTAAAAACTGGTTTATATTTAACCAAAGCTCATTATTTCTCAAGGCAGCGAGTCGGATCCTGAAACTGGTAAACGGAAAATCTGAAAATGACCCTTGTTGATAATAAATAATTCTGTTTTCCTCAATCTCTTTTAGCGATTCGGATGCTTGATTACACATAAATTCATTCACATAGATAACATGCTCACAAAAGCTAAAGCTAAAGGAAATGACATGTTAGTAAACACCCTCAAAGCTAAAGTTAAAGGAAATGCCTCGGTGCACCAATGAGTTGAATATTGGGAGTTTTTGCAGCTGATGAGTTGTGTCTCTCAGTGGTTAACCTCTGCTTTATCTAGCAAGACTGGAACAGGTAGATTCAGTCAGGCTGTCACCCTCCTTTCTTGCCAGGAGTATGTGGTTTGGGGAAAACTGCCATCCACTGCACCACTGACATTTGGGAACACTGTGATTATCGAGCCGTCATCTCCTCGTTCCACTCTCAAAAACATTTTAGTGGGTCGGGTAGTCACACCCATGTGGGAGGATTGTTGGCTCCCAATGGAGGTTTCAATCCAACAGACAAATCTCTGATACTGCGCCGAATGGAGGTTTCAATCCAACAGAAAATCTGTTCTGTGCGGCATGCTAAAATACTGCCTAAATCAGCGAACTCAACAAGCTCAGCCTATCACCGTTCTGATCCTGTACAGATGCTGAGACACAGTGGTCTACATGACATCAACATAAAGAGCTGTGAGATATCAGATGAGTTCAAGAGAAGGTCTTTTCTTAGATGGAGATGAAGGGTATCATAAGGAAGTCTTCACGAGTGAATATGCCTGTCCATTTGTTACGGTGTGGAAAAAGTCTGGGGACATGAGGCTATGCACTGACTGGTCTGTTACATTGTTGCAGTGAAAATATACTCTACTTTGTACTGGTACTGAATGTCCCTATGCTGTTTTCCATTTTGTGCAATTCTAGTGGGGTTAATGTAACCAAGTTGTATCTCTCTTTTTCTATAGTTGTACAAAGTGTCTTTCTTTTTTGGGTATTCATGTTGTTCCTTACCTGACTGAAACATCTTTAAGAAAACCTGTTTTCATTGTGTTGCTTTGGGACAGGAAGCCCCTCCATTTTTTCTGTGGTATTGTCTTTAAATTATTTGCACCCTTCGCACCCTCCCCTTTTGATCTTCAGTGAAGCCCAGAAGTTTTCAAGGTGTGCGAGAGCTAGCCTCCATGCTAGCCTCTCTCCTAGCTCTGTGCTAGCTTCCATCTTGACATCACGAACTTTTTTCCTGAGACAAACCTTTTCTATTTGATTATCAGTGAAAAACAATGTAACAATAAAGTATTTGACATATTTTGGCAATACTAACATCTTCTTACCTTTTCCAGATATTACAAAATTTACAGAGAATTTCTGTAATAAAAACAAAACAAAAACAAAAACAAAATTGCAATGTCTGAGCAGTTTTACATAAATGTGTAATTTACATTTTAATTTCAACAGTGAAAAAATATTTGTTCACTTCCTCCTTTATATTGTAGGCGATTTTTGTGTCAATGTTTAAGATTTTTTTCTTTATTGCATCTTTGTATAAGCCTATTAAAAGTGTTAAAATTTTACATTTTAATTAACAATGACACTTTGTTTAACTGCAGTAACGGAAAATTCTCCACAATAATTTTTGTTAAATTTGTGGCAACCAGAAGCTACAATTAACTGATTTTTTTTGTTGTTTTTTTTCTGACCTGTTTTTAAGTATTGTCTTAAAACTTATTTCATTCTGGATTTTTACTTTTGAACTCATTTCCTTTGTATCTTCATTAAAATATTTTTTAAATTATTTTTACATTAGGACTTTTTCATTTCTTGTCCTGTATGACTTCTCTTTCATTATTCATATTTCTTTGGTCTTGTTGGAGTTTAAAGTTCTTGAGAACTAAATCAGGAATAGTAACTCCAGAGCTGCAGAGTTTGTATGCTACATGTTCAGTTCTGATATAAAAGACAAAAACTGAATAAATAATTTATTTCCAGCTCTCCTCCTTATGTGATTTAAATCTTGTCGCATTTTCAGACTCAGTTCAGGGAAAATATCAACTGAACCAACTGAACCAGGAACGTAAAGACGACCAACCAGGAAATGTTTATTTTTTATGCATTTGATTTATTTGTAATTGCTGAGAAAGAGAAAGATCCACTAGGGAGCTCAAGGATAGATGAGAAAAACAAAGTTGTTGATTTATTCCAATTCTACAAACATGTGGATCAAACTGGTCAAGATGCAGTGATAAAATTAGATCTGAGAAGAAATTTGATGAGAATTATATTTCATGACAGTTTCTGTTTTATTCATTATGAATTGTAGATGTAATCCACTCCATGTATTTACACACATCTATGATGTAAGCTGGTCTGTGACATGCATAGTCTGGTACACCTGGAGAAATCACACCATAAATCTTGCCATTGAACATTGCTGCTGAACCATAGTCGCCCTGTAGAAACAGTTATATCAATATATTTATGTTGTAAAAAAGAAAAGTCTTCTAATCACTGCAGAGAGATATTGAAGAAACAAACTTACATAACATGCATCCTTGTTCAGTGCTGCTGCAGAGAATACATGCCCATATGTCACCAGGAAATGGGAAACCTCAACAACCTTCATGTCAACACACTGAAGATGTGTTGCAGGAGCATCACTAGGTACTGTAGAAAAACATAAAAATCAGACACATGCTGCTCATTTGACCTTCTTGGTGGAGACAGAAACAAAGATTTTATTTTCATAACTTCAAACTTTCTCACATCGCTCATTATTGGGGCCGGTTGTCATTGCTCCCTCTCCTGCCAGTTGAACAACATCGTCTCTAAAATACAGTAAGAACATTTAAAAATACAAGATATTCTAGGCGATTTTTATGTCAATGTTTAAGATTTTTTTCTTTATTGCATCTTTGTATAAGCCTATAAAAAGTGTTAAAATTTTACATTTTAATTAATAATTACACTTTGTTTAACTGCAGTAACGGAAAAGTCTCCACAATAATTTTTGTTAAATTTGTGGCAACCAGAAGCTACAATTACCTGATTTTTTTTTGTTTTGTTTTGTTTTCTGACCTGTTTTTAAGTATTGTCTTAAAACTTATTTCATTCTGGATTTTTACTTTTGAACTCATTTCCTTTGTATCTTCATTAAAATATTTTTTAAAATTATTTTTACATTAGGACTTTGTCATTTGTTATGAAGAACAATGGAAGAACAGAAAATAAATCCATGAAGGACTTCATACACTGACACAAGAGTGTCCACCTCCAGTCCCCAGTTTCATTGTTCTGCATCCTTTAAATGTTTCTCTGGTCCAACACACCTGAGCTAAACTGTTGGCCTGATTACCTGAGTCAGGTGTGCTGAAGCAGAGGCAGCAGGACTGGAGAATTGGAGACAGAAAGTCTGGAGTCATGTCTTTTATCAGAAAAACACTTACTTTCTAAGATGATAACTGCAGTCTGGTAACTGAGCAAGTGGGACATCTTTTACTTTTCGTTGAAGCCTCAACAACATGATGTCATGCTGCCAGCCTTCGGGAGTATAAGCCACAGGCACGTTGGGGAGACTGATAATCTTCTGTCTAGCAGTCAGTGGGTGAACTCTCAACTTTGCGATTTTAATCCTGCAGAAAAGGTTAAATTATAATAAATAGACAAAAAACATGATCATCTGCAGATAAAACTGTGCCTCTTTCCTACCATCCTGGCTCTGACTTCCAGCAGGCATCTGTAGTCAGGACCCACCCAGAGTGGATCAGAGATCCTCCACAAAAGTATTTATTGGTACCATTGAAGCCCTCCAGCCGAACGTGAAAAAGACGCTCCGTGTCAGCACAATTATGACCACCAATGATTCTCTTCTGCAGAGAAACATCTGAGTTCACTGAAACACCTGAAGGAAAAGGAGGACTTTACTTAGAAATCAGGTGTAAACATGTCTGCTGGATCAGAAAAAGGATAAACAGTGAAAGATTAAAAAGCATCACAGTTCATATGCACAGAAGTTTCAATCTGAAATAGAAGTTTGAGAATCACAGAGAGCAGCAGCCTCCTTGAAACCATTGGAAGTCTCTCCAGTTTCTCGACTCCAGTGTGTCCAGTGTTTCTGACTCACCCAGCCCCAGCAGCAGCAGAATCTTCAGCAGAGCCATTGGTGGTCCACCTTCCTGTGAATGTCTGCGGTAATGCAGAAGTTTTTAAATTCTGTTCACAACTTCCTGCTGGAAAGAAAGCCACCAATCACAGGACAGACACTGATCTGCACTGTCACTGGACAGAAGAACTTTAACATTTCATCATTCTAAAGAAACTTGAAAAAAGTTGTTCCACTGACAAATTATTTTACTAATGTCCAAACATTTCCCCTCTCATAACATAAATAATCAGCCAATGATACAAGAATATTAACATGAAGGAATTGACTTAAAAAAAGAAAATCCTAAATTTGGCTATAAAATATTTGGTAAGTTTTTTCTTATCTTACATGAACTGAGAAATTTACATTTGAAACTAGCCAAAAAATAATCAGTATATTTTCTACGTATGCAGTGCACAAGCTTCCAGTGAGTTTTGCTCAAGTTAAAACTTGATTGTAAATATGATGAAATAAAATTAATATATTTAACCAAATCTCTTTTTTTCTAAAGGTAATGACGCTAGGGTTTCAGTCGGGTCCTGAAACTGGTAAACAGACCTGGGTGTTGCAAAGAGGAGAAAATGGGTGAACTACAACAAGTTTTGTCTTGGTTAGTAATTCTGGCAAGCTTTATGAACTCCACATATCTTTATCAATACAAGGATGCAAAATTGTTCATTTTAGAAAGGTGTTTTTTAAATTTGTGTTCAGCTAATTAAGATTAGAGAGAAATCCAGATTTTAAAAAGAACACATTATCTGTTATTTACATTTAATATATATTTGGAACATTGTTTTTTCTTTTCATTGTTCCCACATGTTTCTTTTCAGTTATTTGGATGCAGTATGATCCAAATAACTTAAATTATATTATTTTGTTAAATTGTAATTTCTGAGACTTTTACATAATAAGCAAGTTAAATAGATTTGAATTTCAACAGTGAAAGCAAATATTTTTTAACTTCTTCCTTTACATTGCAGGTGTTTTTTACGTAAATGTTTTGAAGATGATTCTTTTTTATGCTTTGTGTAGGCCTATAAAAAGTGTTAAAAGTAAAAATTGACAATGACACTTTGATTAACTGCAGTAAAAGAAAATTATCTACAAAATTTTTATGTTAAATTTCTGCCAACAAGAAGTTACCATAAATTGAATTTACCTGTTTTTATTTTCTTAAAACTTATTTCATTCCAGACTTTGACTTTTGACCTCATGTCCTCTGTATCTTCATTAAAAATATAATGTCTTAAATTTATATTAGGATTTTGTCATTTGTTTGTTGTATTGTTATTTCAGTTTAATTATTTTTGTGCACATCTCTTTGGTCTTTTTGGAGTTTAAAATTCTCCATATCAAGAATAGTAACTCTAGAGCTGCAGAGTTTAGATACTGGATGCTCATTTCTCATCTAAAAGACAAAAACAGAATAAATAAATTTCTTCTGGTTTTCCTTTTTATGAGATTTAATTCTTGTCACATTTTCAGACTCAGTTCAGGGAAAATATCAACTGAACAAACTTTACGATGAATGTAAAGACAATCAGCCAGGAAATGTTTATTGTTCATTCATTTATTGATTCATTTTTCATTTTTGAGACAGAGAAGGATCCATTAGGAAGATCAAGGACGGATGACAAAAAAATCAAAGCTATTGACTTATTCTAATTCTATAAACATGTGAATTAAACTGATTAAAATGCAAAGATAAAATTATATCGGAGAGAAAATTTGATGAGAATTACATTTCATGACATTTTATGTTTTATTTATGGGCAATTGTTGTTTTTATCCATCCAATGTATTCACACACATCCATGATGGAAACTGGTTTCTTACATGCATAGTGTGAGGTATCAACAGAAATTACACCATAAACCATGTCGTTGAACACCACTGCTGAACCATTGTCGCCCTGAAGAAAAAAATTATATCCATGTTAAAATCAGGAAAGTCTTCTAATCACTGTAGAGAGATACTGAAGAGACAAACTTACATAACATGCATCCTTGTTCGGTTCTGCAGCACGGAATATATACCCAAATGACCGGGATTGGGAAATCAGAACAACTTTCATGTCAACACACTGAAGATGTTTTGCCATACGACCAGAACGTACTGTAGAGAAACATGAGAATCAAACACATGTTCTTCATTCGACCTTCTCAGTAGAGACAAAAACAGATTTTATTCTTATAACTTCAATATTTCTCTCACATCGCCGATCATTGGGGCCGGTTGTAGTTTCTCCCTCTCCTGCCAGCTGAACAGTATCACCACTGAAACACAATTAGAATAAAATGTAAAAATACAAGCTGACAATGTAGAAAAAATATTTTTATGAAGGACAATGGAAGAACAGAAAATAAATCTATGAAGGACTTCATGCACTGACACAGGAGTTTCCACCTCCAGTCTCGATTTTCTTTGTCCTTTGTCCTTTAAATGTGTCTCTGGTCCAACACACCTGAGCTAAACTGTTGACCTGATTACCTGACTCAGGTGTGCTGAAGCAGAGGCAGCAGGACTGGAGACAGAAAATCTGAAGTCATGTTTTTGATCAGAGAAAGACTTACATTTTAAGACGTTTACTGCAGTCTGGAAGCTTAGCAACTGGTACATCTGTCACTGGTTTCTGAAGCTTTAGTAACATGATGTCATGCTTCCGGCTGTCTTCACGATACAGCACAGGAGGTTGTACAATTATTTGCAAATTTTCTTGAGCAGTCTTTGGATGAACTTTTAAGAATGCTACATTATTCCTGCAGCGAAAAAATTAGATTATAATGAACACATAGAAAACCTGATCATCTGCAGATAAAACTGTGTTGATCTCTCTTTGCTACCTTGGCCCCAACTCCCAGCAGCTTGCTGCAGTCAGGATCCACTGAGGGTGGATCAGAGATCCTCCGCAGATGGTCGTTGACTTCTCATTGGTTATTGCCATCCGAACGTGATAAAGACGCTCCGTGTCAACACAGTTTTGACCGCCAATGATTCTCTTCTGCAGAGAAACAGCTGAGTTCACTGAAACACCTATCGAAGAAAAAAGGAAGACGATACTCAGAAACCAGGTGCAAATCGATCAGAAAAAAGATAAACAGTTAAAGATTAATAAGCATCACAGTTCATATGCAAAGAAGTTTAATCTGAAAAAGAAGTTTGAGAATCACAGAGAGCATCAACCTCCCTGGAACCAGTGGAAGTGTCTCCAGTTTACCCAGTGTGTCCAGTGTTTCTGACTCACCCAGCCCCAGCAGCAGCACAATCTTCATCAGAGCCATTGCTGGTCCACCTTCCTGTGAATGTCTGCAGTAATGCAAATGAGTTCTTACAAATGAGTTTTTAAACTCTGTTCACAACTTCCTGCTGGAAAGAAAGCCACCAATCACAGGACAGACACTGATCTACACTGTAACTGGACAGAGTAACTGTAACATTTCGTCGTTCTAAAGACACTTTAAAAAAGTTTTTGTTACACTGACAAATTATTTCACTAATGTCCAAACATTTCCCGTCTTATAAATTAAATTATCAGTCAATGAAACAAGAACTTTTTCATCAATATTAAGGAATTGACTTAAAACAAGCAGATCCTATATTTGACTGCAAAGCTGTTTGTAAGTTTTTTCTTATCTCAAATGAAGTGAGAGATTTACAGTGGGTTTTGCTCAAGTGAAAACTTGATTGTAAACTTGATTAAATAAAACTGATTTTCTGGAGGAAGAGAAACTCTTGTTTTCAGGTTGATATATATGTATATTTTTAGAGAAAAATGTTTAGTTTCCAATCTACAAAAATTAACATCTGCCTTTGCTCCTGAACGTAGAATCAGTTTGTTTTTGATGAGCTTTGAAAATGACCCCAGTTAAGAATAAATAATTATGTTTTCCTCATTCTCTTTTGAGCTATTTGCATGCTTGATTACACATACATTCATTCACATCGATCAGAAAAGAATCCCTGATCCTACATTGTGAAAAACAAAAACAACAATGGAACTAAATGGCCTTCGTAAAAGAAACTATGAATCTTTTGATTTTACTGATAGGAAATCTTACAAGAAATTCTTAACGAAGACTCTGTTATGGACAAAATGACTTTTTGTCTTTGCTGTATCTGTTTTATCTACACACATGCACACGGCTGCATGCTGATGTAAGCATAACATTTAAGACTGAAAAAAGTCACACATAAAAGCTGATGAAGGAAGGCCAAGACCTTAGAGAGGAAGCAGAATGAGGAGAAATCAAGCAGAACTCATGCTACAATCTTTGCTTCGCTTAGTGTTACCTCTGTGCACTGAGTGGATCCCAGCACTGCATGATGAACATCACTCTCTACTTGTTCCATTTGGATGACGTATAACATTTGATCCTTTTCTGCATTAAAGCCTGTTTTATATTTAACCAAAACTCATTATTTCTCCAGGTAATGACACTATGTTTTCAGTCGGGTCCTGAAACTGGTAAACGGACCTGGGTGGTACACAGAGGGGAAAATGGGTGAACTACAACAATTTTTGTCTTGGTTAGTGATTCTGGCAAGCTTTATTAACTCAACATATCTTCATCAATACAAAGATGCAACACTGTTCATTTTAAAATGAGCTGTTATTTACATTTAATATATAATTGGAGCATTGTTTTTTTAAAAAAGCAAAAAGCCTCAAAAGACTTGAAATTCCTAGTTTCAGACATGAGACTTGAGTTGGTCCTACTGCTGTATTAAAATAATGTTAAATATGTTGTACTGGTCCTTTACCTGTTGTGAGCTGCTGCATAAATGTAATGTAAACATATGACGTATTAAAACGTTTTATTTGTTTCACTGTCTGCAGCCTTGCAGTAGAATTCATTACAATATGGCACATGAAATCATTTAAAAATTTTTTAATATTTCAAATATGTCCTGAACTCACATGCTTTGTGTACAAAACGTCACAGAAACTAAGTTTACTCTCCCTACCTGCTAATAAAAAAAACCACCCAATTTATGTGGCTAAAAGTTAGTTTGGTGTAAAGTGGAGCAAATGTGCTAACAGACATCAAGTGAAGGACAAACATACATTAAAAAAAATAAAAAAGCCCTTTTGCTACATTGTGAAAAACAAAATCACTAATGGAATTAAAATATCCTTTGTAAAAGATACTATGAAACTTGTGATTTGATAAGAAATGTTACAAGAAATTCATAAGGAACACTTTGTTATGGACAAAATGACTCTGTCTTTTCTCTATGTTTTATCTGCTGACATACACACAGCTGCACGCTGACATAACCATAACATTAGCCAGTTAGTATCTCAGACCATGCATCATTCATGACCCATTTCATGCATAGCAGATGGTGGACATCTATCAAAAGCCATTTTCTTGTGTTTATATGGATTTTTATTTTGTAAATGGATACAAACCACTGACGCGGACACTAGTGCATTTTTAACTACTGCCCATTCACTGCAAGTGTAAGAAAACTTTGTTAAATCCAATATGGTAGACAAATGAAAAAGCATACTACCAACAGTCCCGAAATAGGATTTATTTCTTTATGGAAATGCATATATGAGGACAAGGAAAGACAATATATATTTTTATGCTTTTGTTTTTTATTATGCCAGTTGTGGTCCTTCATAATTTGTGAACAAACCCAGATACAGCGATTACACCATATTGTAGAAAGTTAACACAGCAATCAAACTATCAAGGTGATTCTTTGCACTTCCTAATTCAATCCTAAATGTAATATTTATTTATTTATTTTATTGGTTGAATGCTTTAAATTAAATTTAATAACATTGTCATTCTCAATAGATTACTGCTACAGTTTCAGATCTACAATCTATGTTACAGTTTAACCATTTTTAGGGGTCCTGAATGTCTTGAGTGCCCTACCAGCAGCTACTGAGTTTTCTTTGTCTTTACATCTCAACCTTACAACTATAGATCTATCAGAGATAGATCTAGAGTCTAGAACATAGAAAAACAATGTAGAGTTAACCCCTCTGAGCTTTTGGATCTTTAAAGCAGTCTGCAGCCAAGCTGTTGTGTAGGTTCAACAGTCAGATATGATCAGGGTTTATTTAGTAAAATAGCAGCTAATTTGCTTCTTTCATAACTTCATAACCAGCGATTTTCTCTCCTCGTTTAACAGTTTCAGTCTCAGATCAATTCAGCCCTCCAGGACTGTCAGCAGCAGAAACAGCAACATATACCTATCAGAGAAACAGATTTCGTTTGCTTTGAATTGTCCCCACATGGTGACAATGATGCAGTATGATCCAATTAACTCTTAGATTCTTGAATATGGGTTGTTGTTATGTTTTTACATGATGTTTTAAGATCTTGTTCAATGTGCCCCATTTTAACATTGTGCCCACCCAACCCCCCTTAAAGGTTTCTGCACTGACCTGAGGCAAATCTTTTCTGTTTAATTTGATGCAATATTATCAGTGAAACACATTGTAACAAAAAAGTCTTAAACAACTTATTTTAGCAGCACTAAAATCTTTTTGTTCTCCAGATTTTACTATAAAATTTCTAGAGAACTTCTGTCAAAAAAAATTTTGAAAAGTAAATTATAATTTTTGAGAGTTTTATATAATAAACAAGTAAAATAGATTTTAATTTCAACATTGAAAGCAAATATTTTTTAACTTCTTCCTTTACATTGCAGGTGTTTTTTACGTAAATGTTTTGAAGATGATTTTTTTATTGCTTTGTGTAGGCCTAAAAAAAGTGTTAAAATTAAAAATTGACAGTGACACTTTGATTAACTGCAGTAAAAGAAAATTATCTACAAAATTTTATGTTAAATTTCTGCCAACAAGAAGTTACCATAAATTGAATTTACCTGTTTTTATTTTCTTAAAACTTATTTCATTCCAGACTTTGACTTTTGACCTCATGTCCTCTGTATCTTCATTAAAAATATAAGTCTATTAAATTTATATTAGGATTTTGTCATTTGTTTGTTGTATTGTTATTTCAGTTTAATTATTTTTGTGCACATCTCTTTGGTCTTTTTGGAGTTTAAAATTCTCCATATCAAGAATAGTAACTAGAGCTGCAGAGTTTAGATACTGGATGCTCATTTCTCATCTAAAAGACAAAAACAGAATAAATAAATTCTTCTGGTTTTCCTTTTCATGAGATTTAATTCTTGTCACATTTTCAGACTCAGTTCAGGGAAAATATCAATTGAACAAACTTTATGATGAATGTAAAGACAATCAGCCAGAAAATGTTATTGTTCATTCATTTATTGATTAATTTTTCATTTTTGAGACAGAGAAGGATCCATTAGGAAGATCAAGGATAAATGAGAAAAAAAACTATTAATTTATTCTAATTCTACAAACATGTGAATCAAACTGATTAAAATGCAAAGATAAAATTATATCGGAGAGGAAATTTTATGAGAATTACATTTCATGACATTTTATGTTTTATTTATGGGCAATTGTTGTTTTTATCCATCCAATGTATTCACACACATCCATGATGGAAGCTGGTTTCTTACATGCATAGTGTGAGGTTTCAACAGAAATCACACCATAAACCATGTCGTTGAACACCACTGCTGAACCATAGTCGCCCTGAAAAATAATTATATCCATGTTGTAAACAGGAAAGACTTCTAATCACTGTAGAGAGTTACTGAAGAGACAAACTTACATAACATGCATCCTTGTTCGGTTCTTCACACGGAATATGTGCCCAAATGACCGGGATTGGGAAACCAGACAACTTTCATGTCAACACACTGAAGATTTTTGCAATACGACCAGAACGTACTGTAGAGAAACATGAGAATCAAACACATGTTCTTCATTCGACCTTCTCAGTAGAGACAAAAACAGATTTTATTCTTATAACTTCAATATTTCTCTCACATCGCCGATCATTGGGGCCGGTTGTAGTGTCTCCCTCTCCTGCCAGCTGTACAGTATCACCACTGAAACACAATTAGAAAAAAATGTAAAAATACAAGCTGATGTAGAAAAAATATTTTTATGAAGGACAATGGAAGAACAGAAAATAATCTATGAAGGACTTCATGCACTGACACAGGAGTGTCCACCTCCAGTCTCGATTTTTTTGTCCTTTGTCCTTTAAATGTGTCTCTGGTCCAACACATCTGAGCTAAACTGTTGGCCTGATTACCTGACTCAGGTGTGCTGAAGAGAGGCAGCAGGACTGGAGACAGAAAATCTGAAGTCATGTTTTTGATCAGAGAAAGACTTACATTTTAAGACGTTTACTGCAGTCTGGAAGCTTAGCAACTGGGACATCTGTCACTGGTGTCGGAAGCTTTAGCAACATGATCTCATGCTGCCGGCTGTCTTCACGATACAGCACAGGAGGTTGTACAATTACTTGAGAAGTTCCTTGAGCAGTCTTGGATGAACTTTTAAGAATGCTACAGTATTTCTGCAGATAAAAAAATTATTTTAATGAACACATAGAAAACCTGATCATCTGCAGATAAAACTGTGTTGATCTCTCTTTCCTACCTTGGCCCCAACTCCAAGCAGCTTGCTCCAGTCAGGATCCACTGAGGGTGGATCAGAGATCCTCCACAGATGGTCGTTGACTTCTCACTGGTTGATTCTATCCGAACATGATAAAGACGCTCCGTGTCACACAGTTTTGACCGCCAATGATTCTCTTCTACAGAGAAACAGCTGAGTTCACTGAAACACCTATAGAAGAAAAAGAATGACTTTATTCAGAAACCAGGTGCAAACATGTCTGCTGGATCAGAAAAAAGATAAACAGTTAAGATTAATAAGCATCACAGTTCGTATGCAAAGAAGTTTCAATCTGAAATAGTAAGTGTGAGAATCACAGAAGCATCAACCTCCCTGGAACCAGTGGAAGTGTCTCCAGTTTCCCCAGTGTGTCCAGTGTTTCTGACTCACCCAGCCCCAGCAGCAGCAGAACCTTCAGCAGAGCCATTGCTGGTCCATTCTGTGAATGTCTGCAGTAATGCAAATGCAAATGAGTTTTTAAACTCTGTTCACAACTTCCTGCTGGAAAGAAAGCCACCAATCACAGGACAGACACTGATCTGAACAGTGATCTGGACAGAGGAACTTCAACATTTCATTGTTCTAAAGAAACTTAAAAAAGATTTTGTTCCACTGACAAATTATTTCACTAATGTCCAAACATTTCCCCTCTTATAAATTAAATTATCAGCCAATGAAACAAGAACTTTTCCATCAATATTAAGGAATTGACTTAAAACTAGCAGATCCTATATTGACTGCAAAGCTGTTTGTAAGTTTTTTCTTATCTCAAATGAAGTGAGAGATTTACAGTGGGATTTGCTCAAGTGAAAACTTGATTGTAAACTTAATTAAATAAAACTGATTTTCTGGAGGAAGAGAAACTCTTGTTTTCAGGTTGATATATATGTATATTTTTAGAGAAAAATGTTTAGTTTCCAATCTACAAAAATTAACATCTGCCTTTGCTCCTGAACGTAGAATCAGTTTGTTTTTGATGAGCTGTGAAAATGACCCAGTTAAGAATAAATAATTATGTGTTTTCCTCAATCTCTTTTAGGTATTTGCATGCTTGATACACATACATTCATTCACATCGATCAGAAAAGAATCCCTGATCCTACATTGTGAAAACAAAAACAACAATGGAACTAAATGGCCTTCGTAAAAGAAACTATGAATCTTTTGATTTACTGATAGGAAATCTTACAAGAAATTCTTAAGGAAGACTCTGTTATGGACAAAATGACTTTTTGTCTTTGCTGTATCTGTTTTATCTACTCACATGCACACGGCTGCATGCTGATGTAAGCATAACATTTAAGACTGAAAAAAGTCACACATAAAAACTGATGAAGGAAGGCCAAGACCTTAGAGAGGAAGCAGAATGAGGAGAAAATCAAGCAGAACTCATGCTACAATCTTTGCTTCGCTTAGTGTTACCTCTGTGCACTGAGTGGATCCCAGCACTGCATGATGAACATCACTCTCTACTTGTTCCATTTGGATGGTATAACATTTGATCCTTTTCTGCATTAAAGCCTGTTTTATATTTAACCAAAACTCATTATTTCTCCAGGTAATGACACTACGTTTTCAGTCGGGTCCTGAAACTGGTAAACGGACCTGGGTGGTACACAGAGGGGAAAATGGGTGAACTACAACAATTTTTGTCTTGGTTAGTGATTCTGGCAAGCTTTATTAACTCAACATATCTTCATCAATACAAAGATGCAACACTGTTCATTTTAAAATGAGCTGTTATTTACATTTAATATATAATTGGAGCATTGTTTTTTTTAAAAAGCAAAAAGCCTCAAAAGGACTTGAAATTCCTAGTTTCAGACATGAGACTTGAGTTGGTCCTACTGCTGTATTAAAATAATGTTAAATATGTTGTACTGGTCCTTTACCTGTTGTGAGCTGCTGCATAAATGTAATGTAAACATATGACGTATTAAAACGTTTTATTTGTTTCACTGTCTGCAGCCTTGCAGTAGAATTCATTACAATATGGCACATGAAATCATTTAAAAATTTTTTAATATTTCAAATATGTCCTGAACTCACATGCTTTGTGTACAAAACGTCACAGAAACTAAGTTTACTCTCCCTACCTGCTAATAAAAAAATCACCCAATTTATGTGGCTAAAAGTTAGTTTGGTGTAAAGTGGAGCAAATGTGCTAACAGACATCAAGTGAAGGACAAACATACATTAAAAAAAATAATAAAAAAGTCCTTTTGCTACATTGTGAAAAACAAAATCACTAATGGAATTAAAATATCCTTTGTAAAAGATACTATGAAACTTGTGATTTGATAAGAAATGTTACAAGAAATTCATAAGGAACACTTTGTTATGGACAAAATGACTCTGTCTTTTCTCTATGTTTTATCTGCTGACATACACACAGCTGCACGCTGACATAACCATAACATTAGCCAGTTAGTATCTCAGACCATGCATCATTCATGACCCATTTCATGCATAGCAGATGGTGGACATCTATCAAAAGCCATTTTCTTGTGTTTATATGGGTTTTTATTTTGTAAATGGATACAAACCACTGACGCGGACACTAGTGCATTTTTAACTACTGCCCATTCACTGCAAGTGTAAGAAAACTTTGTTAAATCCAATATGGTAGACAAATGAAAAAGCATACTACCAACAGTCCCGAAATATGATTTATTTCTTTATGGAAATGCATATATGAGGACAAGGAAAGACAATACAGTTAGGGCCAGAAATATTTGGACAGTAACACAATATTTGTGAGTTTGGCTCTGCATGCCACCGCATTGGATTTGAAATGAAACCGCTACAACAGAATTCAAGTGCAGATTGTAACGTTTAATTTAAAGGGTTGAACAAAAATATGTGATAGAAAATGTAGGAATTGTACACATTTGTTTACAAACACTCCACATTTTAGGAGCTCAAAAGTAATTGGACATATAAACATAACCCAAACAAAAAAGTTTTTTCTCAATATTTTGTTGCGAATCCTTTGGAGGCAATCACTGCCTTAAGTCTGGAACCCATGGACATCACCAAACGCTGGGTTTCCTCCTTCTTAATGCTTTCCCAGGCCTTTACAGCCGCAGCCTTCAGGTCTTGCTTGTTAGTGGGTCTTCCGTCTGAAGTCTGGATTTGAGCAAGTGAAATGCATGCTCAATTGGGTTAAGATCTGGTGATTGACTTGGCCATTGCAGAATATTCCACCTTTTTGCTCTCATGAACTCCTGGGAAGCTTTGGCTGTATGCTTGGGGTCATTATCCATCTGTACTGTGAAGCGCCGTCGGATCAACTTTGCAGCATTTGGCTGAATCTGGGCTGACAGTATATCCCGGTACACTTCAGAATTCATCCGGCTACTCTTGTCTGCTGTTATGTCATCAATAAACACAAGTGACCCAGTGCCATTGAAAGCCATGCATGCCCATGCCATCACGTTGCCTCCATGTTTTACAGAGGATGTGGTGTGCCTTGGATCATGTGCCGTTCCCTTTCTTCTCCAAACTCTTTTCTTCCCATCATTCTGGTACAGGTTGATCTTTGTCTCATCTGTCCATAGAATACTTTTCCAGAACTGGGCTGGCTTCTTGAGGTGTTTTTGGGCAAATTTAACTCTGGCCTGTCTATTTTTGGAATTGATGAATGGTTTGCATCTACATGTGAACCCTTTGTATTTGCTTTCATGGAGTCTTCTCTTTACTGTTGACTTAGAGACAGATACACCTACTTCCTGAGAGTGTTCTGGACCTCAGTTGATGTTGTGAACGGGTTCTTCTTCACCAAAGAAAGTATGCGGCGATCCACCACTCGTTGTCTTCCGTGGACGCCCAGGCCTTTTTGAGTTCCCAAGCTCACCAGTCAATTCCTTTTTCCTCAGAATGTACCAGACTGTTGATTTTGCTACTCCAAGCATGTCTGCTATCTCTCTGATGGATTTTTTCCTTTTTTTCAGCCTCAGGATGTTCTGCTTCACCTCAATTGAGAGCTCCTTTGACCGCATGTTGTCTGGTCACAGCAACAGCTTCCAAATGCAAAACCACACACCTGGAAACAATCCCAGACCTTTTAACTACTTACTTGATTACAGGTTAACGAGGGAAAGGCCTTCTGAGTTACTTGCAGCCTTTAGAGTCCATTGTCCAATTACTTTTGGTCCCTTGAAAAAGAGGAGGCTCTGCATTACAGAGCTATGATTCCTAAACCCTTTCTCCGATTTGGATGTGGAAACTCTCATATTGCAGCTGGGAGTGTGCACTTTCAGCCCATACTATATATAAATTGTATTTCTGAACATATTTTTGTCAACAGCTAAAACAACAAAACCTGTGTCACTGTCCAAATATTTCTGGCCCTAACTGTATATATTTTTATGCTTTTGTTTTTTATGATGCCAGTTGTGGTCCTTCATAATTTGTGATCAAACCCAGATACAGCGATTACACCATATTGTAGGAAAGTTAACACAGCAATCAAACTATCAAGGTGATTCTTTGCACTTCCTAATTCAATCCTAAATGTAATATTTATTTATTTATTTTATTGGTTGAATGCTTTAAATTAAATTTAATAACATTGTCATTCTCAATAGATTACTGCTACAGTTTCAGATCTACAATCTATGTTACAGTTTAACCATTTTTAGGGGTCCTGAATGTCTTGAGTGCCCTTCCAGCAGCTACTGAGTTTTCTTTGTCTTTACATCTCAACCTTACAGCTATAGATCTATCAGAGGATAGATCTAGAGTCTAGAACATAGAAAAACAATGTAGAGTTAACCCCTCTGAGCTTTTTGGATCTTTAAAGCAGTCTGCAGCCAAGCTGTTGTGTAGGTTCAACAGTCAGATATGATCAGGGTTTTTTTAGTAAAATAGCAGCAAATTTGCTTCTTTCATAACTTCATAACCAGCGATTTTCTCTCCTCAGTTTAACAGTTTCAGTCTCAGATCAATTCAGCCCTCCAGGACTGTCAGCAGCAGAAACAGCAACATTATACCTATCAGAGAAACAGATTTTGTTTGCTTTGAATTGTCCCCACATGGTGACAATGATGCAGTATGATCCAATTAACTCTTAGATTCTTGAATATGGGTTGTTGTTATGTTTTTACATGATGTTTTAAGATCTTGTTCAATGTGCCCCATTTTAACATTGTGCCCACCCAACCCCCCTTAAAGGTTTCTGCACTGACCTGAGGCAAATCTTTTCTGTTTAATTTGATGCAATATTATCAGTGAAACACATTGTAACAAAAAAGTCTTAAACAACTTATTTTAGCAGCACTAAAATCTTTTTAGTTCTCCAGATTTTACTATAAACTTTCTAGAGAACTTCTGTCAAAATTAAAACTTTGAAAATTAAATTATAATTTTTGAGACTTTTACATAATAAACAAGTAAAATAGATTTTAATTTCAACATTGAAAGCAAATATTTTTTAACTTCTTCCTTTACATTGCAGGTGTTTTTTACGTAAATGTTTTGAAGATGATTTTTTTTTATTGCTTTGTGTAGGCCTATAAAAAGTGTTAAAATTAAAAATTGACAGTGACACTTTGATTAACTGCAGTAAAAGAAAATTATCTACAAAATTTTTATGTTAAATTTCTGCCAACAAGAAGTTACCATAAATTTAATTTACCTGTTTTTATTTTCTTAAAACTTATTTCATTCCAGACTTTGACTTTTGACCTCATGTCCTCTGTATCTTCATTAAAAATATAATGTCTATTAAATTTATATTAGGATTTTGTCATTTGTTTGTTGTATTGTTATTTCAGTTTAATTATTTTTGTGCACAGCTCTTTGGTCTTTTTGGAGTTTAAAATTCTCCATATCAAGAATAGTAACTAGAGCTGCAGAGTTTAGATACTGGATGCTCATTTCTCATCTAAAAGACAAAAACAGAATAAATAAATTT
This sequence comes from Poeciliopsis prolifica, assembly GCF_027474105.1. Lineage (NCBI taxonomy): Eukaryota > Metazoa > Chordata > Actinopteri > Cyprinodontiformes > Poeciliidae > Poeciliopsis > Poeciliopsis prolifica. The sequence continues at coordinate 3,206,841 of NW_026562400.1, read as the reverse complement.
CTTCTGGTTTTCCTTTTCATGAGATTTAATTCTTGTCACAGTTTCAGACTCAGTTCAGGGAAAATATCAACTGAACAAACTTTATGATGAATGTAAAGACAATCAGCCAGAAAATGTTTATTGTTCATTCATTTATTGATTAATTTTTCATTTTTGAGACAGAGAAGGATCCATTAGGAAGATCAAGGATAAATGAGAAAAAAAACTATTAATTTATTCTAATTCTACAAACATGTGAATCAAACTGATTAAAATGCAAAGATAAAATTATATCGGAGAGGAAATTTGATGAGAATTACATTTCATGACATTTTATGTTTTATTTATGGGCAATTGTTGTTTTTATCCATCCAATGTATTCACACACATCCATGATGGAAACTGGTTTCTTACATGCATAGTGTGAGGTTTCAACAGAAATCACACCATAAACCATGTCGTTGAACACCACTGCTGAACCATAGTCGCCCTGAAGAAAAAAATTATATCCATGTTAAAATCAGGAAAGTCTTCTAATCACTGTAGAGAGATACTGAAGAGACAAACTTACATAACATGCATCCTTGTTCGGTTCTTCAACACGGAATATATGCCCAAATGACCGGGATTGGGAAACCAGACCAACTTTCATGTCAACACACTGAAGATGTTTTGCAATACGACCAGAACGTACTGTAGAGAAACATGAGAATCAAACACATGTTCTTCATTCGACCTTCTCAGTAGAGACAAAAACAGATTTTATTCTTATAACTTCAATATTTCTCTCACATCGCCGATCATTGGGGCCGGTTGTAGTGTCTCCCTCTCCTGCCAGCTGTACAGTATCACCACTGAAACACAATTAGAAAAAATGTAAAAATACAAGCTGACAATGTAGAAAAAATATTTTTATGAAGGACAATGGAAGAACAGAAAATAAATCTATGAAGGACTTCATGCACTGACACAGGAGTGTCCACCTCCAGTCTCGATTTTCTTTGTCCTTTGTCCTTTAAATGTGTCTCTGGTCCAACACACCTGAGCTAAACTGTTGACCTGATTACCTGACTCAGGTGTGCTGAAGCAGAGGCAGCAGGACTGGAGACAGAAAATCTGAAGTCATGTTTTTGATCAGAGAAAGACTTACATTTTGAGACGTTTACTGCAGTCTGGAAGCTTAGCAACTGGGACATCTGTCACTGGTGTCGGAAGCTTTAGCAATATGATCTCATGCATCCGGCTGTCTTCACGATACAGCACAGGAGGTTGTACAATTACTTGAGAAGTTCCTTGAGCAGTCCTTGGATGAACTTTTAAGAATGCTACAGTATTTCTGCAGATAAAAAAATTATTTTAATGAACACATAGAAAACCTGATCATCTGCAGATAAAACTGTGTTGATCTCTCCTACCTTGGCCCAACTCCAAGCAGCTTGCTCCAGTCAGGATCCACTGAGGGTGGATCAGAGATCCTCCACAGATGGTCGTTGACTTCTCACTGGTTGATTCTATCCGAACATGATAAAGACGCTCCGTGTCAGCACAGTTTTGACCGCCAATGATTCTCTTCTGCAGAGAAACAGCTGAGTTCACTGAAACACCTATCGAAGAAAAAGAATGACTTTATTCAGAAACCAGGTGCAAACATGACTGCTGGATCAGAAAAAAGATAAACAGTTAAAGATTAATAAGCATCACAGTTTGTATGCAAAGAAGTTTCAATCTGAAATAGAAGTTTGAGAATCACAGAGAGCATCAACCTCCCTGGAACCAGTGGAAGTGTCTCCAGTTTCCCCAGTGTGTCCAGTGTTTCTGACTCACCCAGCCCCAGCAGCAGCAGAACCTTCAGCAGAGCCATTGGTGGTCCAGCTTCCTGTGAATGTCTGCAGTCCTGCAGGAGCTTTTAAACTCTGTTCACAACTTCCTCCTGGATAGAAAGCCACCAATCACAGGACAGACACTGATCTGAACAGAGGAACTTCAACATTTCATTGTTCTAAAGACACTTTAAAAAAGTTTTTGTTACACTGACAAATTATTCCACTAATGTCCAAACATTTCCCCTCTTATAAATTAAATTATCAGCCAATGAAACAAGAACTTTTCCATCAATATTAAGGAATTGACTTAAAACTAGCAGATCCTATATTTGACTGCAAAGCTGTTTGTAAGTTTTTTCTTATCTCAAATGAAGTGAGAGATTTACAGTGGGATTTGCTCAAGTGAAAACTTGATTGTAAACTTGATTAAATAAAACTGATTTTCTGGAGGAAGAGAAACTCTTGTTTTCAGGTTGATATATATGTATATTTTTAGAGAAAATTGTTTAGTTTCCAATCTACAAAAATTAACATCTGCCTTTGCTCCTGAACGTAGAATCAGTTTGTTTTTTGATGAGCTTTGAAAATGACCCCAGTTAAGAATAAATAATTATGTGTTTTCCTCAATCTTTTTTGAGCTATTTGCATGCTTGATCACACATACATTCATTCACATCGATCAGAAAAGAATCCCTGATCCTACATTGTGAAAAACAAAAACAACAATGGAACTAAATGGCCTTCGTAAAAGAAACTATGAATCTTTTGATTTTACTGATAGGAAATCTTACAAGAAATTCTTAAGGAAGACTCTGTTATGGACAAAATGACTTTTTGTCTTTGCTGTATCTGTTTTATCTACTCACATGCACACGGCTGCATGCTGATGTAAGCATAACATTTAAGACTGAAAAAAGTCACACATAAAAACTGATGAAGGAAGGCCAAGACCTTAGAGAGGAAGCAGAATGAGGAGAAAATCAAGCAGAACTCATGCTACAATCTTTGCTTCGCTTAGTGTTACCTCTGTGCACTGAGTGGATCCCAGCACTGCATGATGAACATCACTCTCTACTTGTTCCATTTGGATGATGTATAACATTTGATCCTTTTCTGCATTAAAGCCTGTTTTATATTTAACCAAAACTCATTATTTCTCCAGGTAATGACACTACGGTTTCAGTTGGGTCCTGAAACTGGTAAACGGATCTGGGTGGTGCACAGAGGGGAAAATGGGTGAACTACAACAATTTTTGTCTTGGTTAGTGATTCTGCCAAGCTTTATTAACTCAACATATCTTCATCAATACAAAGATGCAACACTGTTCATTTTAAAATGAGCTATTTACATTTAAAATATAATTGGAGCATTGTTTTTTTAAAAAGCAAAAAGCCTCAAAAGGACTTGAAATTCCTAGTTTCAGACATGAGACTTGAGTTGGTCCTACTGCTGTATTAAAATAATGTTAAATATGTTGTACTGGTCCTTTACCTGTTGTGAGCTGCTGCATAAATGTAATGTAAACATATGACGTATTAAAACGTTTTATTTGTTTCACTGTCTGCAGCCTGGCAGTAGAATTTATTACAATATGGCACATGAAATCATTTAAACATTTTTTAATATTTCAAATATGTCCTGAACTCACATGCTTTGTGTACAAAACGTCACAGAAACTAAGTTTACTCTCCCTACCTGCTAATAAAAAAAACACCTGTTTTATGTGGCTGAAAGTTAGTTTGGTGTAAAGTGGAGCAAATGTGCATCAAGTTAAGGACAAACATAAAATCAAAAATAAAAAAAGCCCTGATGCTACATTGTGAAAAACAAAATCACTAATGGAATTAAAATATCCTTTGTAAAAGATACTATGAAACTTGTGATTTGATAAGAAATGTTAAAAGAAATTCACAAGGAACACTTTGTTATGGACAAAATGACTCTGTCTTTTCTCTAGCAGTAAAAATGTCTCGGTTTAATTTCATCATTCTGACCCAGTGCTGGACTAAGTGCCCACTTTGCTACAAGCAGCCTGAATATTTGGCTTCAGCTCAAAGCATGAAGCCAAATATTCCACAATTAAATAAATCAAAATGTCCCAAAAGCATATGAGAACTGGCACGATTATGAAGCTATTGAAGAAAATCTTATTTTATTTAATCTTAAAATTATTAAAAATATTCAATATGACTTAAAATTTTAATTTAGAATAGTGAGCGGCATGTAAAAGCAAGAATTTTTTTGTATCATTTGGTCTCAAGCCAAGGCATTTATTTACATTTGTTAGGCAAGAGTGTTTGGTTTGGAAATTTGTTGACAGTCCATAAGTGAACCTCCGAGTGCTTCAGGAGGGAGTGGAAGAAAGTTTGTTTTGGTCTGTGGCCTTTAAAGATGGCGCCGGGTGACTGTGCGAGACGTCAATGTCCCACAATGTCTTCTGCAGTGATGATGGTTCCAAAGCTCTATTGGCCAATAGTAGATTGACGTTTCTTTGGCAAACTTTTTTTTACATGTGAAAACCTAATTGAGGAAATAAAAAAATTATCCTCATTTCATACAAAAATCCTATGAATTATTTTTCAGTTATTCTGTAATTCCTACATTTTATGACCTAATCAAATTATTTTCACAGAAGAGTCAGCTTCTAAAAACAGCTGCTGAGTGTGAGACGGGACCCAGTTTGGGAAAACATGTTAATGTAATTCCTGTTTCATCCAAAATCCCACAGTTTGGCTTGGGTCTGTTTCCCTGAATACCCTGAAGCACCATCTGTTGAAGTGATTTAAAGTAGTGACTAATGAAACGTCAGTGGCTGGCCTGTTGTGTTTTTATGTTTTAATCATTAGTGGAACTTAAGTTGTGCTAGAAAAATTGCAAATGCTTTTTTATCAAGTGCGGTTTAATGTTGGCCCACTGTATCTAATTATCACATGCCATAAATTGTACTTTTAGAACTGTATTTTTCCTCTTACTTGAGTAAGTTGTTGGTTGAATCTCTAAAAATATACATCAAAATTTGAAATTACACACACACACATACTGAAACATTGTAAGTATTAACAAGGAACACATAAAATGCATATTAGAGAAGTTAAATTCTCCTCAACAATGAAGGTTATACTTCATTGTTAAAACTATATATTTTAATTTGTGATTAAAATATATAGTATATTCTAGAATGTACAATACACTTTTTTCCTTTATTTTTGCAGTGTATATGGTGAAATAATTTCTTAGAATGTCTGATGTTTTGCTTTTATCATAAAATACAATCAAAACATCAGATTTTTTCAGAAGTTTAGTTCGTAAAAAGTTTCATGTTGTAGTTTGACAGTAATCAGCTTGCTCCGTCTGAGAGTTTGCTGCAGAAATCTGGAAGAAATATCATCTCTGCAGACCCTGTCTGGGCCCACCTCCCAAAACTCGCTGCAACCCGAAACCTTTAACCGATGTCAGCCAGTTCAAACCATGAAGTAGATTCAAACCATGAAGTAGATTAGTTTAATTATATTCTTCCAGCACACAAAGTTTTATTAATTTCCAGTCAGTGTGATCATAACTTCTAAAAACTTTATGTGATTTATACTAAGCCTGAATTCATAAATAAAAATATGTAATATATGCAAGCTTCACAAGAAAAGAGTTGTGTAAATTAATCCAATCTGGCATCTAAATTACCTGGAGAAATTTAGACCAACTGCTCAAAATTTATTAAGAAATAAAATAAACAGAGTTGTTTCATCTGCTGCCCTCTGCTGGTTACTTAGGCACAATTATCTTTGTATGGGAGTTTCTGATTTTCACTACAAAAACACAAAATCTTACCGAGTATTTTTGTCCAGTTTTTGGTGTAAGTTTTTATTTTTTTTGCACACTTAAAATAAAACAAATCTAACTTACAAGAAACTTTTCTCCTAAATATATGAGCTTGTTTTAAGTAAATAACACCTGAATATTGGTTTCAGAAAGCACTGGTTCGACTGGCAAATTTTTTTCTCTCATAATAACCAGAAAATATTTTGTTATAAGTTTAAAAAAGAAAAAACTACTAGTACATTTTTTTTTATCACTATTCAAGAATTACTGACTTACAACAAGCTGCTGTATCTTGTAGTAAAGTTCATTGTAAGCTGGTTTTGTATTATTTCAAGTATACTGAGATATTTTCACTAAAAACTAGACAAAAACACAAAGTAGGATTTGCAACGTTAGTTAAGCTGCCAGAAACTGGGAGTTAACTTGATATTTCCAGCATTTTGTCCAGCATGCTGTTCCTGGACTTCAGCTCAGCGTTCAACACCATCATCCCCCAAGACCTGGTGGGCAAACTGGGCCCCTTAGGAATTAACACCCCCCTCTGCAACTGGCTACTGGACTTCCTCACTGACAGAACCCAGGCTGTCAGAATGGAGAACAACACCTCCGATGTCATCACCCTGAACACCGGCACCCCTCAGGGCTGTGTCCTGAGCCCCCTGCTGTTCACCCTGATGACCCACGACTGCCGTCCACACTTCAGATCCAACCACATCCTGAAGTACGCGGACGACACCACAGTGGTGGGCCTCATCCGGGACAACAACGAGACGGCCTATAGGGAGGAGGTGAGGCATCTGGTGGACTGGTGCAGTGGAAACAACCTGATCCTGAATGTCAACAAGACCAAGGAGATCATCGTAGACTTCAGGAAATCCAGACCCACCCACACACCACTCCTCATCAACGACTCAGCAGTGGAGGTCGTCAGCAGCACCAAGTTCCTGGGGGTGCACATCAACGACAACCTCAGCTGGTCTCCCCACATCTCCTCACTGGTGAAGAAGGGCCAGCAGCGCATGCACTTCCTGCGTCGGATGAAGAGAGCATCCCTCCCGCCCCCCATCCTTCAGACCTTCTACAGAGGGACCATCGAGAGCCAACTGACCAGCTACATCTCCATCTTTCTGGGAGCTGCAGGGCCTCTGACTGGAAGTCTCTACAGAGGGTGGTGAGGATAGGGGAGAAGATCACGGGGGCTCTGCTCCCCTGCATCAAGGACATCGCAGAGAGGCGCTGCCTATCCCGCGCTCACCAGATCCTCTCCGACCCCACCCACCCCAACCATGGACTGTTTTCCCCTGGCGTCTGGAAGAAGGTTCTGCAGCATCTTGTGCAGAACAACCAGACTACTGAACAGTTTCTTCCCCTGGGCCATCAGACTGCTTAACGCCACATAACACCCCTCCACACACTCACAAACCAAATGACCCCCCATGGACATGGTCAATACATGCACTTTAGTTTAGTTTTGTTCACAACACGGAACCTGTGTATTTTATGGCACTTGTATTGTATTGTATTTATTTATTGTGTAGTATAAGGTTTTAGCTCTGCTACACTGGTAGCCAAGTAACGACATTTCGTTGTCAAGAGTCACCTTGTGTTTTTTTGTACAATGACAATAAAGGAAGTCTAAGTCTCTAAGTCTCTAAGTCTTTTTAGTAAAATATTACAGACAGAAACCCATGCTATGTTTGAAGCCTTTTTCTAAATGTAGCACAGCTTGTAATACTTGTAATACTTTGGCTTTGCCACAGGGTGGGGATATATTAAAAAATATGAATCTTCCTCTCCACAATTCAATGAAAATATGAAACAGATCCTGAATTTCAAACATATACACACCTGTAAGTATATTTGATCCATTTTATCCCTTTTTAGACATTAATGAATGATTTAGATAATATTTTCTACAGTGCACAGCAGCAGATCTGAACTGAACACAAGTTTCAGAGACATTTTCACACAACTGAACATTAATGAACCACCAGAGCCTAAGTGGAGTCCCAAACTCTTTACATCTTAATAAAAGTTTGAAATTGGGGTATTTTGGATTTTTACAACGGTTTCATAAAATATAACATACTGTTACAGATTTCATATTAAATTTGTTCTATCTGAATAAACTGTGAAGCAAAAGTTTTGTACCAGAGAACCGCATATCAACCAGATAACACTGGATATGTTTCTTTTTGTTGAAGTACATTGTGTTGCTAATACTAAAATATACTAATATGTTTAATATTTATCATATATTGGAAGGACATAAGAGTAAATCTTTGCTCTTCCAGAGACACAGATAAAGTAAGGCTCATGCCTTACCTTTCACACAAAAGCTTTTGTCTTTATATGCCCCAGATGATACAATGTGCAATGTGGAGTTCCACAGGGTTGTGTTTTGGAATCTATCATATTCTTGTTTTATTTGGTTCCTTGTTATGATTTTTTTAAATCACAATTATGAAGCTGATGTTCAGTTTTAGTATTTTTTGTGTCAAAGCTCAAACTTAAAATCCAAGTTATAAAACACCCATTAAAAATGCAGCCAGGGTGAAAATATTTATTTAAAAATAAATGCTTTTTAAAATAGTTTTAGCATAATCTGAAAATAAAACCTTTTAAGCTTAATTTCTATCATACTTTATGATAGCAAAGTCAGCTTTTTTGTTTTCATCTTAATTAATTTCAAATGACTTTATTGTAAAGGGCTTTCATACATTCTCTCATTTCATAGAGCTAAAAAATGTGACTTTACTTTTTAACTTTGAGTAAGTAAGTATATGAGTAACAGAAGTGTTTTATAATTGTTTAATTGAATGTGTAGTAATCTTTTACTACACATAGGTTTTATGTAATGAACTTGTTAAATAAGTTTCAATCGTTTTGTAGGCAGATTGTTTTTTCTTCAGCTGCTCAGATTAAATTTAATAACGTGATAAACATTAAAGTGCCTCATAAAGTGAAGCAGACATGGCAGAGGCGTCAGGTTCTCACAGCGTTTAGTTGAAAGCAGATGGCTTGGCGAGTTATGAAGCTCTCTGAACAGCTGTTCATTCACTAAACGCAGAATTACAAACTCGTGAAGCCGGCACTCACTTGAAGCGTGTCTGAAATAGTTGTATGCATGAGTTTAAAGGCTCGTCTGTGACTCTGCACATAACTGACTGGCTAAATATAAAATAAATGGCGTATCGGTTTTCTGCATACCGCTTGAGCTTTATGCTGCCATGTGTGCAGTTTTTAAATTCCTGATGGATATGGAAACTCTAAGCAACAATAACAAAAGTTTTATTGTCATTTCTCATTAATGCTTATATACACGAGCTCTAGGTCAGCACACAACGACTAACCTGAAGCAAAATCTGTTTTAAAATCAATATGTGGACTGTTTGCTGAATCTTTGATTTCTTTTGGTCATAGCAGATCCTGGATGTTTGGAAACCAGAGCAAACCCTCTTTATCTCTCCATGTATTTGTTATTCTATTTTCATCCTCTCACTTTTAACATTCCTTAATTTGGTGACTTAATAATCTGGGTGTGTGGGTTGGGTTATTACTTTTCTTTTCTGTGGTTGTTTTAGTTTTCTTGCAATATAAATGGAATCTGAAACCTGTTTGCAGCTGCGATTTTGAAATGGTCTCAAAAGATGAAGATGATGTAATAGATCCCAGTGTTGTGTCAACCTACACTGGCAGTCTGTCTTGCTGCTTTGTTGAAAACAATAAATATATATCTTAAAAAAGGAAACTTGTTTTTTCACCAGCTTTTCCATTAGTTATCAATGTAACAGACATAATGCTGTATTGTGCAGAAATACCCTTTGTGCATTTTACAGTCAGTTGGTTTGTTAAATCACTCAACTTGTCCTAAATTCATCCTTGAATTTGATTGTAGAATATCTAAGCATAAAATATGTGACTGATTTTTTTTTTCCTTTAATTCCCCCCAAACCACTTTGAATTGTCTTGCGTATGAGTGACGCCATATACAGTGAATTCTGTATATGGCGAACTCTGAGTTGTTTGTAATTCAAGTGTACTATGATATTTGCACTAGAAACTACCCAAAAATACTTGTGTTTCTGCAGTACGCATCCATTTTATTGGATATTATTAAAGAGGCAGCCAGATGGGTAATAGAACATAAACCCTCTTTCAGGTCTATGTTTAGGTTTCTGGATGCAAAACAAACTCCACAAAATCACTAGTCATTAAACACAGATAAAGCCAAAGTAGAGACATTGTGTTGGACAACAACCTTTAGCAGCAACAGCCTTAAGCAGCTTCTTTGGCTCAGTCAACATTGCTTCGTTGCTTGAAATATGCTGTTTGGGGAAAACTTCAGCAGTCAGACAGATGAATTAATTACGGGGTGATGTACTCCATTTTCTAGTTTTAGTGAGAATACGAGCAGCAGCTTTCTGGATTAGCCATCTGTTTGACTTTCTATGAGAACAGTTGGATGAGTTTCTCAAGATATCAGTATTTGTTTACTTGGCTGGTAGAAGACTGACTTTGTAATTGTCTTTATGTGTCTGTGAAAGTTCAGGTCCACCACCAAACCCAGATTCCGGACATGATCTAGTTGTAACATAACTAAAAACTACTTCTACCAGTGAAGTTTTGTCTATGTTAAGCTGAACAATGTTATAACTTATCCATGCATTGATTTATTCTGGAATATAGATTCATTTTATAGTGGTTTACAACCTTGTATTACTTCTCTTTACTTTTCCACTGTAATATAATGGTTTGTTGTTATGTTTTCGTCATGCAAAGCACTGTTGTACTTTGCATGACAAGTGCAAGTGCACTGCTGCTGCAAAGTACAACAGAAAAAAAAACTCAACTTGACTTAAACCACTAGGAAAGATTTGTTTTTCTTTTAGCACAGCAAAGCAATAAGCCTAGTGGGCAGGGTGGTATAATCCCCAGCTTGTTTAGTTCTTATATTACGTCTGGAAGAAAAGAAACACATGCAGGTTATGCAACTCGGTGGCCAGCAGTGTTGATCCCCTTGTGGGGCTTTGGAGAGTGTGGCGGCGTTTCCTGCTTTCTGACCAATCACTTTAAACAAAAACATGCGGGGATAAGCGGGGCGGCGCTGTTCCCGCAAACGACACACATTCACTGTGAATGTGGCCTCGTTCTCTCTCAACCACGCACATACAGGCAAGGAAAAGCAGGGAAAACACGACGATTCTGCACGCCAAAGCAAACGGTATGTTTAGTCTCACGTCTGGATCCGGTTGTAGCTAGCTTAGCTGTCCCGGTAGTATTATTCCCAGACGCTTTTTTGGTCTAAAACACCCAAATAGGTTGGTTGGGTGCCGTGTGTATGCGCGTATTCTAGTTATCCTGTGTATCTTGGTTCTATCAAGCGTTAAACACATTGACAAGCTTCGTATTTTTGTTGTAAATGTCTTTAAACTCGCTGTATGGGTGTTTAGGATGAAATGGTGTGCCGAGCATTCTGGGCAACAGGTGATCCCGTGTTTCCAGGCACAGAACGTGAGTGGCAGTAGTTTTAGCCAATCAGCGGAAAGAGATAGGATCCCAGGAGCCAATCAGATTTGTCCGCAGTGCCGGTGTGGGTGTTGCCCCAGCCGGACAGGATACACAAGCAGTAGCAGCGGAGTCATCAGCCATAGATCCACACGGGGCGCGGAGGAGAAGCAGCCAGCCACGGGGGGTGGTGCTTCGCTGTTGTTAGGAGGATTTTTTTTTTCCGCCTTCGTTGCTGTGAAAATAAGTAGTAGTACGCCGTGAGCTGGGTTTCAGATCGAGTAGACGACAGGAGAAATCACATCTCAGCTGGGAGAGGATTAGATTTAATATTTTAACCTCAGAGGATTCTCTCACTGAGAGGTAAGGGAGTGCTACATCAAAATAAAAAATGTTTTTTTTTTGGCGTGTTAATTTTCTGGTGGGTTGGATGAAAATGTAACTCTAATTACACCCAGATTCATTTTCAAATTGTACAGTATATTTCCTAAAAATGCAGCTGGTAGATTCATGGTTTTACCTTAAATACAGTGTTACAAAGACAAAGTAGAGCAAATGAAAGCTTCATGTCAATCTATTATGAATAACCTTTGTTACAGCATTCCAAACATGCAGGGGAATTACAAATTTGGAAGAAAAGCTTACAAGCTATTGTTTATTTATTTATTTTTTTCCAAAACACTTGTGTAATATTTGTCCCTATTACAAAATTAAAAAAATAAATGACTTCATTACAGGCCTTTATTAGTTTTAAAAATATTGGAGAAAAAAATGCAACCCACTATAAATGCATAGTTTCGTAAAATGGTATGTCACACTGATTTTGGTTTGATCAGGGCCCATAATAGGCCCTTTTTAACTAGTTGTCCAATCACAATTATTAGAAATGGGCTGCCATTTCTGAAAGTAATTTATGAATTAAATAAAATTATATGTGACATTTCTGCATTGGAGCAAAGGGATATGCAATCTTTAAGTAGAAATGAAGGGGCTTGTTTAGGATACAATTTAAAGGGGCGAGAAGGCTGTTAGCAGATTTTTCTAGCATGAGTAATACAACAACATTTCCGTGTCTCCTATATATTTCTGTGAGTTGGAGGAAAAACTCAGGTACAAGAAGACCAAAAGTATGAAATGGTAAAATCTTGATGGTCAATCTTAGATTTAATCATTTGGCATCTCTTACAAAAGTTTGATGGTTTTTACTTTGCATCAGGCGCAGTGCTGCCTCCAACAGGTCATTTGTATAAATTTAACACCATTCTTCTGTTTTAGTTGCAAATCCGCCAATGTAGCTCAATTGATCAAATTTCACCAGTAGTAGGTGCTAATTTCCACCATTATTTCTGATATGGCTACTCAAAATAGCATTTGACTCAAACATCTTCTGATCTTAAAACGCTACGTTGTAGCTAAGCGAAATTTTAGCGACGTTGCCAAAAAATGAAATAAGTTGATGGTAAGAGTAGAAATAAAATCGTCTAATTATAGCTGCAATTATCTGCAGTTATTATGATATTTCAAATTGTGGGCACCCTTTCATGCCAGTAACAGTAATTTTGAGCAATTATAAAAATGTGAGTCATGTTTCTGAAAAGCAAAGGCCTGTTTCAGAAGCCATCAATGGGGCAATAGTCCTGTTTTTCCTTTTGATGGCTTTGAAAATACATTTAGTGAGAAGTTTGTAAATGTACCAATTTACAATTTAAAAGTCTGGCCTGTTTATACCAATTTCTCACCATTATTCTAAATTTCTACTTTAGAATAATGGTAGAATACTTTATACTACTATAAAATAAGTTCTTGACCAGTTGAACCACCTACCTCTATCTGTGCATAAGGTGAAGTAAATTGTAAAGTAAAATGCTTGATTTCAAATTGCTTCTTACGTCACATTTGCTTCATCTGAATTATTTTTTTAACACTGTACTGACAGCGACTCAAGATACTTCTGAGTCTTTTCCTCAGTTGAAACTTCACCACCGAAGAGTGTTGTTTTGTGAACTATTGGTCACATTTTTAAAGCTTAATTATGTAAACCCCAGACTGTGCGTCTCTGAAGTCATGCATGCTCGACTAGCCTAGACGTGTTTAGGTTTCCTGGCAAACTAAGTACAATTACCATCAGAGTTCAGAGAAACTCTGCAGGTTAAACATTGAGATGTTTTTGGATCCAACACACTTTAATCAGATCAGGACTCCAAATGCAAACAGATGGTTAGCTTTAAATGTAACTACCACAAAGATATTGTGGTCTTTACACTCAGAAATCATTAAAGAAGAATGGGAGTTTTGGGTTAGGGGCTTATGAACACTTAAAAAAGTTTAACATAAACAATATGAAGAAAGAAATGATTGCAAATCGATTTACATATATATTCTGAATATATCTCACCCATCAAAGGGATACTGAGACTTTTTTATTTTGTCAGATGAATCAAAAATATTGTTTGGTATTTTGTGCTCTTGTCATCCATGTAAGTGACTAAGTAAAGCTGGGTAATATTGGCAAAGATGATAAACTGTCCCAAATCTTATCAAGATAAACGATAAAGTTGCTGCTTTAAGACCGTTTTCAATGGCATAATAATGCAAGAACACATTTTCATAAAACAATAAACTTTAAATTCTAATGAATGAACATTTAATACTGGAACTGTAAGACATTTTAAACATCCAAAATAAAACAAACAATAAACAAAATTAATTTTTATGTCCCTGTAAACAAATTTGTCCTTCAGAAAAAAGGCTAGTTGAGACCAAGGCACCAAATTAAAAACTTTTGTCATCCAGTTTTTGTTAAAAAGAGAAAATGATAAATCATGCAAAAGGAAATTATTGAGCTCATTTTAACTGATCATAAGTTCAGCTGATTTATTGCGACAGGCGCACAAGGAGATCTGTCCATTTATTGTGGTTCTGACCACAAGTTGGAAAACCAAAATCTGATCTTAATCACACAGAGATTAACTGATTTAACAATAATTCCTCCTTTGGTGAATGTCGGATCCGATGTCTTCGGTTTGGTTAGACTAAGAATTGAAAAGCAGCATCTTTGCCTTTTGAATTCTGTCTTTTGCACCAAAGTAACACAGAGAATTTAATTTCAGGTAATCCCTGCTGTCTTTTTGGACTATAAGCGCCTGTGAAGATTACTTCCGGATCGCCTTTTGTGAACCTCGTTGGTTTCCTGTTCCTCCCGATGTGAAGCGATGGGGAATGGACTGTCTGAACAGCCTAAGTTTTCCTCCAACATGTCGTTCTTCCAGTCCTTTCACATCGCCATTCTTGGACTAGACTCTGCTGGAAAGACGACAGTGTTGTACAGACTGCAGTTCAACGAGTTCGTGAACACGGTGCCGACCAAAGGCTTCAACTCGGAGAAGGTGAAAGTGTCCCTGGGCAAAAACCGGACTGTCACCTTCCACTTCTGGGACGTTGGGGGTCAGGAGAAGCTCCGCCCCCTGTGGAAGTCGTACACGCGATGCACGGACGGCATCATATTTGTGGTGGACTCTGCAGATGCGGAGCGCATGGAGGAGGCCAAGACCGAGCTGCATAAGATCGCCAAGAGCTCGGAGAACCAGGGTGTCCCGGTGCTGGTGGTGGCCAACAAGCAGGACTTGAGGGTGTCACTGGCGCAGGGGGAGATCGAGAAGCTGCTGGCGCTGAAGGAGCTGGGCCCCGCCACGCCCTGGCACCTGCAGGCCTGCTGCGCCATTATCGGGGAGGGACTCCGAGACGGTCTGGACGAACTCTACAGGATGATCCAGAAGAGGAGAAAAATGCTTTCCCAGCAGAAGAAAAAGAGATAAACTCCTACACTGCAAAAACGCCAAATCTTACAAAGTATTTTCTTGTCTAGTTTCTAGTGCAAATATCTTAGTGCACTTGAATTAAGACACTGCTAACATAAAAGTAACTTACCAGGAGATACAGAAGCTTGTTTTAAGTAAATAATTTCTTGATTTTGACCAAAAAAAAAAGTACTAGCTTCTTTGGAAGATTTTCACTTATAGTATGGGGAAATTGTCTTCTTATAATTGACAATTTCCCCAATTGTCACTTTTTTTTATAATTGGGGAATTTGGTAGTAAATTTACTGTCAAATTGAAATTGGCAGTAAACTTAATGCCAGTTTCCATTGGCAGTAAATTCATCTACCAGTGGAACTAGCATTTTTTCACCAATATTAAGGAATTATTAACTTAAAACAAGGTCCTGTATATTGCTGAAAAAATACTTACAAGTTAGTTTATCTTATTTCAAGTGTAATAAGATGTTTGCTCTATAAAGTAGACCAAAACTGCCCTGTCAGATTTGGTGGTTTTCAGGGTAATAAAATTAGAATTTTTTTTTCTTTTTTTTTCTCCTGCTGTTATATTATGAAGGAACTATTTACCCCACATCCCCCAGTGGATTTCCAGTTTCACTGCAGGTTCATATTCACTGGGCTAAGTTTTATTAGTCCAAAGGTGAGCTTTAGGCTTCCCGGTCGTGGTCGGATGTCAACGCTGTTGATCAGGAATTGAAGGTGAAGAATTAACAGTAGGACGAGGTGAAGGTTTCAGATATGTGTAGATGTGTTTTATAGCGGAACTACGCAGCACTGAAGGTTTTGGGGTCTGGAAAGGTGATTAAAAATGCTTAAAGGATGCTATGTGATTTCGAGCGGCTGGTTTTCACCCATATTACCAAAAATAATTCAAGGCTTTGACTCGTTGAAGGGGGGACAAAAAAAGAGGTTGCACACGAGAGGCAGTTGTATTTAATTGGTTCAAATGTTGTTATATCCTGTACATTTTTTTTCCACACTGGATTTTTTTTGTTGTTTTGGAAAGAAAAGTATTATGAATTATTACAGTATCATCTGATTGTTTGCTGTCTATCTAGATTTTAAAAAATGCACTTTAGATCTTCACCTTTTCTGGAGTTTACAGATTAAAAACGGATCATATTGTGTTTCAACTTTTATATAGATATTTGGACAGAAAATGCTAATGTACAGTAGTTTTTTCCACACTGGTTGACATCAGACGATATATATGCATTACGTTTTTCTAAATAAAGTATGTTTGAAACAATACTGGAGTGGTTGGTAATACTTTAATCAAAGATTCGAGACCTTGAAAAGCGATGCCAGGGAAAAAATTAAAGGAGAGGAGCAACTAAACCAGTTCCTGCAGAGGAGCGGCTGACGTTGCAGAATAAGTTGTTCTGTGGCTCATTTATGTGACGCTTCTAAACAAAATTTATGTTCAGTCAAGCTATAGCTTCTAATCTTCACTTTGCAAACTTGCCTTTGGTTTCATTTTATGCAGCCTGCACACTAATTGCACTGACGGATGAACACACCCAAAAACTGAGGGCGTGTTTTAATGACTGCAGGAAGATTATAGCAAGTCTATCTGCAGGTTTTCAGTTCTAAAACGTCTGTGGATTAGCCTTCAAATTAGCCATAACAAAAAGCAAAGACTTGTGAATCCATGGCAGATACAAGGTCTACAGACACCGTAAATAACTAAACTTGTGAAAACCCTTTTCTCCTCCCTGCCTTTAGGGGCGCTGTTTATTGAAACAATACTTAAGTCAATTTAGTTTAATTGACCCTAATGTCAATTAAACTTACATTGAACTGGAAAGTGCACTCTGTAACTTTAAAACATGCTTTATGGAATAGAGAACCTATTTCTTTGATGAATGTTTACATTTAAATGTGAATGCTAATTTTTGTTTTTATTAATGACAATTTTTTTTAAGTCAGGTTTTTCTTTTTTCCACCCCCTGTTTCAACCCAGGATGGTGAGCCACCAGGTCACCACAGCTTTGTTGCAGGACTTTATTGATCCAAATTACTTTCCTTTTCCTTTCCTATTGCCTTGGATCATGAACTGTCACAATAACAAATTTTCCTGGACGATAGAAGTTATTGCAATAAATGATGATGTTTGTTTAGGGACCATTTTCAAGTCATACAATGGTAATAATGGCATAACGATGTGAGAACACAACAACAAATGAAATGAATTATAAAGTCTCTGTATACAAAGTTATCCAGCTGACACCAAAGCAGCAGACTGAAGACTTTTATCATCCAGTTTTTTGTAGAAAGAGGTAAAAGAGAAAAATGATAAATCATAAAAATAAAAACTGTTAAACTTGTTTTAATTTATCATGCAATTAATTGATTATAGTGAAAAGCCTTCAGCCGATGAGTTGAAGTGGACCAGAGTTTGCTTTTTTGGTCCATCGGAGTTGGATTACGCTTCACACCTCCACAAACTAACTTGACTTTTTAGGCTAATCAACTAGCTCTCCATGGTTTTTCCTGAGATCCAACTAAGAAAGAGGCACTTTAACAGGGTCTCTAACTGAACTGTCCATGACAGTGAAATAAATCATGTGGTGTGAATTCAGGTAAAGTCTGTAATTTGATAAACACATCAGGAGGTTTGGGTCAGTTTCTAAGCGAACTGTTTCCAATTCTTGTAAATGCCGTCGTCTTTGAGCCCCAACCAGGTGTGTTGCGTACGCAGACAAATGAACTCGACTCGAACAAGTAAAAACAACTTGGGAAAACAATTTCAGTCGCTCACTTCCGGCATTCATCATGGTGCCGGGAATGATGAAGTGACATAGTTGCTTAGTGTCAATAGAATCAAAATAGTTTCCCTTCATTTTTAATCCCACTGAGCAAGTTGTCAAAGGTGCTAAAGATCTTGAAATTCTTTTATTTTTACGTCATAGAAATCTGACATCTGTACAGAGGTATGTAGTTTTTTTCTTATTATTTCCACTGCCTATAAGCTGGAAGGTGTTGTTACAGTCTGCAGGCCAAGCCCAGTGGAACAGGCTGGGGCAGGACGCTGCGGGGATGGCAGCATGTCTGAGTATTTTTGGATTACAGTTGGATATGTGACTCTATGCATTAACACCACTTGTTTTTGCATCCCTTTGAAATAATTAAGCCTAACAAAGCAGCTGCTTGTCTAAAATAGCACTATGATGCAGGCGGATAATTAACACGTTACCTCACCACAAAGACAATTAGATGCTATGATTAATAAGATCTTTGCTTATTGTGACTGTCTCTAAATGGAGATGAGTAAACTACAGAAAATAAAACAGTGTGCTCTCCTGTTTGAAAGCACAAAGCAAAATGTTTCAACAGCAAAGCAGGAATGGCAATAGTTCCCTGACCAGGTGCGTCTTACCCAACTTGTTTGCAGAGGAAGGAAACCTTTAAGAGCAAAGGCATTGCCTCTGTTTCCCCGTCTCTGCCCACTACACCCTGTCTTTCCTTAACGTGCGTCCTGTCCTGCTTTGTGCACACAGCACTCAGCTCATAGGTTTTCTGCCAAGGCACTCACCGGGGGATCGTTGTCAGAGAGCACAGTTCCTCCCTTGGGTTTTGTTGTTGCTGACATGGTTTTATGTAATGCAGCTCAAATCACATTTTGCTTCATCGGACCTTTTACCCCTTCTTGTTATTCTTAAAGTGTTCAGGAAACCTTTATCAGAGCAACTTCACGCTGTTTCTTTTTGAAATTTAGTATGTTTCTTCACACCTTTTTTTTGTTGCGTTTCTTTGGAATTGGGGTTGTGCCACTATGAGCCTGGGGCATATTTGACTTTGGCAGTTATTTTCTTGGGTTGGATTGCGGTGCGACTCCATGCGTCAAGTACAACATGTTCTGATACGGAGTTACTAGGTGGGCGGAGCTGCTGGGACTTCACGTTTTCTCAGAACCTTCTGAGTTTTCTCTTAAGGATATCTTGGTCGTGTTGCTCAGCATGGTCGCACCCTTTATACAGTTTAAGATAGAAACTCCTTATCATGCAGTCCCTTCTACATGCCACTGCTCATTTATTAGCCCGTGTCTTTTTTTTTTTTTTTTTTACAAAGATGTTCATAGAAAACTAAGTTTGTTTTTCTCATTATGAACAAGAAAACAGTTGTAAATCCTACGAGTCACAGCCTCTGCTGTTATTAGGAAGAGACTAATTACAACTTGGCATGAAATTGAAATGCATTCTTGTTGTAGCCAAGAAGAACTCAAAGAAACATTTACAGTTTAAGGGTCCTTAATTGCAGTATTTATGCATGTATTTTTAAAGGCGCAGCATCATTTTATAGAAAAATCAAGTAATTGTTACTTTCGGCTGTAGAAATGCTTTATTTTTATAACTTAAATTATTTAGAGTGCTTGAGTTTGATAAATGTTTAACGTAAACCATTGCTTATCGGCTAATTGGAAACAATGTCTGAAAGTTTGCTTGGTGTGTTAACAGGAAGCATAAAAACATAGGGAGTTTTCCTTTGCAAAATATTCACAGTTTTTGAGAAAGACTAGATGTCAAATTTGTCTTTGCAGTTTGTCATTCATCCTGATACACACAGATTAAAATTTTACTAAGATGCTAAAACACAATATTTTGAATCAAAGTGGAAGTTGTGTGAATAATTACTCAGCTGCTGTCAACAATAGATAGTTAATGGTGAGGTGAATACTTTAAGACGAAAGCGACAACTGTGTCTGAGACTTTTATTTTGGCATAAGACAGGAAGTAGTTCTAGAGTAAACTGTTGGTTTCTTATTTGGTTAATTGGAAGCATAAAGTGTGAAAACTTTAGTGTGAATATTCCTTTGCAAGATACTCGGAGTTTCTGTGACAGACTATTATCAAATATTTGTAAGATTTCCAAAGTAGCCATAATTTGAAGTTTAAAGGTGTTGAAGTTCTGCATCAGACTGGTTCTGTTCGCTGGAGATTGGCACCAGTTCCCCTCCCAGCCTCACCAGCAACAAGAAAATAGAGGGATCGATGGAAACTGTCGAAGTTAATCTATTGACGTTGAAGTTATCAATAGATTGACGTATTTGTGTAGCAAACGTAGCTTTTCTCAAATAACTTTAAGTGGAAATACAATGTCCAGGAGGATCATATTTACTCCTGTTAAATATAATAATGTTCTGCTTTCAGCTGATGAAAATATTTAAGATTCAAATATTAGTCAAATGAGTTGGTCATTTATTGGTCTGTTACTCAGTTTTAATGGTCAGCCATCCAAACTGTGAAGTGTTGAGCTACGCTAATCGATGCTAGTGCTAAAGGTCTGTTTGTTTTGAACGTGTCTTGTTTGCTTTAGCCTGCAGGAACAAACTGTAGAGTTAAACACTGCAGGTAAGATGTTAACTGCTTAGCTGGATTGTTTTCTTTGTCCATAAGAAGTGGAACATATTTCCTTCTTTAAAGGCAAGATTTATGCAAAATAATCAACACAAAGTTATTTATTGTTGTTAATAAGAACAGTTTGTCTTGTTAACTTTGAAGTTAACAGGACTTGTAAAGAACTTTGAAGTTTTTTACAAGTTGAGACAAGCCCAAGTTTGAAAACAAATCAAACTTGAGACGGAACATTCAAATAACTTGCTGAGAAATTAGATCAAAATCTAAGAACAAGTGCAGGGATACGAAGCTGTATTTTTTCTCTAAACCCGTTGGGTAGACTTTTAGGACTCCCAGCTTCACTCTGTGTCCCCAAACACAG
The DNA here is from genome assembly GCF_027474105.1 of Poeciliopsis prolifica. Classification (NCBI taxonomy): domain Eukaryota; kingdom Metazoa; phylum Chordata; class Actinopteri; order Cyprinodontiformes; family Poeciliidae; genus Poeciliopsis; species Poeciliopsis prolifica. Next base: position 3,186,161 of record NW_026562400.1, on the reverse strand, counting down.
CCTTACTAAGACTTTTGTGAAATCAGATATTTTCTTTTGGAACCAGAGTTTGTGCACATATGGGACTAACCAAAAACATTCCCATAAAAGATGCAACACAATTTTAAATGCATACCATAAGGTTTTTGTGTTGCCTGCGTGTCACTCCCCTCTTTATTTCCCAATAAACTCATCTCCAGGGGGTTCTTTTTCTCTGCAGGGTTTTCAGATTTTATCCCATCTTGTAAAAAAAAAGTGTGCAGTACGTGCACACTTGAAGTGTGATTATTATGCAAGGTTATCATGATGAGATTCATTTTTCTCCCTGCAGTCTATTGAGAGCTGGTGGCCTATTTACATGTGAATTCCTCCTGCAGCCCTGCTGAAAGTAGAAAACGGGGCCACCTGCAAGGGGACAGGGGGAGGAAGAGGCGCTGAAGACATGCACTCCTGTCTCTATAGTGTGTGGAAACGTCTGTTTTATTAATCCACAGGCTGCAGGAGGGAGCGAAAAACAAAGCTCTGCTAAAGTAAATGAGTTCAATCTACATTAAAATCATTTAGTAGCAATCAGAGGTGGGCAGAATACGCAAAGATTGTACTCAAGTTATAGTAGCCCCACTTCAAAATAGATTTACTCGAGTAAAAAAATATTTGGTAAAAAGTCTACTCAAGTACTGACGAACTGATTAAATTATCAATCATTTAATATTTAAAAATATTAAATCAGATGGACCAAACAATGTAGTTAAGTACAAATTTTGGTATTTTATGGACCAAAATGACAATCATTTATATAAGTAACAAAAATAACAATTAGGCAAAAGAAAATTTTTCCAAATCAGTTTATTTCAATAAAAAAATTGATAAACGTTAATAAAAAATTGCAGGTGTGTGTCTGAATTTTTGGTTAAAACAAGTTTGTAGAGAATCCAGAAAACGTACTCAAGTAAGAGTCGAAATACTTCATAATAAAATTACTCTAGTAAATATAAAAAGTACAGAATAGTAAAAAAAACTCAAGTAAATGTAATTGAGTAAATGTAACCAACTGTGGTAGCAGTAACAATATGGACACTGAGTTACAGCATTCAGTCTTTATTGTCTCCCTAAACATTTCAAACCAAAGTTAAATCCATTTATGAGGATTTCCAGAATCCTCAAGAGTTTAAGACCCAAACATCTCTGGTTTGCTTTTCCTGCCTGGGAAGTTCCCTCGTGAAAACCACCTTCCTGCTCTACAGCGCCCTACAGCGCCCTCTGCTCTGGTCACAACTATTCACTTGAGTGTTTGCTTCAAGCTGCAGTATGTCGCTTTTGTAAAAATGTTTTTTAATGTATTTGTTAAAACTTTGACCATGTTGTGACACTACGCTATGAGACAGATAATCTGTGAAAATATGAATCTCCTCTGCCTGAGTTACTATTGTTGACATACATTTCTCCTGGTCAAAATCATCCAATCAGAGCCAGGAGGAGGGTCTTAGTGTTGTCAATCATCCTCATGTACTCATGTTCTAATAAACAGATAAACGGTTTTCCATTACAGGATTTAGCTGCCATACTAACTAGCCTAGCATTCACAACAGGCCAGCTGCTACCTGCAGCGTAGCTGAACATGAGGTTGAGAGGGAGAATCGGTGGCGCCATACTGCGCTAAGACCCGCCTCTTGTATTTGATTGGTTGTTTCTAGTCAGAACAGGGAGGCAGAAGATCTTAATTTTGCTATGCTGTACTGTTCCAACATAGTGACAGTTTTAACAAATACGTAAAAAAATCTATATTTTGTAAAAAAGTATATATATTTTTGTTGTCCAGCTCTGTGCAAAAACTTAAAAATGATCTAAAAGTCCTTCACAACAATGTGAAAAAGTAAAAAACAGACAAAAATGAAGTTCTTCAAGTTATTGTAAGACAGGTCTGATAAAATCAAAGTCTGGCGAAACATATTGAATCTATTTATAGCACTAAAAACCAACTGGGGATCATTCTGCACCAAGATATCAAAATAAGAGCATGTAATGAACATTTAGTTCTGTAAGTTTGCAATGCAATGTCCTTTTTCTTGACTTAATCTATGTTCTCAGTGAACATAGACCATAATAGTTGTTCTAATCCAAATCACAAACAGAATATAAATTGTGTTTTCAAGTGGTTGCTTTTGCTACATATCCTGATGGGTTTAATGTAATGCCATTTTATGTCCTGCCTGTGTGAAAGCCTTGTTGTTTATATTGATGATTGCTCTTTAACCTCCAACTCTTCCCCCTGAGAGTGAACGACTGTCGACAGCTGGAGCACCACCAGTTGCAAACCGTTCGCTACTGAGAAAATGCTAAAATAGCTTTTTCTATTCTCTCTACCGCGTTGACCTGCAACCCAGAGCTTCACAGCCGCACATCATCCAGTGTCCAAACACAAATCTGGTGCACAAAGAGCTGTGTCCCCCTCCAGTGTGGGCATTGTGAGGCAGAAGCCTGTGAAATCAGTCTTTGGTGTTGTTTGGACAGAGGGGATTATAATGGATTTAGACTGTGGTCCCCAGTGCTTTCTGTTTGCATGTGGAGCAGAGGGGAAAATATGTGGCGGCCAGCGGATTCAGAGATGTTTGGGAATGCTTCAAAAATGATCCATAAACATCAGAACAGACATTTTGCACATCATTGTTTGGAAAACATCAGTTGTTGATATTTTAATGTGGAATAAAAATAAAGTCTGGAGAGAATCAGTGGAAATTCTGGTGGATCTCCTTCATATTTATTCACACGTAACTTGTTTTTTGGGCATAGAAAACAGTTTTGCCGTCTTGACGCTCTTGCCCTCTGTGTGCTAATTGAAATTCAAATCAGAAACTGTCTACGATTCACCTAAAAGCCTCTCAGCCGTGTCAGCGCTGAAGTGAATTCCCAAACGGAGGGGGGAGAGGAAGCAGCTACATGGGTTCACACAGAGGTCACAGCTTCTCTCCTCAGATATTTAATTACTCGTCTGTTATGAGATAAACTGCAGTGAAGAAGATGGAAATGGATAAACTGTAGCCAAGGTCAAAACAGAGATTCAAGCTAATATTTAACAAGCGACCATGACTGGCCTACTGAGTTATTTGTGTTTGAAACCTGTGTCTCCAAAGACGTATAATAAATTTAGATGTTTTACAGTAAAGCCTCACTAAATCTGATTGAGGCTATAAAAGACAGCTTGCAGTGGATTCTCTGTATTGAAACCCAGCATAAACACGCTTCTAGCTTAGTATTTATTGGTCCCAACAGCAAATCAAATATACCATTACATGCATTAATATGCACAGTGGAAACCTTCTTAGCATTAGCGCAGACACTTGTGTCTACAGTCTTTCTTATCTTCAGTCTTGGGCATGCAGCCAATGAGTGCCAAGGAGAATGTAATGTGAATTGGTTGCTTTGCAAACACCAGCCAACAGCCTGTCAAAAAGTCTGTGAATATGCAGGTTTTTGGTAATAATTTTGAGTTGCGTTCCATCGTAATCTGCTGATAGGTGAATCAGTGAATACTGAACCACGACTAGGTGGGTATCCACTGTTTGGAGAAAAAATAAGGATGCTTTTAAAGAGGCTACATTCTCAGAAAACAGAGACCTAAGTCTTTTTTATTGGATTAAAATCAAATTACAGAGAGAAAAAGATAAACCTCTGGATGGTCTTGGGGAGGTCTTCTCTCTAAAGGGGATTGTTAGGAAATGCTCATTGTTGGCAGACCAGCGCAGTTTAGGATGATCTTAATCTTGTTGTATGATGCACTGTGTACTGTTGGATGTTGCTGTCAGAAGATGAGTTCACTGGGATCATGAAGGGATGGGCGTGGTCACTGGGTGTTTAAGCAACGTTAAATTAGGCCAAGAAAATATTCCACATACCATTACACCACCTTCACAAACTCAACCGATACAAGGCATGATGGATTTATCCTTTCTTGTTGTTTACACCAAATTCTGACCTCTTCATCTGGGTGTGTTGAACCTGAGACTCATCGGACAAGGCAGCGTTTTTCTAATTGTCCAATTTTGCTGACCCGGGTTCTTGTTCTTAGCAGACAGAGGTGGGACTTGACCATCTGCCTCATATTCCCACGTTTCGTGTTCTGCATACCGTACTTCAGTTGCAACAAGTTATATTAGTTATTGTTACTTTTCTATCGTCTTGAGCCAGTCTCAACAGTATTCAATGAACTGCCGCTCATTGAATGGTTTTCCTTTTTTGGACTATTCGTTGTTGTATGTTAAACCCACAGGAGATGCCTCTCTGGTCCAGGAGGCACCGCAATGCCATGTTCAAAATTACTTCAGCTACAATACAAAATGGCATGTTTTTATTCTTCCATTTGGGCTTTTATTGCTTCTAAAAACAGTCCTTGTGCTTCAAAAAAGTTAATATTTTTCATATGTCTAGAAAATCTTGAGAATGTAATGTTGCAAATTAGCAGGTATTAACTGTTACCTAGCAACCCGAGCAAAACTCAGACTGTTACCTGGCAACCAAGGGGAGTTCCAGCATGTTTGGCCAGCTGGTTTTACCGCTGTACGAGCTGTACAATGGCTGTTGGAAAAGACAAGTGTTTTGTTGTTGACTTACCGTTCTGAAACCACTTGCTGCATTCTTGTTGGTTGTGCAGGAGGCTCTACTTCTGCTTTTCAAAGGTGTAGGGATGCATAATTGTGTATCTGTTTGCAGCCATTTTTATGTTCAACTGTGAACTACTCAAAGTAGCTGCTCTAACAGCTCTTTCTGAAAAAAGCTCAGAATAATCAGAGCTGATCAGACTGAAATCTTGTCTGACAATGATTTTGTGCAAAAAAAATAAAAATGCAATAAACATGTTCTGAATAGCCCATAGACCTATCCTAACCTGTTCAAGGAAGCATAATAGTTCACCTTTAAAAGCCATTTCTCCCTCATTCTGATGCTTAGTTAGAAATTATGCTCACTGCCTCCAGATGCCTAAATACATTGAGCTGCTACCTTGTGATTGGTCAATTTGTTATTCATCTTAACAAGCACAGTAAATGTGTGTCTCTGGAAAGCTGGCTACTGATCATGCACTGTTTTTAAAGTCAACTTTGAAAAGTCTGAAGACTGCTGAAGGTTCCTCTTGGTCGTGTTTGTGTACCAAATATGGAAAGTCTCACTTCACAGTGAGACCTCAAAATTGAATTGTTCTGATTGGAATCACATTGCATTGTAATTAGATCTGCAGTGAAACGGCACTGCTTCGTTCCAGAAGAGAATGAGAGGTCTTGACTTCACAGCTGGTTCGTTGTTGTCCTCCCCTCTGGGTAATGAAGCGAGCTGCTGCCGGCCTCCTCGTTATGAGCAGTGTCACTCCCCCGTTGTTGGCATTACCACTGACTGGGGTATTTAAAGGGCCACAACATGAGTTGAGTTTGTACTGGGACTTAATTAACTATAAGAAAGACATAGCTGAGTATTGAACTAGGCCTTTTTTATCTGGAATGAGGGGAGGATGGAGGTCAGAGATATTGATGTTCCTCAGTGATTAACAGTCTCCACTCCGGTCAGAACTCAGCATACAGAGATTGCCTTTCACTAATGGAGCTTCTGAGTTATTAAGCTGGAGGTTTCTGCTTGGTTACATTGATCTGAGAGATTTAAAAGGTTGTTCAGTCATGGATCACTTCCAAGGAGTTCTGTTTCTCTTGTCTTAGAAAAAACATGGCTCATCTCTGAATGTGCAGTTTGCATTTTGTCTTATCAGAGGAGGCAGATTAGGTTATCTGAAAAAAAAAAACACAAGCAAAGGTTTGGGTCCACCAGAAGTCTTATCAGTTGTTCCCTGCTGCCATGTCAGAGGCTTGGACTAAAGTGAAACAATCAGGTTGAGAGTTTTCTGTGAGAACCAGATTCCAGCTCTGTGGGTGAGGGGATGTGAGAGTGGGGGTGGGTTACGTCCTCTTGCCCTCACAGCCATGAATCAAAATAAATTAAAGCCCTGCCACTCAGCAGATATGTTACATCCAATGACAAGGCTCCTAAAAACTGAGATCAGGTTCCAAACTATTTTAAACTTTACCATAAAGCAAGTTTAAATTTAAAATAATTTATTTGTGTGTTTACAAAGGAAAAGCAGAAATAAAAAGAAAAAAAAGTGAACTTATTAATTTATTTATACCATTCTTTTTTACTTTGCCTTCAAACAGTTCTACAGTTCAGTTGCATGAAATGTTTCATATGAAAGTTTATTCTTATGGACCAACAGTGTAAAAGATATTTAGTAGCAGCAACATAAAGATATATAACAGATAAAGGTTGGTAGAGTAGCCAGGACTTTACTCTAGTAAAATTAGCACTACTTGAGCATATTTTTATTAAAGTAAAAAGTAAAACATTCAAGAAATTACTCAGTTGAGAGTACAAAAGTATTTGGTGAAAAGGCTACTCAAGTACTAAGTGAAATTTTGATATTTTATTTGGTCCTTCATTTTAAAGATCATATAAAACTCATGAATCTAAAAACTGCAGGTTTTCCAAAAAGTCTGGTGAATTTCTGGTTAAAACAAACATTCAGTGAAGTTACTCACTCAGAAAGTTTAATCAAGTAAGAGTAACAATAATTTGTAGTAAAATTACTCAGTTAATTACAAGTAAAAAGTATGCCTTACCAAAAATGCTTTTAAAAGTAAAATTCTTTCAATACATTACTCAAATAATTGTAACTAGTGATATTGAGATTGCCACAATAAAAGTCTTTTACTCGTGAGTTTGGAACATGGCAGAAAATCGTCTGTTGCTAGATTTTAGATTTTAGAGCCGACTGACAAAACCTGCTGGAGCGCCACTGGGGCTGCTAGGTGAGGGTTCAGCAGGTTAGCGCCTGCTGATCCTTGACGTCATATTCCGAAGGTTTTTAAAACGAGTCACAATCAAACACCAAAAAGACAAAAGAGAAAATTATTTATCGTCAGAAACTAATTGAGTGGGTTTTTTAAAGTGCTTTAGATGTTTTTAGAAGCAGTAGAAACCAAAATAAGTACAAAAACATGCAAAATGTGAATTGAACAGTTGAACCACAAGTTGCACTACATCTGAAGCGAAAGCCTTCGCATGTGCTGAAATATATTCTTTTTTTTACAAAAACATGCTTCATTTAGTGTGAAACACCTTTCTGTATTTTGCACATCCACTAACTAAGAGGTTTTATTTCTGATACCTAACGTAAAGAGCATGATAAACTCTGTGCAGCGCTACACTTCCTTTGTCTTTTGCAGTTTTTAGACGGCGGCGGTAAATTCACTGTGCAAGGTGTGCACAGCCTCTAAGCCAGTGTTAAGCCTCTTATCTCCTTCACTCCCACAGCCCTCTTTTGGTTTTGATCTCAGGTTTTACGAGGATTGTTTTCTCCCTGCCATGAAACGCATGGTGACATACGACAACACAGGAATTAAATTTTTTTTTTTAGATTCTCTCACCTTGTTGAGTTTAATTAGTTATGCGTCAGATCATTTTATTGACTTTAAGTCCAATCTTGGTAAAAATCGGCTTCATTTTTTTCCTGATTGATTGTTTATTTTTTTTCAACATGGCATTTAGCTAACATCTACATTTTCCTTTAGGCTGTTTGACATCAAAAAGCAGTGCAATGATTGCACCTGAAATTAGTCATTAGTTTGAGATGAATAGAATACGTCATTATTGGAAACTTCTATCTCAGAAGAATTTCAGGGCAAGTCAGAAGTTTTTAAAAAATTACTATTCACCAATTATTGTACAACTAATATTACAGACTAATAAAAGGCAAAAAGGGGTATTGATCTACAAAACAAATACCCGGATAGTAGAACGAATAACAACAAAGTCAGAAGTTAAACATTAAAATGTTTGGTGAAAGTGCCTTTTTATTTCGAGGAGTTTTGTTATGCACAGAGAAGCTATTATTCCAAAAGTAAGTGCTGGTCCCCTTGATGAGGAAATTAGCATCTTAAGACGTCAGCCAAGTAAAAGCTTGGGCACAAATGAGTCTTTCAGATCGACGGTCACCCTTAACATACCCCCAAGTTAGTTGGGACAAAAAAAAAGTCAATGTTTTGGAGTGGCCTGTTGAAAGCCCTGATCTTAGTACAAGAGAAGAATTTATGGGCCGAGCTGAAAAGGTGTGTGTGTGTGTGTGTGGTTGTGTGCGTGTGTGTGTGTGTGTGTGTGTGTGGGTGTGTGTGGGGTGTGTGTGTGTGTGTGTGTGTGTGTGTGTGTGTGTGTGGTTGTGTGCGTGTGAGCAGGGTGGCCTGCAAGCCTGATCCAGTTAAACCAGTTCTGTGAGGAATAATGGGCCAAACTTCCAGCAAGCTGAAGAGAGTAACTTGTGGAAGAAAACCAAAATGTTTGACCCAAGCCATACAACATAAAAAAAAAAACAACTTTACCAAATGCTAAGAAAATCCACAGAAAGCTCTAGATTAGAGGGACGTAGTGAATGATTAGCAACAAATTTATTTGCCATTATTCTGTCATTTAGCATTAATTCTACTCTCATAAGTAAATGTAAGCCTACAAATGTCCATGAGATTGACAACTTCACTCTGATACATATTCTCATAATCTTATATTCTTATAACTCATTGCACATTTCAATGCCATAAAACCTCTCAGTTGTGATTATGGGTTTTAAATAATTCGACATGGATTCTGCCCTTGAAATTCACAAATTTGTAATTTTAACCATAATCAACAACAAAATTTGAGATTTTTAAATGTTTTTGGTTTCCAATATGAGCAATTTTTTCTCATAGATCCATTTTAAATCTAGTATTATTTTATTTTTAGCACTTTACTTTACTGTTGGCCCAATGCTGAAATTAATTGGCACCTGAGGGCCACCGCATGTTATGAATGTACCAGCACCTTTAGGTAGACCAAACTAATGGTCTGGTTTAGAGCTCTAATGGTTTAGAGATTAAAGAATCTCTAAAGACTTCTGTGCAGATCATATTGAGTTTGAACTGTTAGCATCAAGTATTAGAAACGGCTGTGATTATAGAGATTGGCTGATGAAGAGTGGTGTAGTGTTATATTCCTGCTGCATCACAATATATAGATTGATTGGTCGATTGATTGGTTTTCCCTCCTACATCTGTTATTTCTTGACCCATAAGTGAGTAAAAGTCTGATTTGGTTCAGCAGATGGTCCTGTTTATTTAATTGGTTTTTTACTTGTTTTTATTTATGAATATTCACACATTAAAAAATGGAAAAATATAAATAAATGAGCAAACATGAATACTAAAAAAACATCCTTTGTATAAATTGGTATTCTTTTTCAATTTTAGTTGGCCTATGATTCACGTAACATCTGAAACAAAAACTTATTTAGGACAAATAATGACTGTAACACCAATAATTACAACAATATTTTTGGAGAAAATGGGAATTCATCCTACAAATCAGACATTTATGATTGCAAGCTGATTTTCCCATCTTTTAAATGAGCTGACATTAAAAACTCAACATGTAACAACAAACAAATGATTTTTATTTTACTGCAAAGCAGATGACTGGAATCATAATAAAATGCGTTGATTCCAGATATGCTGCTCACTCTGAGATTCGGCACTGAAGTGCTATTAATTTTTTTGTATTTTTATCAAGTTTGCTTTGCAGTTAGACATATGACAACACAAAAAAGCCTCACATCAGGTTCCGTATTTGTAATTTTTCTCAAGGATTAAGTAGGACTAAATCCACAGAAAGATCACATAACCTGTGGATCAAAACTTTTCACAATGTTGCAAGACGTTGTACACAGCAGCGGTTAGGTTTCACTTGATAAAGAGCTGCAGTCAGCTGCAAAGCATGTTGCCATACTTGTCTGGAAAATCACTGTCGGCTCACGTGAGGGGATGTGTCAGCTCTTTTTTAAAATAAAGTAATGGAAACAACATTTCCACATGCTGGGTTTTTGTAAACAAAACAGAAAAACAAGAGTTGGTCTCATTGTATCTGAGGCATATCAGATCAGACCGAAATATTTTGAATCGGACTGGAATAAACACATTTTGCACCGAGGTGCAGCTGCAGTGATTGAAAGAATAATCAGTGGTATTTACTAATGCTTCACCTGCTGGGATTCTGGCTGATAAAGTCTGAGTCAAAACAAACAACTCTTCTCTCAGGGAAGTGCTTGCAAACATTTCCTCATGGATGAAATTCCTTTTTATTTGTTTCTTGTCACCAACCTTTTAAGTTTTGTTGTTGTTTTTTCCCCCACAGAAAGTATTTCTGGCTTTCTGGTCTTAATATTCCTTGTTTTACTATTCCACAGAAAGTACTCCTCGCCGAGTGCATTTCATCAGAAAGGCAGTTCAAAGTGCTTTACGTCATAAAAACATCCCAGAGTCACAAATTGTGAAGCAAATGTAAACATCTTGTTAACAGCTCACCATCCACACTAAATGTGTTGATCAATGTTCCTTTAAATCGAAAGCAACTCTAAATAAGTGGATTTTTAAAGGCACTCAGTGTTTCGGCTGTTTTGCAGTTTTCTGGAAGTGTTTTCTAGTTTTGTGGCGCAGAAGGAAATGCTGCTTCTCCTCATTTGGTTCTGGTTCTGGTACTTCAGAGCAGACCAGAATCAGTAGACCTGAGAGGTGTGGAAGGTTGATACAACAACAGCAGACCTTTAATGTCTTGTGGTGCTAAACCGTGCAGTGATTTATAAACAAGAGTTTTTTAAAGTCTATTCTCTGAGCTACAGGGAGTCAGTGTAAGGACTTTAGAGATGCTACATCTTCCTGGTTTTAGTCAGAACACCAGCAGAAGTGTTCTGGATCAGCTGCAGCTGGAGGACTGATTTATTTAGACACTGTTGCAGTACTCAATACAACTAAAGATAAATGCATGGATGAGTTTCTCTAGATCTTGCTGAGACATTAGTCCTCTAATCCTGGAAATGTTTTCAGGTGATAAAAGGCCGACTTTGTAACTATCTTTATGGACTATGCTGTTTGCAGATGACATTGTGGTCTGTAGTGAGTTACAAGAAAAACTAGAAGTGGACATTTATACCAGAAAGAGAGCAATGAAGATAGTTGTGGCAAGACAGAATATGCAAATGAGTAAATAAGAGGAGAATAAGCATAAAAGTAAAGAAGGAAGAGGACTAAGTATTTAGGATTAAGGTCCAGAGAAATGGAGAGTGTGGAAAAGAGGTGATGCATGTTCAGACAGGTTGGAGTGAGTAAGGGATGAGTGCAGGATCAGGAAGGGCTGCATCAGAGGGACAGCTCATGTTGCATGTTTTGGAGATAAAGTCAGAGAGACATGACTGAGACGGTTGGACATGTCCAGAGAAGAGAAAATTATTATATTGATTGGAGGATTCAGAAGTTGGAGCCACAGGGCAGAAGGCCGAGAGGGGAAGAGAGATTTATGGGTGTGATTAAAAAGGAGTTGAAGTTAGTTGGTGTGAAGAAAGAGGATGCAGAGATGATTCACTGTGTTAGCGCCTGACGGAAACAGATGAAAGAGGAGATTTATAGAGTCCAGAGTTGGGTAGTAACTATTTACATCTACGTGAGTAGCTTTTTGGAAAAATAAATTCTTTTAATAGTATTTTTACTGCGTTTTTGTACTTGAGTTGGATTTTTACTCATTGTAAAAACATACACAGAGCTTAAAAAAAAAAAAAAACTCGCCAGTTTCTGAGAAAGCAATTTTTTTTGTGGTGTCTGAAAAGTGACTTGTTTCAAAAACCTCCAGAATATAACGTCAAAAATCAGCAGGGACTGCCCTTCACCTAACAGTCCCAGCAAAAATCTCGTTTTGAGTTGAAATTTAAGACTACAGTCTCAATCCAGATCTGAGCTAAGACCCTGGCGCCTCATTAGCTATCAGTCTTTGTGTCAAATAATAAAAAAAGAAAAAAATCCTTCAAACAAAGTATCTTTGTCTCTGAGCTGCGTTTGATATGCTGTGGAGAGGCCCCACAGCTCAAAGGACTGAAAGCAGAGACTTCAAAAGTACCCAGTGTCTACCTTTGGAGGAGACAGATGATGCCTTGTTCATCATGGAGGCCAGTCACCGATGCCCCTTAAATCACCACACTAATTATACAGGCCGCCTTCAGTCACAAGATGCATTATGCTGAAAGTAAAATACTGATGCAATCATTAGAAAAACTCCAATGCAATCTTTATGTGCTCGTTAAATATGCAGAAACATATTTCTGGGACTATCAGGGTGAAATCGTTTCTTCTTGCCACTGATGCAGTCGTCTCAAAAGTTGAACACAGTTAAATCAGGAAAACAGAAACAAGAACAAGGGAGAGACAGATCAAATTTGTTTAGCAGCGCTTCATAGTTTCTTTGTTGTGGCCAAGATTCCCTTGTTGGTAACAAAGTGATGACAGTGATTTTCAGAATGTGTCGCTCTTGGTATTTGCTGAGTTTTATCCGTTTCTTGGAATTAACGCTGACAGAGATAACAGGGAGACAAACATGTTGTTTGCTCTAAACAGTCTGTACCATCATCAAGTGCTTTGAAAGGATAAATATTGACTCTGTGGATATTTGTAGGTTTTATCTTATCGTTAAAGCTATTCTGTGCAACCAGGAATTGGACAACCAAAGTGTTTACCTCCAAACGTTGATAATTCCTCAATACACCAGATTAAAATCTGACTGAAGACTTGTAGTCCCACTCAGAGCTCACACATGCTCTACCACTTGGAAATTTAGTTTTTTCCAGTTCATGCATTTTCAATGGGAAGCTGTTTATAATTTAATAACCACTGCCGAGTCTCTAAAATTAAGCGACAACCAGATAGTTTTTGCTCCAACAGACCCAATTGTGGGCAGCCGTAGCCTTACAGCGGTTTTCCAGTTAAAGTGTCTCTGGAAATCAGTAAAAAACATATTTTATAGCTACTTATGTAGAACCTCTGCTCTCTTTTTTTTCTTCCCTAGAAAACACTATTTAAGCTCTACTTTTTTTAACCCAAATCTAAAGTTAGTGCAATACTTTTCAAATGTGACATGGTTTATTAATCAAACCTCAAAATTATTTCTCATACATTTTTTAACTTAAATTGGTTGGAATCATTTTTACAGGCCCAATAAAAATAAATACATGAAATACATTAATAACTTTACAATGGTTTATATTTGTTGATAACTATATAATTAAAATCCTTTAACCATTTAATGTTTTTTTCCCTGCAGTGGACCATCAAAATAGATTAAACAGATATTTTTTCTCAAATCAAGTAAACACTATCATATGATTGGTTGACCGCACAGACCAATCAGTTTGACTGGAGGAGTGTTAGCCCCGCCCACAACCATTAGGACGTAAAACCGACACATTTAAGAAATTGAGAACATGTTGTAGCATCCAAATCAAACAAATATGAATTGATTCTAATGTTTTTATTCATTTGTTTTAGATTTTAATTCTTCAAATAATTTAAATATTTTTGTCTTTTTTGAATTATGAAATAAATAATTACTGGCCCTTTAAATTCAATAAAGCCAATTAATAGGTGGGGCTAGAATTTCTCCTCTTCAGCTGATTGGCTTAAATTTAAGTTGCACTGACCAATTAGATGTTAGAATCGCTTTGATGCGTCATCATGACATATTTAGTTAGTTCAATAAACACTGAAATAACGCAGTTATTTGAATTTACGGCTTTCCAATGTTAAGTTTGTATTTTATTTTTATTTTTGAGGGTGTTCATTTTTCTTTGTTTTTATTTATTATTTATACCAACTAATTAATACAACACATTTTTAAATTGGTTTTATATTGTTTCTTCCTGGGACTTCCTGGTAAAATAAAAGTAATAAAATTACATGCATGACTGGATTTAAACCAGTTGTGCAGCTTTCAAACTGAGATGTACAAAATGAATCCTCCGATTTGGAGAAACTCTAGTTTGTTTTGGACTTTGGTGAACTTCCAGTAATCTCCTGTAAGATTCCGACAGAACTGCGACAAAACAGAACAGCACGCCTGTGTTCTGGTGCAAACTGTTCCACAAGTTCAGCAGCTTTTCACACAATGGGCTCTCCCCCACTGGGAGCCGCCATGACGCGTTTGGAAAACTCAAGACCCGTCCAACCGGAGCAGGTGCATCCTGACTCTGCAGGAAGTCTTTAGCAGCAGACTCTGACCGACCAACACGTGGGCACAGGCAGCGCTCAGGAAAAGCCTTATCAGCTTTTTTCTCTTTCTCTCGCCCAATCCTTATTTAATCTCACCGCCTGGAGGATAACACAGACCACCTTATGGCATTTGACAGAATGTGGCGTTTTGAAGGCATTCTCTTTATTTCCTGTTCAGTCAGCTGCTTTAAACCCTAATCTGGGAATGCTGACAAGATTCCCCCTTTTTATTGAGCTCCTTTTTCTTGCATCATGTTGGTGTTTTTACATGTGCCGTGGCTGATAAGAGAATTTTATATTTAGTCTTTTGATGATATCCACATTTGAAGGGTGACAACATATTTGCTTAAGGAGACAAATGATCAAATGAACTTTGAAACCTCAGGATGACGAGCGCCATAATTAACAGAATATATGAGAGGAGGATTGTAAAAGGTAATAATAGCAGTAATGCTATTATTACAGGATGGACATTTATTACTTCCTTACAGCTGTGGTGAAATAAGGTCACTAGCATAACAATGGCACAGCTTGTCTTAAATTGGTTTTGCATAATTTATGTTCAAAAGAAGGAGTGAATCAGTTGTTGCTGTGCAAACACTTCGATAATCTCAGTGACAAACTGGTTTCTGAATGGCTTGCATCTGTGTGTGGACAAAAGCTTTATGTTGTGAGTTTCCCACACTGAATGTGCTCATTAAAGTGTTTAGCAAAATGATTTGTGTTTTTAGTTCAAAAAAAAATAAATGGATAAATTCATTATCTCTTGAATAACATTAGGTTTCAGCCTCCAATTAAAGGTAATGATGAGGAACAACAGAGTCCATATTGCGCAGGCACTTTTCCCCTATTTTTTCACATTAAAATCTGTTTTTTGTGTGTTTTATTGGGATTGCGCTAGACAAAGTTGTGCATAGCTGAAGTGGAAGGAAACTATTGAGTGTTTTTAACATTTTCACAAATGAAAATCTGAAAAGTGTGGCATGCATTCTCTGGTTTAAATAACTTGCTAAAATAAACACATTGTATCTTTGGATGTAAGTTTAGGTTCACCGTCCTGCTGGAATATAAACTCCTCAATATTTAATTAGTGTTTGAAGTAAACCATTCCCATAGTATGGTGCTGCCACCACCAAGGCCCTGTTATTTAAACCTTAAAATAATTTCCCACCTTTTCCCAGCTATTGCTTCACTCACTCTTTGGTTACCTTGCAACGACCTGTTGAGTAACTGGAGCAGCAGCAGTTCAAGGTTTTTCCACTGTGCCTCATAACTGCTTAAAAATTTTAATAAAACTGTGGATAAAATGTTAAAAGTCATGCCACCAGTTTAGAAGTATTTCAGATTTTTAAAACAATAAACTAATCAATAATTATCAATATCACTTGATATGAAACGATTATGCTCTGATATGTTTTTCAGCCATCACCTAAACTGGGTTTTTCTTCTCTGAAGATCCTTTTAGCAAGTTAATAATTGAAAGTGAGCGTGGGTGAAAGTGGATGTCACCGTTTTATTCACTGCACTGAATGATTAGAGAGTTCATGGTCTAGTTTCCTCGAATCTATTCAGATAGATTCACAGGAGATTAATTATACCTCAGCAAAGAGCTAAAACAGGCTCAGATGAGTAAAGTTTCTAAAATAATATCCCTTCTTATAATCCACTGTTTATATCTTTGAGGAAATCTGTGTTGGCTATTTTTTAACTTAACAATATGGGTGTAATCGGCAGCATCAGTTGTTGCACATGCCTTCATGGATGCTGCTGTTCTATTTATGGAATGAGAACAGGCAGAATATGTGGGTTGGTTCGGTTGCCACGCTGTTTCCCTGCAGCTGTCCCCATTTCTCAACAGGGTAAAGCAGAAGGGCTGTACCCCCAAACTCACTCTTTTATCCCCCATATTTGTCTTTTCTCCCAAATGATCACTGAGACAAGAGAACACAGACAAGACAAGGCAACTAGGTCAACCTCTTGTTATTAAACTTGTGTGCGCTTGTTGAAACAAGCAGGAAAAAACAGGGCTCTACTTTAGCTTGGGTTCGAACAAAGGCCTTCACATCCATGGAAGAATGAAGCCCTACTTTATTTCCTAATGAAGCGATGATGGAAAGCCGCACACTCTCCCAGTTAGTTTGCCTATTGACCAGGAAACTCGTTGGTTTCCGCCATTACCTCATGGGAGTCCAACTGTAATGAGGACGGAGAGCCAGTCTATAGTTAGATTAGCGTTTCTGTTTTGGATTTCTGTGATTTCATCAAACCTGTTAGAAATTGGCATTTTCTAACAGGCTTTTATCATGGGTTTTCCATTCAACTGGTTAAAACTTGTATGATTGGAGCAATCAGCAGCTGGATCTGTGGTTTCATTTTCTACTTGTGTGTTCCTTAGAAATTTACACTTTGTTTGTCTTTGTTAACATTAGTTCCTATTTTATGTTTGAAATCTACAAAAAATTTTACGACATCCAAAAAAACCAAAAACAAACCATCAGCCTCCGGCCAACCACTTTGTTATCTTCTTCGTCATTTCCACCAGTAGTAATATCCAGCTGTTGAAAGAGTTTTTATTGCAGTTTTGTGACATATTTAAATTTTGATAAGGCTGAAAACCCATTGGGGATGCTGTGGCGGTGCAGGGATCAAGCACAACCCACATATGGAGGCCTTAGTCCTCGACGCGGCTGTCGCAGGTTCGATTCCCGGCCTGGCGACAACCGCATGTCTTCCATCTCATCTTAGAACAAAAACTGTCATGAAACATGAGGTTTTTGGAAATTGGCATGTTTCGATTAAGCAAATTTATTTTCAATTTGACCAATTATATGTTTAATGGAAGTAGTTTCAGTTCTTCCACGTTTACAGTTCTATCACAGCTGCACCTTCTGGTTCAATAGATTTCCCATTTTTCCATCCAGTAAATCACCCCCTGCATCTCCCAGCTTAGTGACATATTTGTCAGATCTTTGCATGATAGTATTTTTTCCATTCTCCTGTCATTTTAATTTACTTCTTCTCTGGTGTATGGTTTTTACGATTACTTTTATTAATTCACTATAGTTAAGTTAGTTATCTTTGACAGAAGAAGGGAAGAAACTTGCTTTTTTCTCAATTGTTGCCCATGTCTTAAAAATTAATGGAAAGAAATAACTGGTTGGTAAACATAACATCTGAGAATACTTTGTGGATTTTACTTAATGATCCGAGGACATACATTTCACTGAATGAGAAAAAAGAAAGAGGTCTGCCTCAGATTTATGATCACAGGAAGGGTCTGTGCTAAATTAAAGCTTCCATTTTGGTCTAGTGGATCTACAACCGCAGCACATAAAAGTCACATTGTGCTTCTTGCTGCTGATGCGCTTCGTACGCCTACTCTGCAAACAAACATCCATTATGAGGTTGATAGCCAGCAATGATGTCACTGAGCAAACGCAGAGGCCAGCGCGCTTTATGATGAAGCTGCTTTTGCCCGGCTGCAGCTCGCTGACGTTCTCCTGTGCAGATGCAATGAATTCACTCTGCAGGGACAATCGTGTAACTCAAAACCTCAATTTATGACAAACGAGAGCAACCGTTAAGGCTCTTTCATCGAGACGCCTTATCTAAAAGAAAAAATCGGTTATGGCTATCCATTGTTTAAACTGCATCAGGATTTGACCGCATAAATGGATGAAAAGGTGCAAAATTTCAGCTGTTTTCAGTTGTTTGGAAGCCATGCGTTCAGCCTTTGTCTCTGGATTTTCTTTCAGCACAAAAGCTAAACCGGCTTCATGGGAAGCAATCTCTTGTCAGAGACAAGACTTCGCACTGCAAAAACAAAATCTTACCACGTATTTTTAGTTTAGTTTCTAAAGAAAAAAGAAGCAAACCGTCCTTTTTGTCTTCTTAACACATTCAGATTCAGTTTATTTGTGATCTGTTATGTACAGAGGATATAAAAAGTGTACTTAACACACATACAAGGTGTAAGGATAAATCTGCAGTGTTTTTAAAGAAGTGGGCCCCAAATACAGCAGCCAGGAAGCAAGAAACATGAAGACAAAGGATTAACTTTCCTGAAGCTGATAAACCGAAACAATGGGCAGGGAAGGTCAAGTGTGAAAATGAGGAACTGATAAAGAAAAAAAAATCTCATCATAGAGCTGAAATAACAACATGACAGTAAACTCTGAGAACTGAAGAACAAATCTACCAGGACAGTGATCAACACGAGGCACTAAACAGGCAATCAGGGAACCAAATGCAGGTGAGGAAGTTAATGTGGCTCTTTTGCACAAAGAAAAAAGAGGAAGCCCTACAGAAAATAGGAAATGAGCAGGTTACAGAAAGGTCTCACTCTAATTAATAGTAGGATTAAATACCACAAACCCAACAGCACAGCAATAAATGAATAAAATGCTAACTGAGGGCCTTTAATAACACAAAGAAACACCAAAGTACCGAAGCTTCAGCATGTCAGGTTCTTGTGAAGTATCCTATTCTGCATTTCCATCACATTTCATCACATTACAAATGTATGCAAAACTTTGCCAATATTCCATTAAAGCTGTCCAAGAAATTACTGAAGAGTAAAAAAATATTTGCTAAAAAGTCTACTCATGTAACTGATCAAATTATCAATCATTTCATACTTAAAATTTAAATCAGATGGACCAAAATATAAAGTTACGTGGAGGTTTTGGTATTCTATGGACCAAAATGACAATAATTCATAGAAGTAAGAAAAAATGACAAAATAATGCAAAAGAAAATCTTTCCAAATCAGTTTCTTTCAACAAAAAAAAAACATATGAAACCTTAACAAACACTGCGGTTGTGTTTCTGCATCTGCTGAAATTTTGGTTAAAATATGCTTGTTTTTCATTCAGTTGGTAGAAAATCCAGAAATTTTACTCAAGAGTATAAATGCTTCACAATAAAAGTACAAAATACAGCATGATAAAAATGCTCCTAAAAGTACAGTTTTCCCAAAAATGTTACTCAAGTAAATGGAATTGCCGGTTTCCTGTTTTCTCCTAAACATATAATGATGTAAACAAAGTTTTTCAACCTGAAGTTTAAAAAAAATTTTTTTTTTAAATCTGATGCCAGAATCATTTCTTCTCCCTTTTCGTCTCTCTGTGTCTGGAGATTTTTAGGCTCCAGGAAGTGAGTCAAACTCAGGTTTACAGGTAAATTTCACACTGAGACAAGCGATCTGCACTTTCCGTGACAAAGAGAGATGAAGAGGTGGGCCAGGTAACACACTGTGGCTGGTACAGTCAGAACGGATCCAGTTAATGGGGAGGAATGCACTGGGAGAACTGTTGGAAAACTTCAAATGCCATTAAAACTGACTCATTTTCAGAATAACACCTGATTCATCCTTTAACCCATTAGGCCCTCAGCTCTGGTGGGAAATAACCACAGAAGTCTTCTGGCTTCTCTTTGAAACTGGAAGCAAACAACCTCTGTTTTCAGCTTAAATTGTTTTCACTCTAATGTTAATAGGATTTTACCAGTGCAGCTTTTACCAGTGCAAACTTTGCTGCATAAATTGTTTATATGAAATAATTTATTTTACCAACAGATTCCTGTGAAACAACTTTAAGGGCCTATAACTCAATATCAATCTTAAGACATAAATATGACACTTTAAGACTTTGGTTTTGTGTTTTGCTTTAAGTTTTTCTACAATCCTTTCATTTAAAATATCTTGAAGTTTTTTCTGGTCTGTGAGACATTTTATTATTCAGCTTTTAGTGACTGTGCCTAATTATGGTTATGAAAACCCAACTTTGATATTTTTCTGTTATTTCTCTGCAGCCTCAGTGTTTTTTGCTTTAAATTGACCATTTCTCCTGCTGTTTTGTTTACACCTTCTTCGTTCGCTTCAGCTTTGTTGTTACTTTCCTTCTCTCACAACTTCACTCTTTCCACTCCTTGTTCAGTAATCACCTCCCCTGCTTTAAAATCAGTCCATTTGCTCTTTGTCAGATCATATTAGCTGTGTTTCCAATACACTTTGTCAGTGTTCAGCTATTGTCGAAAAACTGTTTTGCAATGGTTGCATTTACGTTAAATAAGAAACACAGATAAAATCACATGAATAAATCTAATCTGACAAGTCATTAAAAACATGCTGCGTCATTGTTCTCTTCCCACTTCCTGTTGTCTTCTTCGTCTTTTCCGCCTGTAGTAACATTCGGTTGTTGATCATGTGACTTCTGTAATGCGAAAAGTACATTTATTGCCATAAACCGTAAAAAAACTTCATCCAAGCGCAAAATCTTCTTATCAAAAATGTTTATTTCCCAATTTCCCAACTTTAAGGTCAGAGTAATGCAGTTACTGTGAAACACCTGGACTTTTGTTTATTTCCACTTCTCTACTTGCTTTCTGTTATTTCTTCATTACTTTATAATAATGTTAGTGACAGTATCACTATCAAGTGATGAAAAAAAGTTTTTTTTAAATAAATGTAAAACTTTTTAAGAGCAGCAAAGGGACTTTTTCCTCTTACAAATCACAAAGTCCTTCTCCTTTAAACAACTAGATATGTAATTATTTTTTCACAACTGAGGAAAGATAATTGTCGTTTTCCAGCCATGTAGGAACCACCAGTATTTAGCCGGTGGTTATTTCCCCACCCAGCCTGCGGCACTCAACCCAGATTTACTATCTCTGTGTGTGGGAGAGAATGTGCGTGTGTCTGCATGTTGGGAAAGGCTTTTGCTCCCAGATCCCAACAACAATCAAGATTCCCGTCAAACCGACTCTGTTTATGGATTTAATTTAATCTGGTTTGTTATAATAAATAGCAACTGTATTGAAAGGGGCAGGGTTATGTAAAATAGACTTTTTAGAGCTTTACATCATGTTCCAATGTTATTATATACCTGGAGTGTTTTCTTGATTCTTTCGTGAATGTTTGAGAAATCCTTGAATCTCCATGGCAATCATTAAGCTGTGCAAAAACGCCTGGATGGACGTAGCCCCGCCTTCAGCGACAAAGCTCCTCCCCCAAGCTACAGTTTCCAAGCTACTGAGCTTTCCTATTACAGAGCAGTCATTCTCCTCAGTACCTTCAGACTAGCCAGCAGCTATTAGCAAACAGCAGCTGGAACTGGGCGTCTGCTGAGCTCATTAGTTGCTAGTAAAACACTGGTAAAATGTTGTTAAAGAGTCAATAGAGGAGCCAGCTCTTTCTGAATGCAGAGTTTCAGTTTTCAAAGCAACATTCATGGAGTTAAATTAGTTGTGTTTGATGTTTACTGCATCTTTATGGCAACTGGAGGTGATACAGTTGCTTGATTGTGCTATAAAATATCACTATGTGCCGATAAAAAAATAACGAAATGTGTAGAAATGATTAAGCAAACCTGCTCATCTGTTTTTTATATTTTTTTCCCTTAGTGTTGCAAAATCCTTTGCAGTTTTCAAATCAGCAGGGGCCACAAACCCTCACCTCTTAGTTCATGCATAATTTATTTGGATGTAAAAGGCCCCAATTATACTGTATGTGTGTGTGTGTGGTGTGTGTGTGGGTGTGTGTGTGTCTGTGTGTGTAGGGGTGTGTGTGTGTGTGTGTGTGTGTTTCGCCACACTCAGGCTGCACATTTAACTGTGTTTTATTTTTTTCACCAAACAGTCCTTTGAAACGAATACACTGGGGGATCAGAGACGGCAAAGTCAACAGAGCCACAACTGTGTAGGAATTTTTAATCCGCCAATTACGGCCCATGCATACATGCAACTCCCTGACTGTTTAATGCAACGAATGTCTGCAGGGAGCGATCCTAATGTGAGCACAGAGAGCGGTGTGAGGAATAGAGCTTCGTGTGTGTGTGTGTGTTTTGTGTGTGTGTGTGTGTGTGTGTGTGTGTGTGTGTGTGTGTGTGTGTGTGTGTGTGTGTGTGTGTGTGTGTGTGTGTGTGTCTTTGCCTTGCAGTCGGTGGGGGGTTATCTGTATCGAGCACCGGGTGGATGTTGGTAGTCAAGACGAGGTTTCTGGTGAGGGAAAGCAGCTCTCTGTGCCTCAGTGCTTTTTGTTTTCTCAGAAAACATTTTAATTTGTAAAACTATCACCTTGTGGGATTGCATACAAACAGCAGGCACCTGTGGGTGTCTCCCAGTAATGAATGTTTCTGTCAGGAGCTTCGGGGTTTTACTCCTTGTACTGTAAATATGAAAACTGAGAGAATATTATCCAGTATAATTAGACATGATTATATGTGACATTGTTATTCCCTTCAGCAGTGGCAGTGGAAATCTCTGGAAATTTACCTCACACACGTAGAAACCCCAATTTACTAAGAAACAAAAATCTGTTTTAAAGTTGTTACTCTGGCTTCCTAGAGAACAGACATTGAAATACTTCTCTGAGTTTATAAATCACTGACCAACTTACACTGCAAAAACAAAAAAAAAACTTAATTAACAAGTAGTTTTTGTTAGTTAAATTGTTTAATTTAAGATATAGGAGCTTTATTAATGTAAATAACTCCTTTACGTTGATGAAAAAGCTGACAAATTATTTAATTTAAAACATTTTTTACCATTTATAAGTTAAATAATCTGCTAGTGGAACTAATAGCTTTCATCAATATTAAGGAATAATTTACTCTAAACAAGCTCTTATTTCTTGCTGAAATGTTACTTTTGAGGTAGTTTTGTTTTATTTTCAGTATTTCCACTAGAAACTAAACCAAAATCACCTGGTAAGGTTTTGTGGTTTTGCAGTGTCGCAGCGAAATTTACTGAAAATTTGTTTTTGTTGTTCCAAATCTCTCAGATCTTCTGGTTTTGATCTATCTGTATCCACAGAACCAGAACCAAGCATAGAAAAGCATCATTCAGTTTTTATTCTCCACAAATTTGGAACAAACTTCCAGAAAGAGTTCTTCTAAATCCAGACTAAAAATGTCACCTGTTTAAACTTGCTTTAGAAACATAATAACTGGAATAACATATTTGTTTCGTATTGATGATTTTGATCATGGGACTTGACAAAATGTATTGTCTGTTACTTGTTTCACAATTGGTGACCGTTTAAAAATATTTGTTTATAGAAAAAAAAAACCTTGATTGATTTATTTTCATGTATGTTCAGTAATAAATGAATAAAAGGCCTGTAGCTTTCCACTCTCCAACTGTTGAGTGAGTTTTGCGTCCTCATCTTCCTCCTGATCCTCTTTGAGGATTCCCACCAGACGTGGGACCAGATGTAATCTCTGCAGGCCCCACCCATCTGGATTTGCTCTGCAAACTCTTTAAGAGAGAAGCAAAAGCTTACAAGGTGCCTGAAGCACAACAAGTGGCTCCTCTTGTTGAACGCTCTGGGCCTGCAGACGTATTACTGTTCTGACTCTGATTACGCAGAGTTCACAGCCCGATAGGTGACAGCAGTGGATCAGGAGGTACAGATAAATCCTGAGATTTGCATAATGGCTCAACTCCAGCAGTCCTCAGGCCTCATCCATCCTTTAAATGATTTCATAATCACTTTTCCTGTAGCTTATGAGGACACTCATGTCAACTTCTTATTCTTTGGCTGCCGTTTCTCCTCATCAATCCTCATTTTCTCCTCATTAATCCTCATTTTCTCCTCATTAATCCATCGTTTTTAAAGGGGAAATTTTAGGCAATAAACACCACAAGCTCTTAAAAACACACCCAGTCGAGTTTTGACAAGAAGTTAATGTTTTTTGTTGTCTGGAGAATCACTTGTTTCAAAATCCTCCACGATGTAACGTCACAAACCAGCAGGCGCTACTCGTTAGATAGCAACCCTAGCAAAGCTCAGACCGTTGCCTAGCAAGCTAAACAGAGGTCCAGGATGTTTGGTCAGCTGGTTTTACCTCCGTATGTGCTGTACAATGGCTGCTGTTAAAGACAAGTGTTCTGTTGTTGACTCCACGTGCAGCGGTCTTGTTAGTTGCGCAGGAGGCTCCACTTCTGCTTTTCAAAGATGTACGGTTGTATAATTGCTGGTCTGTTTGCACCTGTTTTTATGAGTGAGTGTATATTTTGAGGTGGGGGCGTGGCCAGCAGCAGCTTATTTAGATTTATAGTGATAAGAGGCCCTAAAACAAATAGAACTGACCAGACTAAAATGTAATTATCTAAGAATGATCATGAGCAAAAAGATTTATCGAACATGTTTTGCATGGCCCATAAATGTATTTACTAACTGGCATGTTCATGGTAGCATGATCATTGTTACTAGGCAATAAAAAGCTATGAAAAGTGAGTGGAGCTTAAAATCTCATTATCTAAGAATGAGTTATGTAATTAATGTAATGAAAAACATGTTTTGTATCGTCCCTGACCTGTTCAAGGTAGAATGAGTCATATTTTAGTCTCCTAACTTCTCTGTTTTTTTTAAATTTGAAGTTTAAACCATTATTATATAAACATGTAACAAACTCATTTAACTTCTTTGTTACCCCCAGTTTGTCACGATGATAATTTCTTTCCATTTTTAGTAAGACAAACGCCAAAATAAGACAGTTTGATAGGCATGTGGTAGATGATTCATTATAAAATTATGGATATCTTGTCTTTTAACAAGTCTGTGCTTACTTATTATTATTATTTTTTTAAATCATATGTCTTAAAAGCGGGGCGTCCACTTAGTTTTATTTGTAGCCCTGACCATTATTGTTTTACTACAGGTGACCAGATTTCTCCTGTTTTAAGCTCACACTGGACTGACGGCGTCTCAAAGTGCATCAAAACACTAAAACGCTTCCTAAAAGGCTGGAAACTACTGATCGAGAAATACTTTTACACCAATGGGCTGCTGGAAGGAAAAATATAAATATGCAAGAGTAGGTTGTATACTGATATAAGTCAAACTTTTTGGTTGAAAAAGTGATTTACAAAAGGAAGGAAAGGTCTTTTGTTTAAGTTATAGAGAGGGAATTAATTTACGTTTTCATGTCAACCTGAGTCTGTTGGGTCAAGTTGTCCTCTAGCGCCCTCTGGTGTGAGGATGTGTTAGTTGCATCCCCAGAACCAGAAACAGCGGAAACCCTGACTTCCTTTAAATCTCAGCTAAAAACAAACCTGTTTATAATTGTATTTGAAATGTAATATGTAACAATGTATTGTTTATTCTCTGATGCATGACTTTGTGTTTTTGTGTTTATGATGTAAAGCACTTTGAAATGCCTTGCTGCTGAAATGTGCTATACAAATAAAATTTCATTTGATTTTGATTTGATGTGACATATATATTTTCACATTTTCTCTACTGGAAGACCTGGAAGCCTAAAAACTTCTGATCGATCAAATAAATCTGTCTCTCTGGAAGAAACATGCCAAATAAATCAAGACAGGATTAAAATCTTTGGCTTAAAATAATCTGATTTAGAAGAGGCAGCCATCTGGAAATAGAAGGTAAACTATTTTGTCTGTATCTGAAGTAAATATTTACATCATTTGTGTTGAATTAGATCGTCCTCTTCTGCCCTCTGGTGGACACATGTGAGAAGCTGCATGTCTACTATGTTTTCTACTTTCCTCATGTATTTGGATGTAATAAAATAAGAGAAAATGTGAATACTACACTATATGTACATTTATATTTGAAAGTAATACTAAATTTGAACTCAGACAGACAGGTTTCTTCTTGTTGGTATTTTACTGGTTATATTCTGTCCCAGTAAAAACAATTTTCACTCTTTCAAACGCTCTAAAATCCACTTTATTTCAAATTATTCCTCATGTCAAACGGCGGTAAGATGTACTGGAAAAATCATTGTAAAACAAGACATTACAAAAAATCCTAAAAGAAAAAAATAAACTAACATTTGTCCTGAACATTTTTTCTTCATGACATTGGTTTCTTGGAAAGAAGGGTAAAAAGTACGTTTTTGTTGTCTTAGCCTCATAAAGCCATTAGAGGTCGCTATTGTTGCTTTAAATGCGGAGCTCGCTTGTGATTGACACATACAATACAGCACACTCACTTCACCCTTAATAATATAATTATAGAAGTATATTTACCATAATGTTCATGCTAGGTCATAAAATGAGGGATTTTGAGCTAAACTGGCTTTTAAACAGGAAAAAATCCTCAAATTGTGTCTGAAAATGCAATTTATCTTTTATCAGTGAGGAGAAAAATTTAAAATAGTATCTAGTCAAGTTTTATAATACCATAAAATTAATAATTCAGCCTGGAGTTGCAGTGACGTAAATATGCAATAGAAGAAGATTAAATAGCGGCTAAAATCTCGGAGGAGCATTTTCTTATCTTATACTTCATTATCACCCTGCCTGCACATGTATATGGGAGAAAAAGTAAACTTAAAAAGATAAAGATGCATTTAACAGGTAGGCAACAGATAGAAAGTTGGGTAAATATTGGTTTTAAATATGAGATGGGCAACAGGAAGATGGATGCAATAAAACCTAACACTTCTTCAGCCTACTGGACATAAAATGTTTACACACTTTAAGTATCTCAGGTGAGAAAATGTTCACCTTTTCCACTTCTGCTGCTGATCAATGCCACCAAAATATTTTATTCAAAACGACTGCATTAGATACATTATTTCATAATAATAAAACATGGAGCTATGTTTGATTTTCCAAGTTTTTCGGTTTTATGGGAGGACATTTTTCTGCAAAAAGTGAAAGATGCGCCCCAGAAGTTAACACGCCGTGAAAACGTCTTCATTACTGGATCCACTTCACAGATTCGCTTTCTCATAAGGCCAATTAAAGGCTTCGGTCACACCCTTTCCTATCCAGTCTGCCTCTAAACTCCCTGTGATCACACAGTTGTTTCACTGCTTTCTTTGCTTACTTTGTCATTTTTTGCACAGCAGTGCACACACTCGGTGGCCTGTGT
Source organism: Poeciliopsis prolifica (assembly GCF_027474105.1). Lineage (NCBI taxonomy): Eukaryota > Metazoa > Chordata > Actinopteri > Cyprinodontiformes > Poeciliidae > Poeciliopsis > Poeciliopsis prolifica. The sequence goes on along the minus strand of NW_026562400.1, from coordinate 3,159,191 downwards.
GGTGCTGCTTTTGCTCACAAACCACACCTGAGCATCACGCCTGCACGGCAGCCGTGTTCGCCGCTGCTTTGTCTGCTGTTACACGTCAGGTCGTCTCTGCCTGTGATTAATTAGCATCCAGTTTGTTAACCCTTCTCAATTGGCAGAGGAGCACTCGGGCTAATGAGCCGACAGCGAGCTAGCAGCTTACAGAAACAAGCGCAGCTCATCCGTCAAGATCTGAAGGCTGCTGGACTCACACGTGAACCTGTGGTGTGATTCTGAGTCCAGATGACCGTTTTCATGATCCAAATCTTCTCAAAACCAGCTTAAAATATTTCTAAGTGTGTCTCATCTGGTTCTGGATGTGGATCTGAATAAATTCAGGGCAAAAACACAAAATTTTACCAAGTAATTTTGGTCTAGTTTCTATTGAAAACATGTTAGTACACTTGAAATAAGACAGAACTGACTTACAAGTAACTTTTCAGCAAGATATAGGAGGTGATTTTAAAAAGTTAATAAAAAGAAGAACTTTATAATCACAAATTAAAAAGTTGTAAGATTAAAACCACAAAGAGATTTTCTTTTTTAGCTTCTCAGTCTGTGGTGTGAAACTCTGGAACTGGAAATACGGCAAAACGTTAAACACATTAAACAATTAAAACTATTCCTGAAGAAATGGTCTATACTAAATACGAGAAACCATCTTGATATGTTGTTGCTGAAGCATTATTAGCACCACTATTAACATTTTAATGTAATATTACAGCTACTCTTAGTAATACATGTGTATATCGTAAGCACGTCCTTGAATGTTCTGCATTAATCAAGAATCTGATATAATCTGGTTTATTGCTGCAAATATATAATTGTGATGCTGCTGATGGAGAACAGGTGTGTTTTAATAAGTTTACACTTCTATCCACTTATTTCAATCATTTATTGTATTGCTGTCATTTCATTTGTAATTCATAAAGTTCAAAAGATATTAATAAATTCTCCTTTACATTATGGAAAATGTACTATTTACACTGGTAGATTATTTCACTTACACCCAGAGGTGGACATAGTACCCAAAAATGTGCTCAAGTAAGAGTAAAAATGTATTTGGTAAAAAGTTTACTGAAGTACTGAGTAACTGATCAAAATTATCAATCATCTAATGTTTAAAAAATACATAATCAGAGGTACAAAAATGTAAAGTTTAGTAGGAATTTTGGTATTTTAAGGACCAAATTTACAATGATTCATATAAGTAACAAAAAAATAACAAAATTAGGCAAAAACATTTTTCCAAATGAGTTTCACTCATTAAAAGAATTTGTGAAACTTGAACAAAAACTGCAGGCATGTGTCCGTGTCTGGTGAATTTTGGTTGGAACTTGTTTATTTTTTTCATTTCAGTGGGTAGAAAATCCAGAAATTTTACTCAATTATATAAATACTTCATAATAAGACGAGTCACGTAAAAGCAAAAAAAGTACAACGTGGTAAAAAACAAAAAAACCCCTAAAAAATATATTTTATTCAAGTAAATGTAATTAAGTAAATGTAACTAACTCCTACCCAACAAGTACTTTTTTCTGGGTATTAAGGAAGTAATGACTAAACAAGCTCCTATAACTTGCTAAAAGTTACAGGTAATTTAGTTTTGCCTTATTTCAAGTGGGTTATGAGAAACTGGACCACTTGGCAGTTTTTATAAAGCTAACATTGCAGTTTGAGTAAATGCTCTCCTTCCAACCAAAACCAGCCAGTTGGAGCCAGGAGGAGGGTCTTAGCGCTGTCAATCACTTAGTGTACGCGCTGTTCAACAGTGGAGAAACAACTTACTCTTACCAGGAAACTGTTTATCCACAGTTGGCTATGCTAACTAGCCTTAGTATTCGTGGCAGGCTATGATAATTTTAACAAATACGTACTGAAGCTTTAAGCATAAAAATAAAATTGTTTTGTTGCAGGTGCAAAAATGGGAATATGATGTATTTTATATTAAAGTACAACTTTAATATACTCTTATCTCAGCGGGTTTGAGCCATTGAGCCCGTGTCAGCCATGAAGCAGTCCTGTCGCTGCTGCTGCTCCTGCTGCATTGATGAAGGTTTAGACAGTCAAGAGGTGTAGCAGGAGTTTTACAATCTGATCGACATGTGAAAGCACCCCCACTATGCGTCCTGCAGGGGTCTGAATGATGTATGAGTTCACCCAATAACAATGTAGGCTATAATCTGTACTTTTATTTAGATAAAACCTATTTGACTTTATTGTTCTTCTCACTCAGAAGAATAAAGATGTGTTGCAAACTTTTTTCCAGGTCAGAAGAGAAATATATTAGCTGTTTAGCTCAATCAAGCTAATTAGGGTGCAATCAAGGCTTTATGATTATTTAACATTTTGCCTCTTTGATGTTGACGCTTTGGATTCATCGCTCTGAGCGTGGAGCAGACACAAACATCTGAGCTTTTAGCATTTAGCTGACGTTACCCCACAGGAGCTGAACTCATGTAAACACTCTGAACTTTTTGTTTGTTATTGCACTTATTTTTTTATAGATTATAGATTTAGTTTTGGGGAAAATCCCAAACTGTGCTTCCCAGATTATGGAGTGAAAAATAATAGCCCTCATTACTGAAACGTCAAAAGCTACAGCTCTGGTTTGTCTTCATTGGTTTCTGTGATTGCTTGGTCATTTTCAATTGGACGAGGTGTTAGCTGAGGTTCATTTTGATTGGTCAGTGTGACCACAGGACTCCATTAGCCTCTGCCAAGTCCTAACGTGTTTGTTAAATCTCGTCTTGCTGCGCTTCGCAACAGCAGAAAACGACTCCGAGCGCACAAACTGTAATGCTATATTTATAAGGCAGTATTTATAAACACATTTGCATATATCAAGATGAAAAAGTTGTTTGAATAGGGGGCAATTTGCATTTGGTGAAACATATGGCGGAGCCGCGGAAGCCATGGGCCATGCCTTCATTACCCGATCTTCATTTCATCAGCTCCCCGCACTCCCACTGCGCCTCCCCACGGCGGCGCCTTCTGTCCCCGAGGTTTCAGTGACAGGGGACAATATGTCCCCAAGGTGAGGAGCGGGGAGGAGGGAAGCCGCACGCACACCGCTCCTCCAGTGATTATTTAATCAGTCTCTTCACTCTGGATCTGAGAAAGAAGCCATGTACAAAGTGATGCTTATTACCCATTTGTTCGACGCAGGGAAGGAGAGAAGAAGGGGCAGCGGAGAAGATCGGTGGCTGGAGAACGAGAAGAGGAGACGGTCCAGAAACTAAGAGAGGCATTGACCGAAGGGAAGTGGGACGGGATGGAGGGAGGATGTGGAGGGATCAGGAGGTTTGACATAAAAAATGGTGGTCAAACTTCATTAGTTTATTTCTAATACCTGCTTTCTTTCTGTTGGGAAAGCCAGCATTGGCTAGACGATGGTTCATACAGACAGAGGCGGGTCTAGTCTGTTTGGTGCCCTGGGCGAACCACCTTTTCTTTCGCGTATCACGTTTTCTCCAATGGAGCTTTAATATCGATCAAACATTTAATATAAAATAAATTAGACTACCATGCTGACATAGTGTAGGTTACAATAGGCTCAGATTGTACTAAATATTAACAATTTAATAAATTGTAATGTTTAAGGACTTCAGCACTTAAATCTGGGTTTTACTTGCACTCTACTCGCAAACCTTAACTTAAATAATTATTAACCTTAGACAAGCAAACATGATTTGCAAAATACTTTTCCATAACACTTATTTCCTTGCAATTAGTTGTCACACTGAATAAAACACATGATAAAGCTTCACAAACTTCTGCTAGTGTGGGAGAAACCAATCAGTTTAGCCTGGCGCCATGCCTTCAAGACAACGCACAGGGCAGACCTGGCCCACGTCAGAAACTGCTAACAGAAAAGGTTTCACATTAAAACTGGCTGTCAGGTTTTCAAAGCATGAGATTGGTGTTAACACATCTAAAAAGAAGAGCATACAGTTCATTAGCCTGTATCAAATTGTACCAGAAGTTATCGCGATTAACGATAATATTGTTTTATTGAGACAAGTTTCAAGTATATTTTAATAATTGCATAATGGCATAATAATTCAAGGAAACATTTTCAAAGATCAATAACTTTAAATATTTAACACTGGAGCGGGAAGGCATTTAAATTATCCAAAACAAACGAAACAACAGAAACAACAAATAAAATGTATTAATTAGTGACGAGTTGAGACCAAAGCATTGAACTGAATTTGTCACCCAGTTTTTGGTAAAATCAGGAAAATCAGAAAAGAGATCTGGAAATTTAAATTTATCATTTGATTAATTGATTTATTCCCCATTGCAACAGGCCTGACTGCTCATTTTGTAGCATTTATTTTGTCTTTAATGATCCAAACTTGACAAACACATACCAAGCATTGTGCTGCCACAGAGACAGAGAGAGAGAGAGAGAGAGAGAGCAGGTGAAAGCACAAAGCCACCAGCTGTTGAGTGACAACGGAGCGGAAAGCTGGATGAAAGGAGAACCGAGTCGGTTCGTTTTGGGGTTTTGGTCGGCTGGAGGTCTCGCAGGTGAACACTCAGTCTGTGTCTGGCTCCAGTTTGTCAAGCCAGAACACAAACGCTGCATTTGCATGTGCAAAAAAGTGATGAGCTGCGGCCTCTGCAACCCTTCAGCGATTTGTTTAAGTGCATATTAAAGCTCCTCAGACGTTGTACGTTGTTGTGCGATATCTGCTGCTTTTCTTTCTCCCTGCTGTTTGTCTGGTGGTGCAGGGCGGGGTTAGAGGAGGGCGCGGTGGTCACAGTTGTCTGACACGGTTTCTGCCCTCAATGTTTGTATTACTATTTCCATACCCTAATCCCATTTGGATAAGGTCGAGTTTAGAGTCAGGTGGTAGTTGTTGAAGGGCACTGGAGATATTCCTGGACTAAATGACTGGAAGCATTCATCTGAAAGTCTAAACTTAGAGGAAGCTGTAAGAAATATTTACAGTTTTTCAGCTATTTCTAATGTTGTGAAGTGAATTTGAGGATCTGAATGACAGATGTGTGAAAGGAAAGGTTTATCTGTAGCTTATCTTTTTGCGAAAACTAACAGAAACTGAGCAAGCATTTGTTTTTTTCAAACTCCACCATTGTTGAATTATTATACTGTGTGCTGAAATCACAGACTATCTAAAAGCTGAAAACAATAAATTAACTGAATCGTTGAATAACCTTTTTCCCAGGCCCAATATAACACACAATGTAGGACAATAGTTTTGAAAGTTAAAAGTCAAAAATTTTTGACTTTACAAGCTCAGAAAAGTTTTTTCTGGAAAATTTCAGAGATTAATCCCAAATTTTCTGAACTTGTTGGTGGGAAGTTATTCCCTTTTTTGCTCATCTATAATTGCCCAAATTTGCTGTTATAATTTTGAAGTGTGGTACAAAAACGTATGTATTTAATTCTGATGCTGCCAGCTGTTTACGTTTTAATGTGACGACACACAGGACGTGGAACTACATGAAGGATCTCTGAAGTTTTGTTTTTCAGCTACAACATTATGACCTGGTATTGAAGGACTTAGGGACCAGAGCTAAAATCACCTGAAACCACCTGTCCTGGTTTCAGGTGACGTCTGAAACCTGTCTGCGAGGTACAACCAATCAGCGCCAAGGAAAATGACTGATGCATCTGGATTGGCTGCTTTATTAAAATAATCTTTAGTAAAATGGTTGTGAAATCAATTAATTTATTATAAATTTTTGTCTCAAACTTGCCACCGTACAGGAAAACCTGCCAGCACTATCAGGCCAGTTGGTGGTTCTTCTTACTGGATGTATTTGGACACATCCAACTATTCTCATCCATAAATGGAAAAAAAAAATCCACTTTTTGGCTATGTAAACACTCTGCAGAGAAATACTGGTTTAATTAATTTCCCTTTATGATAATGATTTAATCTTAGGCCAATAAATAGTAATTTTTGCACTGCATTTCATCCCCCTAAGTGAAACCCCAATATTATTTTTTGGCGTTGAGACGGGGGCAAACAGGATGAGCGCGTCATTAAAGCCGCTCATCATCAACAGGCGGCGACTCGGGGAAAAGCATCCAGTTTGTTAATAAGTAATGACTGCCCGAGATCACAGGAACATAACACTACAACAAAACAAGTTAAGCACAAAGCTTTGATAATGACTGTTAATAATTTAGAGTGTGTAATTATCGCTTTACAGGAAAGCACGATGGCGGCAGCTTGCTGTAGGGATGGTGGCAATTAAAGATGAGAGAGATCGGGGTCAACGGATCAAGGAGAGGCAGAGCAGGGGATCGTGTTGAGAAAGCAGTCGATGACCTTACGAGAGCTGGTGATAGATTAGAAAGACCTAGAAAACTTTTAAAGTCTTGAAATAAATGTGCGACAGATTCTTGGTTATGTTTTGAATATGAAACCAAAATAAAAGACCTGGATGTGAAAAAGTCTTCCATAAAAGGAAAAGTAGCATCTGCTGCTCAAAAGAAATCGACGAGTGTGGATGTTTCTACAAAAGCAGGAGTTTGCACCATTTCTTGTTGTGCAAAATCAATATGGACGGTATCAGAAACTAATCATATTGGGATTGTATTGTAAAACATCTGACAAATGCTTATGCTTTAGCCATCTATCTTGCAGCCTTTACATTCAGTGTGTGTATAAAGAGCAGTTACACTCTACCTAAATATGTTATCGCCTGAGCACACAACATTTGAAAGACATTGTTCTATTGCATCCTAGCAGACATTTGTGTCTGAAGTATCGCCTAAAGTGCTACTGTGATGCCACCGTTTGAAGAGCTCTGATGTGCAAACATCAGTAATATCTGATAATCTTGGAAGAGTTTTGAGGACATTTCCAAACATCTTTAAGTCTTGCTCACAAGTAGAGACCATTTAACACTTCTGCCAATCTTAGAAATGGGCTTCCCAGAAAATTCACCCCAGGATGCTTAGAAATTGTAAAAAAACAAAACCCAGAGTTCAACAATTGGTGGAAAAACTGAATATGAATGGTTTGTTTGTTGGAAGGAGTGAATAATAAAGCCTCTTCTCTCTAACACGAGTTTGGCAGAAAGTTTTAGGTCAGAACGTAAGACTTCAGCAACAGTCTTCTCTGGACAGAAAAGACAGATGTAGAGATGTCTGAAGAAAATCAAACATGGGCCTTTGCATCTTAAGTTTAATGACTAGAAATTCCTCTGTTGACCAAAGTTTTCTAGAGTCAATTGTGGGGACATCCGTGTCACAGTTGGCATTTGGCCCAAACTGGGCAATGAACCAAAACACATCAGCAAATATGCAACAAAATAGCAGAAGAAGAAAGGATTCAAGGACCCGCATTGCAAAAATACTAAATCTTACCAAATGTATTTGTCTAATTTTTAGTGTGGATACCTTTGTGCACTTTAAACAAGACTGAACTGACCTATAAGTATCTTTGCAATAAGAATATCAGAGCCTGTTTCAACTCAATATTTACTCCTTAATATTTATGATGAAGTACTAGTTCCACTTTCAAATATTTTCAGTTATGACGTTTTTAATCTGCCAGCTTAACTAGTTTGTCAATATGAAGGAATTATTGAGTTAAAAGAAGCTTAATAATTACTTGTAAGTTAGTACCAAGATGTTGGCAATAAAAACACGACCAGAAATACTTGGTAAGGTTTTGTGTTTTTTCCCTGTAGTTAAGGTTTAGACCTGAAACTGATTGAAATGCTGTGCAGAAACTAAAGTCTGCAAACCAAATTTAACCGAAGCGATTTTGAAAGACGACTGGGCCAAAATCCACCAGGAGCAAACTGATCAAAAAACATCTACTGGTGTCCTGATCTGTTAAAACCTCACATTTTCTTTATGTTGCATCCACGAGGTCTCTGTCTGCGGAGGAATCTGCAACCTACTACTCCCTCACATTTGCCTCCCTATTGTCCCAGAGTCCTTGAGTTACTCCAGCCAAATGTCGAGGTTTCACATTTGCAACTCAAAACTAGTCAGATCAATGGCATATGTAATCATGCCTGTTTGTCATCCCTAGATTTGAATTTCACAATGACTGTGTGGAGCAGAGAGGTAGGGAGGAAAAGGGAAAAAAACCCTGGAAAGATGTCAGACGTCTCTCAGAATCTGTCTTTCAGCAGCTTTGCGATCCTCTTTGCCGCCAAAGGGCATTCACATGCATTTGGCGGCCATTGTTGGCAGCAAAATGACTAATCATAACATCATTGAAGTGTTTTTTTTTTTAAACTGCCTACAGACGACAGTACCATTGACAACCTTTGCTCCCATCATGAGAGAAAGAGTTAATTTGATCATGATGACACCAGTTTCTCTCTAAAGGCCCTTTTCAGGCCAGCCGCAGCAGCTGGGGCTGGAAAGAGCAAGCGATGGGATGAATCCTCAGCGCTGATAGATGGAGAGGAGAAGGTGGAGGGGGAGTAAATAACAAGAAGAGCCGTTATTACGGCTCCATTTAAGGAACGAGAGGGGTTTCTGAATTGCCCTGGATTGCGATCCTGTGCTCCTTCATTCCTATATAAGACCCTCGGAGCGGCAGAATGGGCCTTGGGCCAGTGCGAGGTGCTGAGGGTGGAGAAAGAATAAGATCACAATTGCATTTTGAGCCCAAAGAGGCAGAAACGAGGAGCCTATGAGCCCCTAATTGCCAGATGGTGAATATTTTCGCTCCCTTTCAGCAGAGCATTAATTGCAGGGCTGCCCGGGGGTTGAGACGTACTGATCAGTGTGGCAGAGGATTCTGACCCTGATTATCCCCTCAGACTCCCCCCAGTGGGGAGACAGTCGGGGGTGCAGGGGAGGTGGGGGGCATGAAGGTGTTTAGGAGCCAATCATTTGCCTATTGAGCCACCTGGGCCTTGACATATTGGGGTTTCAAGTCGGAGGCCGTTGATGATCAAACTGGGTTGAGGGTCTTGTGGGAGCGAAAGCAAGAGGGGTGTTACGAGTTTCGGCAGGGTGGTGAGGGGCAAAAAGACCACCCCCCATCATCTTCTACCCTCCCTGTCACCCACCTTTCCCTCCTCCTGCTCCGCCTTTCCCGGCCCCGAAGCTCCTCGTTTACATATCTCCAAAAGATGTAATTGAATTAAATAAAGCTTTCCTTCGGGGCAGCTGCCACAGCTGCTGTTTGTGGCATGTCAAAAGGCCCGCCACTTTAAGAGCACTTACATATGCTCCAAATTAGCAGGTCAGATAGGCGGACGCGCGATGACAGAGCCACGGCTGCTGCCAGCGCGACAAGGGGCCCACAGCTGTGAGCAATTCACCGTGCAGAGAGGGGGCTCTTTAAGACCTCTGATTATGAAGGGCAGCGGTGCACGTGCTCATTCACACACACACATTACCAGGCATTCATGTGTGCCCACACACACACACACACACACACACACACACACACACACACACACACACACACACACACACACACACACACACACACACACACACACACACACACACGCATGTACACTTCGCCACAGATGTAGAAACTGAGGTCACTGCAGCAATTAGGCAAATATTGGCTTTTTAATACAAAAATTCCTTCAGAAAACAGGGGACAGTTAAAGGTGATTTTATTTATATAGCACATTTTCAACAACAAGGCAATACAAAGTCCTTTACAGGATTTAACAAGAAATACAAACAAAATAAAACAAAAACAAAACAAAGAGCAAAAGAAGAAAAAGCTAATAATCCAGAGTAAATAAACTAGATACTCTTATACTCCTCAGTTTTTCTGCATTCCAAGTTCTCGACCCTGTTCTGTGTTGCTAAAACGGTGTAAATAGGTAAGTATCTTCTGGACTGCTGGGTTGCTAGATAAGTATAAGTAAGTATTCTCTCAGTTTCCTAAATGTGCTCTCAATTTGTAAGAGTAATGAGTACTCCGCAGTTTCCAAGTAATAACAAAAACTTAATGTTTTTACTATTATTTTATTAAAAAAATATTAACTTCATATTATCTTTTTATTAAGTTTATAGAAAACTTGGCAAGTGGACTAAACTGATTGAAAAGTAATGTTCAAAGAGTATCACTACAGAAAATATATTTCTTTTTTTTTGTACTTCTATTTTGGCTTCTACAACTTCTAAATTCAGGCCAAGAGCTTAAATTTTCTTTTTTTTGACAGTAAGTTAATATTTTTTTGTGACCGGAAAATGAGCCGTTACAAAAAGCTGGTCAGCTGGTTTCACCACTCTGTGAGCTGTACAATGGCTGCTGGCTGCTGGAAAAGACAAATATTTTGTTGTCAGCTTACCATCCAGAAACCGCTTGTTGCATTCTTGTTGGTTGTGCAGGAGGCTCCACTTATATTTTTCAGAGATGTATGGTTGTGAAAACGAATCTGTTCGCAGCGTTTTTCACATGCCAGCAGCAACTTGTTGTGATTTGAAGTTACAAGAGGCCCTAAAACGGCTCACTCTGAAAGAAGCTCGAAACTGATCAGACTAAAATATCGTTGTCTAAAAATGATTTTGAGCAAAAAATGGAGAGATTTATCCTAACTTGTGCAAAGAAGCATAATAGGGTTAAATACAAACTATGTTCCACCTACCATCTAAAGGCAAAGCTATGTAGCAGACTTTCCTCTAAGCTAACTGCCATTTGAGCTTTGTTTTTAAAAGTCCGCCAGTGCATGTTTTAGAGCTCCACACATGCAAATGATTGCATCTCTGAACAGTTTAAATCATCTGGAAAAAGAGATGCACTGGGGATAACTCCAGGTGGTTCGCACCATTTATTGGTTTTTAATGGAAATCTACCTGAAGAAATCTATTTGAGCACAACAGACTTTAACTAAATGGAGATTTGATCGTGATGTAAATGAGCAATCACAATGAAAGACCTGAAGAGATTCAAATGTTTAAACTGCTCTTTCAGTCTGATGATTTGTTCCAAAAACAACTTTAAATCTATTTTTAAAAAGTTGCTCTGCTTTGATGGACATGTTTCTAAAACAATGTGATCAGCATCCAAAGTAAAAAAAACTAAACAAATATTGATCTTATAGCACAAAAGTAACTCCCATTTTCTTTCTGAACTAACTAACTAGACTGACTAGATCACTAGTCAAAGTCTAGTTTTGACGTGTGTCTACAGTAAAATGTCAAGTGTCATTAGTATTAGCTTCTGCTACCACATATAGCAGTTTAGCATCATTTCATGCATTCTGTTGCGTTTAGCAGCATTTTCAGCTGTGTTTGGGCCATTGTTCTCACATTTCAGTCTGGAATAGTTTGACATATAGTGGAGTTTAGTAACTTCAGGATTTTGAGGTCCAAAAGGAGCCCAGATCATCATCCCTCCACCGCTGTGTTTGTGCTGATTGGTTTCAAAAGTGTAGCTATGTATATTGGCCAATCATTTCTACTTTTTGGCTCAGGATTTGAAGGGTTTGCATGCTCTCTCACAAATGCAATGTTTACTATTGGGAAGATTTGCAATTTTCTCACAATTTTCTTCTCTGTTTCTTCAGAAGTAAGACAGAAATCTAGACATTTTCATAACCAATTCATCCCTCAAGATGTTGGTCAACATTTATATGTATCTGGGAGAGCTGTTTAATTCATTATTTGTTATTGAAAAATTAATTCAGGTACATAATTGCTCTCTAGTATTTGTTCAAATTGATGTCCTGTAAAAATAATGACATTAAGAACTTGAAAAACACCTGCTTTGGTTTAGAGATTAAAAAAACAAATCGTCATGGTTATGTCATCTCAAAATTATCTACTTGTTTCACTGGAACCATCTGTGAAGCAAAAGGAAACATCACAGTACTGTGAAAGAAACCAAAACTTATTTTCTTCATATTTTGTTAGTTTCTCTTTCAACAAACTCTGACTTTGACCTACTAACATCAGTAGACGTGGTTGTTGTGATGCCCAATCTACGCTTCCTGTACCGTCCCAGATCTTTCTCTTTCTCAAGTCTGCTCTTCAGAGCTTTAAGTGAAACAACAAAAAGCAGCGTTTGTGCTGCAGCAGAACTGCTCTTTATAGACACTTTTCATGTGTTGAGCAGGAATCATAAAGTCATCAACACTTAACTTCATTTATGTATTGAGTAAGACACGCCTGTCTTATTGCAATCAGGCGTTGCGAACAATCATCTAATGACTTGTCACTCAAAGTCTGTTGAGCAATTATGTTGCATTTGCATGGTAGTCAATGATGTTTATGACAAATAATCTATGTCTTAATTGCTTATCTGTTTTCCTTAAGACTGAAGTGTACTCATGATTAGATGTGATGAGCTGAAGACTCAGGTAAGAAAGGTAAGATAAAGTTGACAGGTTATATTTATGTACTAAGGATTTACTTTGTAGTTGTCTAATAAACAACAAAGCTACGTTTTGGAGGGAGGTCAGTATTTACATATTTGTTCTTTATACACTTTATCTTCTAAGGATCAGTACATCAGTTTCTTTTAAACAAATTGGTGTATTTAGCAAAGTTGAATGATTGGACTTACCCAACTCTTCTTCGTTGTAAATGACCTTTTTCACAACAGTTCAGTTTACTCTTGGTTCGCCAAATTATGTTTATTCTGTACCCAGAATGCATCACTTGAAATCTGTGCTTTGGGCCCAAAGCCTCACCAGGCAAAATGATCAAAATCAAGAGTTAGCAATACTCAGCAATTCTAAAACTGAAACCATGAGTGAAATATTTGCTGCAAAGAATCACTTCCTGAAGTTTATATTTAGTTCTCTAATAACAAATTTGACACATCATGGTTAAAATGAGAGCTTTATGCTGCATTCACACTGAAGACCATTTGATCATCAGGAGCATTTGGTTTATATTCAAAGTATACGTGGACGCGAGTCGAAGGCGCATTGCAACACGTTTCGTGCTCTTTGTGATCGAAGCGTTTTGAGTGTTCAATGTGCGTCCAACGCGTCTGACATGTCCGACACCAGTTGGAAAATCTTAACTTTTGCCACTGGATGCTGAGCATTAACCAATCAGAGAGACTCTAAGCGATTCTGCAGGAGATGCAGGCGCCGATGCGCGTTAGCATCAAACTGGGCTCAGCTGAGATAAAAACAGCGTTGACAGCCACCGTCGTCTCTGCCCAGCTAGCTTGTGAAACTCACAAAACCTCTGAATTATCTGGTAAATCCAAACACGTTCTGACGGCGACATGCTGCTGATTTCAGTGAATAAAACCCAGAAAGTCTGTATTTTATTTGCTATTGTTCAAAGTAACCAGAAGAGGAAGAAAAAGGAAAAAGACTCCAACGTGTGTTGTGCCATTATCAGCTGTCACTGTTGTTTGTTCAATGGAAACCGAACACAAAATGTTCAGCAAAGACGCCTGAGCCTCTGTTACGACTGCAGAAACTTTCACTGCATCATATTTTAGTGTTTCATCCACCACAACACAAAGAGATTGGTAAACATTGGGAAACAACGGCTCATCTGTCTGGAGCGATTTTGACGTGTGTCTACAGTAAAATGTCAAGTGTCATTAGCATTAGCTTCTGCTACCACATATAGCAGTTTAGCATCAGCAGAACTGAGGTTTATGCTTCAGGGTTAGTGCCACAAGTTTGTAGTCAAATGTGGACCAGATGTGTAAACTGTATCATTCCTTTCCAGCTCTTGGTGTTTTGTTTTTGAATATAGATGGATTAAACACAGACCCACAAGTTAGCAAGTGTAGCTTCTGTCTGTCATTTTCATTTATGCTCTTATAGACGATATGAGCTGGTAAACAACACCAGCTTCTTAATTTAGCTCATGGTTGTCAAGCAGAATGTAAATAAAACAAAGATGGAGCCTTGTTTTTTAACTCCGGACCTTGATTCAGATCATCGGGGTTTTTCTGTGGTGGACAGAAAGCCTGTGACTCAGCTGTTTGCCTGAAACATTTGAGAATAATGGATGTGAAGGCACACCAAACAAGGACCTTTAAAAAATGCATGAGTGCCCCCCTCCCCACATAAAACCTCCCTCTCCCCCCTCAGAATAGAGCTATCACTGGTGCCTGTTATCTCCCCAAACCCCCAGGTAGAAATGGTAATGATACCACTTAACATCGCTGCACATATGGAGGGAAAATGGAAATGCCAACAGCACCTCAACTATAAAGCAAATCAAATTGAAATATTAATCCGCTGATTAATATAACATTATGAGGGCCCATTCTCTTTGTTGTTAAACAACAAAGGGTTGCAAAATAAGCAACTGCCTAAGAGGTAAGGGGTTTAAAAGAGTCCCACAGAGGTGCTAAAGCCCCTTTCAAACATCATTACTCTGCATAATGCATTCCCTTCCACAGTGCTGAGATTTGATATTGATGTTTACTCATTTATTTTTTAATTAACGCTCGTTGTTAATGAATTCTTTGATGAGAGGCATTTTGTAAATCATTATCCTTGGAAGAGGAAAAAGGGGATACCCTTTATGCTCATGACAGAAGAAAAGATGCAAGGTGTAAGGGGAAAAAAAAGTTACAAACAAGAAGCGGGGTCATTGTGTAAAGTTTGCTTTTTGATGCGTTGATTTTTCTTTTCCCCCTGTTGGTTCGCCTCGTTGCTGTTTTTTGTTGTTGCGTCGTATCTACAGGGATGAGCTTTAAAGTCGACAGGGACAGGGAGCCTCTGTGGATACTTAGCTAATTGCAGGAATATAACTCAAGGCTTTCAGTGAGTCGTTCAAGTGGGGAGGACGGACGCAGTTTCATCCACACAGCCCTCTGTGGGACTCCGTCCTTCCCTTCTTCATCACTGGGGATCTCTGTGGAGGACATGAGGTAGACAGATAAACAAGGGAAGTTTGTACTGACAGTTTTCTCACAGCTACTTTAATGTAGCACTATTATTACATTTATATCGTAAAAATTACATATAACTACCATCTGGGCCTTTCATTCTCATCATGGTGATAATGGTCAGTATGGATGTATGGATTTGTTTAGGTGTTTTATCACTGCTACATCTAGAGCTGGACAATAAATCAATAATATATATCCTGATGGACATGTGATCAATATCAATAGGTTAAACGTTTGCTAACCTACTGAGCAGACATGTTAGCTCAACTGGTTAGCTCAATAGACGCAATATTTTGCTCAATATTCAATAAATAGATTATTCACTGAACTCCGATCCAGAACTGCACAGCATTCTGGGGGATGTAGGCAGATGAAAAGACTCGACTCTCATTCGCTCTTTGGTTACCTGGCAACTCACTTGTTCTGTGGTTACCTAGCAACAACTTGCTGAGTAACTGGCGCAGCAGCAGTTTAAGGTTTTGCCACCGTTGCTCAACTGCTTAGAAATAAAACAATGGCGTAACGTGAAAACGGGATAAAAGACGAAAAGCCAGTTTGGCATTACTTCAGATATTGAAAACAAAAACCCAATCAATAATTATGTATTGATTTCTCCTTTTGCTCCTCTGGACATACATCAAAGTTAAAGGAAAATCTAACAGCATATGAAGGAAAAAGGAAATAAAAGGAATCAGATTTGGAGCAGCGTGACATCACATTTGCAAACTGCCAATCCAATCTACCCTCAGGAGGGCAAAAAGCTGCTGGCTGAACAAAGGCTGACGATGACTACCTCTGGTTTTAGCTGTTAAATTATCAATAAAACGCACTAAATCTTAAATGTATGCCTGACATATAAAAGGAAAAAGGATGCAGTGCTTTGATTCTAATTCTCAACACTCAGATGGTTGGGAAAACATTTTTATAAAGAAAAGAAAGGGTGAGAGAGAAGTAGGTCAGTTATGCTAGCTTGACTTTGACCTTTGACCTACACCTTGACATGTAGATGTGATGTGGAATTTGGTGTTTTGGTTCAGTTGAGAAATAATAAAAAAGGTGACCTAAAAACCAACTCAGACAGATCATCAGCATCTGATCGGGTGTTTAACTGAGCAAATCAACCACTGCAGTGTTAGCTTAGCTAGTAGCAGCTGCAGCCAATCTACCACCCATCACTTATTAAGATTCACAAAATGTTGTTCTGAGTTTTTATCTATGAAATGTTTGAGTGTTTTATTGGGTGTTTTCTGCGTTATCTCTCCATTTAAGTACAGATCAAAATCGATTTAATTAGGGTTTCACGTTACGAAGAAGATGTTTGTTGTGTTTAAGGAGTGCCGGTTTGTGATCCTCTAGGCGAGTCTCAGTGTGAGGTTTGGACCAGTTGGCCACAAATGAGTCTCAAGCCCCCAACCCATCTGGAGCCACCTTGGAGATGAAGCAAAAAACCTGGAGCGTGTCCATCTCTTGGCAGAGCCGGCCCGTCTCTTTACATACTAGTGCGATTGTCTCTAATCCTACCAAAGAATTAATTGGTTAATTGGATCAATTAGATGTCCCAATAGGTTCTGATGATGTGCGGTAGGAGAATCAAATGGGTACAAGTCAATATTTGAAACGTCTGTGTGGTTGTTGTAAGCAGGTTGTCGAATGTTGAGAGGGATTTGCATCTTCATTATGTGTTATTGGGGCAATTTCTGACAAATTCTAAATGTTATTTAAAATTCGTCTAACTTAAATCATGCGGGCAATTTTTCACGTTTGCGTCACTCGACGGCATTATGCAGTGCTTGTTTTCGGAGACAGAAGAACTATTTTCATGAGTTATGGCATTTGCAGAATCTCAAAGATCGAGCTGCTGTTTTTCTTCCTTCAAGCCAGTTTTAAATGGAGCCAAACTGCACGGCTTTAAAGGCACATTCATCAAAAAGCGAGTGCGCTGCAGATGCTGCCACTTTTTCTTTTTAGAAAAAAAAAAAAAAAGATTGCAAGTAGAATTATGGCTTTTCATCAGCCGATAAATTTCACTTGTGATTAATTGCAACGCTCACTTTTGGGATCACTTCTGCACAAAAGAGCATTTCTGCTTTGTAAAATTCATATAAAAGAAATGCAAATCAATGGTGTTCTTGGCACCAAACATATGTTGCCACAATGCCAACAAGCCTGCCCCTGACAACCCCAGCTGGGGGCTTGTAAGACTTGCTCTTGGCACAGGACGTTTTTTTCCACCCGCTTTGCAAATGATCACCAATTAATACGAACAGCATCCAATTCTAATTTAGCACCTGGTAAGATTGTGAGTGTCTTCTAAAGCTCTTCAAAGCTATCGATATAAATGACTCCCTTTTGGGGAAGAAAAAATAAAAACGATGGCAAAAGTCCACAACCCACGAAAATCCATGTTACTGGGAATCAAAAAGGAGAGTCAGAAAGGTGTTCAGCTGCTTGAAACATGAAGTTTTTGACTCAAAATGCTAAATTTTTCACCTTCTCTAAAACAAAAATCCACTTTTTAATGCCCCTTTGGGTTAAAACTTTGAGAGTAAGGACATGTTTATCACTTGGTAATGCAGCAGCATCCATCCATGTGATGAATCCCACACACTCCCTAAAAAATACAGACAATTCAAAAGCTTTGCACGTCACTAATTGCTCATCAGAGTTTCCTAGCGTCTCTCTGTCTTCTTTCTCCCTCCATCTCTCACTCTGAAATTGATACTCGCCATACGACTTATGATGGATAGGAAGCTCTAATGAGCTCTTACAAGCAATTAAGTAATCAAGAAACCCTGCTGCTGTGCGCTGGAGCTAGCAGGAGCGGTGACAAACGGAGAACCATCAGCTGGGTAATCAGCGTAGGACACAGTCACCGCTGCTCGCCACTCCCTGACAGAGGCCAGATTGTCCTGTTACGCCTGGAGAAATAGCCCCTGAACTTTACAACTCAGACCTTATCGGGTTTGAGGTTCTTAGTATGAAGAGTTTAGCAGCAGGACTTGAGAGAGCAAAGATCCACAGATGAAGAAAGTGCAACTTCTGGGTCACGAGCGACACGATTATTGAGCCACAAGAGATTTAGTGAAAGGGGACGATCAGCAGCGGAAGCAGATTCAAGTCGATCCTCGTTAGGTTAATTAAGATAAATGACTCTGCCATGAAAAATCCCCCCAAAATAAACCAGAGGATACAGTATAAATAATCTAAATGCTCATAAATCATCAGATTCCTTTGTGCATTAAAGTATAAACTCCTCTCTCTGGTCACTTATTCAATTTACTGAATCCTGATTAAACAATTTAGCATTAAAGTTTATTTTAATGGCATATTTACAACACAAAGTACAACATCCAGGTAGACAAATAATAAAACAAGAAATAAAATTAAGTTTGATTTAAAAATAGCAGTAAGTATAAAAAAATAATAAAACAAATTAAAATCAAGACATACTTAAATTGTAGCAATTTCCCCAAAACTGAAATCAATTAAGTGCTAATTTTCCTTTTTAAGAGGAAAATCACTTTGTGTTTTATATTTAGAAAGTTTATGCACATTTAATTACATCTAATTTCATATTCGACAAAGTTTTTGATCAATGATTTAGGAGATCAAATTTACAGTCAGACTCCTTTAAAAAGACGCCACTGTGTTCTCTGAGTTGGAGTAAAACTGAGTTGATATTTTCACTGATGTACGAACATTTATCGCCCTACTTTAGCGGAGATACACGTGTTTTTGAACAGCTGCTAAAAAAGCACAATTTTATTTTAGTCTTAAGGTAAAAACCTTTGACTAGACCATCTAACTCAATGCATGTGTTTAGTCTAGAACACTAATAATTGGGAGTTTATTGCAGATTTTTCTCAAGAATAGTCAAAACCTTTCTTGGACTAAACAGCTGCTTCAGCCTTTAACTGATGTCAGATTATAGTCCATCATCTATATAGCAAGTAATAAAAAGTCATATTTACCATCATAAATAACCGCAAATATCTCAAATCTTTCCAAATTAGTACCACTAACACTTTGATTTTTATTGCAAAAAAATTATTAAAACAATCTCAAAATCCTAGGGGGACTGAAGATATATGCTCATTATTTAAGAATTCATTGGTACTGTAATAGTTTGGGAACACGTCTTATGAATACATTGTGGCACAACCGGCCCTTTAAGAACATCCAGGATCTGGATTTGGCCCAAAACCAAAATGAGTTCGACACCCTGACCTAACATATGAAAATGCTTTCATCCGTTCAGGAGAACATTCAGGCTACAATCTCAGGTATTTTGCAGCTGCAATTGGGTGAACACTGATTATTTATTTCCTGCATCCACTTCCCCAGCAGCACCAGGGGAAGATTATTTTTCTCTGTCTGCATGTTTTTTGTTTATTTTGCGGATCGTTTGGTTTCAGTGCACAACAAAATCATTTGGGCATTTTGAGTTTATGTTCAAAGGCTGCAGTTCAGACATCTGTGACATCAAAAACACCATAATATGGAGCTCTGGTAGTGCCAAAAATATCTGAACTTATGTTTTAATTTATTCTTACCTGTAAATCTGCCTAAAATTGTTTCAATCTTTTCTTTTCATTTCCAAAGAATAAACGTAAACCCTAATCAAAATTAGAAATGTTTTTGTTTTATTAAAAGAAGTAAAAGGTAAAAGTTGGTATTTTAAAAAACATGCAGTTTTGACATGTAAAAATCAGTTTATTAAGTAAAAGATGAGTAAATCCCAGGTTTGTAGATGATGCCGACTTGTGCCAAAGTTATTTATTTTTTTACTAAAATATCTGTAAAATTTGCTTAAGTTTATCTCTTCCACATCAATCTTTCCACAGGTGGATCTATGGTTTCCAAAACTTTGCAGCCTTTTTTGTGACATTTCTAAAAGTTAATATATTGCATAGTGCAAAAAATAATGGCAAGGGAGATAAAAACCCAAATAATTTCATGTTCCATCCTCATTTTTCTGATACTTTCACTTCTAACGGAGTGTCAGCTTCATTCCAGGTTGTTAAAATATAATTTGTAATTTCTGAGAAAGACTTAATTGGATTTCGGTATGTTATTTTAAACTTATACTTCAGGAAACCCTGGTTTTAAACTTCCTCCCTGAATTTTTGGATTCTAATCATCTGAGGCCTTCAGGGAGATTAAATCACATAAGTGACTCATAAAGGCCACAACTGCATTGAATTTTAGAGTTTTGTTTAGCATTTTGCTCAGCGGTTTGAGCTTCTCGCATGCGATAAACAGTCGGTGTTGTGACGAGGAAGATGAAGTCTATCTGCGGGATCCGCGCTCCGTGCTCACCTGGGGCGTCTGAGATGGCGGGCTCCATGTTCACAGCTCGGCGTTCTCACCCATCCACAGCATGTTGGGCGCCCCGGGGCAGCACGACACCTCTCCCACACTCTCCTGAATAATTCTGCCCCAACCATACGTCTTGTGTCTTTTTTTTTTTCTTTTACCTCTTTGCAGGCCCTGAGAAAATACGTTTCACATTGCAAATCAAATATGTTGCTTATTAATGGGGCGACTTTGGCGAACGCTACCTGCAGAAATGCTGGAGGGGGGAGCTAGAAGAGAGAGGGACGCCGACAGTGTGGTGGTGTGTTTTCTCTCCTCTCTCTCTGTTTCTCTGAGGACAGGATAAAACAGCTGAGGGTGCAGATTTTTCATTGCTAAACTGGCACACACTGGAGTGCTCACATGCACTGTATGAAAATAAGAGGAGCCAGGGTGAGGCAGTCAGCTATGTTGGAAAAGTATTTTTTTTTCTGGTTTCAGTGGGCCGCTGAAAGCACCAACACAAACACAGCCTCGTGTTTGGGTGGCAACAATGACAACAGTGCCCGTTATTTTCATTAACTACCATCTGGCTCATTATATTCCTCCCTATTCAGACATGGGCCCATGCTCTGTACACTTTGTTTCTTTCATGAAATTAACTGAGAAAGCCTGCCTTAACGCACAGAGAAGCTGTCGACGTCTGCATGTGGAAACGCAGAGCGGAGCCGCGCCGTGCCGCTAACTTGGCGTCATTTCCTCCGATTCCGTACAGATTGCACCGGCTAATTATGATCTAATAACTGGCAGACTGTCTGTTTCAATATTATTACAGGAAGAGTAGGTTAAATGAATAGCTCATCATCTGGCCCCTGTATCAGTCATGTTGTTTTAATGATCATAATTCCACCATTAAATCTTAATAATATGTCAAGATCATAAGGGAGACATGTCAATTTGGGGGCTTCAATGAGAATTAAGCCAAGGATTGCTGAAGTTGAGCCTGTTTTTTCTTTCCTGGAGAGGCCTGATTTCGTTAGCCGTGTCCTCACACAGCAGCAGCACAGCAGAGCCAGAGCTGCTTCTCAGTCAATCTGATATCCCAGTAATTAATTTCTAATCTCTGATTGATGTGTTGATGCTGAACCGGAAAGAAGCAGGGGTAAATGTTGCTAGTGCCGACATTCTCCAAACACATATTTTACATTCAAGCCATGAGATTCTATTCAGAAATATTAATCACTTAAAGGAAACAAACTAAACCGCTTCACACACAAAAAAACAACAACCTTAAGGGTGGCCTATTATGAGTCCTTGAACAGGTAAGGATATTTTTACGGATTAAATACATTTTTTTGCACAGAATCTTAGATAATGAGATTTTACTTTGCTCAGTTGTCACTATTTCCACCACCTTTTTTGCAGCCACTCTCCACACCCACCCGGTTCAACGATTACGTTCACAATCCCTTTGAAAAGCAGAAGTAGAGCCTCCTGCACAACCAACAAGAACACAGCAAGTGGGCTCTGGATCGTAAGTCAACAACAAAACAGCAGCCATTGTGCAGCACTTACAAGTTCAGCGTGGTTTGCTAGGTAACAGGTAGTGCCTGCTGATTTGTGACATTCAATTCACAAATTTAATGAAATTTATTGAAATTATTGCCATAAAAAGTGGCAATAGGTGTTTTTTTTAAGTGCCTGGGTTGTTTTTAGAAGCAGTAAAAACTCAAATGGAAGTACAAAAACATGCAAAACGTGAATTTTGTATAATAGATGCTTTAAAGCATAGCTAAGAAGGTTTATAGTTGGACTTCTACCTCCATGTTTTTGTTTTCTGGGAACAGAAAGGTCAAAAAGACTCCTGTAAACCATACAGAAATATTTTTGATTTTACGTAAAAATACTTCAATATACAGTATTTTATATGTAGGATATATGTATATGGACAAAACCTCATGTATATGTATTTACACACAGAATTGCCAGAATGAAGATCAAACTATTGAACATTTTGCTTTCTACTCCTCAACCCAGATCTGGAGAAAACCCAAACACTGACAGGAAAACAAGTCAGACTCCACACAGAGATGATGCACTTTATATAAGACACTAATTTTTAATAAAACTTTGAATTTAAGTTCAAAACGGTACATCACATTGTTTTTGGAATTAAAACATACCAAAAGAAAATTAAATACAGGAGGATGATAATTTCTTAGAAATCTCTTTGGTTCATCTGTTGGAGTCTCAGGCACACTGGACTTTGAAATCAATCCAAGAACCTCCAGAATTTTGGATGGACTTCTACACTCTCAACAGGACTACGCTGCTTTGAGGCAGTAACCTGTCTTCTAATTACTGATCCTTCAAGGATTTTTGTTTTTGGAGGCAAACTCACGTCCAAGAAGAAGCTGCTGGAGAAAAGAGAAAGTGTGGCAAAAGAAACGAAAAGGGGAAATCAGATGGCGGTGATGAAACAGGAGCGAGTTTGAATAAGACAATGGCTCTGTGAAAGAGTCACACCAAGTAAACGTCGTCAGTTCAATGTGGTGGCGACTCGTTCTGGCTCGAAGCGAAAAACGACTCTGGGGCAATCAATCTAAATCCACTGGGCGTCCGAAGACGGCAGCAGATGAATGTGTGTGTGGCGGCGTGGACGGTGATGTGTGTGGGTGAGCAGTGACTGGGTGTACCCTGCCCCGAGGTCGCTGTCCTGGGCAGACATGTATATCAGTGGGTGTGAATGAGTCCATTGAAGGGTGGTGTGTCGGAGAGTTAGTGAAAGAGCATTGTTTAGATGTTGAACAGCCAATGAACGTAGTGATGGACAGTCTGTGTGCGTTGAATCTACATTGAGTTCAGCTGACAAGATGGCCGTGGCATTGATCGATTTGTTTCTGGTACAATTTTTTTAAAGGTGCATTCACACCAGTCGGCTTTAGTCAAACTCTAAATCATCTAGCTAGAAAGTTTGGTTTGTTTGGGGAGGCGTAAATACGCAAGAAGATTAACTCTACAAAACAAGGTTGAACTAAACTCTGTTGAGGTTCAAATGCGTATGTGAATGAAAAGCAAACAAGAGCTCACTCCAAAATCAGGAAGTGGACTGTGAAGCAGGGCATGTTGGGTAAATACAACCAATACAAAGGTTTAACGGGTTTAGCTTTAGCAGGAGAAATCTTTTCTCACAGACAAACGAGAAATCCTACAACCTCCCACACCTAACGCCTCTTCATGTCTATTCACATTTTGTGAAGAAGTTGTTTTCATGTTTTCTTTAAATGTTTTTGTGTCGTTTCGTTCAGTGGTTCTTGGTGCTTAAAGAATTAAATGTATGAACACACTGGAAATAAAAGACTGTTATTTGTGATTTTAATGGTTCTCGCTGCGAGTGTGACTATTACAATTCTCTTACTCCAAACCAATACAGCAAGAACTGTAGAATCTATTGGTGAAACATGTTTATTGAACAAGAGAAGAAGTCTAATTGTCCATAGTGCTCTCTGTAAAAGCTCCTTCTGTTTCTGGAAGGAGTCGTCACAACATTGCTTCTCTATTAACCCTTTAACAACGTTTTTACTGAGAAGAGGTCGCGTGATGAGCTCAGAAGACACGCAGTTACACCAGGTGTTTGCTAACTGCTACCAGCTAGTCTGAAGGAGCGCAGAGGGGGTTTGCTCTGTAGAGGGGAAGCTACAAAGTCAGTAAACTGCAGCTTGAAGGAGGAGCTTCGTCACTGAAGGCGGAGTTAAGTCCACCCAGGTGTTTGTGCAGCTGAATGGTTACCATGCAGATTGACGGACAAGTCAAACATGCATGAAAGAATCCAAGCGACACTCCAGGTATGTTTGGAGTGATGACAAGGTAATAACATTATAAAGCTTTAAAAAAGCAGATTTTACATAATACTGCCCCTTTAAAAAATCCTATGGGTCAGTGTAAAATAATGTAAATAAAAAGAGAATAAAAAGCCATGAAAAGACTATCTTTCTGTCTATGCTCAAGAACCCATCCTGCTGTTGAAGTGGCCACCTAAAATAGAGCGCTTCAAAAATAACAATGTCGTTCCACCTGCTCTAATGTTGATCAATAGTAATTACCTACCTGTGGACTTGGCCAGCGGAGCTTCGTTTGCCCCTGGGGGTTTCACTGGAGACGGCTCACAATCCAGTCCCAGGTAACTCCATAGGACAGACCTTTTAATTGCTTTGTTCGCTGTGAGTAATTGAGGGTTGGAGCACGTTTGCCACGAGGAGTGTGACTTCACTTGGCCTCCGTCTAATTAATCCCGTCACACAAGCCTTCTGCCTTTAATTTTCACTTTGCACATGGCATCGTGAGGTGCGAATACAACTGGAAATATAAGTTGGTAACTGTATACGGCATGCTGAGCCAGATGCACTACACATGCAGCCATATGGATAGACAGAGAAGTGTTTGTGTTTTTTATTTTTTATTTCTTTCTGTGTGGAGGAACATATTGCCAGACATCATTTTAGCACAGCAACTGTCCCACTTCTCTGATTTGATCTCATTTACACACCAGACCCAAATCAGATCCACGGAACTGTATCAATATGGTGTCATTAGCATACTGATTCATCAGCTGGTTAATTAGACAAATTTCCTATAGACTGATTATGCCTCCTGGACCTCTTGGTGTGAAGATGTATAGAGTGCATTAGTAATTTAATTATTCCCTCATACAAGGCGGGCTTTGAGTTTTTTTCTCATATCATTCAGTTAAATTTAAACAGTTTGGAAATGTGCATATAGGGAAAAGGTAACAAAAAAGAAAATCTGTTTTGGTTTTACGAACAGCTCAGAGCGCAAACGCCACACATTTATGCTAACGGTCTCCCTGAACGACATTACAATTTCCATCCAGGAGTTATTAACCATTCACCTCATTTTTATAGAACTTATTTAGTGAAGAATCATTCAACTAACTCCTACAGATACAAAAACTGAAGGTTTGTTAAAGAGAAATATCTGAGCGTATGACAAACTGTAGCAAACTCTGGACCAATCAGACAAACATGGCCGCCCAGCAAGGCTGAGGGGAGGGTGGGCTTTGGCGTTTGTGCTGGAGTGATCAATGCTAAGCTAAGACATGAAAACTGTCCCCAATAAGTTATATAAATAGCTACACTTTAGAGGATCTGAAGAAATTTCTAATTTCACTGTGAAATGGTGAACTCTTCCGACAGAGACCAGAGACCGGTGTCGAGTCTGGCAGGCGGATCCCTCTCTGACAACAAAATGATGCAATTTTCATCACACGTTTACGTGAATGAGAACCGATCTCTGCTCATCGAATGAAGCACGATGGGGCTAACAGGGCTCTGGGTGGATAAACTGCCTGAATCAGTTCTCAATGCTGCAGCTGTGACATTTTGTTGTCATTTGTCCTCAGCCTCATGTCGTCCGTCTCTTCTTGTCCTGACCCGATGGTGAACTTTTCGTCTCCCTCTCTGTGTGAACTTGTTGTGTGATGGTCTGAGTTTCATGGGTGTTTTTATTTAGAGCAGCAGCACATTGTCATTTCTCCAGAAAAAGAGCAATACCTTTCCTTACTCTATTTTTTGTTTTTAGATTAGCTTGTACATAAAGTTAGATAATAACTAGTTATATTTACTCAGCTACATTTACTGGAGTAACTTTTTTGAAAATTTACTGCTAGCAGTATTTTTTGCTACTTTTACTTGAGTAAAAATATGTTAAAGTAGTGATACTCTTGCTTGGATGCAAATTTTGGGTTCTCTCCCCACCTCCGTTACCTAGCAACTCATTAATTCTGTGGTTACCTGGCAACAGACCGGCGCAGCAGCAGTTTCAGGTTTTGGCATTGTGACTCAGAACTGCTTAAAATGAAAAAAAGTGGCATGTAATGAAAACTGGATAAAAGAGGAAAGGTCATGTCACCAGTTTGGTATTTTATTTATTTAAAACAAACAAAAAAAAACAACAAGTTTTCATGTTTGCTATTGAACAGTAGAATGAGTTCAGAAACACACGAATAATGATTTGTTTAACTTGAACAAAACAAAATCACAGAAAAGTTTGTATTTATCGTTTTTTTCATCCAGACTAGTATCAGACCAGATATATATTTGAAATTTGGCCCAGTCAAATCCAAACGAACGTTCATAAAAACTCAAATAAGTTCAGATTTTGTCCTATAAGTGGCACCTCCTGCTGAGCGTCTGGTGTTGATATGAATTAAGGAGTCATCCCCACCTACAGCCTGATTTGTGGTTCACAGGCGTCACACAGCCGAGGGTTTTTATTAGCACTGTCACCTTCTTCTGCATGTCACCTTCACCAGCGCTCTGTCTGTGCGTCAGACTTACAGATGCATATGTTTGGCTCTCAGTTTTCATATTACTGTTCCATACTTTACAGCAGAGGTGTCAAACTCATTGTCGTTTTGGGCCAAATCAACATTCTGAACCCTGTTAAAGGGTCGGAATGTATTGATAAAACCTGCGAAAGCATCAGTGAATCTATAAGATTAAATATTATTGAGCATCTTTTCAATCCATCCAGGATTTTATGATTGTTTTTCCAATAAAGATCAAAATATTTGTGGTACTAAGTTGGAAATATTTGTGCTTATTTATGTCTGTAAATGACTCACTGTATAAATCATGCACTATAATCTGACATCAACTGAAGCTGAGGCTGCTGCCTAGTACAAGTAAGAAAGTTTTTGACAATTTTTGAGAAAAATCTGCAATAAACTCCCATTTATGTATTAGCGTGGAAAAGTACGGGGATTTCTTGAAACTGATTCAATCTGATTCAATCGAATCATTGATTCGATTGAATTCATGATATTTATGCTCATTTAGTGTTTTGTCTAGAATTTGGAGGGCCACATAAAAAGCTATGGCGGGCCGAATTTGGCCCACGGGCCATGAGTTTGACACATGCTTTACAATAATTGCTGTAAAGTAATGAAGATACCTGCCAGGATGAACTTCCATATCATTTCATTTGATAACTTATTATGATTCTAAGCCTTGTTGTTAAATGAGCTGCACAAGCAAACTTGACTTTATTGGCTGTAATATTTTACAACAATAAGATTAAGATGTAATAACAAGCAACACACAGGTTACTAAAAATCTACAGATAACCCATAAAAATTCACTTTGATCCAAACATCTCAAGGTGTTTATTCAACTTTATATTTTGTTTTCTTGGTTATTGCTGGTTTCTTTGTGGACTTTCCAGATGGTTCTGCGATACAAACCATCTGGAAAGCTTTGGAGAGTCCTGGCAACAAACAAAGAAGAACAAAATTTGAGCGCTTGGACAGAGTGGGCTTACTATTACTGAATAAAATAAATTCTTTATCCTGCATGAAAGAAATATGGACATGCACACTTATTTCTTACTCTACTTTCCCTTTTAAAACTATTTTTCCTCCAGGCTCCTTCTATACAACCAATCTGGTTTTACCTGGGGATAAATTTCTATTATTTACTGCTAAAGGGTCATAGAAATCAATTGAATGGGAGGCAAAGCTATGTTTTTTTCTGATTTAGAAGTAAATTCAGAAATATAAAAATATGTATGTGCATATTTTGTGTATCTCTTTTAAAGCTGCAGTGTGTAACTTTTATTTAAAATGAATATATTTACATATTTGTTAAAACTGTCTATATGCTGTGACATTATTTTATAAGAAAGCCGAGCTCTTCTCCCAGTGCTTCCATTCAGAAGTTTGCCTAGAATCATAAAGTCTAAACTAAACTGTCCAGTTGAGACCAAAAACCAGACCGAAGATTTTTATCATCCAGTTTTTGATAAAAAGAGAGAAACTATCATGCAATTAATTGATTTAATTAATTGTGTCTCCTAAAAAGGAGAGACAATGCAACATATTAAGAGCTTTTCGTTTCGCTTAGTTCAGTTTACTTATTTATTTAAAACATTAATGAAAGTTGCTTTGCACCAGATTTAGCTGAAGCTAGTTTCCATTTCTAGTATTTTAGCAGGTGAGTTAATGAAAAACAGCAAACAAATATCCAGTGCTACAATAATTTCATATACACAGAAAGTTCATAACTTGTAAAACAACATTATTATTATTATTATTATTATATTATTATTATTATTATTATTATTATTATTATATTATTATTATTATTATTATCTGAGTGACGCTTTGCTGCAGCGAGGCAGAGCGGGCCTCCGTCGCAGCGGCGGCACGATGGCGCCGGCACGATGGCGCCGGCGGGTTCTGGTGGCCATGCAACAGTATTTACAGGCTGCCATCCTTCTGTTCGCAGAGCATCTGAAGAAAGCAAACTGCACTGTTGCTCACACTCCCCGATCCCGTTGTTGTCATTGGCCGGCAGCCACCAGTCGCGAGCCAACTGAGTTAACAGACACTTCCGCTCAGCACATAAGAAACCATCTGTTTTAAAAAGCCAGAGAGAAAGAAATAAAAAGCCCCCTCTCTTTTTCGCTGTCGCTATTTTTCTCTCCCCCTTACTCTTTGTACCGCAGGTCTTCAATATAGAGCTCCACTATTATCTTTCACCTTACTCGCCGTGATTTGCAATCTACAGCTAGCCAGCAAAATTACTGCTGTGACTACACTCAATCTCTACTAGGCTTTATTGGCCTCTCAAATTGAGTCAAAATGGAAAAGTAACCAATTTCTTATTTCAGAAAACTATTTTATTTCATCAGTTTTCCTGGTAAATAATAAACCTGTTGATTTGTTTTCTGCTCTGACTTCATCAGAAGCGGCACTGGAGCAGTCATTACACAGACACACAACTCATTTGCGATTTATTGGATATTAGCAAGGTCAGCATCATATTGGAGCCTGATGTTTGCAACATCTTGAAAATCACGCTTGCATGCACCGTCTTGGCTGCACGGGCTCCTCAGACGTGCCAGCTTGTAGCTAAATAAAAATTGGCGGAGAGACGTTTGAAAAAACATATTGTCCTGGCTCAGCGCTCGCTCCCCCTGCACTCTGTTTGCCAAAACCAGACGCCAGGGGTCCGGAGTGAATCTCCTCGCACATGACCGGTTTGGTGGTGGTCAGCTTGCTGCCACGGCCTGACCCTGCAGCCTTTGTGTCTCTGCATTCGCTCACATTGTAGCGCGTTTCCTCGACTCGTCCTTGCAGGCGAAGCTGGAAGAAAGCCACTTTCGCTATCACACTACGCCTTTGTTTCTCAGGAGGCCTGTGAGGAAAAAGGAGTGCTTGTTTTGCAGGTTTTGTGGAGTGACAGAGATATCTTTGTCACTCCTATTCATTACATGTTTGGGAAGGGAGACCTAAATATGACTGTTTACCGCAGCAAGGTCTATTTTTTTCTTTCTGGAAAACTGTTTTTCTGTTATTGTTTGGTCTGATTTGCTTTAAAGCTGCGGTACGTAGCTTAAAATGATCACAGTGCCCCGATAGAGAGAAAATCAATCTCCTCTTGGACTTATATGAACAAATAATCAGCTCTGTCAGAAACAGTCAGAGCTAGAAGGAGGGGCTTAGTGCTGTCAATCAAGCTCTTGTACAGCTTCCTCCTTTCTTTTTGTAAACATTATTTTTATTTGACTTTTCATACATTTGTTATATTCTTAATGATTGAGATACAATGCAGACATGTGATTACATATTATATGACATATGCTACGACTGAGAAAACCTACAGTAAGCCTTAAATATTGAATAACTTTTATGGGAATAATCTGATTTAATACAATTAATCTAATTAATTAATTACTGCTGCAGGCCATAAATGTCTTCATGGATACAGAGCAAAAATATGCGTAATTAGTGTTGTGTCATCCAATTTAAAGTATTATCTGACCTTATCCCTACGGCAGACATTTTGGATTTCTAAGTCAGGGTTTGTGAGAAACCTTCAGCTCCTCAGTTTATTATTCTGATTTCAACAGCTTAGAAAGTTCAATCTGTTTTTTTTTTATTTACTTGAAACTCAGAATGTCATAAAGCAATCGCAATGTCAAAGTAGAGAGACGGTACAATTTATAGTCCAAAACATTTCAGAATAAATGAGTGATTAGTTGCATCCCAAACAATTCTTTCTAATCTCATTTATAATCAAACAACCATTTTGCAGACTTTCAACCTTTATTAACTTGTGCAGGGAGACACAGTACCACAAAGCAAACCATAATAGGAATAAATTATATAAATATATTAATATACATAACTGCCTGTTTTAAATAAACCAGCAAGAACTTGGTGAATTTCCCTTTCTTTATGAAATTTAGGTGTGCAGTAACAGGTGCATTATTCAGTAGATTTGACATGGCTGCCACATATTCGCAGAGAAGGAATTAATATGCCTGTGGAAAGGAAAGCAAGGAAAAGAGGATCTTCTGCAAGTAATTAATTATTAGAGACTATTTCTAGTCTTCTTAAGCCTATTTAAAGGACATTAGGTATTATGAATGTGAGGTAGTCTAAATTTACCCTGTGATATCTGTCTTCATCTACATTGGTATTATTCTTATTTAAACCTCATTTGCTTTTCTTTCCCTCCGTTTTGCACGGATTTTTCTTCTACTCTAGAATCATCTAATACAGCAGCAAAGCTTAAAGAATACAAACTCGAGTATTTGCTAAGCTGTAAGTGACAAATAGTGAGAGATAAATTATGTATATATGCTAAAGAGAACTCATTTGGGAATTAAGTCAGATAAGTAGGGGTCCATTTTGTGCCTGTGAGGGACCCGTTTGGAGCGACATTGGCTGCATTAGGGAGAGCTAATGGGCTCCAGGAGGGGGTTGAAGGGGCGGCTGGGTGGGGCGGGGTTGGGCCCTCTTTCGCCACACAAGGACTCTGGGCCCTGGCGACAGATGGTTGGCCAGCTCTCTGGGTGGCTGTGGCTATGTGGTCTGTGGTGAGGCTGATCCGTGGCACTGACAGCAATCGGCGAGATCAAACGACATTGTGGAAGGTGAAGAGACGGGTGGTGTGGTGGCGTGCCAGACCAGACGTCCAGGAGCCGAGCTCGGGCTCGTACGTTAGCTTAATGCGTAAAAATTATGTTTTTAGAGCGCGGTGAATCACTTCAAAACGTTTTCTATTAAAAGAATGACATTTATCATGCAGAATTGGACCTGAAAATATAATAAAAATAAAAGTAAAATGACAATGACGCACCAAAATATCCCCACAACAATTAACATTTGAAGAGGACCTTTTTATGCTAAATTCACATTTTGCACTTTTTTATATTTCCACTTGGATCTCTACTGCTTCTCAAAACGGCCAGATGTCATTTTGGTAATGAGTTCATGTTGTTTTGCTGTCTGGAAAATGAGCTGTTTCAAAAACCTCGGGAATCTAACGTCACATTTGTCTGGCCTGCGCCGTTACCTAGCAACCGCAGTGGAGTTCCGTCTGTTACCTAGCAACCGCAGTGGAGTTCCGTCTGTTACCTAGCAACCCAAGCTGAATTCCAAAATGTCGGCTCTTTTTACCGCTGTCTGCGCTGTACCATCATTGAGTTTAGTCGTGGCTTTGATTATTTGTGTTGGATATTTAAAACGCCTTCCAGCTCCAGTGTTAAATATTTGTTAGGATTTAAAGTTTATTGATCTTTGAGAATATGTTCTTGCCTTACAATTAGCATATTTGAAAATGGTCTCAAAACAACAACGTTATTGTTTATTCCATAACGTCTTCTGGGATTGTCCAACAAAGTTTGTTATCGTAACAGACCTAATTGTGCTATTATGACCCAGATATATTAATATTTGGAGAAGGATGATGTATTAATGTGTTCCAGTGAGTCTGGGTGTAACTAAGGACCCGTTCATAAAAGAGCCTGGCATCAGCTCCTACGCCGGCCCGTGGGTAAAAGAGACGCGGCCTGTGAGGCGATTAGCCCGTCTAACATTCCTGGTGATCGGATTAGACGATTCCCACAGTCTAGTCTGAAGCTACTCCCGACCCGCAGCTCCGGAGAGCATCTCAATATCCAATTTCACAGCTTTCTAAACCTGGACCAGAGAGGCTATTTATTACTGTCACTGTCTGTGTTGCGAAGGAGGGGAAGCAAAATAAAGTATGATTCAGAACAACTGGCACCACCTTAAACCTTAAAAAAACACAAAGTTATTCATACACTGGCAGATTTAGAGGGAAAATTAATTTAGCTCAAGAAAAAAGAGGCAGGTCGTCATGAAAAGATGAATAAACAAGTGATTTTGGTCTGGTACAAATATCTGACTACACTTGAAATCAGACAAAACTAGCATACAAGTAACTAACTAGATATTGGAACTTGTTTTAAGTCAATAATTCCTTAATATTGAATAATAAGTGGTATATCATTTCACTTTAATCAAGACATTTTCTCATGTTATAAGTGAAAAAAATGAACCAATCGAACAAGTGCTTTTTGATCAGTATTAAGAAATAATTTACTAAAGACAAGCTTTGTGCTGCTAAGTAACTTATTAGTTATCTTAGTTTTATTAAGTGAATTGAGATATTTGTACTAAAAACTGCTTGGCAAGAATTAAATCTGCAAAAAATGCAAACAACTTTTTTTTAATGTCCTTTATTTAAGCAGGTAGATCTAATTTTACTTTAACCTTTAGCTCCTTCCACAAAGAAACATTAATACTACTACCTCAAGTCATAAGAAAAAAGATTAAAGATTGTTAAAAGAACCTTTTAATAAACTTTTGGGGTTAACTACTATGTGAACTTTAATCAGCTTTTGCTGCAGTAGGCTGACCTGAGCTAGCTTTGAAAAGGCATCAAAAAGAAGAGATGATAAAGGGAGACGTGTTGAAAATAGGTATTCGTCTGGAAGTTTTTCATTACAGAGGTGCATTTTGTCAGATTTTGCAAACAGAGCGTTGTAAATTACAAAAATCATTCCCCTCTCCATCTTAAACTGGAGCAGCAGTAATAGGCGCCTCCATTATCGTAGCGCTATAATTTCCCTGCTTATGCCTCCTGGAAGCCATGTTGTTTCTCTGAATTACCTCTGAATGATTTATGCCCACTGGCCCGGCCACTGATAAACCCCAGCAACGCAGATAGAAACACACTCAGGGCTTTTTGGTGAGTAAACACGGCTACTTATTTCAAACAGCCAAACACATTTGGGGACGGCTTGGTGTGGTTTCGCCTGTCAAACACCGCCGTGTCACAGCCAATCAGGGGACACCGTGGGCAACACAAGCCATTTAACCCGAGCAAACACAGTGTGTCACAAAGCCCGAGGATGACTTAAGAGCCTGAGCAAACACTGGCGAGGGCCATCGGGCACGAATCAGGGCGGCCTGGCTGAGGACGAGTCGCTCTCGTAATGGGTTTGTGATGACTCAAGAATCGAGTGGCCATCTGTTTGCTACAGTGGGGGAGAGCCACAATTCACAGCTACAGATACACAGAATATTAGCTGGGAGTGCAGAAGAGGTGGGAAGGGTTTGGCCGGTGGCGCAGGATGTAAAGCATATGTCCATAAATGGTGAATATGTTGAAGGCCGAGGCCCTGATTTCCTGAGCGGGGGCCAGATAACAGGATTTGCATGGTGATTTTCGACAGATCGCCTTTAAAAGGTGTAAGACAAGTAATCCTGCGAGTGACCTTCAGGCTGTTCGGCGCGCTGCAGAGGTGGACGGGGAGGCAGCTCACACGGAGAAGCCACCGCATATTTAAAGCACCGACATATTTGCATCAGATTTCAATGATGGGCATTTGAATTTATACCGCAGTCATTTGTGTCTGGTCCGAAACCGTGAAGCTCATTTAAACAGCAGATGTCAAACCGCAGGTGAGCCTCGGAGGCAAACAGTGAAACATTTTAACAAAAACAGGACACAGAAAAACTACTGATATCCAAAAACACATCAGGAAAATCTCTATTTTTAATAATGTTTATCTGATTAATTACTGGAGTATTAAAGTAGACCTAAAAATAATCAAAGATAAAAGTGGGAAAAAAAGCTGTAAAATACAGATTTGGATGAAGTGTACTCCATTTACAGTTAGATGGATGTTTAAATTCTTAATTTTATGTTGCAGTTTAGGTATTAAAATGTAACTTAGCTCCAAAATCACTAAAATATTCTCCCTGTAAATATTTTACAGTTTCTTATCACCCAACTTTAAAAACATCTAAAACAGTAAAAAGTCCAGAACAAGAAATCCCATCCATTTTGAGATATAACACAAACCCCCTAGGAAATGATTATTTTTTTATTCAATATAGTTTAATTTTAAATAAAAACTTCTCATAGCTATTTAATTTTTTCTTGCGCAAAAAAAATACACTGCATTGTTAATTCTTATAGAACAAGTGTCATCTGTCAAATTATCAGCCAATTGCTACACAATTCTACTTTTTGTTTTTATATAACACATATATGCTGTTATTTTTCATATTACGGTTTATTTTATCTTGATTATTGTAATTTTTAAGGGGAAAAAATCACATATATCATATTACAAGCTGCTCAGCTGTTTTCTTGTGTGTATATGTCAGATTAGATGTTAAATATCCTGAGGGAAGCAATCAGGTGTTTAAGTTAAGGCCAATTCCCAACACTACAGACAATCAATAAATAAGTCCAAGAGAAGAGGCTGTAATGGGGTTGGCTTGTAACCTGCTCTGACAAATTAAGGCAAGTAGGTTTTTTTCATTACTTACACATCCGTTTTCATTTTTCCCATCAGTGGAAGCAATTAAACAATGCTTCCTTAAATTAGTCATTGATTTTTAGCAATAGTGACACTTTCAAGAAGGAAATAATAACTTTAAGGCAGTGTTTTTGTGTGTGTGCGAAACAAAAGACAGAAACAATTCACCTACATGAAAAAGTGGTGTCTTAAATTAGGCATTGATTTTCTTCAGGTGTCATTTTGGTTAAACGCTTTGTGCTTCTTTTTTTTTTTTTCTTACTTCTCCCAGACTAAATTAGAAATTAGGGAAGAAGCCGTGATCTGTTGGTCGTCACATTTTAGTTTCCTTCACAATGAAACTCAGAAACCTAAACTTCACTTGATAAGTCAATTAATAATTGTTAATGAGAGATAAAATGTCTTCACAAACTTTAATTTTATCTGGTATGTATAAACTCCTTATGTTTTTAATCTCTGTTAAGCATTTTGTGCTACCTAATATGATTTAAACATTCAAGTAAGCACAAATTTGTGTTTTTAGCAATTACCATGTGTAAAGCTACATGTGGCTAAATGAAAGGTTAGGTGCTACTAGCTTTAAAGCACAGAAGCTAATTCCAAAGCGCTAACTTCAGTTTAAATTATACATGAATTTCTTTTAACGTATTAATGTTTATATATTGTGCATGAAATAAAGTTGTTAGGGAAACAGAAACGGAGTGAAGGGAGGACATGGAACTGGTGTGTAAATCGCCACTTTAAAGTAAAAGCTTGAACAGAAACGTCAAACTACGCGACAACCGAAACTTCAACAGAGACGTCGAACTTTGGTTGTTTACGAAACAGCCAAGTTAATTTTTACTTTAAATACTTTTTGTTTTCCAGAAAAATTTTGAAGTCATTTAAGGGAAAGTAACTGCACGAAAAGTTTTCAAAGTTAGGAAAAAAATGTTTGTTTTCAGAAGACCTTGTCCTTATCTAAAAGTTAATTTTAAGCAATAATTTATTACAGATTTTTTAATGACATGCAGAGGGTGGGCAGGTAAATTTAATTAATTTGGTCAGTATCAGTGATGTGCAAGTGAGGGTCATCATGGAAAAATAATATATAATAATAAAATAATCTATATTGCTATTTTCACCCTGTGGCTTGTACTATGAAGTATTTATTTTTCATTTGGCTTCACCTATTTTGATTATTTTGTCCTTCAGAATCACTAAATTTTCAAAATTTCCCATTCAAAGCTTAGCAGGTGAGGCAGCAGCGAGCCGAGCCTCACCTGGATTGATCAAGCTCTCGCTAACTGCACTGGCTGCTAACTATGGGAGCAAAAAAGTTAAAAAACACTTAGTATGTAAACGGATTTTCCATAATTTAACTTAAGTTTGGTGTTTTTTTGTCCAACTGTGTGTGAAACGTGTTTCGTGTGGTGAGGAGCGACCAGAACAGATTGGAGGTGAGGCAGGCAGTTCTCTGGCCTCATGACAGGGGGCGCTCATGATCCCAGACATTGTGACTCCACAACTGCAGAGTAAGAGACAGAAACAGCGAGCCGGCCATGGACAAAAGACAAGTGCAGCGACATATTTATGGTCTTCTCCTCTGACCTCATCACTCACTTAATGATCGCAAAATAAACTTTCAGCCTAAAACCACAACACTGCAACAGACTGAATGCTCTGATTTTTGTTTTGTTGAGAAAGAAGTGATTTTGAATTGTACTTTCAGGGTTTTTCCCTTTGCTGTAGAGCAAAGCACAAAAATGCATGTCCAAGTGTGATTAACGGGATTATTCTATGAATGACGTGTAGAAGAATAAATAGTCCTTATTAAGTCATTTTCTCACCAACTATGAACCTCACCAGGTCGGTACAGTTTTGTAGGAATTCAAACCACAGAAACAGAATGATGGAAAAA
Source organism: Poeciliopsis prolifica (assembly GCF_027474105.1). NCBI lineage: Eukaryota > Metazoa > Chordata > Actinopteri > Cyprinodontiformes > Poeciliidae > Poeciliopsis > Poeciliopsis prolifica. The sequence continues at coordinate 3,122,510 of NW_026562400.1, read as the reverse complement.
TGCAGTTACTTTTAAATCATACCCTTTAAAACTGACATATTTCAAAACCAGAAACCAAATGCCTATGTCAAACAAAGCACAAAAATCTTTTGACAAAACCTTTCATGTGATTGTTTAATTATGTAAGCATTAACAAGTGGACATAATTTAGTTTTTTTGTTTGTTTTATTACAGAACGTTCCTATTGCCATTCTCATCCCACACATGTAAACCTCCAAAAACAGACAGACCAGACATTTCTTTTTTTTTTCTGGATGCATGAATGAAACAAAAATAAATAAATAAAAACAATAAACAGAAATCCAGAGCAGCAGGCCAAAGTTGCTAAACGCTTTCAGTTTTTTGATTTTCTTTTATCTTGACTAGAAAATACACTTACAATTTGAAGCAGCAACAAAATGTGCATGTACCTGATTTATACAACATTATTATATAACACGACTTCCTTTATTTCACCACATTATAAACTTCTAAATAGCTCCTTTTGTTTTACCAAAAAGCAAACTAATGATGGCAAAGCAACTTTTATTTTTTTTATTTTTTCAGAAACAAAGACATTTGCGTTCACCTGGAACTGAACTGAAAAAAATGTAATGTTTTTTCTTTTGCTGATTAAATCCACTTATTGAAATTTGGGGATGCAATAGGTATTCTGAATTAATTTTAACTGTACATAGAAGTCACCTGTTTTTCACTGAAAAACCGAACACCTGAATGAAAAATGAATACAAATCAGTTTTTCTTTTTTTTTTTTCACACAGCGACTGAGTTATTTCTTGACGTTTATCCTAAAAGATTCCAGTGCATCCTCGTAGCTGTGACCCACAAGGTTTTTTTTTTTCTTTTTTAGTTGATGAGGAAATGATGTTGTTACAGCAAAAACATCTACATGACGAAGATCTACAGTTTGGTTGGAGTCATGGCAGAGAGCTGGGTCAGCCTGGAGGCGAGGAAGTTCCCACCAAAACGGCTAAAAATGTCCTTTTTCCTCACCATCGCGTCAGAACAATCTCGTCACTGTGGAAGCATTGTTAGATTTCCAGTAGAAGATGTTTGCATTAGGACAAAACAAGAGTTTTTCCTTCTTCTATTTGCTTCACGTGTGCAGAGACGAGTTCCTTTTGCAGGAAACCGAAGTTCCAGCCTCATACGCAAAATGATAATAAAAAATAAACAGGATGCGTTCAGCTGCAATGTACAAACATAAACGGGTAAAACGCCAAACACACAGACTCTGGTGCTGCTCCTGTCCATAAAGTGCACTCTCTGGACGCCAGAAAGATAAGAGCAAAGATGAGTGAATGTGTTGATGATCGAGGGAAGTGCCACTCTGTGTGTGTGTGTATGTGTGTGTGTGTTCAGTCTTTTTCCCAGAGCGACTGTGAATCAGAGGACATGACGGTCTCAGGTGTACGGAGGAGACGGGGCGGAGTGAAGGTGTGTGTGTCACTAATAAACGTAGCCTTCGCTGTAGGGGTGCGGCTGGCAGTAGGGCCCCTCCTGAACGTACGCCATGTTTTCGTCAAAGTGCGACAGCGGCACGGTGTCCTCCTCGTTGATCTGACGCTCCATGTCCGTCTTCAGCACCGGCCGCTGGTTGTCGGGGAACGCCATCGAGAACAAGGCCTCTGGGTCGCACACGAACTTGTAGACGTATCTCTCACCGGCAACCTGGTCGATAAAAAAAACACAAGAGTTTTTCCCTGTTTGATGTCGAGACAAATGCAAAAACACAAAATCCTACCGATTGCTTTTGTCTTGTTTCTAGAGCTAATATTTTAGCACGCTTGAAATAAGACAAAAACTGAAATGTAACTTACTCAGCATGATATAGCAACTTGTTTTAAATCAATTAATCCTTAATATTCATTTTGAAATGTCTTAGTTACAATGGCATTTATTTCACTTATAATAAATTTCCATTTTCTTTAATATTCACTCACCCAATTCTCTTCAAAATGGGAATAACAAGAGTACATGCCAACTGAGTGTTGATATCAATTTATGTCAGGAAAAGGTTACAAAAAATTTAAAAATAAAAATAGTGAAATGAGTTCGATAGGTGAATAAAAGGCAAAAAACATTCTGCAGATTATCATTTTAAGTATCTATATTTATTCTCTACACAAGAAGACTTTCTTTTACCTTTTGCATGATTCCCTTTTCGTAGTAATAGCGAAGCGACCGGCTGAGTTTGTCATAATTCATCGCTGGCCGGTTCTTCTGGATCCCCCACCGACGCGCCACCTTTACCAAGCAATAAACAAAAACAAACAGTCTGAACGCCAAAATGAAAACCACCAGACATTCAGAGATGTTTTCCCTCACATGAAGCCAGCAGCAGCAGCTGAAATGTTAAACAATCTTATTAATCTGTATTATTCTAATAACAGTAATTATTCTGCGTCCAGACTGAGCAGACCCGACCAGGGATGTGTTCATTAGCAGCCTGTCAACACGGCCAGCTGAGGAGGCACCAGATGTTACAGCACCTGTCTAGCAGACCACCCACCACCCGGCATCGCGTCCAAACTCACACCGCCACTCGCTCCGTATTCTCTCATTCCAGCTTTACTGCTTCTGGTCTAGTTTCTAGTGGAAATGTCTTAAATCACTTAAAACAAAACAAAACTAACTTAGAAGTAACTTTTCAGCAAGATAAAGCATCTTGTTCAGAGCCAATAATTCCTTTAATATTAATGAAAAACTAACAGTCAATTTTAAATAATCTGCCAATGGACATTGGTACATTTATAAAATAAATATTAAGGCACTATTGACCTTTTTTGCTGAAAGGTTACTTGTAAGTCAGTTTTGTCTTATTTCAAGTGAACTAAGATATTCGATTTAGAAACTACACCAGAGATAAGACTTCTGCGATGCTCCATGTATCTGTTTATATCCTACACCTGTAAAGCCAGGTGCTGTTAGCTAGCATTTGTCTGCTGCGTCACCTGATGGTATGAATGGACCCCCTGGTGGCTGCGGCTGGCCCGCACCTCCACACACCGCCGGGCTCCGTGGACCGCTGCCACCTGCTCATCTGTCTCCTGCTTCCTACACTCCCACCCGCTGATCTACCCCCCCCACAGCAGTAACTGAGGCCCACTGTGGGTGGAGTGGGCATGCACAGATCCAGACTGAACCGCCAGCTAGAGCTACACCTTTAGAAAAATGTCTTTATAGTTTAACACTGTCTAATTTTGCTTTTCAGTTCTCATTATGATATTACAACAAAACATGTTAGGCAGCTATTATTCTATTCCACTTCCTTTTGTCACACAAAAGAAGAGAAACAAGTGAATAGGTCTGACACAATGACAAATTTTGCTGGATGATAAATTGTCCCAAATGTTATTGTAATACATGATAATATTGTTGTTTTGAGACAATTTTCAGGTAATAATGTAAGAACAAAGATCAATAAACTTTAAATTCTAATGAACATTTAACACTGCAACTGGAAGACATTTTAAATATTCAATACTAATAAACAGAAAAACAGAAACAAGAAATAAAATTAATTATGAAGTATCTGTAACAGGACTGGCCCAGTTGAAACCAAAATATGACACTAAAGACTTTTGACATCGAGTTTTTGGAAAAAAGAGAAAAACAATAAATCATGCAAATGGAAATTAGAGTAAAGAGGTTTACATAAACATAAACATAGACTTTATTGTCTATTTTAGACATAGACAATTGAAAACCTACATTTAAAACCTACATATCGAGTGAGATTTAACTTAAACTACCATTAATTCTCGTCTCTTGAAATCCAAATAAACTCCTTCTGGTCAGGCCCCTAACTCAATGTTTGCACTCGCATATGAAAATGGCAGCAACTCATTGAAAAGCAGAAGTAGAGCCTCCTGCACAACCAACAAGAGCACAGCAAGTGGTTTCTGAATGGTAAGTCAAAAACAGCCAAAAACAAAAACACTTGTCTTTTCCAGCAGCCATTGCACAGAGCACACAGTGGAAAATTAGCTCTACAAACATGCTGGAGCTCAACTCCAGCTTAACAATCAGGAGGTTTTGAAATGGCTCATTTTTCAGGCACCAAAAATCATGAGGTTATGGATAAAACAACCTCATCATAACCAAAATTCTGTAATCCTGACATAAAGCAGAGAAAACAGAGAAGATGGTTATATGTCATTTTATATGATGTATGTCAATATCTGGTTTGAAAATTCATTCAATACACAGATTAGAAACAAAATTTTCCATTTCCATAAAAGATAAAATAAGCAATAAAAGAAACCCTTCAGTTCTCAGTAATTTATTACAAAATGTAATGTACTTATGTAGACTGGCAGTTTACACACTATCCAAAATGTAAACAAGCTTGAGCATCTTTCAAATTTCCACAAACTGTATGAACCCAAAAGATTCCTCAACAGATTCCTGTAAACATTAAATTCACAGCAAAATGACGATTCTTTTCCGAAAATCTGATTTTTCATACAAACACTTAAGTCTGTTTTATACAATATTAGAAATGTATTATATTATGCTACATAAACAAATAATCAGCTTGCTCTTTTAGTGACAGAATAAAAATGTTATTGTATAAAATGCAATAAGACAACATTCCTTTCACATACGCTTGATCGTTTGTTGCAAACGATGTGTCTGCAGTCAGCAAATGGTCTTTTTATGAGTCTGCATTAATTGATTACTAAATTAGTTGATGATTATTTCAATAATCTAAATTAATCCAATGAATCATTTCAGGCCTAAATCAGAGCAAAATGCCACAAGGTTTAAATAAATATTTGTGGCAAAAATCTCAGTTTTCAACCATAATGTTAAGTAAAACCCACTAAAAACCTCATGGAGAAACCATTTCCTATCAAATATGACATAAATATTTAGTATTTCTGAGGGGTTTACCTCTTCTGGCTCGATGAGTTTGAACTCCATGCCACGGCCGGTCCAGGCGATGAAGTGTGAGTTGGACGGATCGTCCAGAAGAGCCACCAGGAACTGCCAGAGCTGCAGCGAGCCTCGGCGCTGGTAGGACGGGCCCTCGCGGTACAGGGCCGCCTCCTGCTTGATGTCACCTACGGAAAACAGAGCAAATTCATCATTTTACACATCTTAGTGATCAGATATGCTCAGAAATGTCCGCTGACTCACCTTCGACTTTTTCAGGTACGACGCAGGTGTCGTCGTAGAAGTGCCTTGCCACTTTATCAAACATACAACCTTCAATAAAAACAGATATTAGATCAATTTGGTGTACCACTGAGAGGAGAAACATCACATGAAGCAGCATTACAACATCAGCAGGCGTCTTTGTTAGTACCTTCAGTCCTGTTAGTCTGAGCCAGATAGCCGTCTTGCCGTAAGTAGACAGAATGGCAGCTAGGCACTTCTGCTGAAAGCCAGGCAAGAACGAGAGTGGGTGTTAAAGGGCCCAAAGGCGGCATTAAGAACACGATCTCAGCTCTCTGAGAGCAGCCACAGCTTGTTCAATCAATGCACCAGCGGCACTGATTAAAGAAAATGCCCTCCAGCAGTGGCATTGTACCGCCTTGCAGCCACAGGCGAGCGAACTGTATCTCCCTGTGAATGCAGGCCCTGGGCCTCTCCACTGCTTCATCACACAATATCCAAACACGTGTTCATATGATGTAAGGTTTTCATAACGTGGGGGCATAAAATGCCGCTACAGTTTCATTTTATGTTTATTTGGAACAAACCTCCTGGTGCTAGCGCCTGTTTTTTTTACAAAAAGAAACCTGTGCAGTGGCAACATCAACCAAAGAAAATGGTTTAAGAAAAGCCACTTCAAATCATAAAATGTTTTCTGATTGTTTCCACATTTTACTTTATAACCACTTACCAGGACTGCAGGTGTTTCTTTCTTTAAAAAAAAAAGTACTTTGTAAGCTAAAGCTAATATAACATTTGTTGGTCACATACCTTCTGAAAATCTTTTGATATAATTTTTTTATATCAATGTAATTTCCTCTCACAAACACCTTCACCCCATTTAAAAAACAACAAAAAAAGAAAATTGTCCTGGTAAAAGGTTGTATTTTAGAAAACATTGAGCGATGGAAGCAGATAAGCTAAAGTTTGAGCTAACGGCTAACTCACCAGCCCAGGAGTGGCCATTTCAAAACATTTGAAAGTTAGATTTAAACAATATATTTTTTCTAATACTGTTTCTAACCAGTTTAATCAAAGTTGATTAATAGAAATTAAGTTACAGAAAGTTTATTTTAGCATTTCTTTCGCCAAACCTAACATAGCAATACATTGATTTAAAAAACATTTTGACTTTTACATTTGTTTTCATAACAAACTTTGTAAAATGTTTCAAAAATACCCTCTTTAGTTTCCAAATCAAAACCATGTTTTCAGTGTATTTTAGTGATTTGAAATAAATGCCAAAAGGATAAATATTGAATAGTGAAACACTCACATGTAAACTATGACTCCTCAGATCTGCATTAATAAAAAAATTTTACCTATTCAGTAACTTTAATGCTCCTGCTTTCAACACAAGAAGAAAAATACAAAAAAAATTAGAAATCAGAAAATTTGATTTGCAATTACTTGGCCATAACATGATATCTATTATATTAGTAGTATTTTGTCTGATTTCTTAGAATAAGACAAAACTAACTTACAAGTAACTTTACAGAAAGAAATATGAGCTTATTTTAAGTCAATAATTCCTTAATATCGATAAAAAAACACAGGAAAAATGTTATAAGTTACGTAATCTGTCAGTGGAAATAGTAAGCTTTCATCAATATTACTGAAATCAAGCTCCTATTTCTTGCTGAGAAGTTTCTTGTAAGTTAATTTTGTCTCATTTCAAGGATGTTTGCAGCAGAAACAAATTCTGTGTTTTTGCTGTGAAACTGTTAAGTTTCAAACACACTTTTAATACGTAAAATAAAAGCAGAGCATAAAAAATGAACATGCAACAGAGCGAATGTTCAATAAACACACCGAGGCCCTTCATTTAGGCCCATAAACATTTCTCTGAGCTTCATCAAAGTAATGGGCCTGTAGAGGAAATTGCTGCTAATGAAATTACGATTCCCCTCCCATCCTCTCCGACAGGCCTGCTCCTGTCAACATGCTAATAAACACACCCTCATCCTCCATCCTGCCTCTGCACTACAGCTGGAGATGTTTTTAAACCACAATTATGCCTTAAATCGTTTATTTTCATTCATAATCTGATGTTTGATGTTGTTTGACTGTACTATGATTGTTTTAACCATTTATAAAGAAAAAGAAATTTAGAGAGTTGCTGAAAAAAAATAGCAATTCTTACCCAGGGTGTACATTTTTTTATGTAATATAATTTATTTGTTCGCTTTTTAGCCCAGCATATTGAACAGGCACACTAATATTATAACAAGGGTTTAATTACAAAGTTTGGTTAATTATTGAGTCAATAAGTTATATATTTGATTAAACTGAGATAAGAAGTGTGATACGTAGTAGTAAATACATTTTTTGTTCTTGGTTATGTGTGCACATGTTTTATCTGTTCTGATTGCTTTTTTCTTGTTTTTAAAAACTTGCTTGAAAAAAATATTTGATATTTTTTAAATTTAAGAAAAAGGCAGGCAGCTAAACTAGCCCAATACTAGTAATTTAATTTAATTTTATGCACGACCTATTTTTCTTTAAATATAGTTTTTAATTTAAACAGAATATTTAAACTGCTAGAATAGAAAAATTGGTTTCTGATTGAAAAATATTTTCTGAATCAAGATTTGAATCATGACCCTAAAAATTAGAACCGACATTAAAAACGTAGCATCTCGAGCACATAGATATCTGTAGTTTTAGGTACTTTAGTAAGTAGGAATGCACTAATCCACTTTTTAAATTTCTGATACCGATACAGATATCTGAGGTTCAATATCGGACAGAACTGATCCAATACAGAAAAACATTGCTGAATTGATTTAAAATGTTTCATTTTTTAAAACGCAGACATAAATATTCTGAATTTGTCAACTCTGCACCAGTACACCTCACTTAAACTTCACAAACCCGGTGAAACTTGTAGAAACAACTTTAATTTGTTCAATAAAGCAAGTGAAACTCACATAAACAATTGGTCAAACGTCCCAAAATAAGACTGTAATTAGAAATCCTAAATATAATGTAAAATAAATAAAGAATGATGTCACTCAGACTGAAAGCATAGAATTAGACCGTATAGATCGGGCACATTGTCAATATCAGGACCGATACAGATATTAATATCAGATCGGTTCATCTCTAATTATAATTCATTTGATTTGTTTTTCAAAGTTTTTATGTGTGATCCAGACTTCTTTCATTATGTTAAGTTTAAGAAAAATAATTGATTAAAAGATTCAGATCAGTTGATTGTGAGACAAACAGCCAGAAACAACCAAGTAGCTACTAAGCGAGTGTCTGTTGAGACGTGAGACGTCTTAGCAGAGCAGCCATGTGTTTCTTCTGGCATTATCCAGTGGTGTTAATTGGTATTTAGAAGCCACACAGCTGTGAAACCTGGTGAGCGCATCTATGGCACCGAAGAGCGAGAAAACACCAAAAAATCACAGTTATGTGGTTTTTCAATAAAAAAAAGAAACAGCTACTGCGGCTGGTTGGCACACAAATGGAGTCGCAGCAAAGGAGAGATGAGTTTCTTTTCTTGAACTCATCTCATCGATGTTTTTTCTCCTGACTGGACACAGCTCTGTCTCTCTTGTGAATGAACCCAACGGTCCGGCGGAGGTTCATTCAAGCCGGGGTGTCGCCTCGGGCCTCCTGACTCGCTCTCTTTAGTGTCCAACTAGAAGGAGCTAACATGAGTGGGAGGACTGAAACCAACCCTTCTTCTTCTTTCCTTTTCTCCATTAAAGCTCTGCAGGAAGTGGTGAACAACGCAGATGCCCGACCAGAACCCCTAATAACAGGCAAACTCAATAAACGACGCCCCCTCTCATAATGTCTCCTCTCAGCAGCTTTTGGTTTTTATTAAAGTTTGGTTTTATCTGTTTGTCTAATTCAGTTAGTTTTTAAATGTTAAAAAAGTTTCAGTTTGGTTTTTAGTAGTTACAGTAGTGGTTTTAGTTATTGGATTTAGGTAATAAATCAATTAACAGTTAAATTAAAACGAGCTCAGTAATTTAAATTTGCATGATTTATTGTCTCTTTTTACCAAAATCTGGTGACTTGGTCTCGACTTACCAATTTTGTTTACAGAGACTTCATAATTAATTTTATTTGTTGTTTTGGTTGTTTTCTTTTTTATTTTGGATGTTTAAAGTGTCTTCCAGCTCCAGTGTTAAATGTTTATTGATCTTTGAGAATGGGTTCTTCCATTATTAAGCCATCAAATTACCTGGAAATGCTCTGAAAACAACAATAGTATCGTTTATCACGATAACCTTATCATCCAGCAAAATCTGTCTAATTGTATTGTGATTATATATGCATTGAGAAATCAATACTCAACACAAGATAACAGGTTAGCTATAGTTTCTCCCCATTAATTATTTATTACTATTTCATTTATTTCAATGAAACTATTTAGTCAATTTCTTCCCTCTCACTAAGTCTGTCACGATAACAAATCTTGTTGGATGATAAATAACCCAAGAAGTTATTGTGATAAACGATAAAATTGTTTTTAAGACCATTTTCAAGTAATATAAAGAAGATGACATCATATCGTCCAAATATAATTGGTTTAACCTTTTTGAAATCTGCACCTTTAAATCAACCTAGGTGTGAAGAAGTGAAAATACCACTATCACTAAATAAAAACTAAACTGAAACTAAACATTTAACATTTAAAATGCACTCTAAGAGCTAATTAAAATTAACCGAATTACACACAAAAAAATGAGAAAAGCTAATTAATTGATCAATTGATTTATTACTGCTAAAATGAGTCTTTTGCGGGTGGAAAAAGTGAAATCAAATTGTTAACTTGGTCTCGTCTCACCTGAGTCATAGGTGAAGTCCCTGGGCTCCTGCTTGATCATCATGCTGGCTGGGTAGGCGTGGGGCAGCGGCGCTCCCATCATGGCCGGGTGCTCGAACAGGGGGTCCGGGTACTCCTGCTTGAAGCCTTGAGGGGGGAAGGGGATGCTGGGCTCCGACAGCTGCCGGTGGTAGATGGGCCGGCTGTCCCGGGCCATCGTCGGCGGGGAGGGAAACGAGTGGCACGGCTCAGAGAGCTGACGTCGAAATCTGGAGAAACAGTCACCAGACACATTGGACACACGATAATAGAATAAGAAAATGGGAGAAATAATAAAAAAGATAGGAAAATAACACTTTTTCTATAAGCAATTAATTATTGGGGGTATTTTTCAAGAAAGCCGAAAGTACTCAAATTCAAAATTCTAACGTAAAAGTTACTTTTACGTTAGTTTTGACTTAATTCAAGTGTAATGAGATATTTGCAGTAGAAACTTTAAAACAAATACCCCCTGAACTTGTGTGTTTTGCTATTAACTAGTGTTAATAGTGTGTTAATGGTGACGTCGCGGCGGTACCTGTGGTCCATGGAGTAGGCGCTGTCCGGGAGAGGCTGCGAGGGCGGGATGTGGGCGTAAGTCCGGTCCGGTTTGGGTGGGGGCGAGCCATGGTGAAGGGGGGACACCGGGGTGCTGCAGGGGGGCGTCACAGGGCTGGAGGGCTTCATTCCTGTATGGTGCTTCTGCTCATAGGCACTGCGGCAACAAAACAATCCAGATGTCAGGATACTGAGTCCAGAACGACACAAAAGAGTTGAAATACTGTAGCCAAGCTGGGTAAGTTACGACAATGCAAGTTTCGGTGACACTTTATTTGAAAAGATGTGCAAAAGACATGAAGGAGCCTTTATGAATGTATATGACTGTTAAAACTTTGGTATTTTAAAGACAAAAATTACAATAGTTTATATAAGTAACAAAAAACAACAAAATTAAGTAAAAGAAAAATTTCTTTTAAGAAAAAACTTTAACAGGAAATGTAGGTGTGTGTCTGGTGTATTTTTTCGTTCAGTGGATAGAAAATACAGACGTTTCACTGAAGTAATAAAATTACTCAAGTAAAAAGTACATTAAAAATACTCCTAAAAGTACTTTTTTTACTCAAATGTAATTAATTAAATGTAACTAGTTACCACTAAGCCTGTCATCATAACAACTTTTGCTGGATCATAAATAATGTCAGAAGTTATCGCAATAAATGATAATGTTGTTTTTTTGTGTGTGACCATTTTCAGGTAATATAAACAAAATTGTCTGGCTCAGACCAAAACATGAGACTCTTTTAGTCAAAAAGATTTTGGTAGAAAGAGAGAAAAACATAAAAATGGACGTTTTTGAGCTAATCTTAACTTATTATACAATTAATTGATTTATCGATTATTGTGATTACTACCCAACTCTGATTAAAAGTCAATCAAAAGTATAAACGTTGCATGACGAGTGTCATTATTCACCCAATAATATCACTTTACTTGCTACTTTTACTGACTGAAGTGTCATTATTTGGTTTGTTTACCAAATAACGTTTGGTAAATATTCATAAACATTCATGAACGCTCCAGGTTTTATCTGTCAGTCTTGTGCACAACCCTTCAGATGAAGCGTCAGCCATGTTTTAACCGGGTATCAGTGAAGCACGCGGCCGGCCACCTGATGCTGTATGGACACTTCTCTCCATACTGGAGCTTGAAGGGCCGCTCCTGACTGCAGTTGGAGCTCAGCTCTGAGCACGGGCTGTGCAGCTCCTGCTTGATCTTCAGCTGCAGTCCGTGGAAAGCCACTGCAGCGCCGAGACAAAGAGACAAACACACCTGAATCACCCGGGGTCCAATCACACATTTCACATCAGGTTTGATATTTTAACCTTTAATATACGGTTAAAATACCTGAGCTCTATTTCTAAGGAGCTCAGGAAGAAAAATAAACTCATGCACTGCAAAAAAAAAAAAAAAACAAGATTTTACCAAGTATGCTTGGTCTAGTTTCTGGTGCAAATATCTTGTTTCACTTAAAATAAGACAAATTAACTTAAAAGTAACTTTTCAGCAAGATGTAGAAGCTTGTTTTAAACGAATAATTTTTTAATATTGATGAAAAAGTTTTTTTTCTATTGCCAGATAAAAGAACTTAAAACATGGGAAAAATGTGTAATTATAAGTTAAATAATCTGCCAATAGAACTAGCACCTTTTCAACAATATTAAGGAATTATTTACTTAAAACAAGCTTCTACGTCTTACAAAAAAAGTTACCTGTAAGGTAGATTTGTCTTATTTGCACAAGAAATTAGGCTTAAATTACTTGGTGAGATTTTGTGTTTTTTTAGTGTAATTTACACACAGAACAAAACAAAAACAATCATTAAGGTTTTTTTTCTAGTGCAAATATCTGATTGGGACAAAACTAATGTGAACGTAACTCATCAGCAAGATGCAGGAGCTTGTTTTGGGTAAATAATTCCTTAACATTGGTGAAAAAGTTACAGTTCCACTGGTAGATTATTTCACTTATAACATGGGAAAATATCAGTATATTTATCTGCCAATGGAACCAGAACTTTTTAATCAATGTTTGAATCACTATTGACCAAAAAAACAAGCTCCTTGGACAAAGACAATAAATTCTTGATTAAAGTCTTGATTCTTATTGTGAAGAAAAGCTCTAGATCTGCTTGGTTAAGAACATAAACTCCCAGTATTATGGCCTGGAAAGACAGAATTAAATTAAGATTTTCATCTTATTTTCTAAATTTCAATCTAAATGGAAACCATTAACTAGATCCATATTGAAACACCTATCTTTTATTTATTTTGTACTATTGTTACTATTGTTTAGTTTTCATTTTTCCTATGTTTATTGTTGTGATTCCCACGTTCATGGATGTATTTGAAAAATATTACCCTGCAAAAAAACCTTGTAAAATTTACAGTCATGACAGCAGCCAGTATTTTACAGATTTTTTTTGACAGTGCAGCCTTTGGTGCAGTTTTGACCTGTTTTTGACAGTGATACATAAATTGGTCGTCTCCAATTTAAACAACATCTATACCTATCGTAGGTTAAATGTCTAAAATGAAGGTTTGTATGAATAAAATTTGAACGAACTGGGACAAAGTTGGACCTGTGATAGTTATTGGGAAATAAATACATACTTTTGAGTTAGTTTTGTCTTGTTTTGTGTGTAGTAAGGTAAGATTTTGTGTTTTTGCAGTGAAATGCACCAACACTGATTCCATCTGTCCTCCATTTTGACGTCTCAGGCCGTCACTGACACACACAGCTCACTTCAAATCTCATTTGTTTTTCCTGGCGGGAGTTCTGCTGGTGAAATATGACAATCATAAAACTGGCTCCTATAAATACTTTATCTGCTTTCAGCAGGCTGTCAATACGTTCCAGACGACAACAACGGGCGCATTGATCGGCCGGGCCGGGCGGGGCCGTGGGGTCTGCAGCCCCCACCGTGAGCCCGGTCCATCTGAGAGGCTGTTAAGTGCCTGATCAGTCCTGATTAACATCCCATCATCTCGAGTCATGATCAACGCTAATCTAATCGACTGCGTCTCTGAAGGAAAGCCCAGTCAGTCGGTCAGAATGAAGCCGGGCTCGGGTTGCCTGGCCGATCGCCGTCTCGCTGCGAGTCGGCCCACACTGCGCTGACAGGGGACCGGTTCTGACACGACACGCTTCACAAAATAACACAATTCATACCAAGTATTTTGGTATTTTGAGATTAAAGTCAGAAGTATGAGAAAAGAAAGTGAAAATTCTGAGATTAAACTCAGAATTATGAGAAAGGGGATCAGTTCAGTCTCTTTAGCAGAAAGCAAACGCAACATCTTGCAAAAAAAAAAAACAAAAAACAAAAATAATCTGAGATTAAACCTCAGAATTCTCAGAAAATATTACAATTCTGAGATTAAACTAAGAACTATGAGAAAGGGGATCAGTTCTTGAGTTGAACCGATCCCACACTTAAAAAAAGACAAAACTGTACCAAATATTTTGAGATCAAAGTTGAAATTATGAGAAAAATGTCAGAATACTAAGATTAAGATCAGAATTCTGTAAAACAGAATCTGAGATTAAATTCAGAATTCTGAGATTAAACTGAGAGAGGGAATCGGTTCTGACTCGAGTTGGAAGTGCCCCAACTGTTTTTAGTGCAAAACATGCACTAAACTATTCTGTTTTAGCCAATCTTTACTATTAAAAGAAATGAAATGCAAAGCAAAAACCTGGATGAATGTTTTGTGTTGCATCAGTGAAACATCCCTGTTGTTTTTAAATCTGTATCAACAGCCTGAACGGTAATCCAGAGCCGCATAGAATTGTTCCAAGGGCCACAAATGGCCCCCGACCCACACTTTGGACACCCCTGCTCTACGTTTTAGTATAAATATCAGAATGCATGAGCAGAAAGAAAGATGAAAACTTGCGGTGAAGCTGCAGATCAAACATTGAAATCCAGCAGCTGTTTTGGGTTTTTCTTTCCACTGACTGACATCTGCTGCGAGTGCAGGGGTCTGTCCGCCGAGCGCCTGGGGGCCCGCGTGCCGCCGGGCCCCAGGGGTTGTTCGCAGCCCTCGCTGGGGGCCTGACCTTTCCAGGTCATCGATCGGAGGTCAAAAAGACACTTCCTGAGGGGAGACCTTTTGACAGTGCTTGTTTAGACGCTACAGAGTCAGAATGACATCTCAGCTTGGATCGTCACGATTAAAATCGGTTTGATTATCAACCGATATGGAAGAGGATTTCAGGCACTTGGAAAAAAAAGAAGACATCTAATTCTGAGAAAGAGTCTGATATAAACCTCAGAATTTGTTTATTTTCAGTCACCTAACGGTTTGAGAAAAATTTATATTCACATTTAAGTCAGTTTTAATTCTCACACGACTGTATGGAACCAAAAATGTTCCTCAGCTGCTGAATTTGTCTTGAACACATAGAAAAAGCAGTAGGCTCCGTCCAGCCAGCTGACCAGCAATGTGCAGCAACAGGGAGGGACAGAACCCACAATTTTAAGCTACAAACATTCAGGGAAACATGCTGGACATGTCTGTAATCTCATTTAAAGGATTTTAATCTGTATAACAGAAACCTTTTAGTCGTTTTGGTGGAAAATGCATGTTATGAACTGAACTGGAGTAAATAATCTCCTCAGTTTAATTTACATAAAGATAAAAATAAAAACTAATAAATCTGTTTTTTAGGTCATGACAGAAAAGCTAAACAGCTAAATGACATCAATATAAATATAAAATAAGACAAAACTAACTTACAAGTAACGTTTTAGCAAGAAATAGGAATTTGTTTTAAGTGAAAAACCCTCAAAAGTAAAGAAAAGTTCTGGTTCTATTGGCAGATTCTTTCACTTATGACGAAACATTTTCACCGTGTTACAAGTGAAGCAATGTATCTAATACTGGGTTGCCAGGTAACCGGCTGTGCATGGCTGGGGTTGCTAGGTAACGGCGCAACGCCTGTTGATTATGAAATAAATGGAACAAGAACTTTTTCATCAATATTAGGAAACTATTGTCTCAAAACAAACTGCTATAACTTGCTGAAAAGCTACTATAAGTCAGTCTTGTTTTATTTTAGTGAACTGAAATATTTCCACTGGAAATTTTATGACCAAAAATACTTGGTAAGGTTTTGTGTTTTTGCAGTGCATAAACTGAAATTTAAAAAGGAATAGAAAACAATGTGAAATTTAATAAGGTTTTATATTTCTTGTAATCTAAAATCTTGTGACAGACGAGATTGTTTATCTTGAGCACTGAAAACAAAAAACGTCTGCTTATTTTCTGCTTTTATTGTATCAAACGCCCCAGATGTTGAAACCATACGTGGATTTTCCCAAAATGGGAAGTGAGCAACAAACACAGAAAAAATAAATGCCGAAACTCTATTTATACTGTCTTCTTTTCCTTAAAGTTAAGTGGTCAAAGTCACTCAGAAAAGACTCAGCTGAGCGTCGCATCAGGTCGTAACAATGGCAGCAGCAGCTCAGGGTCTTAAATTAAAAATGGAAATGTCACAATAGATTTCGTCAGCAGGGTGCCAAGGTACACAAATCAATAGCGAGGGCATCGGCTCTGACTGAAGCAGAGACTTCCTTTTTAGTCCAGAATGTCATGCCCATCATGGCTTGATTGTTCTCATTATCTACATATTGATTAATCAAGATGGAAAGGATAGAAGCAGTTAGAGCAATTATCAGGCCTATTTTTAATGCAAATGTTTTTGTGCCATTTATTAATTTTCTCTGCTCTTTGCTGTGTGGATAGTAATGAGGTTTTAAAAATATTTATTGTCAAAAAGCTTTAAGCCTCTTCAATCCAGTTCATGTTGTTCTTAAAAGTACTTTGTACCGATTAGTAGATACATTGTTGTTTTGAGACCATTTTCAAGAAAGTCGGTGGCAAAAATAATGCAAGAACACATTGTCAAAAATCAATAAACTTTACATTCTAACAAACGTTTGACACAAAACATCCAAAATAAATAAACAAAACATCAGAAACAACAAAGAAAAATGAGTTAAAAAACACACCAAAGTGAAGATGAGTTTTGGTAGAAAGAAAAACTCTAATTGATGCAAAGAGAAATTACTGAGCTCGTTTTCGTCAACCACTTCTTGGTGACGGATCTGTTGGCCCAAACTGCTGTGAACTCTTAGGAGCAAATTGTGAATTTTGGCAGAACCGGAGCCGACGTTTGGCAGATATTTCTCCGGTCCATTCATAAAAAAGTTCAGGTCTTTTGGCAGCGGTGAAAAACCTCCCATTCCATTTTCACCTGCTGCAGGCGCTCGGCTCTGCTGTTAAATGATGGCGGCTCGGATGTGCCGGCAACGTGTGGCCTCATTTTACACCTCCTCTCCTCCTTCATTCCCTGCTAAGTTATGCTAATGGTAAGCATCTGTGTCGGAGTTTGAGACAAAGAAATTTCTCCCGATTCTCCTTCAGCTTTGTGACACTTTTGCTTGGCATGCTGGTTGATCGGCGGAGAGCAGAAAGTTGACATTGAAAGGCTGCCCTGCTTGTTCGGCATGTAAAGGTCATGAGACGAAAGGTGGAAAAAACACAAAATGAACCAAAAGTTTACTGGATCATTTAGTTCATTATTACAGTTTACACTGGTTTTGATTTTTTTACTTTCTGTTTTGATGGGAAATTAAATACATTTTGTCGCACTAATCAATCAATCAATTTAGTTGATCACAAATTAAAACAAGCTCAATAATTATATTTATATTTTGACTTATAGTTTTTCCTCTTGTTCTACATAAGATGATCTGCAATCTTTTGTTTGGGTCTCAACTATACATTTTTGTGAAGGACAATTTTGCTCATAATTAATTTTTTTGTTGTTTTGTTTGTTTATTTTGGATATTTAGTGTTAAATGTTCATTAAAAAGTAAAGTTTATTGACTTTTGAGAACGTGTTCTTTCATTATTTATGGCGTTACTTTTACATTACTTGGAAATGGTCTCAAAACAATATTATTGTTTATTGCAATATCTTCTGGAACCAGCAAAATGTGTTTATCTGACTGGTTTATGTGTATTTTTGTTTAAGCATTCTCTACAGACAAGCAAAATCCAGAGTAAGAAATCTTATAAAAATGGTATTTCTGTCTAAATGTGATTTTTTAAATTCATATTTGTGATCGTCATTATCCAACCAAAAATGGCTGATACAAATACAAACAACAATTTTGAGATAATATGATTTTTTTTCTTTTATCAGTTGAAACAGAAATCACTGATTGCCAAATTTCTCATCAAGACTTTTTAATATGAACAAAAATCCAAACTGTAATCCAATTGTTGTGGATTTTATCCCATATTTAGTGATCTAAGCTTAATGATAAATTTTTAAAAATTAATAAAAGTGCATAATTTCTTAAAGTCTGATGATGAGAATCAGTAATTGCCAGGCATTATTTATTGTAAATTCCAAAAACTTGAAACCAAACTTAAGTATCAATGGCTGCTCTATCAATTTAAACATTTGAGTTCACCTGTCACAAAGAAACAGATTAAGGTGGATTTCTAGGTCTAAAATAACATTTCAACCTTTAAGTTTACTATTTTCATTACTTCATAGGAATATTTTTTAAATATTCATACAGATTAAACCCCCATTTAGTTTTGACTTTCAACAGGCAACAACAAACCAAAATGGTCAACGTCAGATAATACTTTGATTTCAAATTTTATTTTTCCCAAATGAACACGTATGGCAACACTTTCAGATGATAAAAATGTGAATTATTGTTATTTTAATACATTCATCAAAATAAAAGGGAGGATAATAAACTACAAAGTTTTATCATTATTGCCAAATGTCCAAAAACAAAATTTAAATTAATGCTTCTTATGATAAAAAACACCAAATTGTGTGAAATATATCAACTAAGTTGCACAAAATACTTTTATAAACTCATTTGTTCTTTGCTAGCGCTAACTGATTTGCATATGCTGTATGTAGCTAGCTCGTTTATTTATTTATTTTATGTATCGATCTATAATAAACATATTTTGGTAATGTTAATGTTTCGTAGTAGCAAAAATGATTAGCATAAGATATTAGTTTGCCACGTACCAAGCTAGCAAAAGAAATGTTTAACAATCCTGTCACAATCTAAATTTCAGATAAAATTAATGAGTAGATCATATTTTTATACAGTAAAACAAATGCTAATGGAGAAATGCTAATAATTTTTAGCAACAAGCTAGAAAAGTAGCTAGCCAGCTAATTAAGTATTTATCCAAACATGAATATTTTCAGAATAAATCTGTCGCTGTAATTTGGATTCATGGAATCTAACATATTTATTCATACTTTCAATCTGAAAACCAAAAAATCTCTTTTGAGTCGACATGTTCAGTCATAAAGGACAAGAGAGCAAATAAACTATCACTAATGGTTTAGCTGTGTGTATCTGTGTTTTCTCTACATGTGACCAGAATCCAACCAAGACTGCGCCATTATTTTTAAAAGATGAATTGTTTATCTTTTAAAAATAATCAGTAAGTCCATTAATTAAAACACTGACCCAAGTAAACAGTTGCTTGGGTTTTAACAGAGTCAAAACATTTAAAGCCTTTATATGGACGACTAAACCACATCAATAGAGGGCAAAGTTATCTTTTCTACGTATTTTAGAATATATTTTCTCACAGTTCTATCATCTGAATGTTGTATTACTGAAAAAATACATAAATTTGATTTCACTGTAAAAACAGAAAACCTTATCAAGTATTTTTGGACCAGTTTCTAGTGCAAATTTCTTGTTACACTTAAAATAAGACAAATTAACTTAAAACTCACTTTTTAGCAATATACAGAAGCTTGTTTTAAGTAAATATTCCTCAATATTGATGTTCAAGAACTTGCTTTATTGGCAGATAAATTAACTTAGAACATTGGAAAAATGTCTTGTTATAAATTAAATAATCTGCCAAGGAACTGGAACCTTTTCCTCAATATAAAGGAATTGTTTACGTAAAACAAGCTCCTGTATTTTGCAGAAAAGTTACTTTTAATTTAACTTATTTCCAGTGAACTAAGACTACAAACTGGACCAAAAGTACTCAGTAAGATTTTGTGGTTTGCAGTGTAATAAAAAAAATCTGTACTATTGAGTCTCATTGAGTTTTTCTGGTCATCACCAGCAAAAACATCTATTGGGTATTTTCATGAACAAAATGGCCGCTTTTCTTCCAGTTCATTCTGTTCAGTGTTTCCACCTCCACCTCGGCGGCCGCGCCTCCGTCTCTCGGACCGGTGGAACCCATATGGGATCGCTGCCGGCTGGGATGCCTGCTCAAGCGCCCGGCCCCGCGCGGCGCCCTCACCCCCCCGCCATCTGTTAGTGCCCCTCCAGTCTGCGGCAGGTTTGCCAACAGGGCAATTCAGATGGTCAGCAGCCTCCTGCCATCATGGCCGCCCACCCCGGCTACCTCTGAAGGACAACGGGACAGTCTTGGTGACCTCTGGTTCTGAACTCATCACTGGGTGATTTACACACACTAGTTTGAATTATTATTATTATTATTTTCAATGCAAAAACACAAAATCAAAAAAAGATTCTCGTGAAAATATATTAGTTCACTTAAAATGAGACTGAAATAACTCATAAGTAACTTTTCAGTAAAATACAGCAGCTTGTTTAGACTCAATAATTGTTGAAAAGTTTCTAACAATCATTGGGCGTTGTGCCGTTACCTAGCAACCCCAGCCAAGCCCAGTCCGTTACCTAGCAACGCAGTATTGATACATTGGCAGATTATTTAACTTACATGGAAAAACGTCTCAATGTACGTGAAATAATCTGCCAGTAGAGGTAGTACATTTTCATTAATATTAAATAATTATTTATAGGCCTGGAAAATAAACAATAAATCAATTAATTACATCATTAATTAGAACGAGCTCAATGATTTCTATGCATCATTTTCTCTAGTTTTATTGTTCATCTGTGCAGAACATTTCAGCAACAAGGCATTTCAGATCATAAAAACACACAAATACAAGGTCATAAAGCAAAAATGAAAAATTTAAATTGACCAAAAACTGGATGATAAAAATCTTTGGTTTACAGAGATTTACAGAAATTCTTTTTATTTGTTGTTTCTGCTTATTTATTTGGGGAATTTAAAATCCAGTTCCAGTATTAAATGTTCATTACTATTTGAAATTTATTGATCCTTCACAGTGTCATTTTTACAATATTATTGTGAAAAGTGTCTCAAATCAACAATGTTATCGTTTATCACGATAACTTCTGGGACAATTTATCATCCAGGATCACTTGTTGTTGTGACAGGTCTAATTATTTACGGAAAAAAAGCAATTTCTTGCTGAAAAGTTACTTGAAAGTTCGTTTTGTGAACTAGGACGCTTACATTAAAAACCCGACTAAAATTACTTCTTAACATTTTGTGTTTTTGCAGTGCAGCTGCTCACACTATTATCAAATTAGGTGAGAGTGATGATTTTCTATGCAACTTATAAAATAAAATGAGGTCCTAAAAATATTTATTATCAAAATTGATGATAAAATGAACCATATTTAAAACCTTTAAACCTACAAACATTGTTCAGCTGTGGCTCTTGAGGTTAAAGGGTGATGGAAATCATGGCATGGGCGCACACTCTTCTGCTTTTTCTCACAGTTTCATGCGTATTTTGGCTCATCTGAAAGACATGTGCTCGATCCGAGTCCCACTGCGCTCCGCTCTCTCAATTTCTGTCCCCTCCTTGGCTTCACTTCCTCCAGAGACGGAGCGAGCCAAGCCTCCATGTGCAACCAACATTCACAACCAGGGGATGTTTATGCGCTCTCCTTATCGCTGAGTGCATGAAATCAGACAACAGCAACACTTCTGCAAGTATTATTAGAAACTTAATTTAATATTCAATGGAATAAATTGTGTAAAAAAAAGTTACAGCTGTTTTTATTCTGCAAGACGAGCCGACCCTCCAGTGAAAAAGATAAATGTAGTAACTAATTTTACCGTGCCTTATTTAGAAAATGTAACCACACTGGATGGTTTATGCAGAAGCCCTTTGAGAAAAGGTTACTGTGGGAGATTTAAAAAAAGAAAATGTCACTTAAAAGGCGTTGGGAGATAAAAATATCAGCTTAAAAAAGTCTGCCTCAAGATTTTGATGTTTTCTTTATGCAAATAAACCACCAAGAGAAAGAGGTTAACAGATCGTGATAAACTCTAGTTTTCGTACGTCTATCTGTTGCAGACAAAAAGCAAAGATGAACAAACCGAAAGACACACAATATTTAAAATAAATCTAAAAGAAAGAGGTGGATTTTCACACTAACTACGAGAAGGAGAGGCGATGTTTCTTACTTACAGTTTTCTGTCTGGAAGTCTGGAACAAACTGCTCGTCATTGTCGGGAACTTGAGCTAAATACACAAAGAGAAGAGAAAAATATGGAGCAGAGGATTTATCTCTCACGTTCAGACGGATCTCTGCAGAACCGAGTCGCTTTATATTCTCTTCTTCTGGTTATGTTTCAAACTCATGAAGAAAATCTCTGAAATATATTTTGATATTTTCACTCTTAAATATGCATTTTCCAACCTCAACTTGTTTCATGTTATTGATGCTGAAATGTATTAAAAACTGTGATTATATTGTCATATATCTGTTTTTTCTAAATCTCAATTAAATGCAGTTTTATTGTCAAAAGATTTGTAAAATTGAGGATATAATAAGATATTAAACAAAAAAAAGATTTGCTTTTTTATCATTTTGGATTTTTTAATGTTTAAATTCTTTTGCGTTTCTTGTTTTAAAGAATCTGTTTTCATTTTGATGATTTTGATGAATCAAATCTAAATATGTGTATATATGGAAAAATATAAGAGATCACTTAAAATGATCCAATTCTGTGATTTTACTATTTTTAGGTATATTTTTGAGTAAAATGAACATTGTTCTTTTATTCTTTGAGCTACTGACAACATGTCTCTGAAATTCAAAGCAAAAATTTAGCATTTATTTACAGAGAAATGGTCAGAATAAGGAAAAAGATGTATTGTTTCAAACCTGAAAACAAGTTCATATTCATTTAGAAACAACAATATTAACGTTTTAACTCAGGAAGAGTTCAGATTAAATATTTGGTGGAATAACCAGGAGGTTTTCAATGGAGTGAGCGCTTCATTTTCTCCATAGTCGTGCAGAAAATGATTTTTGATCAAAATTAAGACATTAATCGACCCTCACTGACTTGCACTGACATGCTTGCTGCAGATTTTTCCCTTTTTTCCGTCTGGCTCCCTCTCCACCTCCCAGATCCACTTCCGGAGGACACCCCGTCCATTGACTGCGCCGTCTCCTCGGCTTTCCCACCTGTTTGCCAGCAGCCAATCACCCATTGTTACCAGTATCTAATTGGCTTCCTCCCCACTGGTGGATCCACCTGTACCTACCGAGTCAGGTCTGTTCCAACCCAAACCCAGCGAACGCCTCACCTGCACCCGGCTAATGCTAAAATAATGAAACCTTCTCTGCTCCAGCTCCAATTAGGCATGCACATATTTATCTCCAGAGTGTTTACACTCGCTGACAGCTTCCCCGCATCCCTCAAGTTTGACTCTCTGCAGCAAAAAGACATTAAATGTGTCATTAGCACTTCTATTTATACCCACAAAGAGGTGAATCCTCATTATCACAAGACCAGTAGCGTGTCTTGACGTGTCTGGAGGTCTTCAAAATGAAAAAAAACAAGAGATTTTTCCACTTTTATCACTCTTGATGTGGTCAGGGGTCTGTTATTCCCTCTCATCAGAAGTGTGAACAGAGGAGAGTAAACAATGAACAGCTAGAGAGGAGAAAATGCACATGCAATAAAATCTTAAAATCCAAGTAAACTAAGGAAAGCATTAAATGTAAAAATAAAAAAGGGTTAAAAGTTGGTTTGTAGCATGAAAACGAGTAGCAGCATGCGGTGGAGTGAGGGGGTTTGAGAGGAAGTCGAGGACGGGTGAGTCAGTCTGTGAATGGGCCAACAAACTCCCGGGGAGAACGGCAGAGCTGGAAATCATTCACAAAAACCTAAACAGCAAACAGGCTGCAAAACTAAACCCGGAAACTATTTAAAGGGATTTTAAAACTTCAGAGGATTTACTAAAACTAAAGATGAGTGTGAAAGAGGAGGGGAAATTTGAAAAAAAAAAAAAAAAACTGTGAAAATGTATACTTTTGTTTTTGTTTTAAATAAAGAGCGTCTGGATGAGTTACAGAGAGCAGAGAGGGACAGGTGGAGGAGGCGGAAGGGGTCAGACGTTCATCCTTCATTTGACAAACCTTCAACTTCTCCGTCTTTGGAGTCGGAAATTTAACCTGTCCCGCATAATTTCTCGTCTTCTTCCAATTACCTGAACCGATAAATCTTAGAAATGGGAAGGTATTCCTTTTCATCTTAATGGACAGGAAGTCATTCATTAAATCCACAGTCCTGAACCGTACATCATCTCATCGACCCATGACAGGCAGAACTGTAATCCTGAACACGAACGCCTTTTTTCTCCGGCCGCCGTTTCATTCCATCACTTTGATTATTAAATATTAAAAACACGTCTTTTACTCCCTTACTGCTAATTCTGCCTCAGAGTCGTTTAAATATCCCAGGATCCGTAACAAAGAATACTTCCCATTTTTTAAAAGATTCAGGTTGAAGAATAAATGGGAGCCTATAAATGATTGAGTCCATTTTGTCGGGAGAATTTACTTTTCTCCGACTCAGTTGGGTTTGAAAAAGACTTGGAGTAAACGCAGGTTGCAACTGGAGTTAAATCGACGCAACTTAGAAAAATATTGGAGCAGAAATCACAAACTTTTAGGTTTTTAACCAAAAATATAATAAATATATAACCATCTTCTATTTTTGGATTCTTAAATAAAACATTTAATAATTTATTTGAACCTTAAATATACTTTTAAACAAAATTTAAATAAAAATAACATTTATTAAACAATGCATTGCACAATTTGCCGCAATCTCACAAATATTTGTGCTTTTTTATATTATTTTATGGTAAATATTCATGCAGAAATGTAGCATTTTTACACAATTTTTTCCTTTTTACAAGATATATTTAGTTTAATTTTTGAATAAATCTGAAACTACAGCAACTCTCATGTTGCAAAACATTTTCAATAATTCAAATCCTAAAGATGAAACTTTTTCTGTAACTGCAACAAAAACTGAGATAAAATTATTATGTTGCATCTTAAAGTCCAACATGCAAAATAGAAATAAAATTTTTACCAAAAGTTCGGTGCTGCAGACACGACGGAAAGAGGACGCTCGCGCTTAAATCCTGAAGCATCCCGTCTCAGTTAGACCACCATGAGCAAGTGTTGCCATCAGAAAAAAAAAAAAAATGCAAAAAGACGATAAAAAACAAAAACCAAACTTATTGCCTCTCTGAGAGACGGGTTTGTTTGGTAAGTTTGAGGGAAAAAAAATTATAGATCCATTTTTTTTCTTTTTCTATGCCATGAAGAAGTGAAATTTAAGAAGACAAGGTGATAGTAAAGTACAGCTGTAGAAGATAAAGAGACGAGTGCTGAGAGGAAGCAACGGGGAAAGAAAGAGAGAGAGAGAAGTAGAGAGAGCGAGAGTTGCAGCGGAGCTGTGGCGGCGGCGGCGGCTGGCGCGCAGCGTGTTGGCTGCTGCCAAAAGCAGGAGAGACAGTGAGCGTCTCCTTCTCCTGGTAATCTGTGATGACACTCTGGGTAGAGCCTCCTCGGTCTCCCTCCAGACCCCTCGCTCGCTCACAGTCTCTAATGTATGCATGACACACAAGGTGCCTCTTCCACACAGGCTTTTAATTGGACTGCGACGCAAGGCATGCAACTGCAGCCTGCTTCTTTCCTTTCTTTCTTTCTTTCTCTTCACTGTATCACCACCACAACCTCTCAACCTCTCCTGCTTCCCTCCTTGAGGCCTGAAGCACTTACCTTCTGCCAGCCATGCCTCCTGCAGCTGACGGAGGTCCTGGAAAAGCTCTGAGGGGAGAAAAAGCAGAAATACACAAAACAAAGTGTCAGAAACAACTGAGTTCATTATGACTGGCTGGAGCTCAGAGTGTGCAGTGTGATTGGTGTGCTGTAATTGCTTCTAGCGGCGGCGCAGGTGGCTGCGAGCCAATTGAATTTTGCTAAATGTTTAGAAGCCGTGAAATTAACTTCTCCCTCCGTCCTGCACCCACCTTCAGTGTCCAGAGCCAGGTTGGACTTAATGAATTTTCTTTTTCTGTCGTCTGCTGGACTCTCATGGCAAGATGTCTTTTTCTGCAGCGTCTGGCAGAAAAAAGAGATTTTTATTTATTTTCTGAGTCAAAGCAACTGAAGTGGTCATTCACTGAAGCCTCACTGCTCCTTAACAGAGTGAAATCTTCTGATTATTGATTTAAAATACCTATATTACTAGAAATTCTCAACTCTCAGGTAATTTTCTGGACAACATTTCCACGTAAAATTGTCTTTGCAATAATGTGTTACAAAATGTAATTTAAATGCAACCAATAGCATGACATCAAGCAGACTGAAACAAAGCTGCAGCGACCAACACAGTCGTTCTGTTCCTGTCAATTCAGCTTAAAAGTTGCAAAAGCTTTTAGTTTGTTTTGGAAAATACAAATTTGTAAGAGAATACCCAAATATTTATAGATAAATTCAACAAAATTTCAAGTTTAGATGAACAGATTGCAGAAATAGAACAAGGAAGTGGCAAAAAATCATGCAAATAATTGTGTCTTTTTTGATACAGCTGAAATTAAAACAAAAATACACATGTAATTACTTGCACAGTCGTAGTTAGATGCATAATTTGTAATTTGAAAAGTTTGAAAAGAAACAAAAATTATAAATCTAATTTGAAATCTGCTCAATCAAGATAAAACTGCATTTACTGCCTGAGTGGTTTGGGCCAGTGGGAACAGAAGAACTAGTTTTAGATGAGCTTTTTAAAGTTGAGCTTACTGTAGATTTACTGTAAGGCACCAGCTGGTCGTGATTTCCATCCATCCTCCTCGATGTCAGGTCCGCAAAGTGCAGCTTGAGAAAGAAGTTAATGACGTTCCTGCTTCAGCCTCTTTCTACAACGCAGTTTCTCTAGAGAATAATCGAATATTCGGTGTTAATAGAAAGTAAAGGCATCAATCAAAGAGCAGAGAAAAGGAGCGCACAGAGCAGGAGGGCGCACCAAAAAGCAGGAGGAGACGTAGGAGATCTGCTCACCTTTCCCCTTCGCGTCGTGTTCATCCGCGCACAGAAAGCCACGCTGCGGCCGGCAGGATCGGCTCCAGCCCCGGCGACTGCCTGCGCCTCTCCCCGCGCACTGGGCTTCTTCCTGGCGGCTTGGCATCGCCTCCCGGGGCCTCCCATGGAAACGAGCCGCGCTCCTCCGCCTCCTATTGGATGTCGAAGCTTTTCAGTGGATCAGATCGCTGCTGGCAGTCGAACGGAGCGTACAGCAGCACCGGTATCACCAGTAAGCAAGTAAGGATGCAAGGATGCAAGGAAGCAAGGATGTATGGAAGTAAGCAAGTAATCAAGCAAAGATGCAAGGAAGCAAGTAAGGAAGCAAGTAAACAAGTAAGCAAATAAGTAAGTAAGCAAGCAAGGAAGCAAGTAAGTAAGCAAGGACGCAAGTAAGCCACAAGTAGGTAAGTAGGTATGTAAGTAAGGAAGCAAGGAAGTAAGCAAGCAAGAAAGGAAGCAAGAAAGTAAGTAAGTAAATAAGGAAGCAAGGATGCAAGAAAGCAAGTAAGTAAGCAAGCAAGCAAGGAAGCAAGAAAGTAAGTAAGTAAATAAGGAAGCAAGGATGCAAGGAAGCAAGTAAGTAAGTAAGCAAGGAAGCAAGAATGCAAGGAAGCAAGTAAGTAAGTAAGCAAGGAAGCAAGAATGCAAGGAAGCAAAGATGCAAGGAAGCAAGTAAGCAAGAAAGTGAGCAAGTTAAGGCCTTTTTCAGATTATCTGGAATAACTTCGCTCCAGAGTTGGATATTTCAACCCTCTCCTCTCGTCTCTCTCAGTTTTCATCCCTCCTGGGCTCCATTCACATACAGTGTGTACACACAAACACGCCACAAACACGCCACTCACTTCTCTGCCCGGTCCAGTTCGTGGCCATGGGAACAGTGTTTTGAAGAGCCTCCAGAGGGACTCGCTTAGCGCCAGCGATTCCCTCTCCTGTAAAGGGAAACATTGTAAAGAGCTGACCTGGAAGTGATGCACAGGTCACCGGGTAAAACTGCTCCAGGAACTCAGTGGGACAATTTTATTTTCATTTATTTTATGGAAAAATTTAGCAACAGCGTTCTGCAGGACTAAAAGTACCGGTTTTAACATTTAATCTGCGTTTTTAGCAAGTCTAATCCACTATGTAGATTACATACAGTACCTCAGAAAGTCAGACAATTTCTTTAAAAAAAAAAAAAAATTCAAGTTCTGTGAAAAGTAGAAAATTTACAAGAAAAGTGGCTGAATTTGCAAATGTTATTGCTGTTTTATTTGTGCTTATTTGAACCGACTTAAGAAATGTGTTGCTTGGTTTCCAGAATGAACGAAATGATTCATATTTAATATATTACTGCCTTTCTTCCCAACATTCAAAGAGCATATTGCATTGAAATGAATCTTTTCTCTTCTTTGTATAATTTGTCCTTTTCAGTTCATTTTGCCTGTGAACTTCCAGTTGAACTAACAGAACAGTTTGAGGTGAAATCCCTGAAAGTAAAGTTTACCATTGAGGGAAACTCTTGACTGAAAGACGGACGTGTCACGCCGGTGCCATCTTGGATCCATTACCAGGCAGGTGAAGCTGATGTGAAGTGAAGTGCGGTGCCACTCCTGCTGAACTCCACCCACGATGGAGAAACGCAGGTCAAGTGCTGCTGCCCAGCCGGCCGGCCGGCCCAGAAGTGGCTCTTATCTCTGAGAAAACGGGAGAATGAAGATTGCAGCAAATTTACCAGAAAAACGACAGTAAAGTCTGTGACGCCTGGGAATAATTGATGGTTTTCACAATCAAGACGCAGCAATAAAAATCCGAGCTGCATTTTCTCACCTGAAGGAAAATTCTGCAGCCCAGATAAAACCATGAACCAACTTTCAGAGCTCAGCAGCTGTTAAATTAGTTTTTTAGTCTTTAATATAATTTTCGGCACCAGTTTTCAGTATTTTTTTATGTTTTCCTCTTTAATATAATGAGGAAAAATAATAAATGGTTAATATTTTCTATCTTCCTGTTGATGCTAGCTGTACTACATTTTGACATATTTGACCGTCAACAGGAACACATTTAATGATATATTTTGACTATATATGGCCTCCTATAAAAGTTAAAGGTGATATTTGTAACTTTTATTTGAGAAAAAAAAAGATGTGACAGTAAAATGTGAGATAATTTGAAAACATCAATCTCCTCTGCCTCTTTTCTGAGCAATTATTGTCGTCAGAAGAAATAAGCCACTCCCGATCAAAGACATCCAATCAGAACCAGGAGGTGGGCCTTATTGCTGCCAATAAAGCTCATGTACACCCTGCTAAAAGTATTAATGACAAAAAAAACTTGCAGTTATAGGAAAACTGTTTACGACCTAATGCTAACTAACCTGAACAATCATAACAGGCTGTGCTAGCTATAGAGTAGCAGAGCTCAAGGGAGAGAAGCGCCACACAGAGGGTGATTGACAGCGCCAAGAACCTCTTGGCTCTGGTTGTTAATACTTGGCACTGGGAGAAGGCAGATTTTATTTATATAATCAGTCTCATACCATATTGTGATGACATAGTGACAATTTGAACAGTCATGTAAATACATATATTTATATCAAAGTTAAATACTGCAACTTTAAGAACTTTCTTTTGTTTTTAGGACGTCACCAAGAAACATCTAAAATCTGTAAGACTCCCTCTGAAATGCTTAAGATAGTTCAAATGTATATTAATATGCATTAAAATGTCTAATGGAAACCATTTGGCATTATTAGGACTACAGCCAATCAGTGCGTAGAGTAGAAATTGTACTTTTACTGCAAAATACAAGACAAACAGAAGACTGCATCAAACAGCTAAAGCCTTTAATTGTTTCTATCACTTTTCTCGGTCAGTGCTACCAGACATAAGTCGTTTGTGGGCAACAAGAACAGAGAGCCAGAGTGAAGCAGGAAGCGGAAAAATAAATCATACTGTGTACAAAAATACAACCTCACTGTACAAATGCTGCACTTTACAAAGCACAAGAAAGTAGTGAGACTCTGATCTTCGTCTCCACATCACGGATGGCACTTTTAGAGGAACAGCCAGTCCAACGGTCATTCTCAGAAAAACATGCATTTAAAAAAAAAAAAAAACAGGGCTCTTACAGTAAATCAGCAAAACATCCAGAGCAGTTTATGCTTTTGGTGCAAGTGAAGGCAACACGCAGAAATGAAATAACTACCAGTGCCAACGAGAGTGCTTTTATAGCTCGAACACGGCAAAAACACAAAATCATGCCAAGTATTTTTTTGGCTTACTTTCCAGAGAAAGTATTTATCAAACTTAAAGTAAGACAAAACTAACTCATAAGTAATTTTTCAGCAAGATATTGTATCTTGTTCAGAGTAAAGAATTCCTTTAACATTAATGAAAAGGTTGATTATTTCACTTATAAAAATGTTTTATTATAAGTGAAATAATCTGCCAATGGAGCGAGGATATTTATAACATTAAGAAATTACAGACTTAAAAGAAGCTCATGATTCCAGCTGAAGAGTTACTTAAGAGTTAGTTTTATTTTATTCAAACTGTACAAAGAATTTGCATTAGAAACTAGACCAATAATACTTGGTAAGATTTTGTGGTTTTGGCAGAACATAACAGCAAATCACAAAGTCAGAGTTACAGTTTTTATCTGTAACATGGCAAGTTGTAAGTAAAAGTTAAAAGTTTGCTTGGTGTGATTATTTCCAGGCAAATTTTACTACACTGCAAAATACAAAATATTACCAGGTAGTTTTGGTCTAGTTTCCAGTGAAAATGTCTTATTGCACTTGAAAAAAAGACAAATTTAACATGGGAAAAATGCCTGGTTATGAGTGAAATCATCTGTGCTGTAATTTTTCATCAATATTAAGGAATAATCTTTAATCAAGAACCTATACCTTGCTTAAAAGTTATTTGTAAGTAAGTTTGGTCTCATTTTAAGTGTAATAACATAAATCTACACCAAAAATACCTTGTAATGTTTTGTGTTTTTGCATAAAAGACAATAAAAAAGCCTCTGGAGAACTGTAAATGTTGGCTGTGTGAACGTTTTGCACTATAAACACAGTGAGTAAACTTATTTCAAGACCTTGGTGTTTAATTCATGCTTCCAAGAGAACCAAACATGTAGTTGTGATTTTACATACTTGGCTGCTGTGTTTGCTCTGTAATTTATGGCACTTTTCAACCAAAATTCATTCATCTCAGTGATAAAAGTAAAGACGAGTGCTTCAAAGCCTAGATTTAAAAATGTCCACAATATTTTCAAATCTGTAGCTTTTTTCATGCAACAGCAAATGTACAAGGAATTGGTGAAACTTCCTAGAAATCTCCCAGCATACAACAAAAAAGAGCATGCATGTTTTATGAATAATCAATAAGTGTTTCCCATTTAAAGAGCAGCATAAAAATTGGACAACTCATAAGAAAAATATTGCAAATTAATCTGAATAATTCATGAGTGAAAAACAGATTTTATAGCTTACAATCATCTGAAACAGCAGCAACCTTTTTTACTTTCCATCGTGCATCAGGTGAATGCAGAAATACTTAAAAATAAGCCTAAGTAACAAAAATTAAATTAAGAAATGCATAATTCATCCATTTGGTTGTTCAAATTGGCACAGAAGACAACAGCAAGAAAATAAAATAAATTTTTACAGAAAATAGAACAACAGAGGTGGACTTCCAGAAATAACTGGGGTATTTTTGGAGCTCACAGAAGATCAAACTCTGTTCCAATCACAGCTTATTTTGGATTCAATCTCAGAGACATCTTCATGCTGCAGGCAACACAAACCGAAGCTACAGAGCGCTAACGGCCGCTGGGCTATCAAACAGGCGTCAAAGTCCCTTCAACAACTGGACCACTGGGTCTTGATGAAACTGCTGCAGCTGCTTCTGCTTAAAACGACTCGGATTCGACGACGGTTTAGTCTTTGCTTTCAGAGCGCGTTCGTCTGAGGATTGAAGAGAGGAAGCTGCGGCCTTGCGGCGCTCCCATCAGCATGTGAGCCTGGTTCTTATGGACGATCTGAATCTGGGAGGAGAGGAAAACAGGGAGAAATCTCGTTTGGGGAGCCTCTAAAACACACAGAAATTCATTTTAAAGCGCAGCAGGTATGGGGGTTCAATCTGATTTTGTTCAGATATCAGACTTCAGTGTGAACGGTTCACGACACCAAAGCGACTCGCATCTGCAGGAGAAGAACGCAGACGTCACAGAGCAGTGCAAGAACTGCGTGCGGTCTGGCTTCATCTGGAGTGAATCAGGGTTGAGAGTTAAATAAAATTGTTTTTACAGGACTTGAGCAAAGTTTCCTCTCACACCACCTTCTTCAAATTAAACAAAACTGGTGTCAATGTTTGTGCAGCAACATTTCGAATATTCCAGCAGGTCAAAGGTCAACTTGCCAGTCCAAGTTTACAAAATGAAACGCGATTTAGTGTCAATCAACTGTGCTTCATTTGTGCAGCAAAAGTTATACTTTGTGCCACTATCATTTTTAAGATTGAGAAAAAAGAGATCAACCTGCCCTGCTCCACATGAACAAAATATAAATTAATTTTATGACCTTTGTGCAGCTAAAATTTTAGCATCACAGTTGTTTGACACCAAATTTGTTTGGTTTTCTAAATGTGTGGGGAGCTGGTTGATCTTTGATGACCCCTGAAGGCACCTTTAAATGATAGCGGCACAAACAATAATTTCTACTGCACAAATGTTTGACACCAGTTTTGTTTAATTTGGGTTATGAGACAAAATTGGGGGTTATAAGTTGTAAGTATCATTTTGTTGCCAGTGTAAGCAGAAAAACACAAAACTCCTGATGTACCTGGTGGTTAAATCCTCAAAAATAGTTCAGCAGACAAACTGCCAAAAATGCCACATTCCTATTTTTCCCCCACAGACTAAGAAGTTCAACAAAAATTTTTACTGGCAACAAAAGTCTCAGATATTTTAATAGCAATATTCACACCAGTTTGCAGAAAATCTTACAATGTTTCCGAAGCAGACAAATAATACATCAAAGTAAATTTCTACTTTTCTGTTAAACGTGTCACTTATCTTGATATATAACAACCTATGCTTCATTTCATACACTGTCATCTACATGCAGATTTGAATTCAGTAATGCATCACCAACAGAAGCAATCTCCCATATGGGTTCTTGTCAAATGGTTTATAAATGCACATCTATGAGCTTTAATACGATGCAGTTTGAGAGTCGCTCGGATGCATGACTCTGACATCAAATGGTAACATATGTGCATCATAATTTATAATAAAATTTTGGCTTCACAGACCAACAAAGCCTGAATTAGCAATGATGCTACATGAAATTTTTGATGGAGCAACTCGCATCAACCATCAAGGGTTATAGGCTGCATCATTAGAGTCTCAATGTGGAGCTTCCATCTGCATTTAAAGGAGCGCGTCACCTTCAAAGGGAAGCTGCCATTTATTGGAGTTGAACTCTGACTTTGTGGCCCCTACGGGCTTTTATAGACTCACTTTTATCGTTAAACAAGAACTTAGCGCTTCTGATTTTCCTTATGATGCATCTTTTGACACAAGACACAAAAGGAAGGGAGGATCAGAAGGAAGACATCAAATGGAGTCAGATTGAATTAAAGATGCAATGTTAAAGTTTTAAAAATATCACAGCATTGATAGATAATAAGAAATGACTGGAATCAATACTCCCATTAGAAACAAACACCGGAAAGAAAGCAGCAATTTACATTTATGACGGTTAATTCAGAGCTAGTTATCAGTGATACATGTTGTATGTGGCGTCAAAATGCAAATGAACCGCTGGTGCAAATATATCATGCATGCAGAGGAACTGAGGTGTGTTTGCATACATGCTGTTGTTGTTAATAATTAGTGAGATTCAACCTAAACTGAGATGTTTTTAAAAGTATTTCACAGGTTGAAGGGTTGAAATCACCTCCGACAGGATGAAAAAGCTGCTGTTTATTTGGGATACGCCACTAATTAAGGTGGAGCAAAGCGAAATCTTTGTGCTTGAGAAATAGTGAATACATGTCATGACTTACAGTGCAGGGAGTCTGCATCCACGGTTCACCATCAATCTGCATCGGTAGGGACTTAGTGGTTCTGCAGGTTACAAATACAACACTGTAAAAAGTCCTGCTGCACCAAAGAGACTTTTAAATGAATAAATAATCAAAGATAATCAAAGATATCTTTAGCAGAGGTGGGTAGAGTACTCCAGAGTATCACTACTTCAACATATTTTCATTCAAATAAAAGTGAAAAGTAACAATCCAGGAAATTACTCAAGTAACAGTAAAAAAGTATAAGTCGACTTCTTACACCACAAAGTAAAATCCAATACAAAATGTGCTTGTATTATAGCCTTCTCAGTGTTTTTTTCATAGACACTGAAAAGAAAATCTGAATTTCATCTTTTTCATTTTTCAAAAAAAAAAATTCCTCAGAATTCTGGATTTAAATTTTAGAATTTTGAGTTTTTCGCAGAATTACACTTTTAAAGTAAAAAAAATTATCTGTGTTCAATCTCAAAATTCAGAATTCTGAATTTAAAAATATTTCTGACCTTTCCTCAGAATTCTGAGAATTTTCCAAAATTCTCACAATTCTGAAACTATTGTTGAAAAGAACTATTTTCTTAAATTATTAGCTTGAACCACAATTCAAAAGCACTTTTTGATTTTCATTGTTGAGTTTTATTTTTGGTTTATTTCAGAGACCACTGTGGGTTTTGGTCATCAACATGAGGCGTGCCAACAAGTTTGTCCATGTGTCAACAAATATGTTTCATTTCAAAGTAAACCAGAAAGTCAGCAACTGTTTTGTTTTCTCATCTGTCACTGAGAATATAAACACATCGCTCACAGGACTCTGAATGTTATTCTCTGATATTACGCCTCCAATTCCTATCTAAGTGGATCTTTCTTGCTCAGAGTTGGTGCAGACGAAAACAAAAACATTTTTCTAGAGGCCAGAGTTTCCATTGGTGATGAAAAAACGGCGATTGAATCACTTCAATAAAAAATAAAGTTGCATATTTTAGGCTTTTTACAAGGTTACGAATAAGTGGAGCGTGTGAAACACTGACCTGATGGTTACAGAGGAGCACTGGGCCAGCCGTCTACCGGCGCTCTTCAGGCCCGTGTAGATCTGACCCATTTCCATGGCTCCTTCAAGCCCCACCACCTCCAGAAGGTGGTCAGAAAGGTCTGACACACAGAAAGGAAGAGCTCAAAAAGGTCATAGGAATATCTTGAAAACAGTTTTTTTACAAATAAATACAGAGCAGAGAATGTAGAACATGAAAGAGGGAAGTGGAAGAAGGTGAAGGCTAATAAAAGAGACGTTTTGTTCATCACTTCAGGTTTTTGCTTCCAAGACGTGCAACATTCAGTTTCCCATGCGAAAAAAGGAAAAGAGCCAACAAGCTACAAACTAAACAGCAATTAATTAGATTGCACCGGCAACGCAGAGCAATCTTGTGATAATATAATTATTAATTTCTGTGCTGTTTTTCAGTTATGAGCATTGATTTTGACCCTGCTGGAAGCTCAGCGTCACGCAGGGCCCATCTGTTCCAGGGGCCCGCTCCGTCGACTCGTCCCTCCACAGATTAGGAAGCCGCTGCAGCGCTGCTGGGAGAATCCGGATACTAATTGAAACAAAGAGCCGTTTGCAGGCGCGCGGTGCGTGAGAGCGCGTTGGCTCGCTGTCACGCGGCGGAGCTCGACGGCTGTTGTGTTCGCGCGAGTCGTGTTGGTTTCCTGGAGGAGTGTCGCAGCCGATGTTGCTGCTCGGGTGAGATGTTGATGCGGTGTCCAGCTGTCACCATGGTGATGGACAGGCGTCTGCCCCGATCTGAGAGTGCAGTGGTGAGTGCGGAGCTTTCTAGGGTCAGAGTGGAAGAGTTTGTGTACACACAGTCCACAGCAGGTTGACCTCCTGGCTCTGGGCTTTAAGGCCGATCCTCCCATTGAGACTCACCGGCAAAGCGCGAGTCTCACCAAACACGCAAATTTGACCCAAATCTGCTTTTCTTTCTTTTCCCCAAATGTGAAATATAATCTGCTTTTTTGTGGCAGTCTGAACAGCGCAGTTCCAATCTTTTCCCCAAAAACTCCCCAAGTCTGTCAAAGATCACAGACTTTTCTTTTCATCTGCTCTTAAATTTCTGTTACATCAGTGCATAATTTGTTGTGTTTTTAACTATTTTAGCTTCTTTTACTTCATGTTGTCAGACAGGTTTGTGCCTCCCCACTCAGCTCCTTCAGACTAGCCAGCAGCAATTAGCAAACACTGGGTGGCACTGTGCATCTGCTGAGCTCGTTATAGGAGCTACTTCCCAGTGAAACGCTGATGAAAACACTAATAAAGAGTCAATAGAGGAGCCATGTTGTGATAACTTCAGAAAGCCTAACTTTAAGGCTTTAATTTACAAAATAAAATTTCTTTTGCGTCATATTTGCGATATAAAGCACTTTATGACATCTGAAGGTAAGAAAGTTACTTGATTGTACTATAAAATGGTATTACATGCCTGGAAAATAGAGAGTACTGCCCCTTTAAGATGTTTGTTGATTCTACAGGTCAGGCAGCAACCAGGCTAAGTTAAATGGATCTAATAATCTTTAATAAATAAAATGTTCTTTTTTTTAATTTTATTTTTTTTACATTTGCTGAATCCAAATGTAATCAGATTTTACAATATATTCCTCATTCAACTCCTGAACGTCTGCATGGGTAAAAATAAAACAGATTTAGCGTGAGTAGAGACGGTTCTTGTCGGTGGCGGCTCTGACACATGTGGAGCGACGGGCTGGGGGCAGCGGTGGAGCGGCGCTAGACCAGATCAGGTGAACGTAAAACTAAAGAGGAGTGGCGGGATGAGGAGGGAGGGGGCGATCCTCCGACGTGAGGGTTGTCAGGGGGGATCAGTCCTCGACGTCAACCCCCTTCCACCCACACATGAACTCTCCCTCTCTTTTCGCGAAACCTCAGTCCCATTCTAAATAATTCACTCTGCAGCCATTCCCTTCCACCTGAGGGGCTTGTCTCCTGGCGTCACCAGCGGGACGATTTAACAGCTCCCGAAAGGTCACGTTTTATTTATTTATTTATTTATTTATTTTTAGCCACCCACAAGTCGGCAATCCACACTCACACACACACAGTTTCACCAGACAAAATCCCTCCCAACAGTTTGATCTGTGGATGGTGGGGCCCCAGTGGGTCGAGCCGTTCCTTTGTTTACCTATAAATATGGCGTTCTCTTGATCTGACAAGTTAGGCCGCTCTCCTTGAGGGCACCTTCCTCAAGGGCATCCATTCTCACATATGAAGCACAAGTGGATAAACACACACATCAATAGTCTCAGACAGAGCGAAACAAACGCAGCTTTGGACGCAGAGCAAATACACACACTCCTCGCTCACGCTAAGAGCCTTCCCAGGTTCGGACTCCGCCAACGCTGCAACAATTGATTTTTATTCAAGATTTAATGGAGTGTTCATTGTTGCAGGTTTGGCCTTGAACTGATCAAACTTACAGAAAAAAAAAATCATAAAAAATTAAATAAAGAAGAAGCAACCTCAGCATTAGCATTAGCTTCCATAATACATGGAAGCTAATGCTAACAGGCTAACTCCCGGTCAAATTATATCTGCGCTTTAAAGTCTGCAAACCTGGAGCATGAATTTAATTTATACATTAATAACTTACACGTTTGATGAATGCTTGATGTATAAATAATTGTACATGTGAGAATATGAGATTTAAGTGTAATTAAATGTGGAAATAATTAAAGTTTATCTGGAAATTAAAATGTTTGTGGATTGATGAATATGAGAAGGGCAGGAAATCATAAGATCGTGTTTCTTCTACTTGCTCCTTTTCGAACAGATAATGTCAAATTACATGTCAGCTGAGCATTTTTTCATGTTTTGTGGAAAAATTACAAGGTTATACATAGTTCCTTACATGTTTCCTGTTTCATCAGTTTCTGCTGTGATTTAGAGCATTTTTTTTATTTTTCTGTAAACTGTTTGTTGCTATTTGACAGTGCAGCTGCTGAAATGCACATATTTTAGCAAGCTCTGAAGGCACAATACCACCAGAGAAATCAAAGATAATAATCCAAAAACAGGAAACAAACAAAAACATGAGAATAAGGGTTCGTGCATCTTCACAGAGATCAGTTTCTCTACCAATCATGTTCGGACCAGTGAAGTCTCACTGGGGATCACCTGCAGCCATGTTTGCAGAGCCTCGCCGACTCGTCAGCGCTGATTTTAACATCCACAACCAGACAAACCCAGCACAGCAGGAAGCCTACACAACACACTGCACCTCACTTTCACACCAGCCGTCAGAGATAAACACAAAACAAACCAAATATAAAATGTATGAAACTGGTAAATTAAAAATAAAAACCTCCATAAATGATGAGTGATGGAAAATAAATCAAATGAAAAGCTTTAAAATAAACAGTTCATTCCTCTTTTCTTAGAGTTGAGTACATTTTATTCTCCTGCTGTCTGCTTATCTAAAATTTTAAATTTAATATCAGTATGTTCAGTAACTGCCCACCAAATATGATTTACACAATAAAAAGATAAGAAATAAGAGATCTTTTTTGTTACCTATTCCAAAAATCAGAACATAATTTAAGTCAAAATCCTGTTCAGAAATCACTCAAACTTAATTTTTTATGCTTTTGAAACTATATTTGTCAATCATCATT
Organism: Poeciliopsis prolifica; assembly: GCF_027474105.1. Classification (NCBI taxonomy): domain Eukaryota; kingdom Metazoa; phylum Chordata; class Actinopteri; order Cyprinodontiformes; family Poeciliidae; genus Poeciliopsis; species Poeciliopsis prolifica. Next base: position 3,083,938 of record NW_026562400.1, on the reverse strand, counting down.
ATCACCTTGTATTGAACAGCAGTGGGAAAATGTCCACACAAAATCCAAAGGAGGCAAAGTTAAAATACTAAGTTAGGCTTCCAGAACAGACGTAGGCAAGGAAGGGGCTCTCAGAAGGAAATATGTTGAAGTTTCATATTTATAATGAGCGTTAAAGTCACCATACACAAGTGTTTGACTTCACTTTTGAATTTATATGAACTGAATTCAAGTCTTGCTTGAAATGAGGCATTTTCCATGAAATTACAGCTCTAGAAACCAGACCACAACTACTTGGGAAGATTTTGTTTTTACAAAAAAAGACCTAAATTCCTGCTTGTCTCTTTCCCAATAACTCCCTTTGGTGATCGCAGCCATTTGTCCATCTACCAAAGTGGCTGACTCATTATGTTTTGTTCATTCATGTTATCGTTGATGGGTTTCCTTTTGACGTAAATGGATTCAAGGGTTTGCCCAACACCTTACTCAGTCTGCTCCCATTAGCTGCCCCTGCCCACTGCCGCCTGCACAGGCCATTAATACCCAAGTGACAGTTCCACACAGTGACATGATTGTACCTTTTCTTTGCAAACAAAACCTGCTGTCTGTGATTCAACTTGTCATGGGTGAAATATTAATGTACAATGGAAAAGTTTAGCTAAAAGTTTAGACTTTGATCTATTTGAAAGGAGCAAGGACACAAACTGACCGAGTCTGAAGGAGGATTCTGGGAAAAGACGAACATTTTAACTCCTCTATCACAAAAAGAAGTGGAGGAGACTTTTATTTTTCCAGATTTGTGTGTGATTTTGTGCCACAGTGAGCTTTTTATTTACAGATTTTAACGTAGAAACCTCTGAGACAAATAAATGTATAATGTTGAAAAGCTACCTTGAACAGCAAACATGAGCTCTTTGGGGTCGACCACTGGCGTCCGTTTTTCTTGACTCTTCTTTCCCGCCTTGCGCTGACCTCGCCTCTTCTTGCTCTCGCCCCAGAGATTGGAGCCGCCATGCATGCTGGGAATGTTGAGGATAGCAATGCCTTCTAAGGAGATACTGCTGAGGTCCAGGGTGACGCCATCACACTGTTACAAACAAGAAGAAAAACGGAAGGGAAGATGAAATTAACATGTTATGTATAACTGCTAACTTCTTATTAATGGAGCAATAAAGAAAATGTTTCTTAGTGGTGTATATATTTTTTCCACTAGTGAAAGTGGCTGATACATCAAAGTTTGATAGAATATGACATATTGTAAAGTTTCATTCATATAATTATTTCAAAGTTGGGAGAAACAGAGAATCACAAAGTTCGTCCAATGCTTAGAAATGCTAATGCTAATGTCAACGTGCTAACACCCAGAATAGTGAGACTGCTAATGCTAACTTCAGCAAGCTAATGAGTAACTATAGGCGCTTTTCCACTGGCAAGTTACGCTCTCACTGGTTAATGTGCGGTTTGGTTCTGTAGAAATCCATTGCTGGCCCAAACACAAGTCAGCTGATTATTTCACCATCACTTCACTTCACATGTTAATATTATGTAGTTCTGGTGTTTCACACAGTCGATGCAAACAGCAGCTCCATCAGAAAACTGACCACTGCGACACGGTTTCTCTCTTTGTTATTGCTGTCTGCATGTCAGAGCAGTTAGCTGCTAACAGCCTTGCAAATTCAGTCATTCTGATGCAAAAGTTACTGCATGCTGCTCCTGATTATTCTCATAATAAAACAAAATCAATGAACTCGATAAGCTGTCGATCAAATCGTTTCAGTGGCTGCCAAGTATGACTCTGTATGATTCATGTTATGGGAACACTGATGTCCAGAGTTTATTATCATGCTGCTTCAAAACTTCAGCAATGCTGACAAACTTCACTGGCATTCACTAAGCTAACAACTGTGTTAACTAATTAACTCGCTAATGTAAATATTAGCATACTACGGTTAGCATCCACAGTTAACCCTTTCTGGTTATACTAACCAACTCATAGAGCATCACACTAATGTGCAAAGTACTTCAAGTGGTCAGTATGGCTAGAAAAGTTTTACATAAATTCAATTTACCATTTAAAGCCAGATTATAAGCCAAGTTTAGCTAAGAAAAGAGCATTGTAAGTGTCCTCTGTTAAGTCTAAAAAGCAGAATCCTGCAGAGTGGATTTTAACACATCTGATCGGCTCTCATCTACTTACTTGCAGCTCAATAGTATTGCAGTTACTTGTAGCGCGCTAATTGATGAAGACCTCTACACTGTGTGGATAGCTCTGTGAAGATGGAAGATGAATTGTATAGACACCAGCTTCATTATCACTCAATATCGCACACAGCAGGGTCACGTTGGGCTAATTACCTGAGTGTTGAACTGGGGATCTATGAAAAGCAGGCGGGGAGTTGCAGAGATAGCCCTCACACGTCAACACATTTTCTGAAGCTGAAACTAGCATATTTATGGAACAGAGGATGGCCAGAATATTCTTTAGCTGTGCAATTATTCTTACCTTGAGGCCAGTTTAATATTCCCATTAATGCAGAGAAAAGATTAGTTTTTCAACTCAGAGTTCATAAAAAAGGAAGATAAAAGCAGGCACTTTTATGATGTTTTTCTTTGCTTTTGTTCCTTTTCTATCATGGCTCTGTGCAAACAGAATAGTTTGATTTACCTCCACCTCCAAGAAGTCATGGAGCTTCTTACACGTGGCCGAAAATGTCTCCGAAGTGCCGAACTCAAAGTACCACAGCTTATTCTTTGTTCTGAAAATAAGAAAAGAAGCAGGAACTGTAAAGGGACCAGGAATAAAAGGTAAGCGGAAACATGGGGGTGTTTTCTTCACATCAAAATCTCAACCTTATGCACTTCACTGTCTCAAGTCTACTATACATGAAGAAAAATATATAGCATCAATGTTTGATTCCAACTTTAAACGGATCTGGATTTGCACCTTTAAACCACTGACTCATCGTTCTAAAGGATGCATAATGCGTTTCAGTAATTACATATTCAATCATAATGATAATCTGTGGTTAAGGGGGCCTTTGACAAGACATTATGCAAACCTAGAGATGCAGGCCCAACAATGAGGCACAGGGTGGAGCATGAGAGTTTAATCTACCTGCTCCTGCAATTAACAGAGGACTGGGGTGCTGCACCCCGGGCTTCCTGCAGCACACACTCCCAGCTGCTAATGCTGATGATCAATGACCTTGCAGGGGTGAGCCACCATCTGTCTGCTAGTGTGATGCTTTCTCATGACACCAATCAAATGTCAGAACTTGAGCTTTTCTTTTTTTATTATTACCTTCTTATTCCACTCCATAAAACATTTTTAATGCTTCCTTTATTCTCTTTTAACATAAGTTTGATGTACATTATCTCCAAAAAATCTACAACAGTTCAGACACACAGGACTCAACAGTAAAAAAATGGCTTTCTCTTAGTTGGATTTAAAGCACCACAAGCAAAACGTATTAGTATACGCAGAGTAACAATCATTGAACTATTGATTTCCTCATTAGGACTTTTGTCAGGACCATTTAGCCACTTTATAAATGAGCTTTCATTAGGGTACTTGCAAGGTAGCCCCACTCTGGGTTGATTTATAACGTGCAACATGGTCAATATCAGTGGGGGTATGAGGGATACAAACTGAAGTGGTTAAAAGCCAGAGAGTGACGATGGACGACATTGTACCATCCGCATAATCTCAGCAATCAAAAGGAAGCCAGGAGAGGCAGGAACACGGGCTGGAGCAGGTTTGCAAATAAGCAAATGAAGGTGACTACTCTGAAAAACATATTCAAAGCATGTGGTTAACAGCAAGAAGAAAGGCGGACACATTACAAGCACTTTTTGTTTTGAGTTGAAGCCGACCCGATGCTTTTAAGGGCTGATGAAGATATGATGATTGTGGTAAATTCAATAGTTTTTAATTTCTGGAGGAGTTCAGAACAAGTGGTGATTATCTGTTCTTCAAAAATAAACACTCTTTATTTGACCTAAAGCATAAGTTTTGGGTTTGATTACAGGCTATGCTCTATTATTTTCATAACACAAGTTGATGTAAATCTTAGTCACAAATTTTTTTTATTTCTGTGCACAACCTGCTGCTGGCAAGGAATTTGCAAGTATAAACTAGAAGATTTAAGCAATACATCAATACTTTCTTAACCTGCTAACACTTTTCTCCAACCATTACAGTTGGACAATGCAGTTGTTATAATTTCTACTTAATTTGAGTTATACGATTTCCAACTTTGCCTTCTGACATATTTAAAAAGAATCAGCGTTGGCGCACCAATGTCATGGTTCTTTAAAAGTTTTAAGGATTTAAAATGTATTCTTAATCACCTGCCTTTTAGTCATAAATGTAATGAAACTATAGGAAAAAATATGTCAATCAGATTAGTTTCATTGAGAGTTAGGCTAAGTTGAAATGCAGTTCTTCAGAGCAAACAGGAGAGAAACAAACTGATGTAGATACAGTTAGCAGAGGCTGCTACATGTTCCTTGATGCGCCTTGTTTTCATAGCGCAAATAAAACTAACTTCATATTAACCACTATAAGTCTGACTGGTACATCTCTATTTGTAAGTGTTTTTTTAATTATATGAACACGTGTATAAGAAGAAACTGGTTTGGGATGAGAGATTGCTGTGTCTCCTGAGCTACACATATTTTAACCAATTAATTTAATAAACTAGATGTGACTGTGTTGTATTATAACTTGGAATGTTTCAATCTGGCCCTATAATTAGATTGCACAGATTAATTTAATTTAATGCTTCTGGTATGAATTGGGTCTGTCTGTCCAGTAAATTGTTGTAAGATGACATTTGTTGCAAATTAGTCCCAAATAAACAAATTGAGTTTGAAATTGTTAAATAGAAAAAAAACATCCACAAAGTGCATGGCCACACTATAAATTTCCCACAAGGGACCTAAAAAATGTTTATTTGCAGTCAAACGATTTTATTTTAGCAAAGTCAGAATAATATAAAGGTCGCCTCATGACTCTCAAATGTTGGTACAAATTTGAGCCAAATCTCAGTATTAGAAGAAATGCAGTGAAAGACAACAACTGACCATCCTATTGATTCTCACCACTTAACCTAACAAGGAAACCATGGCAACAAATCACTCCATGTACATGTTCATTAATTAGGAGCATCTCATTGGCTGGATCAGATTGTCGTTTGTTTTCTGCCGACTGATGCCAAACACCGGACTCATCTGATTTGAGAGAGAGGAGAGTCTTCGACAGTGGCCGGCTTGTCTTTGTGGGACAGATTAATAGGGAGCCCATTAGAGTCAGAAGATACTTTTAAGGTGGATTAGGTGGCCCCTATTTTATGATAGGTGTATTAAAGGTGAACATAAAGTGCCCATTTACTTAAACCGCTGGCAGACATCAGAGCCTGCATCTTTCCAGGACATTTCAGAAGCTTGTTTGTTATTTTGCTTTCTGAGGACAACTGAGTGAAGACATGAGAAGCGTAACGAGTGTTTCCAATTGTCAGAGTGGCCTCTGTGTCTTTGCTGTGATTATATCTGCAGAGTATCGATGCAAAGCATGCTGCAGTAATAACTTTAGCGGTCTGCATGCGAGATCGGATGGAGTCGGGCCCAAACACAACACTGACTCGGGTTTCCAACGACGGAGAGGTGTTACCTATTTGCACAAGCAAATTTGTAAAACAAAACCGAAAAAGAGAGGGAAAAATTCAAACTTTGTGGCTCGGATAAAACAACAGCAGAGCTCTTAAGAGGATATCAAGCTTTAGGGGAAACGGCAGCACACAAGAAACAGGAGAGCTGTTTAAGAGAAGGAAGAACAAACAGTGTAACTCACTATTCTTCAGGCTTATGGTGCTTAGTCACCATATTAAAGGATGTCAGAGACATTAAGCTCCAGTCTAGCATCGCTGTCCTGCGGCCACAGCACCTTCAGATGCACTTTCCACTGGCCACTCCAACCAAGCAGGACATACCCATTGATTTATTTTCCCCTCTGACACTTAATCTAACCCACAGTGATCTACGACCTTATTTTCACACTAATTTCTTCTTGATCAGAGGTGATAAATATCGCATTGACATAACCAAGTCTTTGTGCATTGCATCAATGCACTGTTTTGTTTAACATGACACCGCCTAGAGCTCTCTGACTCGAATGGCAGTTTGAGAAATGACTTCAGCTGTGTTGTCTTGCCTTAAGAGATTCAGCAAGCATCTTGAAAAATGTGGTTCTCGCTGTTGCACTGCAATGATTACGACACACTTTTTCTTAAACAAACAATACATAAATTGTCATGAAGGCTTAGGGAACTTCTTTGTCTTTGCAAAATCAGCCAAGGAAGAATTTTCTTGGGCAATAAACAGTTTAAGTCAGAACAATAGCAAACCATATTGATTGAGGTTGATACTGACCACTGTGAACATAATTGTCCAGTGGTTTGGTGAAACTAAAATTTAAGTATTTGACTGTAATGACAGTTTCAAAACTGGCTGAAAAAAAGGTCGAAACTTTAGCTGCATGGAATAGATTGTTTTCATGAGAAAATAACCAAGTTAAACATTGGACACAAACTGATCTTTCTAATGAATGATGACCTGGCCTTGTCTGGCCAGGTCAGACAAGGTCAACATTTGGGACCCATCACAAAGGTTTTATCTAAGTCCCACAAAAAAAAAAAAAAAAATAGTTGAAATTAGACCCAGTTTCACCAGTTTGGTCAGGAGGAACGGGTCAGAAACCCAGCACACTGTTGTGAGAAATTTGTGGAAGAAAAAACATAAAGTCAAACATATGTTCAAAGGTAATGCGACCAAATAGTGAGGAAATGTATATAAACTTCTGATTTTGAAGGAGTAAACAATTCTCCTCATAATTCCAACATCAATAAAACTGACAGGGACTATTGTCACTTGAAATCCAAATAAGTTGCTGTTGGTCATGGTACCGACTTTAATGAAATGTATTATTAGATCAGAAATATTGTTCATTCAAGTTGAAACACAAATTTAAATTATTCTAAAGTAAAATAAGTTGTTATTTTAACTTGGTAATGTGAGTAAATAGAGAAATATGTCTCTTTAATGAGGTGAGGACAGTTTTATTTTTATATTGTGAAATTATTATTTGGTTTAAATTACAGCTTTAAGTTAAAACTCACAATTCAAGATTAATGAACTTAAAAAACAACGTTTAAACAACTTGTCTCCTGTTGTTAAATCAACTTTATAAATTTTAATTTCTGAGTTAAAACCAAAACAATTTTCTTGTTGACTTAAGTTGCATTTTCAAGGCAGCAGGCAGAAGGTGGTTTAACTTTCTAAGTTAAACCACCTTCAAATGTTTTACAGTGTAGTCTTGGCTGTACCAGCTCTCTCTTGGGCTCATTTATGTTTGCGAGCGCGCGTGTGTGTGTGTGTGCTCCCACTGAGCTGCGGACAGGGCCACAGGTGAGATCCCTCTAAATTACACACAAGTGGTCATTAATTATAAATGACACTTTGGTCACATAAACGATTTCATCCTCAAATGAGGTCTGAGGGAGGCGGCTGCAGAGGTCCACCATGCAAACCTCTCTCTGTGTGAGAGTGTGTGTTTGTGTGTGTGTGTAATATAAAGTGCTATCACCTGTGGCCCTGTTCTCAGCTCAGCACGAAACACACACACATTTGCATGGGCGTGTTTGTGTGTGTTGGTGGATCGGGCGGCCCCAACCAGCACATGGCGGGGCTTTGATGAACATACTCATTATGCTAAAGAGAGCTTCATGCCTGGGCTTCCCTGTGCCTCCAGGAAAGGTTAACGCAGGCTGGTTACACAGCACAGCGAGAGCCTGTGGGCGCACGGGGGCGGAGAGGCTCCAGAGGAGAGCGCTGACGGTGTTAGAAGTCTCAGGACCAAAAATAGACCTGGGTGTGCATAGCAAATATCAGGGGAACATCAAGGCGCGGCGATGGATGCCATAGAATAAACCAACGCTTCAGGTGGAGCCACACCTCAGCTGACAAATCATAAATCAAATGTTTTTCTTTTTACCCCTTCACAGATCTGACATTGTTTGATTAGTGTGAAATTTGCAGCCAGGTTTGTTTTCAAACACAACTAGAAATGATTCAGGTCCCATGAGGGCAAAAATGAAGCATTCTGAGAGAAATCTGGTTAATTATTATCTACTTATAGTTGTCATTCTGGTCTTTGAGCTCATCTACAGGTGGGCCGAGCTTTGCAGTACGAACAAATTAATCGCTTCACATCAGTCCTGCCCAGCCAAATTACAGTCATTCGAGACGCTTTGAAACCTCCATCTCATCAGAAAGCACCTTATTCTGGATGAATAAGATGAATGTAATTGCGACAATTACGTTTTCCCACCATGTTATTAACAGTACTATCGCGGAAAAGTATTTCACAGATGCTGAATTAAAAATTACACAAGTAGCTGAGAAGTAAACACATATAAAGTAGAGTGTTACACTGGAGCCACCAAAGGATGAATTCATATATTTTAAGTGTTGTGGATTAAATAACATGATTATTTGTCAAGCATTGAAAACAGAAAGGAAAATATTGTGCGTGGAAAAACTACGTAGACCTTTTGATTCAACAGCCTAAGGAATCGTAAGCAGCAGCCATTTTTATTAAAGACTTTCTGATTGGAGAATGTTTGGCCTGCTTTTCTTTCAAACCATGGTTCAACTCACTGAGGTTGACACAACAAAAATTAGGTTGCGGTCTGGACTTTGACTAGGCCATTAAAACAGTGTGATTCTTTTATTATTCAGCCATTCTGTGTCAGGTTTGGATAATTCTCCTGTTTAGTTGAGAATCTTCTGTCAGACAGATGGATTCACATTTGAAGATGATCTATTAAGTTTCAATAGTTGCATGGGCTAAATAAAACATATTAATTAATTTTTTGCACAAAATCTTTCTAAGATAATTAGATTTTAGTCTGGTTAGTTGAGCTCCTATCAGAATGAGCTGTTTCAGAGAGTGTTGTCACTTTAAATCGAAATAAGCTGCTAGCGGCCACGCCCCCTAATTCAATGTTTATATTCGCACATGAAAATAGATGCAAACAGATGCGGAATTATACAACCCTATATCTCTGAAAAGCGGTAGTAGAGCCTCCTGCACAACCAACAAGCATGCAGTAAGTGGTTTCTGAACAGTAAGTCAATAACATAATACTTGTCGTTTCCAGCAGCCATTGTACAGCACATACCAAAGTAAAACCAGTTGAAAAACTGTGCTGGAGTTCTGATTGGGTTGCTGGGTGATGGGCTGAGTTTGGCTGCAGTTTCTAGGTAACAGCCCCGTTAATCACAATTAACGGTGCGTTCTATGACTTCTATGTTTTTATGCAGTAAAGCACTTTGAACTGCATTGTTGCTGAAATGTCCTGTCCAAACAAACTTGAATCAAATTACAATGCCACTGTAAAAATAAAAAATGTAATTTTGAAGCTTTGAGTTTAATTCAGTCAACTAAAGACCATAACTTAGCTCACTTTTATAATACTACTTGGACTTTAACCTGTAATATTGAATAAATTCCAATGAACACAGTTAGGTAGAGAAAAACAACATCAAAGTATGTCTCAATTTTCTCTAACAACTCTTTCTCTTGCTTTTCTCTTTCCTTGTTTATCTCACTATTTCCCTCTGAGTCAGAGATTAGCATGTAATTACACAGGAGATGATAAAAAGAGTGGGGTGGATGGGTGGGAACGGAGTGTTTTAACAAGCCGGTTGAGGAGGAGGAGTAGGGTGCAGGGAGGGAAGGAGGCGCAGCCTTCGTCACGGCCCGACTGATTGTCTACTTTTAATCCTCGACCTCATTATCACCTCCAGGTCCGGCAGTGGCAATAAATGAATCTATCTGCCGAGTGTCAAATCTTCACACCTTCGCCCTGGTAATCACCCCAAGGTGCAAATACAGAAGATGGATAGAATAGGAGAAATGAAGTGAGGCCGAGAGAGAAAACGCATGTGACCCTTTCGTTTCATCAACAATACTCCACCTTCACGTTGAGGGTTGTTGCTTAATTTTGCTATTTACACTGTAATGTAAGATGATCAAATATTTACCTAGGAGGAAACAAACAAATTTCAAGGAGTAAGATGTTATGCAAAGTCAAACTTGTTTCAAGTTATATTTGATGTAAACAGCATTCTCATAAAGTAACAGTTACTTTATTACTTTACTAGCTGGAAAACACATAATACCTGCCTTTAGGTACAGTAGAGAATCCATGATGATGTGGCCCTGTTTCTAGACTGTATGCTAACACAAACCTTCTTTAAACCTGGTTGTTAGTAGCATAACGATCCAAATCAAATGGAAAAATTCAACACAGAAATGGACACACTTCCATCACCCTCTCAGTTTTTAGAGCTAAATCCTACTGAAAGCAGAAAAAGGAGAGTCCCAGGAATGCGGACGATTAAGAGAGATTGTGTGTTGAATAATGCTGAAAGTTCCTTCTCTCAGAGAGAAATGACACAGGGAAAGACTGAAGGTATTTTCACTCCTGACAATCCAGTAGACTTGGTTTGATTTGGTACATTTTCAGCTGGTGAGATTTGCTTTCGCACTGCACTTTTTCAAACGAACTGTTTGAAAAACCTGTTCTCCTTCTTGCCTGTGGTGGCGCTGCATCAACACAAAGACCTCAGAAGAAGACATGAGTACAATTTTCTTCTTCACAAAATGTAAATAAAAATGGAGTAACAACAGATTTTAGAGGTTGTAGGATTCTTCTTTTGTCTTCCGTAAGAAAAAACGAGCCATTTCTCACTCGAGCACGTTTCTTTTGGTTGTGTTGACTCAGAATGCCTAGTGTTACTGTTCACTTCCTGCTTTTGGAGCGGGCTCCACACTACTCGGCATTACATCAATTAGTTTTGCTTGCATCGCTGACCAAAAATTTGGAACAAACTTCCAGAAAACTGTAAAACAGCGGAAACCCTGACTTCCTTCAAATCTCAAGTAAAAACGCACCTGTTTAGAGTTGCATTTGAAATGTAATATGTATGGATTTGATTTTGTGGATATGTATGTAATTTATTTATTTTTTTTTCCTGTTGTGGGCAACGGGGCCCGGCGAATACCCGTGGTTAAACGGACGGCGGAGTCCGGCGGTAACAGGCGCTTAAATTCCGTGTCAAAGGGAAGGGGGAAGAAAGGGAAAAAAGAGAGAGAAAAAAAAAAAAAAAAAAAAACCTTGGTATTTTATTCTATTTTGCATGCCTTTGTGTTTTGTGTTTATGATGTAAAGCACTTTGAAATGCCTTGTAGCTGAAATGTGCTATACAAATAAAATTTGATTGATTGATTGCAAATTTTAAATTCAGCATATAGGAAGTCAAGAAAAGTTTATTATATTACACAGATCTCTCTCTCAGGGATTTATTTAATTTTGCAGTCCACCTGTACTAATTTCTAGCTAACTCACCTGCCAAGACCATTCTTAAATTGTCAGAGAGTTTTCTGAGGCAGAGCTTCGGGCTTCAGGAAAATGACTCTGATAAGTTTGATTAAACTTCCAATGGACATGAAGCCCTTTGGACAAATCTAACAAAATTTCTGCTACCTTGAAAAACTATATTCATGCATTATTGAATTGCCAAGGATAGTGTGTAATAGAGAGATCCTAAACTCATTCCCCTGGCGTGAATTATTAATTGAATTCAAATAACAGACAGAATAATTTTCTTAAAATATCTCAATCATTTTTCACATTAGGCCAACCGGGATGCAGAGCACCTGGATCCGGACACCAAGAACTGTATTTACCAACATTTTTTCTATAACGTAAACTCCATACCAGTTGCAACGCCTTGTTTCAGTCCGAACATTTTAGCTGATTTATCATTTCCCTGCTCGCTGTGCTTTTTTTTTTAACCAACCACTGGTAGCCATTAAAGCAGGGGTGTCCAAGCTATGGCCCATGAGCCATTTGCAGCCCCCTTGTGGCCCTTTGTCTTGATCACAGAGCCAGAATAACCTAAAAATGTGTTTGCTGGTTCAGGTATTTGATGCAAATCAAGATTTAAAATCAGTGTTGGTGAAATTTTCACTGATGTTCACAGATAGACATTTAAAATATTCAAATGGAAAATGAGCAACAGAAAGTGTTCTTTTAATTTAAATTATTAGTAGTAGGGACCAAAACATTTACTTTTACCAAGATGCAGTGTTGGAAAAAAAATAAGAATGAGCCATAAGCTGTTTTTTTGTTGTTGTTGCTAAAAAAACAGGAAAAAAAAATCCAGAAAAAGATTTTAAAAAATTAAGATATGAGTTCCCTTTGGCAAAGAACAGCAGAAATCTGACTACCTTGCTTCTTTTATTAAAATATAGTGTTAAGGTTATTTATTTAGCAAGTAAATTTACAACAATTAAATAGTTTCTGCATCTATATTTAGAAATACTAAAACATTTTTAGAGGCATCCAAAAAGTTTGGAAACCTCTGTATTAAAGGACACTCCAGTGTTTATTCCAAGTACGATTTTCTTCCACTGAAACCATTTCTCAGGCTCATCATCATGCTCGAAATGGAGAGGAAAAGCTGGTTATATGAATGTTGTACTAAGACCAGAGTAAAATATGATAATGAGTACAAATGGGATTATTAGGAGCCAGTGTGTCATCAGTCTGACTGATCCACGACGTCAAACTAGCCAAGCAAATTCAATTAGGCCTGCAATTACTCCCTAGCGTAAGTGGAGACGTATCGGATGATGTTAAATATTGATGAAAACACAGACGCCACATTTGTTCATCTGCAAAAGGTGAACACATCTCTTCGAGATAATCACAAATGCTAAATACATTGCCTGTCCATGAAGAACAAATATGAAACATGTCATGAACACGTCCTGCAAATAAATTGCAGGTATATTTAGACCACCTGGTTGCTGAGACATTTTATTTTTAGTTTGATTTAAATGAAAACTTTCAGTTTCAAATTCTCAATCTTGCATGTGTCATTGAAAAAGCTTCAGTTCAATCTAAAAATAAGAAAATGAGTGTAGTCCGTGTTTACTGGGACTTATAGTTGATAAGCAAATGTTAACTTTGTATAACTTTATAATTCTTGAGTCTATTAACCCTTTGCAGCTACGTCATTAAATCATTTGAGGCGCCATGATGGACGTCAGAAGTGACGTCCATCACTAAGTGGAAGTGAGGGATGGGAATATTGAACAGAGCGACTTTAATTATTTTCCAACGTGGGTTTCCAGTTTATTCATGGCTTCTATTGTTAGAGTAGCACTAATTTGTCTGTGAACGTAACACACCGGGTTGGGCGGTATTTACAACAGTTGGAAACAGCTAGCTTAGCAAGCGACCCAAACCTCCTGCCTCCTGACGTGTTGATCAAATTAGAGACTTTACCTGCATTCACACCACATTATTTATGTCACTATGTTATAAACAGCGTTTCCTTTTACGCCGGAGAAGCATTAAAAACGTAATAAAGACGAGATGCTAACCAGTTTTTTTTTTTCGTACATGCTAGGCTACAAGACAACGCAGCGTTGCCTCCATGGTTACCAACGGTTAGACACGAACCTTCTCCATAATGCGATATTTTGTATCTTTCTACTCCTACTTACTTGGAAAGTATATGAAGGTTAATTTTCTTACTTGTAAAAAGTGTTTACTACAAATCCGCCATTACACCAAGTGGTGGCCAGCCCGCAGCTGCCCTCCATCACCGCCGCGTCTTTCTTCATTAAAAGTTATGCAATAAAATGACAGCTTTGGTTTGCATACTTGCCTGTTTGTGCATCCGACAGCACAGCATTCCTTTTTGACCGTTTTAAAAGTGAATTCAACTAAATAAAAGCGATATTAAGCCACAGACGTCTTTCTTCTTCTATTGTTTTGTGGCATTTGGCAAGCAGTTTAGATAGGCTATGCATTACCGCCATCTAGTGAATAGAATGTGGAACAGGATGTTAACTGTATTACGTAAATAATAATAAAAAAGAAAGGCTACAGATGTCTGTTTTTAGACTAGCTTTAAAGAGGCGCGTTGATTGTTTTGACATCAGTCATGGCGGAGTGGGCAGAGTTCTGGAGATCGTGACGTCACGTGTAAAGGGTCAATATGACAAGTAACATGCCGATTGCTGGGATTCAGACACGTGACCACGTTGACGCGCGAAATCCAGATGGAGGTCCGGAAGGGGATTTCTCTTTTTTTAATTTCCACCCCTGAATTAGTCTATGATAAAGATGCTATCGCTAACAACAAACTAACCCTTGTTATTTCTATGAGCTTGGATCTCCTGGTAAATAACCTATTTAGTGTCCGTAAACCCAAATTCATGCAGGAGTTGAATGTTAATGTTAAGTCGCTGCAGGACACTGGATTCAGGTCCAATGCAGACCAACGATTCAATCTGATCTACAGAAACTTCATGTTCATTTCTGGGCATAAAGATAATATATCTTACTTTACATATGAAGGCTTGTCTTTCTAAGTAACTATCCAATAAAACATCTGAAAATACAATTTTAACGATATGATCGTTACCGTATTTGAAGGTGGCGCTGCAAATTTTGACACCGTTAGTTTCTGCACCTCCTGTTTTTAGCTGTAGATTGTTGATCCACTTTTCTCCTCACTTTTCGGTAAGTTTTTTAAAATTAACTCACTTGTGACCAACTTCCTTCGAAACATGAAAATAAAATTTATCGTTCTCTTTACTAGGACTGTTGGAACAACCGTACAGGACAAACTTTAGACAGTTTGATGCTGGATCAACAGAAGTAAACGGGATGCATTGACTTCTCTCCATCTGCATTGGGTGACTTTGGTGCTACGTCATCTGAAACCCAGCAATATCCAAGTTTACTCTCAATAAACAAAAAAATAGTTGTTTTTTTTTAATTTTTAAAGAAGCAAGGTTACTCCAAGAAGCCTAATTTCAACCTTTTGTCATTATGCTTCTTATCTTGTGTCTTCACTATTGCACAAAAATGTTTACAAAATCAAATGTATTAACATACCTGCTGTTGAATTTCTCAGGGTGTTTTTCTCTCATCACATGGAAACGATGTGCAATAGATGCATCCTGAAAGAGAGACATAAGAATCTGGTGATGGTACTTTAAACAAACCTCGACTTGTATGAAAAAGTGACCTTGTAAAATTATTAATTTACTTTAAATTGGTTTAACTTGATTATAACAGTACTAATTAACTGAAATAGATGTGACTTTCTAATAATTAACTCCATGTTAACTAAAACAAGAACGGAATAAAACATTTCTCTTTGACAATAAACATTTCTGTGGGAATCTGAAACACTTAAACAGAAGAAACAAGAAAACATTCATATCACTGTAAGTGAAAATATTGCTTCTTTTATTCAGGACTAATTCAAAAAGTATCAAATGTCGCTTGGTGACAAGAAAAAGTCTTGCTGACGGGTTGAGGAGCATCCTAACTGACCAGATTTTCATTGTTTGTGCTTCTATAGGATGAAGGGTTGAGTCTGAGGATCCATTATAGGCAGCATATTGTCTCCATACGGGTTAATTAACTAAACACATGTTGTGAGTAATCACAGATCCTAACTAAGCTTACAGGATGCTGTTATCGCCCTGCCGACCACATTGTTTACCATTCTTCTTCCTGTAAGTTACTCTCCACCTCCCCCATCCTTCGCTTCTCGTTCTCTGCAACCTGAGGCAATAAGTGCAATCACAGACATTTCATATGCTGGAGGTTCAGATATGTTTTTTGTTATATTTGTTTTGGGGTGAAAAGACGCCCCACCATAAGTTTTGTAAAGGTTGTTGTATTCAAGTTTTGATTTGCATGACGTTTCTCTTCAACAGAAAAGTGAAAAGAATCAGAATCAATCCACTGAATCTGTCTGAGCTTGTAGCATTTTGGAAAGAACCAAAATTTAACTTTCTAGAAATATACTCTAAAATGTCTGCAGCGAGGTTGGTATTGATACAAACAAAGATTTTCACCCATAAAAATGAGAATTAAGTTTCATTTCCCATCTTCTTTACAGCTGTACACTACTTTCATGTGGTCTCTGACATGAAATCGCAAACAAATACATTGACGTTAGTAGTACTAATGTAAAAACAAAACATTGAAACATTCAGGAAGGATAAATGCTTTAGCATGGCACTGTAAAAAAATAATATAAACAATGCATAAATATGTAAAATATCTAAAATGACTCCTCAAGCTTAGTCACTTTGTTGATCAAACTTCTTGATCCTTGCTGCTTTTGTAGTTTTTCCTAACTCATGTTTTCCTTCCACTTAACTTTCAATTACCATGTTTGCGAACAACTTTCTGAGTTTTGACAGTTGATGGAGGAGCACAAAGTAAGTAAAGGACAAACTTGATTGTAAAATAAATGGTATACTTCTTACTAAAATAAAAAAAATTATTAAATGTAAACATGAACCTCTTGCCCGGAACGTTAGCACCAGCTCCCCATTACGGACAAGGGTGTTAGAAAACGAATAGAATGATGGATGAACTGCTGATATTACTCAGGAACATGAGTTGGAGGCCATATGTACATATATGTTGACCCTTTGCCCGTGACGTCACACTCTCCAGAACTCCGCCCACTCCGTCATGATGGGCCTCAAAACAGCCAATGCTTCCTTTGAAGCTCGTCTAAAAACAAATCTGTAACCTAATATCACTTCTATTTAGTTGATTTCTCTTCAAAAATGGTCATAGGGTGCTGCATGGTCGACTGCAGAAAAAAAAACAGGGATGCAAATCGAACTTATTTTATAACTTTTAATGAGGAAAAATATGGCGGCGATGGATATCAGCTGTTAATCATAATGACTGGCAGCCATCAGTATAATCGCGGATTTGCATTAAAGATTTTTCACAAGATAAGAAGTTTTATAAATATCACAGTCTATGAACCCCAACCAGGTGTGTTACGTTCACAGACAAACTAGTTAGACTCAAACAATTAGACGCCACACATAAAGCAACTTCGTTCTGTTCAATATTTCTGTCTCTCATTTCCGACGTCCATCATGGCGCCTCAAACGATTAAGTGACGTAGCGGCAAATGGCCAATACTTAAACTCTGAGGAACTAATAACCGACTTACTGCATGTAGAAATGAGTCTTAGGTGTCAGGTTGGACCAGAAAACAGATCCACTAAGGCAGATTTTAAGACTGTAAACCTACAAACACTTAGGAGCCTTAAAAAGTTTGTACAAACAACTTGTGAGTGCAAACAAGGAGTCAGTCATAAAATGAAAAAACTGCAGCTTATTTAATTCATAAGAAGCCCTCAACAGTGTGAAACCAAATATAATGAGCTTCAAGGAGGTAATACCAGAAGTTTTCTTTAATTCACACTTCCAGGTCTGTGTCAGCAGAAAAACTCTGGCACAGCTTTTTGTGGAAAACCGAATGGAGCAAACTTGTTCAAGGCAGAGCGAATAAAAAAAGTTCCTGTAAACTTTTTGGTCTTTTGTTATTATTTCCCTCTCCCCACTCTGCTAAAGCAATCTGTTTTGACCCGCTCCGTTTTGAGTGGCACTATTGAAACTGCACCTACAGGGAGGACCCCCTGCTAGCTCTCTGTACAGAAATTCAGGAGAAGCCAAAAGAGAAAAATCAATGGCGTCTCTTGATGTCTTTTCAAGATGCTGTTAGCAGAAGACCAAAAGATTTCTTCAAGATCCCTGCTGACTCGCCTCACGCTTCCAACGCGAGCCAGAAGGTTGAAGTGATGGATGTATCTGAGAGATTGTAACTCGATTTTCTTACAAACAGGACAATAGCTGCAAACAAGAGAGCAAAAGCTTGGAGAGGATGTCTCCCCTTTGGTTTAAGGTCTATTATCTGAGATGTGTACAAGCAGAGCTGTGGCTCTCGCTGATTTTAACCACTGATTTTGTCATCTCACTGCGTGTTTGAGGTAAATTAATAAACATTTCACTGCTACATAAACAACACAGAAGAAATAGCTAAAGAATACCTGTAATTTACAGTAGCATTTATAAATTTGTGCTTGTGCAATAAACTGCAAAATTGAGTGATAACATTTCTGCATTTTCTGCTAATTTGGTCTTAAATTCAGCAACAAATACTTCAACAGTAGATACCAAAAACAAAAGCTCACCAATCAAATCCAGTTTATGAAGAGCTACTAATGTAATAACTTATATTAATTAATTAATATAAGATCTGTTTATCATCCTGTGACAAATACAGATTATATAATTAAAAAAGATGAAATACAAATGAACAATGAAATTACGACTTATATACTTCATTATAGTAAACACAGGCCAGTGAGTCAAGTTTAAAATAATTTATAAAATTGTAACATGTTATATTTATTCCTTTGCCTTACTTAAGAATGGGACAATTAATATGTAAGTAAATAAATAGATAAACTTGGAAATATACTTAGTTGTAATCAATATATATATTTTTTTTGTTCAAGCACAAATGATTACATTTAAACTTAGAAAATGATCATAAATAAATGAAGAATTTAAATACAGAAAACGTACAATTTAATCAAAAGTAAACACATAGTAAACACAGTCTAGTGAGTCAATTTTAAAATAGTGTATAAAATTATAGCACATTATATTTATCCAGTCTGGACTCCACCTCAGCTCCAGCAGGGCCGTGGTCAGGCGTCAGAATCTCACTCATTCACTCAAATAATTACCGATGTAAAGATCTGGCACCCAAATTAATACAGGACATGTGTAATGTCCTCTCATAGCTCAAAGTTTAGTCCAATTATGAGTGGGCCCCAGCGGTTTGACGTGCCTTTCACCACAGAGGAGAGTAATGGTTTTGACAGGAGAGCCGCGGTCATTAGGGGCCTGACTGCATTATGGTAGCGGAGCGCGCTCAGTGATTAGTTCTGTCTCTCACCCCTGGCCCTGATTGAGATC